>NC_137773.1:143195275-143795275 GCF_963455305.1 Plecotus auritus
GGAAAAAAAGCATGGATGGAGTGTTTGTATGAACTAATATAAATTCAAAGTAAAGGAGCGGAGGGGAGAGCAAGAGAACCCTCCGCTCTTTCGGCTCCGCGGGCTGGATAGAACAGCCGAACGGGCCGGATCCGGCCCGCGGGCCGTAGTTTGCCCACGGCTGGTCTAAGGCCTCGCCCAGCCTGGTGACACAGTCAGGTGGGACTAAGCCAGTGAGGGGAAGCAGGAAGGAGGAGGAAGCTGCTGCTGATAAAGCAGCACCTCCATGCAGAGGCTCAAGAGCTATTTGTGCCCCTCCAGCTAAACCCTAATCCATGCCCCAGTCAGAGCTCTGCTCCTGGGCTCCCAGAGGGGCTGAGCTGGGAAGCCCTGAGGTGGCTGTGTCTGCCTTCTGAGACAGCCAACCCCAGGCCCCCGTTTCCACCACTTACAGCTCCTCACAGCTTGTTCTCAGCCTGGCTGAGAGAGAGACCAAAGGGGCAGTGGCTCAGAAAGTCACCCACATTCAGGCTTGGCCACTGGTGTGCTCTGTGACCCTCTCTGGACTGCCTGGCACAGAGACGAAGAGCTCTGGCTGAGGGGTTAGATCAGCTGTCTCCAACCTTTCGGACCTCACAGACCACCAGTGGCCTGCGGACCACTGGTTGGCGACCGCTGGGCTAGATGGCCCAGGTTCAATTCCAGCTCTGCTGAGGAACCTCAACTCTCAGCCTATTTCCTCAGTGTTCAGAGGGCATTGAGGCCTTCCCACAGGGGCCAGGGGTAGTTGTTCATTTATTCAACAAATATTTTTATTGAGCACGTACTTTGGACTGTCATCTCAGAATGCAGCAACCCTGTGTTCTAGAGAGAGTCAGAAGAAAATAGGACTGTTGCTGATAGTGATAAGGAGTGAATAGAAAACGAATGGGGGGTGGGGTGGGGTGGGACCTGGTTTGTAGACTTGGGGTGTGGGGCTCTCCAAGGATGTGAGCTATGAGCTGAGACCTAAGTGAGATTCAGGAGAGAATCACACTTTTTCCAACACTTGCTGATTACTGACAGGCACCAGAGTAGGAAATAGGCACAGGGAAGGAAGGAGATGGGGCTGCACCCTGGCTGTGTGGCTGCAGAGCCTCAGTCTGGATGAAAAGGTAGGTATAAAGGGGCCGTGCCCAACGAGGGAGGATCATGAAGCCTAAGTTGTGAGGTCCAAGGGTCCATGAGGCAGTCGCTGGTGGGAAAGAAAGCAGCTCAGGCTTATCCTGTAGTCAGGTGTGGATCCCTGAGGTTTCCACGCCTTATGGAATACAGCAAACTGAGGGGAGGAAGTGAACTTCCCAGGCTCCCCTGATGACACAGAGCCAGTGACATCCCCTGCCCTCAGGGCTACCACTGCTGCCCCCTTTTCACTACTCAGTACAACCTTTTTTTGGTAATTTATACCATGGTGTAAAGGACTGGCAGATCTTTCCTGTGAATCTGTCTTTGTGCTGGAGGAGGCACAGCCAGGCAGGTTATAGCTGGGGTTGTCACTGCTTTGTCACATGACCTGGGCAACTCACTGCTGGGTCAGGGTAAGTGACTTCTAGTGACCTTTCAGCTCACCCCCTGAGCCCGTGGCTCTGAACGAAGAGCATTTTTTGTGTTGTTGTTGTTTTTTAATTCTTTGCCATGCCTTATGGAATACAGAGCACCATCACCTCAGCGATGGCCTTTAATTCCCCTTCACCTCGCCCTGTGAGGGTGGGATTGTTAAACTCTTCCAGAGGAGGAACTTGAGACTTAGAGAGGGCAAGTACTTCCTGAGGTAACTAGATACATTCACTCTTTCCACAAATGGTTGTTGAGCACCTACTCTGTGCCAGACCCTGGGGACACATCAGTGAACAACACAGACAGGAACCCCAGCTCTTTCTAGTTTCAGGAAAATGATTCTGCTCCTGCCACATGCTGGGCACCAGTCTGGGCTCTGAGGTCCCTGTGGTGAGGAGACAGACCCCGCCCACATGACAGCCTGGGAGATGGACCAAAAGCACATGAACAGAACATGAATTAGAAGCTTCCAGGCTGTCATAAGCATAGGAAGGTGCTGAGGTCGAGGGCTCAGCCTAGCCAGGGTGGGGCTGTATGGGGGCTGGTTTTGACTCAGGGAATCCAGGGCTCCTCCTACCAGGGGCCAGGCTGTGTCAGAATCAAACCCTCCACCTTGACCTCATTAGCACTGGGCCTAATCACTGGGCCAAGCGCCTTAAACTACAAGAGGTGACACCCCACCCACCCTGCCATGCCACCCTCTGTGTTCATTCCACCAACACACATTTCATCAGCCCTTCGTGTGCAGGCCCTGACACTGCCTGGTTAGGCAGGGGTCTGGAGCCCCAGGTGGGCTTGAGGGAAGGGGGAACTTTTTTTTAGCAGACAGGTCTAGGAAGCCCAGGTAGGAAGAGAGACTGGATGTCAGAAAGCTCAAGGGATAGAAGTCTCGAAGACAGGGACACTTCCCCACTGGCCTTGAATTTCCAGCCACAGGGCCTTTGCACTTGCTGTTTCCTCTGCCTAAACATCCCCAGCCCCCAGATCTTGGCAGGGTTGGCTCCTTCCATCACTGGGTTCTCAGCTCAAACTTCACCTTCTCCGAGACTTTCCCTGGGCTGCTCTAGATAACAGTGTCTTGGGAGTGGATCATGATCTGAACTTTTCCTATATATTTTTTGCTTCATTACTTGTTTGTAATGAAATGCTTCCTGCAGGCAGGGGCTTGGTCCTCCTTGTCCACTGTGTCTTCCAGAACCAAGCAACTTGGTCAAGCACATTTGTGGCTGGACTAGCACCCTGCATGCCAGGCACTCCCAGCTACCCCCTTTATTCCTAGGAAGTGTCATCGCATTCCTGTCACAGGTGAGGGGAGCCTGTCAGTATCAGGCCTCCATTTGGCCCCAAAACTCATCCTGCTATTTTAGGACCCACCCTTGTGGGGTTTCATGGTATCCGAAGCCCACTGTCCTAGCCCAGGCTGACCAGAATCCCCAGACATGCCCGTGTGCCACAGTATCCAACCAGTCCTGTTTCCAGGGTCTGCCTCCCCTTCACACTGGAGTCCCCAGGAGGCCAGGACTGCACCTGCCTCGCTCATGGCAATGATCTGGTGCCCAGCACAGGGCTTGGTACACGGTCTGCCTCCTGGATGCAAGGCCTTGCTTCAGCATCCCTGAGAGCCTTTGTCCCTCCCTGCTTCAACCCCTTCCCTCTCCCCTTCTCCATCTTGACTCCCTCCGGTCTTTCTATCGGGGCCTTCGTGTCATCTTTCTGTCCCTGAGATCTGCCCAAGCCACTGCCCACTGCCCTCCAGATAAAGACAGGTTCCTCAGCTTGGTATCAGAACTGGCCCCAGCCCACGTGCAGCCATAGCCCAGATGTGCCTCAGGCCTCTCTCTGCCTAGCCTTTGTCTTCAGTGTGTGCTATCTTCCCAAGTTGGCAACTTGGCAAAGTGCTCCCCTCCCTCAAAGACCCAAACATCACCTCCCTGGACGCCTCTGCCAAGCAGGCACCTCCCCTCTCTGGGCTGGGGTCTGTTCTTCCCACATCAGAGTCCTCCTCAGCCTGTAAGCTCCTTCTTTCTCAATTTTATTTCCCCAGTGACCTGCACACAAATAAACGAGTGAGTGAATTCCCATTCAACTGAGCTATGCCAGGCTGCACATCGGGCAGGATGTGACCTCTGCCCTCATGAAGCTCAAAATCTGGCGAGATGGGCTAGTGTGTGTCCAGCACCTGGATGGGCCAGGAGGTCATTGGGTGGGGAAGGAGTACAGGGGCTGAGTGAGGGGATGAGAGACCGGGAGAGTAACCAGAGCCTCTGCCCACTGGGAGCTCATGGTCCAGGCGGTGGAAGACCAAGTCAGCTCACACCAAGCCAGAGAGCAATGGGCTGGGAGTCTGAGGTCCCAATGTCAGGTCAAGGCCACCAGGCTGAGATGGGCAGAGATTCCTGGGGACAGAAGAGTGGGGACAGGCATCCTGTGCTTCCCCAGGGTCCCCAGCACCTCCCCTCTCCAACCCCAGGATTCTACCTGGAGTCACCTTGGCTCCTCTTGGGAAGCCAATTAGGCCCCCAGTTGCCCTTCCACAAATAGTTAGTGAGCACCTACTCTGGGATTAATATGATTAATAACGCCCTCAATCTCCCAGGTGCTGATTCAGCCAGGAGCTTAGGGAGGGGAGGTCACTTTATAAGGGCCTGGGGGGGTCAGGACCTGGAGTTGTCCAGCCAGAGCCCTGTGTGGCCAAGCTCAGGCCCCAGCAGCATTCTTGGGTCAGAGCTGCCCACGGGGCAGCCACAGGGACCTCAGCCATGAACGGCACAGAGGGCCCCAACTTCTATGTGCCCTTCTCCAACAAGACGGGCGTGGTGCGCAGCCCCTTCGAGTACCCGCAGTACTACCTGGCCGAGCCCTGGCAGTTCTCCATGCTGGCTGCCTACATGTTTC
Source organism: Plecotus auritus (assembly GCF_963455305.1). Lineage (NCBI taxonomy): Eukaryota > Metazoa > Chordata > Mammalia > Chiroptera > Vespertilionidae > Plecotus > Plecotus auritus. The sequence goes on from NC_137773.1 coordinate 143,199,746, forward strand.
TGCTGATCATGCTCGGATTCCCCATCAACTTCCTCACGCTCTATGTCACCGTCCAGCACAAGAAGCTGCGCACGCCTCTCAACTACATCCTGCTCAATCTGGCTGTGGCCAACCTCTTCATGGTCTTTGGAGGCTTCACCACCACCCTCTACACCTCTATGCATGGATACTTTGTCTTCGGGGCCACAGGATGCAATATGGAGGGCTTCTTTGCCACGCTGGGCGGTATGAGTTGTGGTGTGGATGGGCAGGGGGTACAGGAGCCAGGGGCATGGAGGTGACTGGGGACAGTTCCAGGCTTAGAGATGGGGGTTAAGAGGCCTTCTGCCCTCTGCAATCATTGGCATCATCTAAAGTTCTCACTTAATCAACAAACACTTTGGTGATGATGAGCTAGGCCAGTGGTCGGCAAACTGCGGCTCGCGAGCCACATGCGGCTCTTTGGCCCCTTGAGTGTGGCTCTTCCACAAAATACCACGGCCTGGGCAAGTCTATTTTGAAGAAGTGGCGTTAGAAGAAGTTTAAGTTTAAAAAATTTGGCTCTCAAAAGAAATTTCAATCGTTGTACTGTTGATATTTGGCTCTGTTAACTAATGCGTTTGCTGACCACTGAGCTAGGCTGCTGAATGGGAAGGGCAAGCATTGAGCATTGTTTAATCTCACTTGGAGTGGTGCCATTGTCTTGCTTTACAGCGAGGAAACAGTGTGAGAAGTCAAGGGCCTTGCAGGGGTCACGTCTCGGCAGCAGTCACTTTGCAGCAGGGGCAAAGCTGTGCTCCAAGCCCACTTCTGTGGGCCCCGCAAGCACGTTCAGTTCCCCTCAGAACAGATGCCCTGGATCAGACCCATGCCAGGCATTGGGGAGAGAGATGGATAAGATAGGTTCCTGTGCTCAGGGCTCCCAGCTCAGGGTGGGACACAGATTCTCAGTCCTCCAGCCATTAGACTTTACCTGCACTGAGCCATGGGCTGAGTCCCTCCCCAACCCACCTCCAGCCTCTCTGCCACGCACGAATGCTTTTTGTGCTGAGGAGCTCATCTGCTTCCGAAAAACCCTCCCATAGGAGGCATGAGACCTGTGTGGTCTGTAGTTTTGGAAGATGCTTTTAAATGTTTCTTTGATTGGAAAACTGACAGGAGTGCTGCAGAGACAATAGATCCCATTTAGCAGATGAGAAAACTGAGGCATGGAGAGGGGAAGAGGAAGACTCATTTAAGGATGTGCAGGGCAGTGACCAGAGACCCTACGTCTCCTGGCTCAGATCCAGGAACATCCCCCGCCCTGCCCCTGCCCCTGCCCCTGGGACATAACATCAACCACAAGGACTGCTCTGCTGCCTGTCTTCTCTCGCCCCATTGTGTCCAGGTTGCTGCCTCAGCCCTATATCCCCGAATCTCTGGCTATCACTGGGTGTCAACTTCAGTGACCACAGATCATTCGGTCTCAGGCCAGAAGGCAGGGGCAAGACAGGCAGACACTTCTCTGCAGGGTCAGTCCCAATTTACAGCTATTGTCCTGGAATAATTACTAGTGTTCCCTTTCACTCTCAGAAATGGCCCAGTTTGGTTGATAAATTCTATGACACTCCTTCCTGAATTTCTGTGGTGGTGTGCAGCATGATGTCTGAACTCCATCATTATTTCCTCCTTAGTCCTCTGAGCCAAACATTATTCATCTTCCTGGCTCCTGAGAGAGGGTCACACATGCCCAGGTTATTTTGTTTTCCTAGAGGGGAGGGGCCGCTGCTCTGGAGGGAGGAAGGTTCCCCTGCCTCTGCGATGCCTCTCAACAGGGACTCGGCCTGTTGCCCCATGAAGGACACATTCTCCTGTAAAAACTCCCTGCAGGGCTTCCAGTCCACCCCTGATCCCTAATCTGATTTCTGTGTCCCTCATGAGCCCAGAGCTCTAACTGAACTAAACTAAGAGTTACTCCACTCCCCCGGCGTACCAGTCCCTCTGCCCTGCACCCCTCCCAGTTCTTGATGTCTGACCCCGCTCCACCCTGAGGCCTCACGCTAGGCCTACCCCAGGTTGCCTTCCTAACTACCTCCTTAGACAGTGGAGTCCAGCATGCTGACCAACAGCTGACTGCCTTGCAGGTGAAGTTGCCCTGTGGTCCTTGGTGGTCCTGGCCATCGAGCGGTACGTGGTAGTATGCAAGCCTATGAGCAACTTCCGCTTTGGGGAGAACCATGCCATCATGGGCCTCGCCTTCACGTGGGTCATGGCACTGGCCTGCGCTGCACCCCCACTAGCCGGCTGGTCCAGGTAATGGCACTGGGCAGGAGGGACGGGTCTCCAGGGGTCTTCTTAGGGTCCCCCAGACACACTCAACCCTGGGGCTGTCAGGTTCCAGGCACTGAGCTGGTAACTTTTCTGGGATTGGGGTTTAGGGCAGAGGAAAAAAGGATCAGACCCTAATGTTGCTATGGGGCTGGTCCCACCTCCTGAGTCCCCATCTTAAGGAGAATCCAAAAAGTCCAACCCTTCACCTTGGCTGTGCCCCTAATCCTCAACTAAGCCAGGGCCAGGTTCCAATCCTCTTTGGTCCAGTGCCCTGTGGGCAGCTTCCTTTGACCTTGGGCCTCAGCACCTGGGGAGGCTGAGCCTTCCTAGTGCAGGTGGTGACCCTGTAGCCCCTGGGACCCGGGTCCTGTGCAGTCTGCAGGTCATTGTCTCCAAATGGGGCTGAGATGAGAGATATGGAAAAGGGGAGGCAGTTTGGGAAACTTGACTGGTGACTTGGCGTGTCCAGAGGCTTCATGTTCCCCTGCTTCCAGGAAATCCCCTCTCTTCCATTTCCTCCTCAGTCTCTATAAAAGCTCCCTGCAGGGCTCCCAGTCCAATCATGACCCCTAATCTGAGGTCATTTTCTGCCCATTGCTGAATTCAAGCCCACCCCCGCTCCAGCCTCTTTCTCTGTCTGGTCCAGTTACATCCTCGTGAGCACAGCCAACAGACACACCATGTTTTCTGAGGTCGGTGCAATATCACCGTTGAAAAAAATTGAAAAAAATCAATATCACCATAGAATCATTGAAAAAAATTCTAACCACAAGCCCCAGAGGCCTCTCATTTCCCCTCTCCTCTTTTGTGCAAGTATCTCTTAGTTACCCTGTATGCCCATCTTTGGGCTAGCAAATACTCTCATCCTGTTATTCAGTAAGACCCCGGGTTGTACAAACTATCTCAGATACAGAGGTGAGGAGTATTTCCCTTTTCCCCACCAACCTCCGCCTTGCATAGCCTGAGGCCTGGCTCTGGCCACTATGGGGCGGCAGGTCCGGGGAGAAACCCTGCACAGGCCAGTGGTATGTACAAGCCAGGGGAGAGAAGGGCAGGAGACTGGGTTGTGTTCCAATACCACAGCCACCAAACAAACAGTGAAACAACACTGTTTTCACACGGTGCATTTGAGTCCCTTCTCTCAATGGATTTGATTCTCATAGTCTCACAGCCAAGCAGACATTTTATTATCTCCATTTTACAGAGAGGGAAAGTGAGGCCCAGAGCAAGGCCAGCCACGGCAGGTCACTCCGGTCAGCGGGCACCTGTTCCCAAGTTCCTCATATGTGGGTCTCCATTATGCCCCCTCCTGTCCCGTTCTCCACCGGCCATCAGGTACATCCCAGAGGGCATGCAGTGCTCGTGTGGGATTGACTACTACACGCTCAAACCGGAGGTCAACAACGAGTCCTTCGTCATCTACATGTTCGTGGTCCACTTCACCATCCCCATGATTGTCATCTTCTTCTGCTACGGACAGCTGGTCTTCACAGTGAAGGAGGTATGGTCCTGTGCTGAGTGCTGGGGACACACGCACTGAATGGGTGGAGCCCGGCTCCTGGCCCAGAGTTGCTGCAGTCTTCACACCAGGCCCTGTGTCCCTGCAGGCCGCTGCCCAGCAGCAGGAGTCAGCCACCACCCAGAAGGCCGAGAAGGAAGTCACGCGCATGGTCATCATCATGGTCGTTGCGTTCCTGATCTGTTGGCTGCCCTATGCCAGCGTGGCATTCTACATCTTTACCCACCAGGGCTCTAACTTTGGCCCTATCTTCATGACCATCCCGGCATTCTTTGCCAAGTCATCCTCCATCTACAACCCGGTCATCTATATCATGATGAACAAGCAGGTGCCAGGTGGCGGGGCAGGAGGGTCCAGGTCCCCAAGCCGCAGGCACTGCCTGTGGAAGACAAGCCACATCCTTGACTGTGTCTCAGTCTTCCCATCTGCAAAACTGGACTGGGGATGGGTCTCCCTCAGGGCATCAGAGTCATCTAGGAGAAATGCAGATTCCTGGGCCCCACCCAGACCTGCATTTCTAACAAGTCCTCTGGGTGATTCTGGGGCTGGCTCAAGTCAGATGGTTCTGAAGGCCCGCTTTAACAGTAAAGTGGTCAAAATCCCAAGCCTGAGAATGGGATGGTACCAGTCTCCATCAAGGAGAAAAAAAGAGCTAAAAAATCTATTCTGAGGGATAAAAGGATAAAGTAGTCCTTTAACATAGACCAGTGGTTTCTCTGCAGAATACATGATCCAGTGGGGAAAACGTGCTCTTGAGTCAGGCATATTGGATCCAAATCCCAGCTCTGCTATTTTCTAGCTGTGTGACCTTGGGCAATGCAGCACTTCCATTCTCTGGGCTTCAGGTTTTTTATCTATAGAAGGGGCAAAATTCCAAACTCTTGAGTTAAATGAGATAATTTACAGATAGCCCTTGGCACACAGAGGGCATCACAGAATGTCATTAGTGACAAAGCCCCCTTGCGTTTAGTCCCTGGCATCTCTGGTGGGGTCACATATGTTTAGTAAATTCCCTTCAGAGAGCCAGATCTGACCCGGGAGTGAAGGCTGTGAGGGGCAGAGCGGGAAGGGTTTATAGGCAAATCTTGCCAACCACACCAGTTTGCTACACACACTTTGAGTGGACCCTGACTCTGACTCATGCCCCTTGCCTTCCAGTTCCGGAACTGCATGCTCACCACCCTCTGCTGTGGCAAGAACCCACTGGGTGATGACGAAGCATCCACCACTGCCTCCAAGACGGAGACCAGCCAGGTGGCACCAGCCTAAGCCCTGCCAAGGACTCTGCTGCCGACTGTAGGAGTCTCCCGCCCCCCACCCACCCCCAGCAACAGCTGCCCCACCAGGATCTGTGCCTGTTAGACCAGGTCTCACAGGCTCTATGAGTTAAAAAATAAATTAACGAGGCTCTCCACTCATCACGAGGACGGCTTGATCTGGAGTCCTGAGTTCCCAGGGGCCAGTGGGATCTTACCCGTCCTCCCCGCAACTCATCTCTCAGGAACAGAAGAACTCTTGCTGTCTGGAAACGTGTCCCAGCTTAGGGATAAGTATCTAGCACAGAGTGGGGCACACAGTAGGTGCTAAATAAACACTAGATGGAGGGAGGAAGGAATGAATGGGGGAATGAATGCAGAGATGGACGGGCAGGGAGAGTATATCTATCCTCGGAAAACCACCTCAGCAGCAGCAGTTCCATGGCTGACGACCTTGAGCAGTTGTTTTCCTCCCTGGGCCTCACCCTCTTTCCCTGTAAAATGGGAATCCTGAGTCCCTGGTTCTGCCACTCATGGCTGCTGTGAAGATCAAATGAGGTGTGTGTGTGTGTGTGTGTGTGTGTGTGTGTGTGTGTGTGTATTAAAGCACTTTGTAAAGGAGCTGTACAGATTGTAGTTAACATTATGAGTGGCATCAATTAATGTAATTAATTAATTGCTATTATCATTTCCTCTTCATAGTGACCATTTTGAGATTGGACAGACCCCCAGTATCCAGCCTCAGCAGGTTTTTAAAAAATTAGCCAGGCGTCAAGGCCAGACCACATTTGGGGGTTGGGCTGGAGGTAGGGACAGTTGAGTGAATGTAGAATGCAGTCATCAGACCTGACGAAACAACATTGGACTGGAGTCTGGGACCAAGGTCCAGAGTCTAACCTCTGGCCTGGAGCACCAGCCCCAGTGCCTCCCCTCCCCAGTGCAGCCTGTGAAGAGACAGGCCTTTCTCTCAGCTCTGGAAACCACGTGCTCTCCTACCCAGCACTCGGGCCACGGCATATCTGGGCCAGGATGGAGCTTCTAGAAGCCATGCTCACCTGCCCACATTTAATAAAGAGCTGAGTCTCCAATGTCACCCTTGTCTTGAAGAGCTTAGAAACAGAGTGGGAAATTTGTTTGGGCCCACCTTCCCTGGGGACGTTGACAGGTCCCAGATTCCAACTCCCTTGCTGATGAGCCCATCTTTGGCAGCTCCAGTCCATTCTCCATTCTGGAGAGTCCTTGCTGTTGAAGCTGGGGCATCAGAATTGAGCTGCCTCAGGAACTGACCCCTCCTTCTTCACATAACCAAAGCTGGAAGCTCTATCTCTCCCCAACCCTGCCTGGAGACTAAGGCAAATTGGGGCATTAAAAGCTCAGCTCCTGTACTTGGTGTTAATGGTGGTGGTTTTTTTTTCTGCAGGATGGATTGAAACTGGGCAGCATCCCCCTGGTCCCTGACCCTGGATGCCTGGATTGGGCAATCAGAAGAGCCTCCTGGGGGTGTGGGGGCTGGGAGAGGAGGGAGGGAGCCAGCCCACGAATGGGAAAAGTCCCAACTTTGGAGTCACAGAGACCCAGGTGACCTGTGAAACTGCAAGCAAGTTTTGTCACCTCTCTGAGCCTTTTTGTCTGCAAAAGAGAATGTTAAAACAGACCTTGAGGGGATTAGATGAGATGATAGACTACAGTGGCCAGTCTGCACTGTGGGAGACTATTGTCATTATTGGGGACTCAGCTCAGAGTTCACTTTGCTGGGCACTCCATCTGCAAGGGAAACAGGATGGAGATATAGCTCCCAAGAGTTAGTTACCCTCATCCTCCAAGGTGGGAAAGGGTGGCAGGACCCTGAGATGGAGAGAGCCTTAGTGCCATGGTGGGGCTGGGGCAGGTAATAGTTGGGACCTCTATCCTTGTCCCTCTTTACTCTGTCTCCTTGGGTGATGTCAGTCGGGATTCTTTTGGCTGCAAGTGACCAGAAATTCCTGTTAGGGCTGAAAGTAAAGGGAAAAATTATTGGTTGCCATACACAAAAAGCCCAGGGCTTTAGGAACAGCTGCAGACAGTTGCTCAGATTATGTTATCGGGCTTCTGAGTCTCTTCTGGCTACGCTTTTCTCTGTGTTGGCTTCATGCGTAGGCTGACTGTTCCAAGAGGTGGGCAGAGATGGCAGCCAGTTGTTTCAGGCCCAGCAAGCCCTGCAGAAAGTGGGCTTCTCTTTCCCATCAGTTCCAGCAAATTTCCCAGGTAAGGCCCTCATTGGCCAAACCTAGGTCACCTGATTGCCCCTGCAGCCCAATAGTAATCCCACATAAACCAGATGGTCTGAGAGAGGGGCAGAAAGGTGCCCAAAGGAAACCTGGGGGTCTGGTGCCAGAAGGAAGAGGGTGGGAGGCAGGGTGGGCAGAGAGACAGAGGCCCAAAGAGGATGGACTCGAACTCACTGATATTTGGCTAGATCAGGCCCCCGGCCCACATTGGGACACAAGAAAGAAGGTTCCCATGGTTGGTCCTGCAGGTTACTCTCCATGTCAGGTGCTGTGTTGGGCCACGCATGGCAGTGGGAGGGACAGTGGCATTTCAGCTGCCCTGTCCTGTAGGCTGCCCTGTCCCCTTACTCCCCCACCCCACTTCACTTATTCTGAAGAGTGGTATGTTTGTCTCAGCCTCACATCCAGAGGAAAAAATTACTCTAAAACCAGAACATTCTGTGGTTTTTCCTGGTAGAGAGGAAAGCCTCTTTACTTCTTTAATTTACAACTGATTTGACAGCTATGTTTGGGGCACTTGCATAGGAAGGCAAAGAGCTGCTGACTTAGCTTTAGAGGAGGGTATTATCCACCTCATCTCTAGGCTCCTTGCAGCCCACAGGTTTATGGAATGCCTGTTGTATACAATCACGTCTCCATTCAACCCAATCTAAGGAGGCGGATCCTAGGCCAGGACGTGCCAGGGGCTCCAGAGATGGATTGGAGGGACCAAGTCCCTGGGCTGTGACCTGGCCAGCCTCAGGGCCACAGAGCCCTTTCATCCCTCATCCTGCCTCCGGGAGGAGAGTGTATGAACCCCACCCCAGCCCCCGAGGCAGCAGGGCCTAATGGCAGCCGGTCCCCCTGTCCCCAGTAGAGATGTGCATTCCTGACACCCCAAGGTTCTCCCAGGGAGATGGTGGGTGTCCTTTCCAGCAGTGTGACTTTGGACCAAGTCTCTGAACCTCACTAGGCCTCAGGCCCCTCAGCTTTAAAGGGGAGAATTGTCCCAGTTGGTAGATTTGTCTAAAGGGACAAATGAGATTATTGATATAAAAGATGCAGCAGTGCATACTAGACATTCGATAAATGTGAGGTCTCTTCCCAGAGATGTAAACCAGGGTCAAAGGAGCAGCCCCTGCGGTGGTTGAGATAGGCATTGAAGAGATTAAAATAATGGAGGGGTCTCAGGAAAAGGGGAAGCAAGAGCTAGCGGCTTCAATATTCATTCCCTTTCTTTCTTCTAGAAATATCACCCAAGTTCTAGCTGGCACCTTGCCACCCAGCACCAGGCTGCATCTCCCAGCTTCCCTTGCACCTGCAGTGGCATGACATCAAGGTCTGGCCAATAGAGTACAATCAGAAGTTATGTTTGCAATCTCTGGGTCTTACATTTCAGAGAATTGAAGCGTCCCCCACTTCCTTCCTTCCTTTCCTGTCTGAAGGCAGGAGTGAGGTCATGATGACCAGAGTGGCAGCAGCTCTCTCGGATCTGTTCAGCCACATGGCTTAAAACAACACACCATGTATTGCTGCTTGCAACTCTGTGGGTCAGCTGGGCAGTTCTGCTTGCCCAGACCAAGCTTAGTTGATCTCCACTAGGCAGATTCAAGTATGTGTGATTAACTGGGGGGTTGATTAGTTGGCTGGGTGATAGGTGTATGAGGTAGAATCTGTGGGCAGAGACCAACAGAGCCTCAAGACAAGGTCTCCCAGCTGCCCTACCAGCCCCGCATATTCTCCAAGAGTTTTGTGAGAAATGGTCTCATGGCTTCTTGTCTGAGCCACTGTTACTTTGGAGTCACAGCTGGTTTCTTAACGGACACAGAGCTTCCAGGTTGCAGCTCAGGGTCTGGACTCGGGGAGATCTGGCACAGGTCCTCTCTGAACTTCTGCTTCTTCATGTGTAAATAAAGTAGTGGCTATAAAATATTAACATAGATATTGAACTTGGCAGCTACTTCTCTTTCTACCCTGCCCTCTGTGCATTTATTGACCTAAAGTCACAGATATCCTGACGCTACAGAATCTAGAGTTACACAAAACAGACACCCTATCACTACTTCAGAAAGTTGAGAGCTGTAACCTTCAGAACTATCAGAAGCTCTTGTGCAGGTGGACCCTGTTCAATGCTCCAAGATGCTAAAAATATTTTCGGCAAAACTTAAACTCCGTACAAGCCTCAGTAAAAGAGTCACATCAGTACACCAAGCCCCGGTCCTCTCCGGCAGGCTGATCCTCACAGTGATCATTTCCTGTAAAAGGCAATCCTCTAGGACAGTGGTTGGCAAACTCATTAATCAACAGAGCCAAATATCAACAGTACAATGATTGAAATTTCTTTTGAGAGCCAAATTTTTTTAACTTAAACTATATAGGTAGGTACATTGTTATTAACTTAATTAGGGTACTCCTAAGCTGGCCTTTGCTAAAAACTCAAGGGGCCAAAGAGCCGCATGTGGCTCGCGAGCCGCAGTTTGCCAGCCACTGCTCTAGGAGAATTTTTAGATCACGCAGCACATTTTAGAACTTCTTCCCTCCAAATGCAAACCTCTATCCTGGCACAGCCGGGAGCAGGGTTTCAGATTAAGCTTGTGGGAATGTTTGTATTGCTGAGTCTTTTTCTATTTCTCAATTCTTGGAAATTCCCCACAATGTGATCAAAACTGCTGCCCCCGTTTTTGCCAGCTTCCACATGCTTCTTTGCCTCATACTAGTATCTTCTCCTGGTCTAGCATGCTTCCCACACCTGGTTTTCAGGCCTTCTTGCACTGAGCCAAACTGGGCTCTGACACCGGGGCTTCTACAACAATGGGTGCTGAGCACCTACTGTGTGCCAGGCGCTGTGCTGGGTACCAAGGATACCACCAGGAGCAAGAGAGACATAGCCCTGTTCCCTCCCCTTCAATACCCGCCCCCCCACCACCACCAAGCTCAAGGGCTAGTGCAGGAGACAGGTAAGGCAGAGTTGTAACTCAGGATGCTGGAGGCTCCCAGACAGCAAGTTCAGGGACTGCTAGGCAACCAGAGGAGGGGCCCATAACCTCCTAGGGAGTCGGGGAGGGCTTTTCTGAGGAAGTGGCATCTACACTGAGGCCAAAAAGATGAGTAGAAATCAGCCCAGAGAAGGTAGGTGGGGGTAAGGAAGATTCTTCTAGGCCGATTGTATCAGCTTATGCTGCATGACAAACAGCTCCTAAGCCACATGGCTTAAAACAACACACCATGTATTGCTGCTTGCAACTCTGTGGGTCAGCTAGGCAGTTCTGCTTGCCCAGACCAAGCTTAGTTGATCTCCACTAGGCAGATTCAAGTATGTGTGATTAACTGGGGGGTTGATTAGTTGGCTGGGTGATAGGTGTATGAGCTTCTCTGCATCCATCAAGCTGGCCAGGGCTTGTTCATATGCCAATGGGATTAGCATAACATCACTTCCACCACATTCTATTGGTCAAAGAAAGTCACAAAGGCTAGCACAGATTTAAGGAGTACAGGAGGACCTGCAAAGTTACATTGCAAATTATATGGGCAGGGGTGAAAAATTGGGGTCATTTCTACATCAATCTAACACATACGGAGGAAACAGAGCAAAACCCAGATCTCAGCACCTAGCCCATTTCAAGAGCAACTGTGCGGCAGGTCTGTGGGGCAAGAAGGCTCCAAAAGCCAGACTGAAGAGGTCAAACTTCAACCCGGGCAATGGGGAGCCATGAAGAGTGCTAGACAGGGGAGTGACATCTATAGGGCACGTTAGGGCACTTTGATGACCACTGCTGCGTCCTGGCAATGGAGAGTCCCCTGGGGAAATTCCAAAAATAGACTACATATAGAGAGAAAATTTTAAATCTGTTTTAAACCCATCCCCTCCAAATCCTATGCCCTCCTCAGAGGTAATCCCTGCTATTACCTTGGTATAAATTCTTTCAAACCTTTTGTGCCTTTAACACACACACACACACACACACACACACACACACACACAGTTCTGTCTTCTTAGAAGAGTATATTCCTCAGATATATTCTGGCGCCTTCATTTTCACTGCTCTGTACTGTTCCACCGTCCTCCTGATGGGCATTTAGGCTGCTTTGAAGTTTTGCTAAGATTGCAGTAAGCACCCTTGTGTATAACATAAGAATTTCTCCGATTTATACCTAGAGTGACACGGTGGATGTGGCAGGAGTCCATCTTTAGTTATGTTAAATGCTACTAAATTGTTTTCTAAAGCGGCTCCAACTTACCCTCCTAATGGTTACACCTTTCTTCGTGTGCAGGGCACTCAGCATTCATAGCCATTTAAATATTTGTTATTCTACTGGGTGAGAAATACAACCTCATCTTTGTTGTAACCCAGCTCATCACTTTAAGTGGCTGCAGAGTATTCTACAGTAAGGGAGTAATTTAGCCAGGCCCCAAGTGATTCACTTGGAAATTAGTTCCATTTTACTTTTTTTTTCCCTAACTAATGCACTTCTAGGACAGAGAAGGGGAGTTGCTGGGCTTAAGGGAAAACCTTTTCAAAGTTGGCTGCACCCCAATTTACACCCCTGGCAGGGGCAGCGAGAGCCTCTGCATCCAGCTCCCTGCCTCTTTGCCAACACTTTGTCTTCAATTTTTGTCATTTTTATGGGAAAATAATAGCTCATCATTGTTTCAATTTGAATTTTCCAGAACGCCACGGAGGTTGAAGATATTTTCCTGTGTTTATAAACTGTTTTGTGAATTGCCTATTTATATTTTTTATATTTTTGTCCACTTTCCCAATGGCCATTGTTAATTTTTATAGACTTTTGCTAAGCAATTTTATTTTTAAATTACAAGTTGATTAGAAAGCAACTTTATTTTAAAATTGCTCTTTAATTCCATAAAGATTTCCTTCTATTTTTAAAAAATGTCTTTATTGATTTTAGAGACAGGAAGGGAGAGGGGTAGAGAGATAGAAACATCGATGAGAGTGAAATATCAATCGGCTGCCTCCTGCACCACCACCCCTCCCCCATCACCGCCGGGGATAGAGCCCATAACTCAGACATGTGCCCTGACTGGGAATCAAACTGGTGACTTCTTGGTTCATGGGTGGGCTACCAACCACTGAGCAACACCAGCTGAGGAAAGATTTCTTTCTTAAAATTAAATAAATAAAGGCCCTCACCGTTTGCTCAGTGGTTAGAGCGTCGGCCCATGGACTGAAGGGTCTTGGGTTCAATTCTATACTTTGGTCCTTGCCCCGTCTGGATGTATGCAGGAGGCAACCAATTGCTGTGTCTCTTTCACATCGATATTTCTCTCTTTGTCTCCTCCTCCCTTACACTCTCTCAAAAAATAAAATAAAATAAAATTTAAAAATAAGAGTGGCCACAGGTTGACCTAGGTGTGTCTGCTTCGGGCAAACCCCATTCGTTGGCCTCCAACTGCTATTTCTTGAGAAACCGAGGCAAGCAGCAGCCAGGGAACAGGGTCGGACAGCTGGGCGGTAGGATTGGAGGGCCTCACCTACACAACCCAGCTGTGCTCAATTCCCCATCAGCATCTCCATCCCCTGGTCGGCAGAGGGTGCAGGAGGGAACAAGGGTCTCAGCCCCCATCATTTCACCAGGGGGGCTGACACTCAGAGAAGCCAATAACTCCTCCAACTTCACACAGGGGTGGATGACTAAGCTGGGGTGTCAGTGCCCTAGGAAGGGTTACAGTGCCCCATCCTAGCCCTCCTGCCCCAATCAGGATCTCAGAGCCTCCCAGCCCAATCAGGGGCTAATTGGAGTCACGGGGCCAGGCCACTGGTGTATAAGACAAGCAGGCGGGGTGGCAGCCTCATCTCTGCGTCTGTGTCAGCCTCGCAATGGCTCCCGGGAGCTTGGCCTCCAGTGACACCTTGATCTCCTCCGCCTCGCTAACCTCCATGACCTCCACCTCCGGGTGGTCTGGGACTCTAAAGCCAGGTGAGCAAAGGGAGGCAGCTCCTCCCTCTTTCCAGCAAGACCATTCCCTGGGTGTCCCGACCGTCCTCCCCCCACCCTCCTCCTCCTCCAGCCTGGCCCCAGCACCCATCATAGATGCTGCTGAGTTCAACTGCCCCTTTGTCAGATGCCAGCGGTGGCAGGGGCCAGGCAGGACCTGGGAGCTGAGGCTGCCCGGCTCAGGGGAAGCGGGCAGAGCAGGCCTCCCCAGCTGCAGCCCATTTCTTTCCAGGGGAGCGCTGGGAGCCCTCTGCAGTTAGTTAAGGGACTAGAGAAGCGAGTGTTTGATGCAGGGCTGGGCTTTGGGTTTAGGGCTGCATCTCAATTTTCAATAAACAACGCTTCGGGGTTTCTCACATACAGGGTCCGCTGAGACAGACCTAGTTCATTCCCTACAGTAGCTCCAGTCTGATGGGCAAACCTGCCTCATTAATAGATGCCATTTGATGATGTGGCATGCATATTAATTGTGGAAACCCAGGGGGCTGTGGGAGCCCAGGGAGGTCACCTAACTCACACTGGGAGGGCAGGGAAGGTTTCCTGGAGGTGACCCCGGAAGGGAGGATCAGTCTCACCCAGAGGAGAGAGGGTGAGGCAGGGGAATCCTCCTGAGTTTTTGCAAAGACTCCTTTGGAGGAGAGGGGGTTCCAGGTGCCCCGAGAGCACAGGGAAGAGCTGCTCACTCTGGCTGGGAAGCCAGGGCAGGCGTTCAAATCATTTGAGCCTTAAAGGATGAGCGAAAGCTGCCTGGGTGACTAACGAGGAAGGCCGTCCACACTGAAGGAACAGCATAGGCAAAGGCCCGGAGGTGGGAGTGCTGGTGGAGCATCTGGGGAGTTGCAAGTTTTCCCTCTGGCTAGGGGCAGAGTTGGGGAGAACACCTGTGAGGGTGGGTGGGGCCAATCAGACCCGGCTGTGGTCAGGTGCGTCAGCCCTAGACTGAAGGTAATGTGCAGGTGAGGGATGTGAGATGCAGTGAGGAGAATGGGTTGGAAGGGAAATAAGGCAGCAGGAAGGAGGCAAGGGCCCAAAGGGGGGCGGGGTGAGTGAGCGGAGAGGCCAGAATGGAGGGGGAGAAGCCTAGGGAGAGGGGTGAAGTGGGAATGGTGGTGAAGGGGAGGGGAGGTCCAGGGTGTCCCTGGGTTCTTGTTGGGAGTCTGGGAGGGATGGGGGAGGTCCCGTTCCTGGAGGGAAAAGTCGAGGGCAGGTGTGGGGGAGGTGTGATTGTGGACATTGCAGTATTGAATAGCTGCCCGATGAGGAGCTGAATCCTGCTGGGGGTCTGGGGAGGGAGGAGACTTCCACGTGGCTCCTGGGCCGGGCATGGTTTGGGAGAGGCAGGAGAGGGGACTCTAAGGCATGTGGCAGCCCAGGCCCGGCTGAGGGCCCCCTTGGAAACTCGAACACTGCAGCGGGGTGAGCTTTGGCCTCCTTAAAGGCCCCCATTCCCGCTGTCCAGATGGGAAGACTGCAGCCCAGAGAGGAGGGTGAAACTCGCAACGCCTGGGGGGACTGACCCAGGACTCCACCAATTCACAGGCTTTGGCCCCAGAATGAATATTCCCAAACACTGGGCTCTTCCTGGCCAGGAGACAGCAGTAGTCCAAATGGATTAGGTCTCTACAATTTTGCTCAGGATCTAGAGTTTTTTGGGTGGTTTTTTTTTTTTTTTCCTACTTTAAAATGTGTTTTTAAAATATACTTTAGCCAATGGATTCCTTTCTGAGGTCTTTAATTTTTGCAAGTTGATTAGAAAGTAACATTTCTAATCACCTAATATTTAAATCCGATTTTCTATTTAGACCACTTTTTAAAATTATTGTTTAAAGTATTACATGTCTCCTTGCCCCCCAATTGACCCCCCCATTTAAACCACTTTTATGTACCTTATAGTGACCGACAACTTCTCACACTTTCTCCCTGCTCAGCCCTTGATCCTACTCTTTTTGCACCTTTTCTTTATAAAAGCTTACTGAGACATGTCAACGATTCACACACCATCCAGTCCACCCATTTAAAGTGTACGGTGGCTTTTAGTGTATGCACAGCTGTGGGTCTAGTTCCACAGTCGATTTTAGGATATTTCATCACCTCGAAAGAAAACCTGCACCCACTAGCAGTCGCTCCCATCCACCCCCACCCCCCAGCCCCTGGCAATCACTAATTACTTTCTGTTCCTGTGATTTGCCCATTCAGAACAGCTCATATGCATGAAGTGCTACACGGTGGTTTTTGTGTGACTGACTTCTTTCACTCAGCATAGTGTTTTCACGGAAGCACTTCACTCCTTCTTTTGGCTGGGTGATATTCCATTTTATTGCTATCCATTTTGTTTATCCACCCATTAGTTTATGGACATATGCGTGGTTTCTACTTTTGTGTGATTATAAATACCGCTGCTATGAACATTGTGTGTAAAAATGTTTGTGTGGACATATGTTTTCATTTCTCTCGGGTATATATTTAGCAGTGGAATTCTTTTGTAACTTTTTTATTATGAAAACTTTCAAATGAACATAAAAGTAGACAGAGTGGTACAGGGACCTCCCCACCCCAATCCCACCTCCAGCACCCATCATCCAACCTCAACAGTCATTAGTGGATGGCTACTCTTGTTTCATGTATGGGGCTATTTTGAGGCAAATGCCAGAGCTACCATTTCATCTGCAAACACCAGTATCTTTAAAAAATAAGACCCTCTTACAAAATAATTCCAATACCATTAGCATACCTGAAACAATATCATCTTGAACGTCATCAAATATTCCCGGTATTCACGTTTAGCTAGTTGCCTTGCCTTTTCCCCTGTGGCTCGTCCGAATCATGTCCCGAGTCCGAGCAAGGACCCCACCTGGCATTTGGTTGAAAAGTTTCTCCAGAATCTCATCTCTGGGGACCACTCCCCTTTTTTGTCTTCGTCCTTGTGGATGTGCAGATGAAGGGGGGCTTTGTGTCCTACAGAGGTCCTCACAGCCTGGGTTCTGCTGATCTCATCCCTGTATCCCTTTCAGAGAGCCCCTGGGTGCCTTGACTGCAGTTAGATCTAGACACTTAAACCGGTTTCGGATTGTTTATCCTATCTAATAAAGAGGGAATATGCTAATTGACCATCACTCCATCACAAAGATGGCTGTACCCACAGCTGAGGCCAAGTTCCCATAAGGAGCCTTAACGAGCAGTCAGCAGGGATCTGAGGCTATGCCCTTCCCTGCCCCCCATGGGCCTTGACAGGGGACCTCAGGCTGCGCCCCCAACCCTAGTGTCAGGCTGGGGGACCTCAGGCTGCACCCCCTGCCCCAGTGCCAGGCCAGGGGACTTCAGGCCGCGCCCCCCACCATGTGGGGCTTGACAGGGGACCTCAGGCTGTGCCCCTGCCCCAGCACCAGGCCAGGGGACCTGAGGCTGGACCCCCCTGTCTGGCTGGGCTTGACAGGGGACCTCAGGCTGTGTCCCCACCTGGCGGGGCTTGATGGAGGACCTCAAGGTACACCCCCTGCCCCAGTTTGGGCTGGGGGACCTCAGGCCACACCCCCCATCCTGGTGCCGGGCCAGGGGACCTGAGGCTACGCCCCCTGCCCAGCAGGGCTTGACAAGGGTGGGACTGGCAGGGTCTGGATCTATCCCAATGGGGCAGGGCGGGGGGGGTTGGCCGGGTCTGGGTCTCACGCGATTTTGAGGTGCATGTGGGTGGGCGGGGATTTGACTCTGGGTCCCGTGGTGAGCCCCAGACTCTGACAGGAGGAAGGTTTTCATATACATTACTAATTTTCTTTCATCTCTGACACTTCTATTATAGAGAAAGGGCAAATAGCAATATTAAATTATTTCCTCTAATTAATCCTCTTTTAATGTGCACGAATTTCGTGCACCGGGTCACTAGTTTGTTTATAAAATTATCTCTGTTGTTGGAAGTATTACAGACGTCCCCTATTTTTCCCCCACTGACACCCCTCATCCCCACTCTCAGCCCCTCCCAGGCCTTCACTACACTGTTGTCTGTGTCCATGGGTTACGCATATATGCATATAAATCCTTGGGTTAATCTCTTCCCCCTTCCCCTGCCTCCCCACTTTTTTCTGAGATTCATTAGTCTATTGCATGTTTCCTGTCTCTGGACCCATTTTGTTTGTTGGGTTGTTTTTTAAAAAGAAACATTTCATGCTTTCCATGAGCCTCCATGGTGTGTGCCCAGTCCCATGACGGGCCTAGGAGACAGCACTGGCCAAGCAGTGTGTCCTGTCTGTGGGGTGCTCACAGGCAATCACTGGGGGTATATTGGACCCCCCAGGCCCTTTACCCACCCACCGTGGGGCCTGGCTGGTGCCTGGTGTGTGCTTCACCAGGCATGCTTATGGTCCATTGGGCCTGAAGGTGGTTTTGGCTCTGGGTGATGTCCTGCTGTCCATCTGCAGGCCCGCGCCAACATGCCGTCCCACCACCACGCCGCAACCCCCCCATGCTGCGCATGGTGCTAGAGGCACTGCAGGCGGGCGAGCAGCGCCAGGGCACCTCGGTGATGGCCATCAAGGTGTACATCCTGCAGAAGTACCCAACGGTGGACGCCATCCGGCTCAAGTACCTGCTGAAGCGGGCCCTGGACACTGGCATGCAGCGCGGCCTCCTCATCAGGCCCATCAACTCCAGGGCCAGGGGGGCCACTGGCAGCTTCAAAGTGAGCCTGCTGGGGGCGGGGGGGGCACAGGGTGATGGAGGCTCGGCCAGGGTTTAAGCTTCAGCTCCAGCTCTCTCTTCCTGACCTCTGTGTGCTGTTCCCCTGCCAGTTCCCCTGTCTCCCTGTCTCTCTCCTTTTTCCTGTGTGTTCTCGGAGACCACCCTCTTCTCCAGGAGGGCTGGTGTGTGAGCCCTGTCGGAGCCCCTACACAGCTCTGGTCACCCTGCTGTGTCCACCTTCATCCCTGTCAGGTGTGTTCAGTGACCAGGGACCATCTCCGCTGTGGTCCCTTCTGCCCACGACCCTTTCCTGGAACTCCCTCACCACCAACGAGGCAGCCCAACCTTGGGCCCCAGGTCGCAGGGTCAGGTTTACTGCCTCCCCCCCCCACCCCATGCTCTCTGGCTCCAAACTAAGGCTGGCACCTGCCTGAGCACCACATGCGCCTCTTTCAAAGGGCAGGGTTCCGGGGGGGTCAGATTTGTCACAAAATTGAACCCCAGCACCATGACTGCCAGCTGCCACCAGGGAAATCTCAGGGACCCAGGCATGGGTCTGCCTGGTCCTTGCTGCGCCCTAGCAGGTAGCAGTTGCTCTGACAGTTGCCATGGAACATTCTCAGCCTGCTGCGTTCCAGTCCCTGTGGTAATGGTGGGTGAGCACAGGAAGTCCCATCCCTGTAGAACACCTGGACGTGGGCCAGAGCTTGGACAAACATGGCAAGACCCGGTGCCAGTGTGGGATGAGGGAGAAGAGAGGGATGCCGGGGTACTCGTGGCTGGGTTAGGCTACAAGGCCTAGGAGCTAATCAGGAAAGTGGGCTGAGGGAGTGGGAGGCAGGGAAGGGCCTAGGGCACTCAGAGTTAGGGATGTGTCGTGTGCTGGGAGTGGGGGTTGTTACTGGTCTGGGTGGGAACTGGGGAGCCAGGAGGGCTGGGGGTTAGGGGGCAACATTGTCACAAGTAGACTCTAGAAGGCAAGGACCACATTTTTGCCAGGGGCCCTTGCATCCCCTGATGCGCACACCTTCTCCGATGGCTCCCTTGTAAAGATGGGAAGGCTGAAGTTAGTTGGGGCCGAGAAGACTCTGCCAAGATGCACAGCTGGGAGGGCTGGGGAGTTGTAAACGCTGGGCTGTGTGGCCGTGAAGTCCCTGTTCCACTGGCGGGCATAGCGGGCGAGGTGGGGAGTTTGGAGACCTGGCAGTGTGCGATGGGGCAGGCTTTGTTGGGGAGAGGGAGGGCGAGTCGGAGCCAAGGTCCATGGACCATGTGGGCAGGGAGGATGCCAAAGGAGGTTCACAGCTTAGCCTCTCAGAGGATGGAGTCGGGGCTCACAGTGTGCATCACTTGCTCCCAGTAGCCTGGCTTTGACGCTTCCAGATTGGGGGAGGGGGCGCCCGTGGCCTCAGGAAGCAGGAAGGGCAGCTTGGGTGAGAATGGGAGACTCGGGCCCCCAGCTCCTAAATGGCAGCAGCCCTGCCTTGCAGGGCAAAGAGAGGTCTGAACGCGCTCCTGGCGGCAGGCATTTGGCAGGTGCTTGTGTGTCTTCTCCCCGTGCCCTGACCACCTTCTTCGTCTTCCCTCTTTTTGAATGGGGCCTTCTTCCCTGAGCTTTACGTCGGGAGTAGGGACATGAGCCCCCAGAACCTCAGCTCTCAACCCCACCCCATTCTCTCCTCTGCCAGTTAGTTCCCAAGCAAAAAAAAAAAATCCAGCCCAGGAAGACAGCCACTGTGTCGGCCCCCCGGAGACCTAGCGAGGCCAAGGAGGAGGCCCCCAAGAAAGATGGCCAGACCAAGGGCGAAGAGGCAAGAGGGGGCAAGGCCAAGAAGGCCCCCCAACAGCCAGACAAGGTCACAAAGGTCCCTCCTGGTGCCAGCGGGTCCCATGGGAAGTTAAAGATCAAAGGCAAAAGGGACAGCTCAGGTAGGTGTGTAAGAGGCGAGAGGAGGGTGTGGGCAGCCACTGGATGTAAGGATGGAGGGGCTGGTTCTGGGGAGGCGATTTCCTATCTGGTACATGCACCCTGAGCATCAGGCTCGACCCGGACACACGGAAGTCATGGAAGCTGATTGGGGGGTGGGGGAGGAGCCTGGCTCATCCCTAAGAGGAGTCAGGGAAGGCTTCCTGGAGCAGGTGTCCTAGGCAGAGAGCTGCCTATGCAAAGGCCTGGAGAAATGAAGAAGGTAAAGCATTTGAAGAAGGAAAATGGTTCTGTGTGCAATTGGGGGAGGGGCGGGATAGATGGGCAGCAGCAGGGGGAGGCTGGGAAGGGCAGCCTGGAGTCTGGACTTTATCTGGAGAACAATGAGGAGCTCTGGAAAGACTCTGAACAGGGAGCAGCTAGGGTCTGAGGTATTTTAAATGTATCTCGGCCGCCATGTGGGAGATGGACTAAAGACTAGAGGCTGATAAGCCTGTTAGGCCCTTTGTTGTGGGTGGGCGCAGAGCATTGGGGTCAGAGCAAGGGTGCAGAGGCACGAGGGGGCAAGGCTGAGAGTGAGGGATGGTCACCCACGGTCCAGTTCATTCTCCGACGATGCCTTAGGGAGATACTGTCATTCCCAGTTTGCAGACTAGGGCAACCAGGCTCTGAGGCTAAACCACTTGCCCCAAGTCAGTCAGTGGCAGAGTGAGAAGTGGGGCCCAGGCAGGACCAGGGCTCTGGCCCCTGAGCCTTCCTGCCCACCAGCAGCTCCTCCTGAGAGGGCGCCTTTCTACATACTCTCCCCACTTTCCAGCAGATGCCAAGGCCCACAGGAAAACCAAAGCTGGGACTCGGAGTTCAAAACCCACAGTCCCCAAGGTAGGTGCCTGTGTGGCTCCCCTGGTCTGGGTCTGCTCCCCGCACAGGCCAGAGTTCGGGCCCCCTCCCCAGCCCCTGGAAGTCAGCTGGGGAAGGGGGTCACTTGTTTTCCTACAAAACACAGTGCAGTCTCTCCTCCTGCCGGGCCCTCCAGCGCCCCGCAGACCACCATCCCTATTTCACAGGAAAGAGACGGAGTCTTAGAGAGGTGAGGTCTCTTGGCCACAGCCACCCAGAGCTGGGATTTCAACCGCACGCTGGCGGCTCCGAGCTGTGTGTCCCACCCCACCAGCCTGGTTGCCTTGCCCCTTGGTTTGCTCTCTTACAGAGTGAAAATGGTGTGACTTCCCCAGCAAAAAAGAAGACGGGGAACAAGGTCCTTAAAGAGGCCACTGCCCAGGGTGCCAGGAAAGGGTCGAAAGCCAAAGCTGCTGCTGCTCCTAAGGACAGCGAGTCCAAGGTGGTACCTGGACCACTGAAGAGGAAGGCAGAAGTCCCCAGGGGCCCCAGAAGGCCTGGCATGCCTACCACAGCCTCATCATCCAAAGAGACCAGTGTGAAGGCAGAAGCCAAGAGCTAGAGGCGGGGTGGAGAGACACTAAGACTCAGAGTTTTTATTCCCCCCAAAAAACATCACTTTATTTTACTGTAACCTATTTATCAATAAAGATTTTTTTCTCCCTCACAAATTGGTGTGGAAGAAGGCTGAGGCCTAAGGATCTGGCCATTCAGGGCCAGGGCCCAGGTAGAAGCTCCCGCCCTGGGGGAGACAGACTGTACAATGGAAAGGGCTGGTGCAGGGATCTGAGAGCACAGCAGAGGTGTTGAACGCAGCCTGAGATCTGGGACTGCTGCCTGGAGGAGGCAGCTTTTGGTCTTAAAGGATGAGCAGGAGTAGCCGGACAGATGAGAGGAAGGGCATTGCAGGGAGAGGCCCCAGCGTGTGGTGTGGTGGGAAGAGGGGGATTTGTGGCTTTGAGAGCAGCATGGGGAGGGATGGGCATGCAGACTGGGGAAGGTAGACCTTCTCTCAGGGGTCGTGGGGAGCCAGGGAGGTTCTAGGCAGGGGAAACGATGGTATGTATGTTTAGAAAAAGCCCTCTGGCTGTGAAGAGGAAAGAGGCTGAGAGGAGTTAGAGACCATTCAACAACTGGTTACTGAGCACCACCACTCTAATCAACAGAAGGAAGAGAGAGTGTGAGGCCCTGAGGTGGGAACGTGCTGAGCAGGCTTAAGGAGCTTCGTTCGGGGAGGCCGGTGTGGCTGCAGCCCACGGAGGAAGAGCAGCAATGGGACGTGAGGCCTGGGGTGCTTTAAGAGTGGCTGTGGCACTCTTCCCAATGAGAGGTGGAGTCCGTGTCCTGGCCCTTGACTCTGGGCTCTCCGATTGCTTGACCGATATGGCACCGTGGACGTGACAGTAAGGGCCCAGACCTTAAGAAACTGGAAGCTTCTACTTCCTGTGTGTTTCTTAAATTCCCATTCCCTCACCCCATTCCCCTTTGGCACCCATCAGCTTGTCCTCTGTATCTATGGGTCGGTTTCTGTTTTGTTTAGTCATTTGTGTGGGTTTTTTTTTTAGATTCCACATGTAAGTGAAATCATACAGTATTTGTCTTTGTCTGACTTATTTCACTGAGCATAATACCCTCTAGGCCAGGGGTGGGCAAACTTTTTAACTCGAGGGCCACAATGGGTTCTTAAACTGGACCGGAGGGCCGGAACAAAAGCATGGATGGAGTGTTTGTGTGAACTAATATAAATTCAAAGTAAAGGAGCGGAGGGGAGAGCAAGAGAACCGGATAGAACAGCCGGATCCGGCCCGCGGGCCGTAGTTTGCCCAAGGCTGCTCTAGGCCCATCCATGTTGTCATAAATGGTAAGATTTCATTCTATTTTATGGCTAAGAATATTCCATGTGTTTATGTACCACATCTTCTTTATCCTTTCGTCTTATCAATGGACCCTAGGCTGCTTCCATATCTTGGCTACTGTATTTATGTTGGCAATGAACATAGGATAGGGGTGCATATATCTTTTTGAATTAGTGTTGTTGTTTTTCCTTTGGATAAATACCCACAAGTGGAATTGCTGGATCACATGGCACCTGTATTTTTAACTTTTTTGAGGAATCACCATACTGTTTTCTTCATAGTGGTTGCATCAATATACAATCCCATCAGCAGTGTACTAGGGTTCCCTGTTCTCCTCACCATCACTTATTTGTTGACTTATTGATGATAGCCATTCTGACAGGTGTGAGGTGATGGATATCTCATTGTGGTTTGAATGTGCATTTCCCTGATAATTAGTGATGGTGCCAAACTTTTTGTATGTCTATTGGCTATCTCTCTGTCCTCTTTGGAGAAATGTCTATTCAGGTCCTCTGCCCAGTTTTTAATTGGGTTGTTTGGGGTTTTTGGCGTTAAGTTGTATGAGTTCTTTATCTATTTTGGATACGAACCCTTTATTGGATGTACTGTATTACTTGCAAGTATCTTCTCCAGTTTAGTAGGTTGTCTTTTCGCTGTGTTGATGCTTTCCTTTTTTGTTCAAAAGCTTTTAGTTGATATAAAGCTATTTGTTTATTTTTTCTGTTGTTGTTGCCCTTGCCCAAGGGGACATCTCCACAAAGATATTGCTAAAGGAGACGCCAGAGCTTACTGCCTGTGTTTTCTTCTAGGAGTTTCATAGTTTCAGGTCTTACCTTTAAGTCTTTAACCCATTTTTAGTTTATTTTTGTACATAGTGTAAGAAAGTGGTTCACTTTCACTTTTTGCATGTATTTGCTGTTTTCCCAGCACCCCTTATCGAAGAGACTGTCTTTACTCCATTGTATATCCTTGCCTCCTTTGTCATAGATTAATTGACCACATAAACAAGGATTTATTTCTGGGCTCTCTATTCTATTTCATAATATATCTGTTTTTATGCAAGTTCCATGCTAGGTTTTTTGTTGTTGTTGTTTTAAATATATTTTTATTGATTTCTGAGAGGAAGGGAGAGGGAGAGAGAGAGAGAAACATCAATGATGAGAGTCATTGATCGGCTGCCTCCTGCACGCCCCCTACCAGGGACCTAGCCTGCAACCCAGGCATGTGCCCTTGACCGGAATCAAACCTGGGACCCCTCAGTCCACAGGCCAATGCTCTATCCACTGAGCCAAACCAGCTAGAGCCCATGCTTTTTTTTATTATTCAATTAATTGTGGTGACATTGGTTAATAAAATTATACAGGTTTTAGGTATACAAGTCTGCAATACATCATCTGTATGTTGTATTGTGTGTGTATCACCCCAAGGTACCATGCTGTTTTGGTTATTGTAGCTATGTAACATAGTTTGATATCAGGGCATGTGATACCTTTTATTTTGTTCTTTTTCAAGATTTCTTTAGCTATTTGGGGTCTTTTGTGGTTTCATATGAATTTTAGGATTAATTCTAATTCTGAGAAGAATGCCATTGATATTTTAATAGGATGGCAATGAATCTGTATATTGATTGCTTTTCAGTGGTCGGCAAACTGTGGCTCGTGAGCCGCGTTTGCTGCTCTGTTGACTAATGAGTTTGCCGACCACTGGGATAGGGGCTTAATCACAAGGAACAACAACAGCCTGTAATTATTGGAATCGAGAGTCTAGGTCAGTGGTCGGCAAACTCATTAGTCAACAGAGCGGCAAACCGCGGCTCACAAGCCGCATGTGGCTCGCGAGCCGCAGTTTGCCGACCACTGCTTTAGGTAATGAGGACATTTAAACAATAATAATCATTCTAAACCATGAACAAAATAGATCCTTCCATTTATTTGTATCTTCTTTAGTTTCTTTTTTCAATGTCTTATTGTTTTCAGAGTATAGGTCTTTCACCTCTCTGGTTAAATTTATTCCTAGGTATTTTGTGCTTTCTGATACAATTGTATTGGTAAATGGGATGGTTTTCTTAATTTCTCCTTTTGATAATTTATTATTGGTGTATAGAAATGTAACAAATACTGATCTGCATATTGATTTGGTATCCTGCAACTTTACTGAATTCATTTATTAGTTCTAACAGTTTTTTGGTGGCCTTTAGGGTTTTTATATGTGGTAATCATGTTATCTGCAAATAATTAGTGTTTTACTTCTTCCTTTCTGATTTAAATGCCTTTTATTTCTTTTTCTTGTTCGATTGCTGTGGCTGGGACTTCCAATACCATGTTGAACAGAGAGGAGATAGTAGGCACCCTTGTCTTGTTCCTGATCTTAGAGGAAGAGCTTTCAGCTTTTCACCGTTGAGTGTGATATTAGTGAGTTTGTCATATATAGCATTTATTAAGTTGAGACATATTCCTCCTATACCCACTTTGTTGAGAGTTTTTATCATAAAAGAATGTTGAGCTTTGTCCAATGCTTTTTCTGCACCTGTGATCATATGATTGTTTTATTTTGTTAACGTGATGTATCATGTTGATTGACTGATTGATTTACTGGTGTTGAACCATCCTCGCATCCCACTTGGCCATGGTGTACAATCCTTTTTACTTTATTTTAAATTATTTACTTATTTGTACTAATCCTCACCCAAGGATATTTTTTTCCCATTGATTGAAAAGGAGAGTGAAAGGGAGGGTAGGAGGGAGGAGAGGGGAGCCATTGATGAGAGAGAGAAATATCGATGTGAGAGAGGAAAATTGATGGGTTGTCTCCCACATGCACCCAAACCAGGGTTGAGGATTGATCCCAGGCATGCGCCCTTTGGTGCATGGGTGAATGCTCTAACCCAGTGGTTGGCAAACTCATTAGTCAACAGAGCCAAATATCAACAGTACAACGATTGAAATTTCTTTTGAGAGCCAAATTTTTTAAACTTAAACTTCTTCTAACGCCACTTCTTCAAAATAGACTCGCCCAGGCCGTGGTATTTTGTGGAAGAACCACACTCAAGGGGCCAAAGAGCCGCATGTGGCTCGCAAGCCGCAGTTTGCCGACCACTGCTCTAACCACTGAACTCACCAGCTAGGGCTATAATCCTTTTTTATTTTTAAATTAAATTTTTATTGTTGAATGTATTACATATGTCCCCTTCCCCCCACCACTGACCCCTTCTAGCTCACCCCCTCCCCCACCCAGGCCTTCACCACCCTATTGTCTGTGTCTATGGCAGTGGTTGGCAAACTGTGTCTATGGCAGTTTGCCGACCACAGGTCTATGGGTTATGCATACATACATACAAGTAATTTGGTTGATCTCTTCCCACCCACCCTCCTCCACCTTCCCTCTGAGATTCCGCATTCTGTCCTATCCTTCTATGTCTCTGGGTGTACTTTGTTAATCAGTTTACTTTGTTCATTAGATTCCACATATAAGTGAGATATGTGCTACTTGTCTTTCTCTGACTGGCTTATTTCACTTAGCATAATACTCTCCAGGTCCTTGCATGCTTTCTCAAGGGTAAGAGATCCTTCTTTTTTACTGCTGCATAGTATTCCATGGTGTAAATGTACCACAGCTTTTTAATCTACTCTACTGATGGGCACTTGGGCTGTTTCCAGATCTTGGCTATTGTAAATTGTGCTGCTATGAACATTAGGGGTGCATACATTCTTTCTGATTGGTGTTTAGGGTTTCATATTCCTAGAAGTGGGATCACTGGGTCAAATGGCAGTTCCATATTTAATTTTTTGAGGAAACTCCATACTCTTTTCTATAATGGCTGCACCAGTCTGCATTCCCGCCAGCAGTGTACTAGGGTTCCTTTTTCTCCACATCCTCGCCAGCACTTGTCATTTGTTGATTTGTTGACGATAGCCATTCTGACAGGTGTGAGGTGATACCTCATTGACATTTTAATTTGCATCTCTCTGATGATTAGAGACTTTGAGCATTTTTTCATATGTCTCTTGGCCATCTGTATGTCTGCTTTGGAGAACTGTCTATTTAGGTCCTTTGCCCATTTTTTAATTGAATTGTTTGTCTTCCTTTTGTTAAGTTGTATGAATTCCTTATATATTTTGGATATTAAACCTTTATCAGATGTCTCATTGCCACATACACTGAGTGGCCAGATTATTATGATCTCTGAACACATAATAATCTGGCCACTCAGTGTGTGTGTGTGTGTGTGTGTGTGTGTGTGTGTGTGTGTGTGTGTATATGTGTGTGTGTGTATATATATATATATATATATATATATATATATTAGAGGCCCAGTGCATGAATTCGTGCATGGGTGGGGTCTGGCCAGCCTGGCCAGGGGGAGGGGACATGGGCGGTTGGCCAGCCTGCCTGCTGGTCGAACTCCTGGTCAAGGGGATAATTTGCATATTAGCCTTTTATTATTATATATACACTGAGTGGCCAGATTATTATGCATTCAGAGATCATCGTAATCTGGCCACTCAGTGTATGTTCTCCCATAGAGTGGGCTCCCTTTTCATTTTCTTGATGGTTTCTTTTGCTGTGCAGAAGCTTTTTATTTTGATGTAGTCCCATTTGATTATTCTCTTAGTTTCCTTTGCCTTAGGAGATGTATCTGTAAACATATTGCTAGGAGAGATGTCTGAGATTTTTGCTGCCTATGGTTTCTTATAGGATTTTTATGGTTTCATGATTTACATTTAAGTCTTTTATCCATTTTTAGTTTATTCTTGTGTATGTTATAAGTTGGTGGTCTAGTTTCATTTTTTTGCATGTAGATGTCCAATTTCCCTAATATCATTTATTGAAGAGACTATCTTAACTCCATTGTATATTCTCGCCTCCTTTGTCAGATATTAATAGAGTATGATGGCTTGGGTCAATTTCTGAGGTCTCTGTTCTATTCCACTGATCTATAGACCTGTTCTAGTGCCAGTACCAGGCTGTTTTGATTACAGTGGCTTTGTAGTATAGTTTGATATCTGGTACTATGATTCCTCCACCTTTATTCTTCTTTCTCAAGATTGCTGCGACGATTCATGGTCTTTTTTTTTTTATTCCATATACATTTTTGGAGTATTTGTTCTAGATCCGTGAAATATGTTGTTGGTATTTTAATAGGGATTGCATTGAATTT
Organism: Plecotus auritus; assembly: GCF_963455305.1. Classification (NCBI taxonomy): domain Eukaryota; kingdom Metazoa; phylum Chordata; class Mammalia; order Chiroptera; family Vespertilionidae; genus Plecotus; species Plecotus auritus. The sequence continues at coordinate 143,227,523 of NC_137773.1, forward strand.
GTAGATTGCTTTAGGTAGTATGGACATATTAATGAGTAGTATGAACACTTATGTTAATTCTACCAATCCATGAACATGGTATATTCTTCCACTTGTTTATATCTTCCCCTCCCCCCCCCTTCCCCATGTACCCTAACCAGGGTCTTGATGTAATCCTCTGATTGTTATCAGCCTTGATTGGCCTCAGGCTTCAACCATAGAGTGAGGCAAGAGTTCTTCCAACCAGGTAGCAACTGGCTTTCCCCCAGGCTCAAACCACCTGGACAGCCAAGGTGCACAGGAGAAAGAAGTCCTCTGCAGCGTGTGGGAATGACTCAGCACGGGAAAGCGGAACGTGTGGTGGCTGCCCTCCAAGCTCCAACCCCAGAGCTCCCAGCCATGAACTGTCCTCATGCAGATCCGGTCCACTCTGCCCTCCCCCTGCCGGAGCCCAAGGTGAGTGGCTGCGCACAAATTTTGTGTGTTCGTCCTTTCAGAGGGTGCCTGCATTTCCAGCCCTCTCTGGGTGGCAGGCAGCAACCCTGCTGCTTTTCTCAGCCAGATGTTATGCGGGCACCTTTCTCAGTTCTGGTGCTCTGGGCTGGGGAGACCAGCTTAGGGTTTAGACCCCAGAGTTCTCGGTAGGAACCTCACACAGCTGAGATATCCCTCCAGACCTTCAGCTGCTGTCTGTGGGGACCCGGCCACCCCTTTCGTGTCTTCGCAGTTCCTACTAGTCTCTATGTGATCTCCACTTTCCGTCCTTGATTATCAGAGTTCTCTCCAGCTAGTCTTCAGTTGATTTTTCTGGGTAGTTTTTCCTGTATTTTAGTTATATTTCCAGTTTGGTCCTGGGAAAGTGTCGGTGTAGCTTACTAGTACACTTACTCCGCCACCATTTTTAATCCCCCTGTAATCCTTTTAATGTATTGTTGAATCTGGTTTGCTAGTATTTTGTTGAGAATTTTTGCATCTATGTTCACCAAGGATATTGGCCTATAATTTTGTATGTAATATTTTTGTCTACTTTTGTTATAAGGGTAATGCTGTCTTGGAGCTTTCCTTTCTCTTTAGTTTTTTTAAATAGCTTAAGGTTTTAGAAGAATATATATTAACTAGAGGCCCACTGCACGAATTCATGCATGGGTGGAGTCCAGCCGGCCTGCCCTGATGGGGGCCCGATCGGGCCAGGCCAGTAGGGGGAGGGGCCCCAGGCGGTTGGCTGGCTGGCCCTGCCCCTGATCAGGGTGTTGGGGGCAACCAGGGGCTGGGCCGATCAGGGGCCCAGATCAGGCCGGTTGGCTGCTGCAGTGCACATCATAGCCACCGGTCGTTCCAGTTGTTCCACCGTTCCAGTCGCTGGGCTTTTATATATATAGATTGTTCTTTGAATGTTCAGTAGAGTTCACATGTGAAACCATCTGGTCCTGAACTTTCATTTATTGGGAGGTTTTTGGTGTTTTTTTTCTCTGCTTCAATTTCATTGGTAGTAATTGGTTTGTTTAGATTTTGTATTTCTTCCAGGTTCAGTCTTAGAAAGTTATATACTTTTAGAAATTTATTTATTTATTCTAGATTGTCAGATTTGTTGGCATATAATTGTAGTATTCTTTAATGATTCTTTGTACTTCTATGGTGTTGGTTGTCACTTCTCTTTTATTTATGATTTTATTTATTTGGGTTCTCTCTTTTTTTTCTTGATGAGTTTGACCAAGGATTTGTCAATTTTATTCATCTTTTTAAAGAAATAGCTCTTAGTTTTATAGATCTTCCCTATTGTTTTCTTAATTTCTCTTTCGTTTATTTCTGCTCTGATCTCCACTATTTCTTCCTTTTATTTACTTTGTTCTTGTTTTTTTCTAGTTCCTTTAGGTATAAAATTATAGTATTTATTTGGAAATTTTTCTTGTTTCTTGAGGTAGACCAGTAAAGAGTTCCCTCTTAGAACTCTTTTTGCTACGTCCCATAAATCTTGAAAAAGTTGTGCATTCATTTTTATTTCAAGATATTTTTAAAAATTTCTTTTTTGATCCATTGGTTGTTTAGTAGTATGTTGTTTAGCCTCCACACATTTGTGGGGTTTTTTCCCAGTTTGTTTATTTTTTTCTTTTCTGTAGTTGATTTCTAGTTTCATGTCATGGTAGTTGGAAAAGATGCTTGATATGATTTCAATCTTTCTTGATTTTATTGAGGCTTGTTTTGTGACCTAATATGGAGAATGTTCTATGTGCACTTGGAGAGAAATATGTATTCTGCAGTTTGGGGATGAAATGTTCTAGGGATGTTTATTAAGTGGATCTGATCTAATGTGACATTTAAGGTAATTATTTCCTTATTAATTTTCTGTTCATTGTGGATATCTGTCTATATATTCATTGATGTGACTGGGGTATTAAAATTCCTTGCTCTTACTGTGTTATTGTGGGTTTCTCCCTTTGTGTCTATTAATAATATTACTTTATATATTTAGATGCTCCTGTGTTGGGTGCATAGATATCTATGATTGTTATATCCCCTTCTTGAACTGACCCCTTAATAATTATGTGATAACCTTCTTTGTCTTTTTTAAAACATTTTTGTTTTAAAGTCTATTTTATATGATATGAGTATTACTACCTCAGCTTTCTTTTTTTTTCAGCTTTCTTTTCATTTCTATTTGCATGAAATATCTTTTTCCATCCCTTTACTTTCAGTCTGTATGTGTCTTTTGTGAGTCTCTTGTAAGCAGCGTATTTGAAGTGAGTCTCTTGTAAGCAGCGTATAGATGGGTTATGGGTTTTAATCCATTCAGCACCCTGTGTCTTTTTATTGGGTAATTTAATTCATTCACATTTAAAGTAATTATTAATAACTGTGTACTTATTGCCATTTTGTTAATTGCTTTTTGTTCTCCTCTGCTCCTTTCTTCTTTTCTCTTCCCTTGTGGTTTGCTGGTTTTCTTTAGTGTTTCATTTGGCTTTTTCTTTATTTTTTTGTATACCTTTTGTAGATTTTTGGTTTTTGATATATATATATATATATTCAGTCTATTTAAGCTGATAGGTGTTTAAATTTGACTATAGTCTATAATGACTACATTTTTACTCCCCCCTCTACGCTTTATGTTAGTGATGGCATGTTTTAGATATTTTTGTGTTGTATATCTCCTACCTACTTACTGTAGTTTGAATTGAGTTTGAAACTTTTTTCTTTCTTTTTTTTAAAGCCCACTCTTTCTTCTTTTTCTTCAAAGTATTTCTCAGTAGTGTAGTATCTTTCTTTTTTTAATATATTTTATTGATTTTTTTACAGAGAGGAAGGGAGAGGGATAGAGAGTTAGAAACATCAATGAGAGAGAAACATCGATCAGCTGCCTCCTGAACACCCCCTACTGGGGATATGCCCGCAACCAAGGTACATGCCATTGACCGGAATCGAACCTGGGACTCTTCAGTCTGCAGGCCGACGCTCTATCCACTGAGCCAAACCAGTTAGGGCGAAACTTTTTTCTTTTTACCTTGTAGTAGCTTTTAAAATGTCTGATTTGCTGTATTTATTAAATATTTGGCTTTTTCTGTGAGATTTTTATCTTTCCCCTATTATTGTATTTCTGTTTATGGCCTTTCCTCTTCTGCATAAAGAAAATTCTTTCACATTTCTTATCAAACTGGCTTAATGGTGATAAATTCTTTAGTTTTGCTTATCTGGGAAACTCTTTATGATAATCTTGGCTGGGTAAATTATTCTAGGTTGTAGGGTTGTTTCTTTTAGTATTTTAAAGATGTCCTACCACTCCCTCTGGCCTATGAAGTTGCTGCTGAGAATTCTCCTGATATCCTTGTGGGATTTCCTTTGTATGTAATTTGTTATCAAGATTATCTCTTTTGGCACTTTAATTACAATGCGTATTCAAGTGGGTCATTTTGGGTATTTGTTTGGAACTCTCTGTGCTTCCTAACCTGGTCCAGGTTAGGAAAGTTTTCAGTCATTATTGCCTTAAATAAAGTTTCTGTTCCTTTCTTCTCCTTCTGGGATCCCTATAATGCAAATATTTGAACACTTTGTTATCCCAGAGGGATCTTACTCTATCCTCATCTTTTAATTATTTTTCCTTTTGCTGTTCTGATTGGTTTCTTTCCACTAGTCTTTTTCCAGGTCACTGATTCATTCTTCTATGTTAGCTAATCTGCTATTGATTCCTTCTAATGTATTTTTTTTTCATTTCAGTTATTATATTCTTCAGGTCTGCTTGGTTCTTTTTTTAATGTAAATTTTATTGATTTTTTAACAGAGAGGAAGGGAGAGGGATAGAGAGTTAGAAACATCAATGAGAGAGAAACATCGATCAGCTGCCTCCTACACACCCCCCACTGGGGATGTGCCTGCAGCCAAGGTACATGCCCTTGATTGGAATCGAACCTGGGACCCTTCAATCGGCAGGCCGACGCTCTATCCACTGAGACAAACTGGTTAGAGCTCTGCTTGGTTCTTTACTATACTTTCTAAATCTTTGTTGAAGCTTTCCCTAAGTTCCTCTGTTCTTCTGTCAAGTTTGGTGAGCATCCTTATGATCATTTCTTTGAATTTTTTATCAGGCAAATTACTTGTCTTTATTTCCTTAAGGGATTTTCCCCTGGAATTTTTCCTGTTCCTTCATTTGTGAGCTATTCTTCAGGCTTTAAATTTTGTTTGACTTTCTATGTTTGTTTATATAAATTTAGACAGAATCTCTCTCCTAGTCTGCACAAAGTGGCCTTATGTAGAAGTGGCCTCGGTGTAGTTTGTCTGTGACAGGTGATTTTGGCAGGCTGGAAGGAGCTGAGCAGGTCACAAAGTCATCTGGGCACTGGCCTACTGAGCTGGGGCAGCTTTAGTTGGGGAGGCCAGATGTGTATAGTAATACTCTACTGACCCTGTTTGCTTTCTTTGTTTGGCACCATAATTGTCTTGGGCAATGTGTCTGGAACATGCTGTAGTGACCTTGCAGGTAGGCCAGAGCACCTGGCTAGAGCCCCGGCCAGCCTGAGGTGGAATGAGATATAAACAAGGGCACTCACTGGCACCTCCAACCCCAGAGAAACCCTGCAGCCCCCAGGGAGCTCCCACGACTCCCAGCCTTCTAGTGGTCTTGCTTAGAAGCGACCCCTGTGTGGGCTTTATGTGTCAGGTAGTTTAAGAAGCTGGGTGGAGCCAGGCAGGTGCTGGCAGTGCCTGGGGCACTGGCTGAAGCAGCTCCTGGAAAGGAGACCAGAGGTGTGTGGTAACACCTTATTGTTCCTGCTGGCTCCCTTTGTTCAGACACAAACGGCTCCAGGCATTGTAGATCCTGAAGGTAGGAGGCAGCACCAGGCAGCACCAGAGTAGAGCTCCCACCACCTTATCTGTGGAAATGGCACGAGCAGCTCCTGCCGTCCTGGCCCTGCCCGAGAGTTCCCGCAGCTCTGCAGGGCTCTTGCAGCTTCCCAGCCTTCTCTCTCTCCTCTGTCTCCTCTGTCTCCTCCCTCTCTCTCTCTCTCTCTCTCTCTCTCTCTCTCTCTCTCTCTCCATATATATATATATATATATATATATATATATATATATATATATATATATTAGCGTTTTCAGGGAAGGGGCAAATGTAGCATTCTCCTATGTTGCCGCTGTCTTGGACCTCCTCAAATTGATACTTGCTCTTAAAACTGAGCCACCATGCTGTAGGGAAGCATAAGCAGCTGATGGAGAGGAACCAAGGCACCCCAACTTTTAGCCCCTGCTGAACTCCCTGACCAGCTAGCTCCAATTTGCCAGCCACAGGAGTGTGCTGTTTTGGATTTCAATCTTCTAGCCCTAGCTGAGCTGCTCCAACCAACACCACATAGAACAGGGACAAGGCTCCCAGCTAAGCCCTCCCCAATCACACACGCATGAGCAACATACATGATTGCTGCTGTTTTAAGCCATTGAGTATTGGGGTGGTTTGTTACTTAGCTGGAGATGACCATAGCAAGGGCTGCAGGGCAAATAAGGGCTCGATCCTCAAAGGCCCTGTCAGCCAGGGTAAGAATTTGGGTTTTGTTTACACGTGGTAAGGGACCATTAGAGGACAGTGAGCGGCAGAGTGACCTCAGAGGGACATGGGCAGCAGCAGGAAGTCGTGAGGAGGCCCCTGCAGTGGTCCTTCTCATGGTGAACGGTGGCTGTGGAGGGAGGGTGAGGAGTGGTGGAATATAGGTCGTGTTGAAGCAAGATGGATGGGATTTGCTGAGGGATTGGATGTAGAATGGGGCCAATGATGAATCCACAGTTTGAATCACAGTTTGAGTTAGGTGACTGCATGGCAGCCTTCCCCTGGTGTGAGGACTCAGCTTGGCCAGGAGACTGCTGAGAGATGGTCCAGATGTGGGGTGACAGCTAAGCCAGGCTGGGGGCAGAGAAGAAAAGATGAATTTGAAGGGAGTCAGGGGTAAACTGGACGGGACTTAAGAAGGGAGCAGGTGGCACACAAAGGGAAACTGAGGCAGCCCAGCATGGGCTTGCCCTGCTCTCTATCCCACCCTCTCCTCCCCAAACCTCACACAAGACGTTGTCTAGATGTGCCAACAGCTTCCTTGGAGTGTCTGCCAGTAGGGCCCCAAGGGGCACCGTGAGCTGACGCAGGGGATTAGGCTAGCACTTCACAAGGTGGTGTGTGTTTTCATCTCTGCTCTTCATGGCTTGGCCAGGGGCTGCGGGAGGTACCCAGGCAGGGTCTTAGGGGGCATCACTGGGCATCTCGCCTCCATGAGCTGCGGGCAGGGCAGTACCCTGGCCTGGCAGAGGCCGGACATCATTTGGCACCCAGGAAATTCGGGCAAGTCTTCTCCTCTGCATGACGACACTGCGCCAAAGCCCACCGCTGGTGACCCTCGGAGCAAAGGGATGCCTGTAGCTGCAAGGCAAGTCTTCAGGGGCCCCAGACAAGGACTACGGGTGGGGGATTCAGTGACGTTGGCCACCGTCTGTGCTGAGAAATGACCCTGGAATCTAGAGATTTCCTCCATTTGCAAATACATTTCTAAATGTCAAGAAGGAATTGCATGTTAATTAGGCATTAAAACAGGCTGTGGAATATTTAATGACATAGAAAGATGTTACTGACATATTGTTGCATGGGGAAAATACAGGTTTCAAAATGGTGTGTATACCCTGGTCCCGATTTTTTACTCCTCTGCCCCCAACCCAGGCAAATATGTGATTTGGCATTCTCTGAGATATTAACCGTGGGTGGGTTGAGGTAGCTTTTTTTTTTTTCTTCTTTTTTTTTTTTTTTTCTTCCTGATGTTTCTGTAGGAAGTGTATTTAATTCTAGCATCACACCAAAAAAAAATGTTTTTTTCTATCAAATGTGTTAATAACTTAAATTAGAAATCTGCTGCTTAATAAGCAGGAATCAGTGCTCAGAATAGAAAATTTGAAAAGATAACGAATCTCTCTACCCAGAAGATACCACAGGAAAAGGCTATTTTTAAAGCTAAAAATTGTTTACTTTTCTCTTTTCACTTTTCTGTTCTCATTAATTTAAAAACTGGCATTTGTAGGATTTTGTTTAAATGGTATGAATTTTTCTGTCCTAGTTCTTACCTTTGGTAAATGTGTGTGCTTATTTATTTTTTTTCATGAAGGAAAAAAATGAGCTGCTATGCTTTCTAGTGACCTCTCCAGGAGGTCAGGAGTGAACCTCACCCCCAGCTCAGGCCCAGCTGGGTGGGCTGGGGGGTTCTGGTATTTGCTGGCCTCCAGTCAGGTTAACCGTCCTCATGGGCCACGGTGAGGAACAGCCTGCCCTACTGGCCTGGGGGAAACGGTTTCCTCATCTGAAAAATGGGGTTAGTGATACGTTTTTTAAGAGGGACGAAAAATTCGGGGTGTGTAAATGTCAGCTCTCTTTCCAGTGTGGACCACCCCTCCCATTGGGAGGCTGCTGGGAGACTGGTCTGGCAGAAGCATGGCACGGAGGAGTGAGGGCCCAGACAACCTGGCTTGTCTCCCCTCTCCCCCCGCGGCTCCCTGGCTGCGACCTGGGGGCAGTCCTCCTCTGTGCTGTTCCTACACCTGTAAACGGAGGACACTGTTCCCTTCCTCGTGGACTCGTTAACTACAGGTGAGTTGGGAGCAGGGCCCACCAGGGGTGGGTGGCACACAGCAGCCATGACATCTTCCTGCAGGTCCCATGGTGCCCTCGGAGCCTAGGGAACGCCTGGGCCAGGCCCAGGGCAAGCAGGCAGCCACACTGTCCTATCGCCATTACTCCTCCAAAGGCTGAGGCAGGTCTGAGCCAGGGTCCCCTGCCTCTGGGGACAAGCACTGCTTTCCCGCCTCGGCCATCTCAGGATACAGGCTGGAGCCCGCAGCAGGTTTTCCCATCAGGCTTTTATTATAAAGAAGGTTCCATTTAGAGCATCCTGGTCACCCTTCCGGCCCAGGCCCTGTGCTGGCGGGGTCTGCTGCGGGGGCTCTGGTCAGCCAGAGGGCCACTTGGGACAGGAACAGAAGACGTGATTTTCTCAGGGTGGCGGGGGGTGTGTGCCAGAGCTGCCCATCCTCTGGAACAGTCATTTCCAGTGTTGCGTTGGGAGCCCCTCGGTCCCCTCCCAGGTCCTCTGCACAAGCGGCAGCTGTTCACAGTTGGTGCATGATGAGTTTAATATAGAAAAGCTTTCTTAAAAAAACAAAGTGGTGCTCTCTTTAGAAATACTTCCAGCAAGATCAAGTAGCCCAGCTACATCCTTGGTGCAACTTAGCCCCGCGCCCCCCAGACCCAATCGCCCAGCACCGGTCCCCTTGTCTTCCGCCCCCCTGGCTCAGGGAAATCCCCAGGAGCCTCCCCACGGGCCGTGGGCGCTGCCCACTCCACCAGTAGCCACTTAAGCAACGAAAATCTGACACTGCTCGGAACTGTGTGTGGCCCGGGTCCTCTCTGGGTGAGGGGAGACTGAGACGACGTTTTGGTGGTTAAATCGGAAACCAATCACGGGCTGGTTCGAGGAGGCCTCCCCTCCATCAGAAAGGCTGAGGTAGTGTTTCTGGCTGCGGCCTCTGGGCCAGGCGGTCTCTTATGTTTGTTCATTTGCGGGACCGAGTCGGGCGGGGCTCTTAGCAGCTGGCTGTGACAGAACGTGCGGGGCACCGTCCAGGCTGTCCTGGTGGGTGGTGGGAACCTTACCAGAGACTGGCTGTGTCATCCAAGTCCCCATCCCAAAGGCTGGGCCTGGGGACAAGTAGGAGGGGACAGAGGTGCCCAAGGGGCCAGGGCGGGGGGCTCCTCATTCCCCCTCTCCAGTGACTCTGCTCAGTCATGGCCCAGCCGGAGTCAGAGGCACTGGGGACCAAATGAAGTCGAGGGCCAGGTGCCTGCTTCCTTCCCCACACGGTCTCCGCCGGCTCAGGCCTCGCTGTAGCACTCGTAGATGTTGTCCTCCATCAGAGCCACCACCTGCTCAAACTTGTGCTGCAGCTGGGTCCTCCGGGCCGTGGGGTTTGCCTCCAGGGCCGTCATGATCTGAGGAGAAGCAGAGGGGCCATGGGGCTACAGGCCTGGGTCCCCTGGCAGTCTTTGGGGAGCACACCCTGCCTGGATTTCCACAGCTGCTAACCTGCCCTAAAGCACAAATGTCCTGGGATGTAAATGCTAGAGTGGGGATCTCTCTGTGGGTGAGATGGGGAGGGGGTGCCATGGCTGCAAAGGTCAGTGCCACACACCAGGGGTACCCACCTGCGGGCGATACCTCTTGGCATATTTGTAAATCTCTGCCATGGCCACATTGGTGTTGAACTCGTTCTGGTACTTCTACAAGCAAAGAGAAGGCGGGAGTTGGGAAGGGTGGGTAACCTGTCAAGCCTGGGCCCAGCCCACCCTGCTGCTTGTACACAAACCCCTCACTGGACAGGCAAATGCCAGACCCCCCACAGCCCAGCCGCACCCTCGACTCCTCGGCCAGGTGCGCGTTCATCTCCTGCTCGCTGAGGGGTGTCATGTCGTGGATCTGCTTGTAGTAGCGCTGCACGATTTTGCGGTACTCGGGGATCTCCTTGGCGTAGAGGAGCTTGTTGGTGGGTGAATCCTGGGTAGAGAGAGTGAGGGAATGAGGAGGAAAGGATTTGTCTTTTTCTGGACGAGCCAGCTCTCTGCTGCCACACGAAGGCCCCGTCACTGAGTGTCCCCACTCCGCCAGCTTCAGACCAGGGGCTCCTCACCCCCTCCCTCTGCTGTCCTTCTACACTGAACCCCTGCCCTGTCTTCTATGGGACTGTCAGGGTGATGACCTGACAGGGGATCTACTTCTTTTAGGGGGAAAGTACATGGGCTTGGTGCCAGCTCTTGGTCGCACAGAGGCTGTTTTGTTTACATCCTTGCTTCGGGTTATAGGTCTTGGTGGCTAAGATTTCTGGAAGCCTGATTGCTGGCTCAGTGGAATATTTCCCACCACATGTTTTCAACGCCCGAAAGCGAAATGTGCCAAGTACACTCCCAGTTCTTTGTCACAGGCATCCTGCCTTCCGAGATAGTAAACGCATCACTTCTCCACACTATCTCTCGTGGCCTGTCTCTGAAAGTCACGGGCAAAATGCAGGGCCACGAACCCTCCATCCTGCCCGGCCAGGTCTGCTTACACCATCTCCTTAATGCTCACAGCAGCGAGCACTCTTTTATGCCTCCCTGCTCGCCCATGCTGTTCCCCCTGCCAGGAACACCATTCTCTCTCCTCTCCCCGCAGAGATGCCTCAGGGGGCTCCCTCCTGCGTGTATCTCAGAGGTCTTGGTCCTCTGTTGCCTCTGCCCACCCCTTCTCTGTGCCCACTCAGAGGGCTCTTGACCATCGGGACTGCTGCCTGTAGCCTGCCTGGTTCCCAGATGACTCTGTGCCTGACCAAGCAGGTTTTCTACATTCGCTCTGGCTCTATGGCCTACATGTTGGGAGCTGATGCTGGGCCCACCTGAGGCAGGTGCAACCGGTCTTTAGTGATGCAGTTTGTGACTGTAGTTGTGTCTGGGCGTCTCCTCTGGTCCGAATGTCCCTGTTCATCTCCCACATCCCCCAGACCTGAGCTCCTATAGTTCCCCTCCCAGAAAAATCTCTGTCCCATCATTAGCACCCAGGCTGCCCCCCGGGAGCAGCTGACCTTGCCCAGCTGAAGGTCAGAGATGGAGCAGGCGTCAATGAAGGCCTGTGCGATGACTGAGAGGCAGGCGTCGATATGGTCCGTCTTGTCGATGTCGAAGACAAACTGTGGGTTTTTCAGGATGTTTACCCAGAACCGGAGAGGAAGGCTGTGGGATGGGGGAACAGAGGCAGTGTGAGCCCACCCCAAGGGTAGGGCAGCCGGGCCCAGAGGACAGGCTGGCTTTACCCCTCAAGGCTGGTGTAGCCTACTCACAAGGTGGAGCCTCTAGAGACCTTGGTCTGCTCACCCACAAATGGGGTTGGTGGCCATCCCTGCTGGCTGGGCTACGAGCAGCTAAGGCCACGTTTCCTGCATGGAGCAGGGCAGGAGGCTGAGTCAGGAGCTGCAGGCCTGGCTGGGTGGAGGGGCCTGAGTCCACCCTCACTGCCCACCCCATCCCCCACAGAGTCTCCAGCAGGAGCCTCAAGCCAGGTCCTGGTTCTCATTAGAAGCACCCCCACCCCGCCTGGCAGCCCATGGCTCCTCCCTTAGCCTCTCACGGCAGCAGGAAGTCCACCATTAGCAGCAGGCAAGGGCTGAAGGAGGGTGGGGCCTGGATCCTAGGCCTTGGCCTCAGGAGCCAGAGGGTTGGTAAAACCCCCACTCCCACTGCAGCGCCTCCCAGTGACTCAGCAGCCAGGGCTTATGCACCCCCAGAGCTCTGAGAAGCCCCTGCAACTGCACAGAAACTTCTGGGCCTGTGGCATTTTTTTCTGAGGGTCAGCTTTTTTTAAACAACTTCTTGTTGGGATCTGTGACCCCAAAAAGCAAAGACATGCCTCAAAAGAAGGCTGCAAACTGGGTATGGGAGTCAAGATTATGCTGCTTTGAGCCATCCAAGGGCTGCGTGATCTTGGGCAGTCATATCTCTGTGAGCCTCACTGTTCTCATCTGTCACATGGAGCTGACAGGGCCTGCCCAAGAAGGATGGAGGGAGGATGATGGTAAGGGCGACACTTACATAATGCTTGCTTCTCCCTCATTCTTATAATTAAGGCGAATTACTTTTATTGACTTTGTTTTACAGCTGGGGTGGGAGGAACTTAAAGCACAGAGCGGTTAAGTCATTTACCCAAGATCACACAGCCGGGATGTGGCATAGTAGCGACTGAACCCAAGCAGGTGGACTGAGAAACCGGGCTCTGAACCCCCGCACTGTTGCTGCCCCCAGGGATACATGGAGCTGCACAGCCCTCCCCACATACCCACCACCCACCTGTTGGTTTTCCAGATGTGCAGGGTGTCGGGATCTGAGATTCCCCTCTTCTCGGCCTGCTCCTCCAAGAAGTCAAAGAAGTACTTGACGGCCAGAGGGGGCTTGTCCTCACGAATGCTCAGAATGGCCTTGAACAGGTCATCCAGAAACTTCTGCAGCGTGCCCTGCAGGAGAGCAGCGTGCCCGCCATCAGCCCAGGACCACATGTCGAGGGTAAGTGGGACCCTAATGGCTCTGGGGAGACTGTGGTACTGGAACTGGTGAATGTGGAAGCCATGTTGCATCAAGCCGGCCACCTAACCTCTCTGGGTCTCAGTTTTCTCACCTGTGAAATGGGTTAGTGAAACCTACCTCACAGGGGTGCTGAAAAGTCTGGGGCATAGAGTGGGAAATCAGTGGAGCCAGGATGTGGTATGTAGGGTGCAGACTGCCACCTAAGCCGGGTGACCTTGGGGACATGGTTGACCCCTCTGCGCCTCCTCTGCCCTCTGTTACGTTGGCTCACTTAGAAGTTGTCTGTCGGACACCTTTCACGGCTCTAAGCAAAGGCAGGACCCTAAGCCCTAGCCTCTCGCCCTGGGAGCCCCGCTGGCTCCACGGAGGAGCTCTCGCCCCACCCAGGCATGAGGACAGCTGACCTTCCTTCCAGGCGAGGAGAGGAGGCCGGGCCTACCTTGGTAGACAGCAGGCGGGTCAGGTAGATCTCTGGTAGCACCTTCTTGCGGTGGCTCTGCCGGTGGGACTTCTTGGGCTCTGCCAGCTCGTCCGTGGGCAGCACCTGGGAGGCCGGAGCGGTGGTCAGTGCCGGTGCCAGGCACCATCCTCCGCCTCCCAGGGGAGGTCCCATCCTTCTCCCAGAGGCATTTGGTCGGCACAAATGACCAGGTTCCCTGCTGATTCCAGAGCCCATCTCCGCTCCCCACCCCCAGCCTTTCCCAGAGCCTGGGAGCATTCTCCCCAGAGGACCAAGGTGGCAGGAAGCCAAGTCCACACCCAGTGAGGGGCGGGAGCCCCAGGGCCAGAGGCCGGGCACTCACCAAATGGAAATACTTCTCTGTGTCCAAGTCTTTCACTGCGAGAGGAAAAACACACAATAAATAAACAAGTGAGGGGAGGGAGAGCGCGAGAGAATAGATAGGGAGCGGAAACCAGGAGAAAGGGTGAGTTCCAAAGAGACACATGGAGAGAAGGAGACAGAGTCAAGGAGAAAAATGTAAAGACAGAGATGAGTGAGATCCAGGAAGACACAGAGAGAGAGACAGAGAAAGATAAAGGCATTAAGAGAAAGGCACATGCAGGTGAGAGGAGACGCAGGGAGGGAGCGAAGGCGAGGAACAGAGACAGGGTCACGCAGGGAGAGAGGCGAGGCCCCAGGCAGGAGGGAGGCTGCCCTCACTCACTCCCCCACCCGACCCCAGAGCTCCCACCAGACCTCACAGGCTGCGGGGAGAGAACCAAGATCCTGCTCCTGACCTCAGAGGGAACCCCGAGACCCAGAAGCATGAAGCCTGGGGCATCTGAGGGTGTGGACAGTGGGATTTGAGGCAGAAACACAACCCAAAGCCTCGATGGGCATGCCAGCCACCCCTCTGGCCTGGCAGCTGCCCAGACCCATGGTAACCATGCCCCGCCCTCCTGAGACTTCTCTCTGGCTGCCCGCAGGAAGTCAGCCTGAGAGGCCTGGTCACAGGCCCTGCCAAGCAGTCCTGGGTCAGAAGGGCCTGGCTTGGCCCCTGCCCCAACCAAGGAGGCCACAGCCCGGCCCAGCCTCGTGAAGCCTCAGCCTCCCCACTGGGGCTGCTCAGAAGGGGTCCTGGCCACCCTCCCCATGTCCAGCGGCGCTACCTCGGCCCAGTGTGTTGTCCTTCTTGTCTGTGAGGCTCATGGCCAGCGAGGCACCTTCGGGGATCTGACAGGAGGGGAGAGGCTGAGGTCAGAGGTCAGGTCAGGGAGGCTGCAAGTGCGGGCTGGGTGGGGCTGGGAGCCCACCTTGTAGTGTGCCAGTGTGTTGAGCTTCTTGCGGCCATCCTCCACCACTGAGGTGTCGTCCAGGTCCCGGAGGATGTAGCTCTGAGTGCTCGAGGCGAACCACTCTGGAGACGGGGAGCAGGGGGTCAGGGGCAGGGCCAGCCGAGGGGATAGCACCAGCCTGGCCACACGGGGAGAGGCTGCTTGCTCTCTGTGAAACCTGGGGCATGCCACGTTTCTCTCTGCGCCTCCTTTCCCCCTCTGTAAACAGCGTGGGGAGAAAACTGGGGAACAGGGTGCTGGGAGGCCAGAGCCGTGCTCCATCCCCGGGAGGAGCTCTGGAAATGTCCTCATCCTCGGGGTTGATACTGTTGTCATTGCTGATGAAATAAGAAAAGGTGCCACCAGCCCTGGCTGGTGTGGCTCAATTGGGCATTGTCCGTGCATCCGGAGCTTGCCAGTTTGATTCTCGGTCAAGGGCCCATGCCCGGGGCTGTGGGCTCGATCCCCAGTAGGGGCGCACTTCATCTGCCCATTTGCTGAGTGAAAGGAGTGTACTAGTCTGACTAAGGCAGGGCTGGCTCCACCAAAACAGTCTAACACCAAGGGATGCTGCCCACCCCTGCCCACCGAGGTCGACGTCCTCGGCGCGAGGCCACTGGGAGTAGGGCACATTCTTGCAGAAGGCCTCCAGGATCTTCTCCTTCACCTGCGTCAGCGTGTCGGTGTCCATGGCTCGCACGCTCAGCGAGTCCATGCCGCAGCCCTGGAAGGACACGTTCAGGTTCTGCAGGAGAGGAGGAAGGAAAGGTCAGTCGGTCCTCACCGTCACTACCCTGGGCCCAGGCAGGTGACAGCCTACCAGAGGAGGCCGGGCCAGATCATAGCCTCCAGGCATGTGGGGACCCCTCCCAGCCAGTTCAGGAGACGGCGCCCCCTTGCTTCCCAGTTGTCCTCCCCCTCCCTCCCCCCTCCCCACACTGGCTCACCCGGGGCTTGGCCTCAATGTTCTCCCGTAGCAGCCACTCCTCATTGAGCGTGTAGCGGGCCTTGCCTGTGATGGCATCAATGGAGCCCTTGTTGATCTGCTGCTTGATGGCACACAGGAGCAGAAAGAACGGCTCCCCGACCGTCTCCTGGGGTGGACAGGGGCTGTTGTCAGGGGCTGAGGCCCAGCCTGCCTGGCCCCCACTGCCTCCCTGCCCGCCCTCCATATCCCAGCTCCCAAGCCTCCGGAACACCTTCACCACCCACTTCCACCAACAGCTTCATGGCTGCCTGTTTAATATCCTTCTTTTGGGTCCTGGTGCTGTCCCCCCAGCCCCCTAAAATCTCCATGGACTCTACGGTCGAACACCACTGGCTGCGGGCAGGCTCATTCATTTCATCCTCACTGCTGAGGCTGAGAGCAAGTAACCAGCCCAGGGTCACCAGCAGGAAGAGGCACAGCTGGACTTGGACGCTGGATTGGCTGACTCCCAAGCCTGTGACTTTTTCTGCTAAGCCTCCCAAGGTGAGTTTGGGTGGAAGCAGAACACAGATGTGGCCCCCACCTAAATCACAGCGCAGTGAGTGTGGAGAGTCCTGGGCTTAACCGGACTCTCCTGCCCTCGCCCCCTCCCCCCACCTTGCCAGTCTCCCTTTCATAAAGTTCACAGCCATGAGCTGATTTTCATGGTCATTTTATAGCAAGTGATCAGGAATTACACTGATGGTAGATATTTAGGTAAAATGGTAAGCTGATTTAAGGAAAAAAATTAAGTACATAATAGTGTTAGGCAGATTTGGCAAGATGATGAAGACAGCATGCCAACTCCTTTTTTTTTTTTCTTTTTTGTTAATCCTCACCCGAGGATATTTCTTCCACTGATGTTTAGAGAAAGTGAAAGGGACAGAGAGGGGAGAGAGAGAAACAATGATGTCGTATCAATTGGTTGCCTCGGGAACTGAACCCGAGACCCTTTGATGCATGGGCCGACACTCTAACCACTGAGCCCACCAGCCCAGGCAAGCATGCCAACTCTTATTCCTGACCTAGTTCTCCAGGTCTGGCGGTGGGAGCCACTGAGGCCCCACTTTCTGGAGCAGGAAACAAAGGCTCAGAAGGGAAGCCACACAGAGGCCTTAGGAGCTGGGTCCAGAGTCCACTGCAGCCCCTACGGGCCCTGCTGCAGCCAGTGCAGGCAAAGACCAGTAACACCGGGAGAGCCTCAGGGCTGTGTGAGGGCCCCGTCCTAGGCCCAACCGCCTCTGCTCTATCCCCACCCCCCTTCCCCACCACAGGGCTCCTCCAGGCTGCCTGCCCTCACGAGCCCCACACCCAGGGGCATGGCCCACATGACAGACAGAGGGCAATGCCTTTTCCAAGTCGCACAGCTGGTTTGTGCCAAAGAATGGACTCAAACCCAGGAGATCTGAGGCCCTGGTTCTGGGCTTCAGTCAGGCCTCTGCCTTTCTCCTGGGGTCCCCAGATGACTTCCTGGCCTCTGCAGAAAAGCCCTAATGGGGTCCCTTTGGCAGAAGGCAGATGGCCCTGACCACCTGGCCTCCCTGGACTTCCCAGCCTTATCTCATCAGAAAGACTCGCCCGACTTCCTTTCAGAAACAGTCCCTCCTCCTGGCTTTGCCCATGCTGTCACCAAAACCTGGGACACCCTCCCCACCCAATTCTTTAGCTGGCTCGTTCCTACTCTAACCTTTACTCAGGCCGCCACCTGGAACCCTCCAGCCCGGTCAGAAGCCTCAGCGGTTGAGCTTTGCTGTATTTTAATCTGTTTCCACATCTCTCTCCCCTAATGTTGGGAGAGCTTCAGTGGCTGAGAGGGTTTGATGACTGAGGACAAGCTCCCTGACGTGGCCTCTATTCTGCCCCAGTGGGCTCTGAGCCTCACAGGAAGCCAGGCCTCCGCTGAGCCTCCGTCCCCGTCTGTATAATGGACCCTCGGGGCCTGTCCCTGCCCTCCTCTGAGTCCCTCTCCCATCTGCACACAGGGATAACTCTCCTGGAAGAGTTGGCAGAAGGACGAACCAAGTCCAATCTATCACTGGGAGACGGTGGTCCCTGCCATATGGTGGCGCCTTCACGCCTGCCTCACCCTCAGACAGCTGTACATGCAGATGGACATCCAGTTGGTGAGCATCTTCTCAACCACGGACTCCGTGCGCCGCAGCATGAGCTTGGGGTTCTTGGCGGCGGAGGCGTCGATGAGGTCCACCAGCAGCTCCTTCATGATGCTGGTGTAGTACTCAAGCTTACCATGGAGCGCGATGGTCAGGAGGGAGGCCAAGCTGCACCTGTGGGTGGGCATGGGGCGTCAGTGGGATCCGGGGGCGGGGGGGAGGCCCACAGTGGTGGCTACAGGTGGCCTTATCACTGACGTGCCTGTGCGGGTGGAATCCAGGCCCAGGAAGGGGCGGAATGTGGGGTCTCAGAACCCCCAGTACCCTGACTTGATGTTGGAGGCCAGCTAGCTGCCCAGAGGACATGGTGATTTGCAAACTTCCCGAGCCCAGGGTCCAGCCAGGCTGACCCAGGACCAGTGGGACCGCAGTCAGAGCCCCACCCCCCGAGCCTCGCAGCCCGACCTGTCCCGCACTGCGAAGTCCTTCTGCTGCTCCAGGGCGTGGACAAAGACGATGAGGAAGTGCTTGTTGTTGAGCAGCGAGGAGAACAGGCCGATCCCCTCTTCCATGTTGGGCCTGCAGCTCTCGGGGATCTGCAGAAGCAATCGGTGAGGGGACCTGTGTCTCTGCCTGGCCAAGGGGTCAGCACTTAGGACTCTCCGAATGGCTCCTTGAATGCCTCCTGGGATGGGGAATTCACTACCTTTTCATGGTGGAGCGTCCTAACTCCCCGTGACTGGGAACAATGGCTCAGCTGAATTGAAAGTGGGGCACAAAGAAGGGCAGGAGTGCCTGGGGTAACCCAGCATCCCCATGAGGGACCCTCTCAACTATCCTCTAAGGCACAGGCAGAGTGGGATGTCTAGGGAGGACCAGTCCTCTCCCCTCTCTACCTGGCCTGGGGGCAGCACTTCTAACACCCTGAGGGGCTGCTTCAATGCCTCTGGGGATGAAGTGCTAACTACCTTCCAATGGCAGATTCTCCTCCCGACCCCCAGCCCTGTGACTGGGATCAATGGACCCGATGAACTGGAAAGTGGAGCCTGACAGGGACTGGGTGGCCGAGGCGGCCCCAGTGTGTGTGTGGGGTGGGGGTCGAGGGTACTGAGGATACTCACCTTCCACTCTCCCAGCAGTGGGTGTGTCTCTTGCACGGAGGAGCTGCCCTGGGAGTTGAGGGTCTGGGAGGGCAGTATGTAACGCTCTTCATAGAGGGAGGAACACTGTGGAGGCAGACCCAGCACCTCAGCAGGGCTACACCTTGACTGGCATGCAAGGACACTCAACCAAGGCAAAGGGACACTTTATAGAGAAAGACAAGGCAATGGGCCACGACCACGGCGTCCCAGGGTTCCAGAGGAGTGGGGAGGGGCGTCCCCGGGGGCTTCCTGGAGGAAGGAGAGTGGAACCAGCATGCGCCAAGCTGTAGCAACGCAAGAGGGCACAAGGCTTTAAAGAAAACAAAAGCAGCTGAGTGTGGAATAAGGGAAACTGAGGCAGAGAGGCTGCTGCATGGTGTGAGGAGGGCGTTGGCCATCAGCACCAATGCTCTGGGCAGGCCAGGGAAAGTGGGGACAGGGCAGCAGCCAGGAACAGAAAGAGGCGTGGAAGGGGTGGGCAGAGTCCAGGGGGCAGGAAGAGGTATGTGGAGATCAAGAGAAGCCTGGCTGGGAAGGGGCCCGATGTAAGAGAGACTAGCAGGACACACGAAGCTTGGGCCACTTCTGCTCACCCCCTCAGTGAGGGGAGAGGTAGGCCTGGCACCCTGGGAGCAGAGGGGCTGGCAGCCAGCTTCTCTATGGACAGTTAAACATTGAGTGAATAATGAAGGAAAGTGGGGGTAGAACCTGGGCCCCCTCCCGGCAGGCCCTTTGGATTTGCACTGCTCACGGGGCCCACACTACACTAGCCAAGTTTCCCCACAAGCATAAAAGTGCCCTCTAGAGCGGCACAGCCTAGAGCCCCTGAGGTGGCAGACGAGGGCACCGGCTGACCTTAGGGAAGAAAGTGCGGGTCACAAAGTGCTTATACTCGAGGAAAGGGATGCCCTGGCTGCGGTTCAGCTCCTTGGTCAGATCCGTCATGTCCGTCTGCAGCTCAGCAAAGCCTGGTGACAGGAAGGTAGAGGTGAGCGTATCTCGAACCCATTCCCCAGTTGGGAAAGCCGAGGCCCATGGTCCTGCATGGTCCCCGCCCACTACCTTTACGGATTTCCTCTCGGATCTGAGATTCCATCTCCTCCATCTGCAGCAGGGTCTTCTGCCAGTAGCGCTCAGCGCGGCGGCTCTTGGTGCAGAAGACAAATAGGGCTGCGGGCAGTGGAGAGGGGATCAGGCCTTGAAGC
Source organism: Plecotus auritus (assembly GCF_963455305.1). Taxonomy (NCBI): domain Eukaryota; kingdom Metazoa; phylum Chordata; class Mammalia; order Chiroptera; family Vespertilionidae; genus Plecotus; species Plecotus auritus. The sequence continues at coordinate 143,247,316 of NC_137773.1, forward strand.
CCTTTGGAAAGCTTCTGTTGGCACCTGCTGTGCGCAGGGCCTGGAGGGAGAGGTCGGGCCTCAGCTCCACCTCCTCGGGGACAGGTGTGGCAAGGTGGCCCAGGCCTCCCCTCCCCAGTGGGCTAACTCCTACAGGGCAAAGGGTTTGGAGAAACCAGTAAAATAAGGCTCAGTGTCCCATTCTTATAAAAAGAAGTATGTGTGTATGTAAAACAGTGGTAAGCAGTGGCTTTCCCTATGGCTGGATTACATGAGAGAGAATTATAGGTGATTTGTGTGTTTTTTTTCGTTTTAGCGAGAAAGAATTTTAAATTCTTTCTACAATGACCTAGTGTTACTTGTGAATTGAGAAACTTTTAAAAGCAGATTACAAATCAGTATTATATAATCCCTTTCTGAATTGGGAGAAGGGATACATATGTGTAATATATGTAATATTAAAATATATTCTTATATGTAATATATATTTGTACATATTATAAATATTATATAAAACTTTAAGGAAACATACCAAAATATACAGGGTGTTAATGATGGGTGTGTTTTTTTGGTTCACTGATTCCCTAAAATTTTCTACACTGAGTATTTTTTTAAAACAGCTTTGTTAAGATATAATGCACACGTCATGTAATCCATCCATACATTTAAAGAAGACAATTCTAATGGCTTTTAGTTGTACATCCATTACCTGGGATCCTACATGTGGTCTTTTGTGAGTGGCTTTTCATTTAGCATAATGTTGTCAAGGCTCAGCCATGATGCAGCACGAGTCAGTACTTCATTCCTTTTTATGACTGAACAGTATTCCCTTGTGTGTATGTATACATTACATTTTACTTATTCACCAGTTGATGGACATTAAGTTGTTTCTCTTTTTGGCTGTTATGAACAATGCTGCCATGAATTTTCATGCACAAGTTTTGTGTGAACATGTTTTCATGTCTGTTGGGTAGACACCCAGGAGTGGGATTGCTGGGTCACATGGTAGCGTTTTGTTTAACATTTGGAGGAAGTGCCAAAGTATTTTCCAACCCCACCAGCAGTGTATGAGGGTTTCAATTTCTCTGCCACATTGAATATATTACCTTTATAACCACTGCTTTAATAGTGGTATAACAACCCTCTCTTAAGTACCTTCAACAGCTCCCTAATGATTAGATAGAAAGGTTCCAAATCCCTCTGCGTGCCCTCCCAACATCTATCCTCCCATTCGTGCTGTAGCCAGGCACCCCTCTCACCCCACCTCTGGGTGCAGGACCTGTTCCTACCTCCACGCGTCTGTTCAAGCTGTGCCCCCAGCCCGCTATGCCTTCTATCTGCCCATCTTCAGGGCGGCAAGGGAGGTAGGCCTGCCCTCCAAGGTGTCACAAGGGTGGTGGGGGCTCCTTACCAACCACAGAGAGCAGCAGCAGGACGCTGCAGATGACGATGGACACAATGATGGCGGTCTCACTGCCGCCCAGCTGCAGCGTGGCAATGGTCTGGTTGAAGTTCCCTACCTGGATCTGCACAAGAGAGGGGAGGGGGTTGTAGCTTCCCTGGACTTATGCCTCGGCTCTTCTCCTAACTAGCAAGGTGGCCTGCGGCAAGTCACCTAACACACAGACAACCACGCCCACCTCCAGGGGATGCTTGAGGACTAAATGAGATAACGCTTGTCATGCTTTTAGTCCTGGGCCTGGCACAGAGGAAAAACTCAGTAGCAGGAGGTGGGGGGCGGGGGGGGCGGGAGAGGGGGCTGTCATTATTACTAAAGCCTGGGAGGCGTGGCAGAGGAGCCAAGGCTGTTCACGGGGTGTGGCTGCTGTCCCCAGGTATCTGTAGGGTCGTCCTGGGAACAGGCGGTGTCTGAGGACTCCAAGGGCAGAATTGGGACCGAGGTGCAGACGAAAGGGAGCTTTCCCAGTCAGAGCTGCCTGTAAGGAAATGAGCTCCCCAGCCCAGGAGGCATGCAAGCAGGTACGGTGCAGAAAAGATCCCACTTTCTGGGCCTCTCTCTACTCCTCTTGCTCCCTGCCCTCCATGATCCTGTGTGATGACTGGCAGCCCAGACTCTGGGGAGAGCACCTAGAACGGGGCAATCTCTTATGGCCTTTCAGAGTCCAGCCCCATCAGGCCTATCACTGACCTTGAGCAGGTCCCTACGTTCTTGGCCCTGTTTCCTCATCTGTCAAGTGGGGATGTCAAGCTCTGCCTGCCTGAACTACTGAGCATGAAAATGCTCAGTTCCAGGGTGCTGAGCCAGGGACAGGCCTCTGCCTCCAGTGCCCCATCCACTCACCGTGATGGGCAGCTGGCCCTCAGCTGTGCCCAGGGACTCATTGACCGAGCAGTGGATGACTCTCTCCGAGACAATCTGGATGTCGCAGGCCACCTGGCCTATCTTGACCCGGTACTCATGGCTCTCCAGGCCCAGGCTGTCCTGCTCTTTCTGTGGGAGAGGAGGGGAGTGCTCACCAAGGCCCATGGCTGAGCTCAGCCCATTCACTGCCTTCACCCGGCACCCGCTGGCACTCACATGGATGACTAGGGTGAGGGGCTCCCCAGGGTGGTGTTTGATCCACTTCTCCCTCTTGGCCGTGGAGAACTGAGGGTCAGGGAGGTAGTCCAGGCGGAACCTGCTGCCCCGCTGTGCCTCCTCGGAGTCCAGCAGCTCCTCGGCCACTGCTACCTCGTCGGTGTAGGCCCGCCCGTTGATGAAGAAATCCACTGGCGCCGACGCGTTGCTCAGGGCCCCCGGGGAAGGGCAGGTGATGAGGGTGGAGTTGAGAACCTTGCAGAGCTGGTGGGAGAGGGCCACGGGCCAAGGTTGGGGTGGGGGGTGAACAAACAGACATGGAGAAATGGGGAGAGTTTGAGGTTTAGGGAGACAGAGAAGGAGAGAGAGACAAGAAGACATGGGGAGACAGGAGAGACAGATGGAGAGATGCAGCAGAGCAAGGGCTGCCAGCCACCCCCACCACCTCAGTCCCCTGCCCCGCTCACTGTGGGCTGTCGGCCGATGTGGTGCACAGCCATGGACACGTTCTGCACCATATGGAAACGCTCACCAGCCACTGTGATGGTCCTGCCACCGCTGTGGGGACAGCAAGCCCATCAGCCCACCTGCAGCCCGAGAGAGCTAGACCCGCTGGGGGTCGGGGCCAGGGTCTCACCTGACGGGGCTGCGGCGGGGACTGATGGCTATGATGACCGGGTTCCGCATGTACCAGAAGGTGAGGTTGCCACGCACACAGCCACGGTGCTCGAAGCGCACACACACGGGCACGGGGGCTGGCAGGGTGCCCCCGGGCACTGTGCAGGTGATGCTAGTTTCTGTGCGCCTGTGGGAGGGCAGCGAGTTTTGTCAGCAGGGCCCCCACCTCCCATTGCTTGCCTCTACCCAACACCCCCTGCCCCACTGACCAGGGGCACAGGCCTTTTCACTTGGCCCCAACCTGCTCTTCTGCCCTCTTGTACATAAATCTGTTTCTATATTCCCACTGCCACACGTTGCTCGGGCTGTCCTCTCCAGCAGAATATCTTCCCTTCTCTCTGACCCTGCCTGCACTTCCCAATTGCCCAGTCCCACCTCCGCCGAGAAGCCTTCCCAGAGCTCCTCTCCCAACTCCTGCCCCTGGCGAGGGCCCTGTCCCGTGGCTCTGAAAGCCCACTTTTCTCCCAATCCAACCCCACTGGACATTTCTATTTCCGGTGGGAGCGTCTGCTTTTCCCCGAGGGCTGAGACTGTGTTGGGCTCATCTTTTTGTCCCCATCAATGAAGCCTGGTACACATTAAGTGCATAATAAAGACAGAGCTATTTCACCAAGAGCTAAGGATCTCAGAGTGTATGCCATCACCACCATTTTACTGCAGCTGTCACTTATGAAGCACCTACTGTATGCTGGGCACAGAGTACTTCCCATAACTCCCTGTTCCTACCAGATGAGGAAGCTGAGGCTCGGAGGGGAAAGGGCTTGGCCAAGGGGTGATGCTTGATCCCAGGGTAGCACCCCCACCCCTCCAGCCCCCTAGCCCCATGGTTTCTATGGGCCGGACGGGGCAGCTGGGGCCAAGGGGCTTACATGAGCTCCGTGCAGGGCTCTGTGTTGTTCAGCAGGACCTGGATCTCGGAGCCCACGTGGAGGTCGCTCCCGTGGATGGTGATCCTGGTGCCCCCTGCCTTGGGGCCCATGGCAGGTTCCAGGGAGTGGACCAGGGGCAGCTGTGGGGTGGGAGGCAGGTGGTCAGGCCTCGAGCCAGCCCAGGGTGAGCCTGGTTGGGTGGGTGGGCAGGACAGTGGGCGGCGGCCTCCCTTACCACATAGGAGAAGCGCTCCCGTGACTTGCCCTCCTTAGAGACGTTGACTGTCACCACATCTGAGAACGCCCCTAGGGCTGGCCCCGTGGAACACACAATCCTGGGGGAGGCAGCTTTGGTCAGGACAGCAGCTAGCGGAGCATGGGGTCTATCGGGCACTGCCCCATTTCTCCCTTGAACAATGTCCGCACTTGCACCCCAGGATGTGTGCGCTCCCCATCCTTGCACTCAACCACCTGTCCCTTCCACTCACAGCTGGGGCTGGCATTCAACTGGGACATGCCTGAGGGCATTACCTCGAGTTCCCTATCAGCTGGAAAACAACCACTGAGCCCCCCAAATGTCATCCTGGCTGTTCCCAGGGACCACCGCCCCCCTACTCTACAATTTTCCCACAATTCTGTAACTATATGACAGGGGTTAGACAAGATAGTCTCTTAGGACACTTGAAAGTTCTGTGACCACAGAACACTTGCTGGGCTGGTGGCCTTATCTGCAAGCCTGACATATGGGCCGAAACAACATCCAGTTCATTCATTCCCTGCTCCCAAAGGTGTCCTAGAGCCCCTCAGGACAGGCCGATAGCTATAGGCCCGGATCTTTGCACCTCACCAGCAGCCCACACACTCTCTTAACTGCACTTTTTTTCTTTTCATCAGAGCAAGGCTTCTGTGGAAGTTGGACTGGTCTAGGGGAACATGGGAGGGCTTCCCAGAGGAGTGGGTACTTGAAGGTTGAGTGGTGTCCCGAGCAGCAAAGGGCATGATGTGTGGTGGGAATGATGGGAGCAAAGCCCAGGAGACCTGGGAGTGAGCAACTTCGGGGGGCGGGGGACAGAAGGGTGTCTGCTGAGGAGGGTGGGATGGCCAAGGGGAGAAGGGAGGGCAGAGATGAGGTTGACACTGCCAGGTCGGGGAGGGGAGGCCAGAGGTCACTCAAACTGCCCCAGGGGCTGCCTGCTACTTACTCTTCTGACACGGTGTATCTGTCAGCCAGTGGCTCACAGGCCACACCGCCAATCCACACGCCATGGGCCACATCGCTGAGCCGCCGGCCCAGGTTCCTGCCATGGATGGTCAACAGGGTCCCACCGTCCAAGGGGCCACTCAGGGGCTCAATCTGCCAGGTGACCAGAGAATAGGGTTCTGAGGCTGGGATGCTGGCAGGGATCCCCGCCACTGTCTCAGGCACCCAGGGGGAGGTGGGGCCACACAGACCGGCCATTGAGGGGAGGCTCTGAGAATGCTGGGATTGCTAGTCACTTCACAGGTCACTGGGGCTGCCAGTGAGGATGTGTGTGTGTGTGATTAAGCCCACTAGGGTCTGGGGCCAGGGTGGTGTATGTACACACTCAATGCTATTTGTTGCGGGGGGGGGGGGGGGGCGTGTCCTGAGGATACCGAGGTCCACTCATGGTAGACACGTCTGACCACATGATCCTGCATCCCAGCCAGGGCTGACTGGGCCTGGGATGGGCCCCTGACTCAGGCTAAGACAATCAGACTCCTCCCCTGACCCACCCCAGGCTAAGCAATCGGAATCATTCCCTGAGACGTTTTTCTTAATTAAAACAGAGGCTTGGGAGTAACTGGCATCCTCCGTTGTCACCATGTCCCCTGCCGCTGCTATAACACTGGAGACAGTCCGTCCGGCATCTCCGCCACCCGACTCCCAAGGCCCCTGCCCTGCGACTTTTCTCCGCAGTACTTGCCGCCTCCTGTATGTAACCTATTTCCTCACTCACCCCTATCTAAACCATGAGCTCCGTGAGGGCAGGCACTTTGTTTTGTTCACGGCGATGTCTCCAGCCCTGCAGAGGCCTAGCACCCAGGTGTTCAACAGGTAACAGCGCATGAGCGTGCTGGGCGTGTGCAAGCACTTGTGCTGTGCAGGAGCACGGGAAGGGGCTTCCATGGGGGCGGGGGGTGTGCTTACCGCCCGGATCTCAGGGGCAGGGCAGGTTCCAGGCAGGGGCTGCAGGGGCCCCCGAAGGCGGCAGCTGTCACTCCACACACACAGGTGGCCTAGGTCCTCCCGGCCCAGGCACTGAGAACAGTCGGGGCTGCCCATGGCGCAGTTATAGACCTCCACTGGGAAAGACATGGAGGCACAGGGGTCAGCCCCCCATTACTGCTGTCCCCTCCACACTCACCCACTCACTGTGGTGTCCCACCCAGAGGCAGGTCCTGTTTCTGAGGGTCAGGACCCCAGAAGGTTCTTAGCACTTTCTCCAAACCTTCTGGGGCCTGTGCTAAGCCCAGTACAGCCACAGCCTCATTAATAGCCTTCATCCCCACCTCAATTCTATCAGATGGGAACTGTTTATTAGCCCCATTTGACATACAAGAGACAAGGCTCTGAGAAGTAGAGTGACTGGTCAAGGTCACACAGCCTATGAGTGACAGAGCTGGGATTCACACTCAGGTCTGAGTGGGTCTTTTTGCCCCACAGCGGAGCTCCGGGATGTTGGGAAACACTGAGCAACGTGGGTTCTGCAGGCCACAGGCCCTGGGAGTGGCCCAAGAAGTCCTTCAGGGAGGATTCTCCAGGGCCTCGGTGTGCAGGCTGGGTCTGAGGCCTCCGTGGTGGGGATATGGGGAGCCCATGTCCACTAGGGATGTCTGAGACTCCCCATGAACAGACAGGCCTTTGGAGAGTTGATTCAAACATATGAGAGCACATATGAGACTGTGGCCTGTGGGGGAGGGGCTCCCCCATTCATTGTTGATTCAAACCACCGTTTGGGGCTGATGGTGCCCCAGGCACCCGCTAGCTTTGTGTGCGTCATCCCAGCCTTTGCAGAAGGTCCTGTGCCCTCATTTCACCTGGGGACACTGCGGCCTGGAAAGGGAAGGGTAAGGACATGCCCGAGGTTACACGGCCATTGGCATGGAGATGACCCGGGGGCATGGTAGCTGGCCCAGAGTAGCTGCTCAATACATACGTACTACAATGTCACCACAATAAATGCAATAAAAAATAATTTTTTAAAAAATTAATGGCACAGAGTGGAGTCCCAAGCCAACCTATGAGTATGTAAATTGAGTAAAAAATAAATCTTTGGGTTGCTGTTTTTCTTAAATAAGCAAATACTAAATGACCAGGTACTGGCTGGCAGGGCTGGCATCCGAGAGCCTGTGTGTATTAGGGAATGGCGAGGTGGGGCAGCTGTGACTGTACAGTGAGCGCTGGAATGAGACCCCGCCCACGGCTGAGCCCACCCATTGTGGCTGAGTCCCCTGTAGCCATGCCGGGTGGATGGGGGCTCCAACCTGTCATGGGGTCAGGGCTGTCCAGGAACCGAGCTGGCCGTCCCTTTAGCTGGAGGCTGAGTGGAAACACCTGGCTCTTCTGGGTCGTGTGCAGCTGCAAAAGGATGGGAAAGCATGAGGGGTGTAGGCGACGTTCGGGTCTCTGCTGGGGGAGAGGATGCATGGAGACAGATGGGGGCAGAGCTGCTGGGAATGGGGGGACCAACAGGAGCAGGAGGCTAGGTGGGAAGAAGACAGCGCAGCACGTGGACTTGTGCAGCCTCCCCCTGCCCCCGCTGGAGCCACACCACTCACCACCACTTGGTTACAGAGTACAGCTGAGTCATTCACCCACACGGCCTCAAAGATCTCCTCCTGCCCAAAATTACACTCAAGGGCTGCGCTCTGTGGGAAACGGGGGGTGGGGGAGAAGAGTGGTCAGCACCCCCTGCCCTCCAACTCCATCAGGACCTCATGGACCACTGCCCTGGAGAGTGGGCTTGGTCCTGCTCTCAGCCTTTGCCTGGGCTGTACCCTCCTCCAGAATGTCCTTTCTTGCCTCCATGCCCAGTGCTCGAGGGAGGCAAGGAGCACGTGAACTCCTAGAACTCTGGCCTGTGCGCTCCATGTCCCCAAAAGCCTCTCCAACACCCCCTTATGGCCAAACGAGAGCGTTTTACTCAGCACGCTTAACACCCCACACCTTAACACCCCACACCCCACGCCTCTGCCCCACAAGCCCATGCCCCAGGCAGACAGGACACTCTTGGACATAGCACAGACTGTCCTACCCTCAGGCCTTTGACCAAGCCCATTCTTCCACCCCGAAAGGCTTATCTCTCCTCCTATCACCTAGCAAAACTCCACAGTCTTCAAAATCCAGCTCAAATATCCCACATTCCAAGCCTTCCCAGACCCCCTCAAATCAGCGGGCATCCTCATATGATCACTCACTCAGCAGTAAGCATTTGGGTGCATGTAGAGGTTCTATTAAGCCCCTAAAGCCTACTCCCCACCCTATATGTCAAGGACTGCCCTTATCCCGGTGCCCAGGCTCTGTTCCCACCTGTCCCCTCACCCACTAGCGAGGGTTGGGGCTGGGTCTTGATCCCTCTGACACCTGGGAAGCTGACAGCAGTTGAAAGAGCTCAGGTTCTACCTCACACAGGCCTGGGTTTGAGTCCCATCTCTGCTACTTCCTAGCTGTGCAACCCTCTGCATGCAGTCCTCCTCTCTGAGCTTCGGTTTTCTAAACTCTGCAATGAAACAAGCCTCCCTATTCTGCAGGGTTGCTGAGAAAAGCGGAGATTGTGTGTCTTTAGTAGGTTGTACACTGTGGGTGCCTAATATGTGCTGGCTGTTATTAGTATGCAGAAGGCGCTCGATAAATGATGAATAAACAGGGACCGATTCCCCAGTCTCATCTTGCCCTTGGCCCAGCACGGGGCTTCTGGGGAGCAGCATCAGCAAATATTTGCTGAGTGAACAAACTCGGGTTTCATGAGTGTTAGGCCAGCCACGTGGCAGGACTTCCTGTTTATGTACCTATCAATGGCAGATGTGACACCCTGAGGAGAAAGCAGGTCAGCAACCTTTCCCCTACCCTGCCCCCATGCCCCCTTCGCTCTGAAGCTAGCACAGGAAAGTGGTTGTTGACAGGACTGAAAGCTCATTTGTCCCCTGCGATGCTAAGCTGAGAGGTGGGTCTGTCCTTGAGTCCCTGAGCTCCGCCTTGGCCACCTGGGGGACGGCAGGTCCAGCCTGTCCTGGGGGTCCCCAGGGTGTAGGCTCAGCAAACAGGGCTGCTGCAGACCCCAGGCAGGGGGCTCTGCCCACTCCCATCCTCAGTGCTCTAGAAGCAGGCCTGAGGAAAGGAGGGCGGTCACTGAGGTCGGTGAAGGAAGACATGTGTCCCCGAATAGCCGGAAAGCAGCCGCCAGGACCAAACCCAGGGCACGGGCCTCCCGATGGCAGGTTCCTGCAGCCCCGGGAAGCAGCTCGGTGCTCCACATGGACCCAGGCCCCTGGAAGTTCTGGGAGGCTCAGCCCCAACCGCTGCAGGTGGAGTTTGAGGGCCAAGGGCAGGGTCCCGCCTGCCCCACACAGAGCTCCAGCCCAGCCACATCCCGGATGCCCAGCACGTGGCCCCCACGAGTGACGACAGGCCCCAGCTTCCCTGTGAAAGTGACAGATGGCGAGTACCCAGGAGCTGGGGAAGGGGGTGGCTGGCATGCTTCCAGGACTCATCAACGCTTCCCACCCAGAAGGGACCCAGAAAGGGGCGATATCCCCTCCCCCAGCCCAGATGGGAAGTGGGGGAAGGGAAGGCTGGTTGTGGGGAAGAGCACTCGATCGGGAGTCCAGGGCTAGGGTACCAGTCTAGGCTGACGCGCTAGAGGCATCAACTTCCCCTTTCCGAACCTCATCTTCCCCATCTGGACAACGGGGCATGGGGCGGCAGGGGGTTCTCCGGCCATTCTCTAGGGAGGACTGGCAGCCACCCCTGGGGAGATGTGTCCAGGGTCGCATTTCAGCCTGGGGGTGAGGCAGGGCGGGGTACACATGGGCAATGCCCACCATGGGCTGTGGCCCAGCTCTGCTGGGGACCTTGAGAGGGCAGGGGAGTCTGGGGGTCCTGGACAAAGCATTCTGACACCCAGTGGGTCCTGGCCAGGCTTCCCCTTCGGCTGCTGGTGGCCTGCTGTCCCCTTGGCCTAGGCCTCTCCACCCACTTTCCTTTCCCTTTTCTGTGCAACCAGAGCGGGGCTTTCTCTAGCAGAACCTGGAAACTCAGAGCAAGGAAACCAAAACATGGGCGGTGGGCCCACAGCTCGGGGCCCCACTGGGACTTAGCTCTCCTAGCCTCCCGCCCCCTCCCACCTGGCCTGGCCTCCACTCACCTGGAAGAAGGCGGCGTTAGCCAGACGCACTGGGATGGTCTGGGAGCTGCCTGTGGGCATGGGCACCAGGGGTGAAGGCAGGATCTGGGGGCAGTCCTGAGAGCTCTGCAGGCAAAACACAGGAGGTGGAGTTGACCGAGGAGGCATTTCAGAAGAGACGGCTTCGTGGCCACCCAGCCTGCCCATGCAGTCACACCTCCCCAAGGAGACACCAGTCAGCTGGTGTGAGAAAACACTAGCAACAAAACCGTAAGATCTACAGCACGGAGGGCAATGTGCCAGTGAGTCCCAACCATCTCATTTGATCCTCGTGGCAACTGCATGGGCAGGAAGTTATACTGGCCCCATTTTACAGATGAGGAAACTGAGGCAGAGAGAGAAAATAACCTGTCAAGTGGTAGAACTGGATCCCTCCCAGGCCTCTTAGAGGAGGCCAGGAGGCTGAGGTTGAGGATCAGCCCCTGTAAAATGGGGGCTGTGCCCACACTCCAAGACCCCACCCAGCTCTGAAATGCCAGTTTTCAGATGATACACATTAATGATTCAGAGAAAAGAAACCCGACTTCTGAATGGCCCATGAGAAACAGGCGCTGTGAAGGTCCTGGTGCCACCAGGCTCCAGTGGACAGCCTTTCCTGCTGCCTGGGTCCGAGTCACAGCCCTGGGCAGAGGCGCTGGCTCCCAGAATCCCAGGGAGGGCCTGGGCATCATCATCCCTATGGCAGAGGTGGAGCCACTAAGGCCATTTCAAAAAAGGAAGGGAGGGAGGGAAGATGGGCAGGCAAGAACCCGAGGTTTCTGCCTGTCCAGTGTGGCTCAGTGGTTGAGCGTTGACCCATGAACCAGGAGGTCACGGTTCGATTCCTGGTCAGGGCACATGTCCGGGTTTCGTGCAGGAGAGAGCCGATCAATGATTCTCTCTCAGCATTGATGTTTCTATCTCTCCCTCTCCCTTCCTCTCTGAAATTGATAAGAATATATTTTTTAAAAATACATATATAAAATAAAAAGAATCTGAGGTTCAGAGAGGTGGGGGTGGCCTGAGGTCAGAGGGCAGAACTGGTCTTTGAACTCCCATCTGTCACTCTCAGGCCAGAAACTGAGGCCCAGGCTGCCTGACTGCTGGGACCTGAGAGAGGGGAGCGTAGGGGACCCTGGAGCAACCACAGCCATACAAAGGGGCCAGCCACCCCTCAGCCCAGGGGCTGCCTGCTCTGCTCTCCTGCCCAAGTCTGGTTGGGGAGGGTCTGGAAACATGATGATCCATCTGTCACCTTGAGGTCACCAGCCAGGGTCAAAGGCGTCCAGGGATGGAAGTTGGAGGCCTTCTCAGGGTCTTTTCTCCTTGTTGCTAATCAGGGAAACCTCAGGGGTCTAGCATCAAACCAGACCTTGAGGGGATGCCAAGGCCAATAATAACTAATGGTCACACTCATGACAATGGCAGCCACTACTCACACAGACCTCACTGTGCACATGGACAGTTCTCAGCACCTGGCCCTGTATTTTTGTAACAAATCTTCCCTCCCCCAACCCTAGGAAGTAGGTGCTATCATCACACCCATTTGACAGACAGGAAATCGAGGCACAGAGAAGTGAAATGGTTTGCCCGAGATGGAATGTGCAGCACCGAGGGCTCTAGTTGTCCAGACGTCGCCCAAACGTCGCCCAAATGGGTGGGTTTCCTTGGGAGCTGTGCGTGGTGCAGAGCACGGGGCCTTGGCTGAAGAAGCGACACAATCAGGCTGTGGTGAGGCCTCCTGAGCTGACAGTGCATGGCTGGGAGGTAGGAGCTGGTGTCCGGCCCCCTGTGTGAGCTCACACAAGTCGCTGTCCCTCTCGGAGTCGTTGTCCTGTGCTGTCTCATGTGAACGCCATGGAATTCCAGGGAATGGAACCCACATGTCTTCAATTAGGTTTCCCAGCTGCCGCCAGTTCTGCTTTGCAGCTGGCTGGAGACCAGCAGCTCTGTCCCCCCAGCTCCTCCCTACCCATGGGTAGGTGGCTGACAGAGGAGTCTAGGGGTGAAGGTCAACAGAGGGGGGCTCCCATAAGAGGCCCTCCAGAGGGAATGATGTGGGACCATTTCTGAGGGGCCCCTGACTCCCTTTGACCCTTATAACCCTGGGCCACTTGGATGTTTGAACTCATTCTACTGAGTAGACCAAGGCTGAGAGCGCTGGCTCAGTTTTGCCCTCCTCCAATGCCTCCCCCAGGGTCAGCAAAGCCTCCATGGGGCATCAGGTGTGTCTGCTGCTGGCCTCCAGCCACGACCATCTGCCTCTAACTTTGGCTTGGCCTTTGCGGAACTTCCCCCAAACCCAGCCCTCTGGTTTGGGAAAACTGACTCTAAACTCCAGCCTCAGGGATGGGCAGGTGCCCAGACCACCCTGGCCCCAGCCATTGGCTCAGAGAATGAATGTAGAGAACTCTTGTTCAGCCAGTGCGACTCAACTATGGGACTTCTGCAGAACCAAAGAAAGCTCTTCTTTTTTTTTAAATCCTCACCTGAAGACAGCTTAGAGCAAAAAAGGGAGAGACAGGGAGGAGGAGGGAGGGGGAGGGGAGGAGAGGAGGGTTGGAGGGATGGGGAGAGAAACATCGATGGGTTGCCTTCTGTACATGTTCCGACTGGGGATCAAACCTACAACCCAGGCAAGTGCCCTGACTGGGAATCAAACCGGCAGCCTTTCAGTGCACAGGATGGTGCTCATCCAACAGAGCCACTCCAGCCAGAACCAATGAAATTCGCTCTTCCTGTTTCCGGGCTAACGGGACGGGGAGCAGCCTGAAGTAGCCGGGCCCATCTTGCTGCCAGGAGGGATGACCTGCCTGAGCATGGAGCCCACCCAGAGGGGTGGGGAGGACCCCGACCACCTTGCTGGGACCCCTGGATCCAGTTGTGCCTGAAGGTGAGGCCACCCTTCCAGACTTTTCACTCACGTGGGTCAGTTAATTCTGTTGGGGCTGAGGCCAGTTTGAACTAGGGCTACCCTATTTGCAACCAAACCAAGTCAAGTGGCTTCTCCCTTTGCCGGAGGAAGTTCAGGGCACGGCCTGCAGGCTCAGGAGGGAGATGGGAGTGGGGACAGATGCTGGGCAGCAATGCGGGAGCCACGACAAACCACCGTGAGCCCAGCATGTGCTGCTTCACAGAGGGCATGATCTGTCCCTATGCTGGAGCTCACAGACGCTCCCATGTTCTCTACCAAGTTCAAGGGCAGAGAACTGGTATCCCGGTGAAGGGAGCACTGACCGGCCCAGGGGCCCTGAACCCACTGGCCTGTTCCCTTTCCCTCCCTTTCCTCAGCCCCATCCTCCCCCTAACCTGCCCCACATTCCTACCAAACCACTCTTTCCACTGGCTCCTCAGGAAGGCGTCCCTCCAGGCTCCCCACCAAGGAGCTGCCCTCCCATCTGCCGAACCTCCTTGCTTCGAAGGCCTGAAGCACACCTCCTTGGGGGAGCCACCCTCAGGGAGGCCACGCCATCCTCGGAAAAGCGGAAACCCTGCTCCCAGCATCCTCCACGTCCCCACTTCCTTCCTCTGGGGCCTGGGAGGAAATAGGGAAGTGACCCAAGTCTCAGCCCCAGTACCTGCTTCCCAGGGACACCGCCCAGGCCTTGCTCAAAGCCACCGCCTCCTCCCAGTTCCTGAGGGGTCCAGAAGGATGTTCCGACCCCGCTGCCTGCCGCCGACCACAGGCATGGCGCCTCCACAGCTAACTGGCACGCAATTAGATGGCAAATTAAGCACTGGTCAGAACCTCCTGCAGGCCCAGGGAGGCGGCTGCCTCTTCTCCTGCTGGATTACCATAATCCTTTAAGACAGGCCCTCTCTGTGCCCCCACCCCACCTCCTGACCCACGGAGCACAGATCTGGGGGAGAGTGGGTCATAAGGGCACCGCCAGAGAAACACCTCCAGGCTGGTGAGCTCCTGGCACCAAGGTCCCCTTCGCAAAGAGGTCCTCCTGTCCCACCTCGCCTTTTACTGAGCACCTACTATGTGCCAAGTATGAAACCGGTACCTTACAGGTGCAGCCTCTGAAGTAGGTCCCATTTTACAGATGGGGAAGCAGGCACAGAGAGGATTGGTGGCTGGCACAGATCCATACAGCCACAACTCACAACTCAGGTCGTGGCTCACGATGGGGAGGGCAGAACTACGTCTAACTGGGTTCGTTCCCAGTGCCCAGACTCAGGCATACAATAGATATTTAATAAATGCTAAACACACTGGGTTGAGCCTGGGTTCCCCTCACCCCACCACCCTTCTAGGGGCAGGCTGCCAGCTCAAATGCTTCCCGCTGACATTCACCGAGTCCCTACTGTGTGCACAGCCCTGGATTGGGGGTTGGAAGATGTGGACCCCAAACAAGAGCAGGAGTCCTGGTCAGTCCAGGCTGGAAATGCCAACGTCCAGTGCAGAGGCTTGGGGCCTCCCCTATGGTTTAGCCACACAGCCTCCACTGGTGTCTCCCAGCACAGAACTCCACATCACTGCCTCACTGCTCTCAGTTAAGCACTGCTCCTGGTGGACTCGCCTTCCTCAAAGCCCTTCTGAGGCTCAGGCCAGAGGGGCTGAAACTGGAAGAGTGTGGGCAGACAAGGCTTCAAGGATTCCTGACGAGTTTGTCTGAGTCCAGTGCCAAGAGGCTGGGGCTGCTTCCTAGGATCCATGTCTAGACTGGATCCCCAGTGACCTCCTTCTGCTGGGAGCCAGGGCCCCTGGTTCATATTGACTGCCTCAGCTGTGCCATCTGGAAAATGGGCAGAAACATCCCTTTCCTGGAGAGATGAACTGCAGGAAGGTACTCAGGACCTCACCCTGGTCCCTTGCAGCCCTCATACAAAACAGAGGGCCAGCAGCCAGGTCTGACAGGAGATGAGCTGTGGTCTCAGGACCCCGCGGTCCCCCAACCCCAGTCCAGTCATCCTACCGCAGCCAAAGTCTCAGGAATCCCATTTGGTCATTCCTGGCATACGGCTTGGAATAGCCTCGGAGGCTCTTTGGGTAAACGTAAGAGGTCACCCTGCAAGTGAACTCACCCCAGAAACAACCAACAAAAGGTATGTCGCATTTCCATTTGTATTCTTCCTCCCGTTTCCCACTCTACCAGCACACCTGGCCCTGGTACAATTAATTAAGTCTAGCCATCCCGTAGCACCGGGGAGGGCCCGGCCCATAGCCAGTGCAGAATCAGCCCGTGGAGCCCAAGGGACCAAATGAGCAAAAGAGCCTGGGGACATGTGGTTCCTGAGGCAGCGTGCCCTCTCCACCCAGGAAGAGCCTGGCATCCCCTACTCCGGTGTCCAGGGCCCATGGGGAGACCAAGACATGGGCCTTTCAGCCCAGCTCATTTGGGGAAACGGGAAGAACACGGTCTTAAAAAAGAGGGGTTTGGATTCAAATTACAAGTCTGCTACTCCCTGACCCCCTAGGGTTGCTGAAAGTATTAAAG
Organism: Plecotus auritus; assembly: GCF_963455305.1. NCBI lineage: Eukaryota > Metazoa > Chordata > Mammalia > Chiroptera > Vespertilionidae > Plecotus > Plecotus auritus. The sequence continues at coordinate 143,263,229 of NC_137773.1, forward strand.
ATGAAATTAAACCCTAGTCAGTCCTGGCACGATGTGCGGAAAGGGGCCCTCCTCCTGCAGGTGCGAGTACAAATTGGCGCAGGCTTTCTGGAGGGCAGCTGAGCTAAAGGTGTAAAAAATATAGCCACATTTTCACCCCAAAATGCCACTTCTAAGGACTGGTCTGCAGGAAATAATCAAGGATGCGTACAGTGCCCTGGCTGCATTAGCACGCAAACAGTAATCAGCGTGTCCAACATCAGGGGATTGGTTAAATGCGCTGCTATGTGACCGGCCAGCACAGCTGTGCAATGTGGTGCCAAAGAAGAAAATTTAATGACGTGGAAATGTTTTCAACATATTAAATGAAAGAGAGAGAGAGAAAAAAGAGGTGATGAATTAGTGGAGGCAGAGGGCAGCCCCAGGCCTGGCTTACCGTAGGATTTGGTGAGGCCTCGCACCGAGACTGGTTGGAGACACAGGTGTGCTGCTGGGTGCACCAGAAACAGGGCCACTGTGTTGACAGGCAGCTGGTGCAGCTGGAAGACAAGCGGATACTCAGCTCTCTACCCTCACTTCACCCCTGCCCCTCACAACTGCAACCCAGGAGGCAGGTCCTAGCACAAGGGAAGGTCTTTCTCATCATCAGAGCGGCCAGGAACGGCTGTGCACTTGGTAGCGTAGTGAGTTCCCCACTGCAAGAAGTATGCAAGAAGGAAATGGGCAAGCAGAACCTTTAGGAGACTAAATGAAGAGTAATCAAAGCCCTTTTCTCTACCCCTACCAGCCTAGGTGCTCACAGAACCCAGGCACTTAGGTGACAATAGCTTGCTGTCTAAATGAGTTGGCGAGTGAACAGCTGAGGGACCTATCTGCCTCTAGGACACTATCATTTTTCTTCCAAAGGCTTCCTTCCCCAAGAGTGAAACCTCCCACTACCTGGAAACTAGCCCCCAGCCCACTCACGCTGTGTGGGGGTACACTTGTCCAACGCGACTGCAGTCGTAGATGGTGAAGTTGGCCCTGACGATGTTCCGCCCGTTGACCCTCACGGACATCTCCACGGTCACATGGTCTGGAATGGATCAGGGGATCCAGGGAGAGAAGGACAAGGGGGTAGAGGGGTCTCCACTGACATCAGAGTCTGTGACATAAAGACCCCCATGCCTGAGATCCACCATGACACCCCTTCGGGGCTGGGCATCTGAGGAACCCCAGATGGCTGTCTCCACAGTCCAGCGAATGGAGAGCTTACCTTGGTGTGGCGGGAAGGGCGGGAACTGGTCCTTGGGTAAGAGGTTGCAGTAGGCGATCTGGTGGCCGAAGGCAGGGCCTGGGACCCGGGCCACAGTGCGGATATTGTTCCCATAGTCACAGGCCATCTCCATGCCACTGAGGCTGGGCAGGCTGCCAGAGATCTGGAGGATCATGCCCTGGAGGTGAAGGACCCTTAGCTGGGGGGCAGGCCCTCCCCTTATAGCTCCGCCCCCAACCTAGCAACCCCGGGAAAACCAATGGCGGTGGCGGGTGGCTAGGACTGTAGGTTGCAGCCTACATGTGACCCACTAGGCTTCAGTTTCCCTATCTGCAAAATGAAACTCATCTTACAGTAGCCAAGGAGGTGCTGCACGATCTGGCCCGTGACCTCTCTGAGCCCACCCCCGAACACTCTCAAATCCTCCAATCTTGTTCTCATCTCAGTGCCCTTGCGCTGGCAGTTCCCTCTACCCAGAACACTCTTCCCAGACACGCGACTTGGCTCACCTGCTTCATATCTTTGCTCAGATGTCACCTTTGCGGTGAGGGCCCCCATGCTGATCTGGTCTAAAATGTCAACACCCCTGACTCCATCTCCACCCCTCTCTCTGTTCTGCTTTCTTCTCCATAGCACTTATCACCATTTTAACAATCTGTCTTGCTTATTTTCTCTCACCCCATGAGCATGTCAGTCCCTCAAGGGCCAGGGTTTTGTCTGAAACAGGTGACAGATGAGGACACCCAATGCCAGAGAAGCCACTGAGGGCAGGGCTGGGTGGGCCTCAGGCCTGTCTGTCCCTCTGCCCCAGCTCTCTGCCAGGGTCTGGAAGGACTCCTGCCCCAATGCTGCCTGCTATGGGTGGGGAGGGGCTGAGGTAGCTCTAGGCCCTCCGGGGCACAGTAAGGAGGGAGCCACTTGCCCCCACGCTACAGTCACCTGATTCTGAGAACGAGAAATAGCAGCCTGGCACTTGGTGGTCCCTCCACCCCCTCCCTTGTTCTGGGCTGGAAAAAGACAAAAAGGTGAGGGAGGGCTCATTCTCCTCCCATCCTACAACTCGCCCCTCCTTCCTGGGACTCTGGAGCCTGCCCACTTGAGTTCAACTCCCAGCTCAGCTACTTGCTGGCTCTATAGCCTGTACCTCTCTGTGCCTGTTTCCTCATCTGTAAAATAAGGATGTAAAGAGCACCCACCGCATAGAGTTCTGTGGGGCCGACCGGAGGTGACCCTCATGCACACAGCATGTTCTGACACCTGGTCAGGGCTCAGGAGGGCCCAGTCCTTCTCACTGTATTATTGTCTCCGGGTCCCAGGGGCACTATGGGCAGGAGTCCCCACCTCTCAGGGCTTAGGTGCCAGGTGAAGGGCAGCTCCCCACCCTGTATCCTTCACAGTGGGTCCTGCCCCCAACTCACTGGGTACTCCTGGCGCACATCAATCTCGGCAGGTAGGACTGTCATGGTAGGACAGCGGCCGGGGCCCTCGCTGGCACTGGTCCAGAAATGCTGCTGGCTGGAGTTGGCACAGTCCTGCTGCAGGGTGCACCTGGAGCGGCAGGACACACGTCAGGACCCACGTGGGCTCCTTTCCTGCTGCAGCCTCCCAGGCCCAGCCCCTGCCCCTGCCCCTGCCCGGGGCCTCACCGTGTCTCCAGGGCACACCAGCCGCAGTAGGCATCGGCCGCACCCACGCAGTCCCCACAGGTGGCGTGCACGGCACACGCAGCGACTTTCACTCTAACCATCTGGAGGCAGAGGCAGGGGCCCAGCTCAGTGAGGCTGCCAGCCCCTCCCAGGGGACTCAGCCTGTGAGGGCCATGAGAGGTGGGGGAAACTGAGGCTCAACACTATAACGGGGGTAACATGGGAATAAGGCTTCCCTGCACTGGGAGGTGAAGGGTGAGCAGGCAAAGGACGTGGGGAATTGGGTGCTCCTGGCTGGAGGAACAGTGTGTGCAAAGGCCAGGCAAGCAAGACAGCTCAGCTCATCCTGGGACCTTGTCAGGCTGGGGCGCTGGCCTTACCTGGTGGGACGTCATGAGGTAAAGGTAGCCAGGGTCTGCTGGGTCAAACTGCATGACGTGGTGCACAGGCTCCCCATAGGCCACCGTCACTACCCGCCTGCTGACCACCTGCATGCTCTCGTTCAGGTTGATCTGTGGAGGTGGGGGTGGTCAGGGTGATGGTGTGTGGCGGGGTGCCCACAGCAGGGGGAGCTGTCACCTGGCGGAGGGGACCTGATCCAGGCTTGGGGCTCAGCCTCCCCATCCTCTCGGGCCCACCAGGACTGGTGGGAAGTCACAGACATGGAAGGCAATGGGTTCAGCCGCCACACATTTGCCTCTGCTGTGTTCCTATCAGGAACTCCCTCTCTGCTCCTCACCAACACATCCCACCCTGTGAATACGTGCGGGCTTTACAGCTATAAACATGTTCTGGGAGGCTGTTTGGCGTCACGCCTAAGAGCAGGAACTTGGGTTTGGATTCTGCCTTTGACATTTACAAGCTGTAAAACGGACAAGTTGTCCAAGGCACTCCCCGTCTATGGGCCTTAGTTTCCTGAGCTAATGGGGCTGACAGTACCTGCCCCACAGGACTGTGGGGAGCACTGATGAAAAGATGCATGCAAAGTGCTAATGGGGCCATACTGCTCATTCCTCCCCCCTCATACCCATTTTGCAGATGAGGAAACTGAGGCCCAAGGAGGCCGAGGGACTTGGCAGGCATCATAAAATGAAGACTCCTCAGGGTCATGATACAAGCCTCGGCCTGTCTAACCCTAGACTCCAAGGCTGGAGCTGGGTCATGGGGTCCAATGTCCAGGCAGGAGGACAACCAGGACTAGCTGGGGCCTGGAAGCTTCTCTAGCTGAGGGCCCCTCTGTGTGTCCCTCAGAGCCACAGCAAACTGCTCTTTTTCAGCTGGCCTTACTCACTCCCAGCATGCTGCCCCAGGCCTGGGCTCGTACCAGTGCTCAGGGCCTTCCTCCTCTGTGGGCTCTAAAACCTTTAGGGAGTCCTTCCTGATTATGGAATAAACTTGTGCAAGCCCTGATGATCTGACCCAACTTACTGCCAGCCTCATCTCTACTCACTCAACCAAATCACAAATTCCACTTCCAGGCCTTTGCCCCAGTTGTGCTCCCTTCTGGAATATCTCTCCCCCTCCCACCCACGTGCAAATGAGGCCAATCTCTGTTCTCCCAATGTCTCCTCCAGAAAAGCTGCCCGCATGCCCTCCACACACCAAAATGAAATTACTCTCTCCCCAGGTTCCCACAGGCCTTTTTCCAGCCCCTGAGACATCGCCAGTCCCAGGTGGCCTGCTGGCAGTCTGTCCAAGGCAGCTTGGCCCAGGTTCAGGATGCTGCCCCCAGCCCCACCCCCACGCATCCAGCAGACACTCAATTCATTCCTACTCCTTCAGATGTTTATTGAGCACCTACTGTGCTCCAGGGCCTGGGCTGGGTGTTACGATCTAAACCCCAGGCTGGCAGGAGACAGAGTCTTCACAGAGCAGGACGGTGGGTGAAGAGGTGGGTTGAGGGGTAGTGTGTGCTCTGGGCCAGCTAGACCTGAATTCAAGCCCAGCTCTTGCTGTGTGACTTGGGGGCAACTGTTTTCCCTCTCGGAGCCTCAGTGTCCCCATCTGTGAAATGGGAATCATGGCCCTTGCAGGGGTGTGAAAATTAAAAGAGGTAGTGCCCATGATGTGCCCTTTAAGGCTGGGTAGACAGTGGGTGCCTAATAAGTGCAGCTTCATGGGCAGGGAGTAGGGGAGACTCCTTGTTTCCCACACACAGAGGCATCATCGCAGGAGACTCTGACCACAGTCCTGGATGGCCCAGTTCATTTTCCACACGACAGACAGGAAACTGAGGCTCACTCAGGACACACAGCTGGGAGTGGCAGAGCCAGAATCCAAATCCAAGTATCTGACCCCAAAACACGAGCCCCACTGTGTAAGGACCTTCAATGGGGGGCTTCAAAGGCTGAGGACAACCCCCCACACCTGGCATCTCCCCCATATTGTTAGTGGTCTAGCAAGGGTCCCAGGGCCAGGTGGGCTGGGCTCCGAACCCCCCTCCACCCCAGCCCCAACCTGTGGCGTCTGCCTGGGCAGCTGAGGGAACTGGATTATCGGATCTGAGTCAATTAGGCCAGGGCCTGGTGCACACTGAAGCTGTGTCAGGCAGCTGACTTCCTGGACAGGCAGGGAATGGGAGGTGGTTGAGGGGGGCAGGTCCAGGCCCTCCCCTAGGAGCCCCATCATGGGAATCAGATCCCTCTCACCTTCCCAGCTCCAGAAACCTCAGGCCAGGTATTATTACCTCTGGAAACCAGTCACCTTGGTGGTGGGGGGGAGGGGAATTGGGATGAGAGCCCCCACTTGCCAGGCGGTGGCCTTCTCCCATCAAAGCCCCAAACCGTCTCAAGAGGCAGGGCTCACGGCCCTTCACAGATGGGGGCACTGAGGCCCAGAAAAAGGGAATATGTGCCCGAGTCAAACAGCCTGAAAGTGGCAGAGCCCAGAGACTTGGATGCAGCTCCATGTGCCTCGAAGCCCAGGCGCAGACACGGAGAGAGGGCTGGCCCTTGGCAACTGGCTCCTTCCTCTGCACGACAGGGCACTTACTGTCATGAGCAGGAGGGGAAGAAACAGATGTGAAAATGCTTTGTAAACTGTGAAGGGCGAGGCAAATCGGGGGACACGAAGGCTAATATTGGACCTCGGCCTCCTGCTCCCCCGTCCCTCCCGGCCTCCTTCCCCAGCCCCACCTTGAGCAGCCGCCCACTGGCTGTGCCCAGGAAGACCACGGTGTAGTTGCCGACACTGGCCACGGCCACGGAGGAGAGGCCCGGGGCTCGGAACACGGGCGTGGCCTTCAGGGGCTGCAGGATGGACAGCGGGTGCTGTAGGTGGGCAGCTCCACAGTCCAGCTGCTCTGGCTGCAGCTGGAAGAGAAACAGCACATCAGACCTCGGCTCCAGAACCTTCTCCCGCTCCCTCCCGCACGGTGTGTGTCTCAGGGCTCAGCATCAGAGCCTTAAAGTCTTGTTTCTGCTTTATAGGCCCAGCTCTGGGCTGAGACCCAAATACAAGCAGGGTCCCGTCCCCAACCCCAGACTGATCCCTGACCTTGGCTTTAGTCACAAAATTTACCCAAGATGATGTTTCAGGTACATAGGAGCCATACAGGAGGAGTTGTGGGTGGGGGTAAGAAGGACTGCCAAGGTGACAGGTCAGTGTGCAGGGGGCTAGGGAGGTTGGGAAAGGGTGAGGCTTACATACCCTCATGCCCTTGTATGAACAGGCTGCTCCTCCTGGCTGGTCACAGCCTGGCAGAGCAGAGGAGCCCACACCAGACCCATCCTCTGCCTCAACTTACCCTCTTACCTCGGCTATGTCCCCACAGAAACCATGGGGTACCCTCCTCCCAGGCCCCCTGCTCTGACCCCAGTACCACCTCAAATTCCCAGCAGCTCACAGGACTCCAGGTTGAGGCCTCCCCTCAAGCACACATCCCCTCATCTACCCACATTACAGATGGGCAAATCAAGGCTAGATGTCTCCAAACCCCCAGTCCCACCATCCAGATCAGTCCCGTGCCACCGGGATAGCAAATTAGCCCCATCTCCCAGGAGCATGACAGCTGCAGCTTCTGATCCCAGTCCCCCGCCATTTCCCAGACTTGCCCCCACCTTTCCCACCCTTCTCCAGGTCCAGGTGGTCCTTTCGAAGTTGCCAAAAATACAAAGCAGACCCCCTCCCCCCAGGAAACGCCTCTGAGAAGATGACTGTGCACGTCCACAAGGATGCAGATACAAGCACAGTTCAGAAGACCAGATGGGGGACACAACCTCATATCTGACAGGATGACAGGACTGAGCATGTAAACTACATAAATTACGGCACATAGTCCAGAAGAGCCACTCCCACCCCTTAGTGCCACACACACCTGTATTGATTATGACAGAGGACACCCGGTTGAAGAATTCACGGGATGGCAGAGCCATTTTGGTAAAACAGATGCATAAACAACGAAGTAAAACATGCCAGGTTTACTGGGAACAGACAGCGGACCAGGCCTGGGCATCAATTCCCTGAATCCTGGAGGCCCTCTGAGGCCCCACGTCACAGGTGGGGAAACTGAGGCTCAAGATCCCCAGCTGCAATGCCACAGACTGAAACTGCCAGCAGACTTGAACTCACACTGGCCCCCAGGTGCCAGGATGTGGGCGTCAGAGGCTCTGAACAGGGACACAGAAGGTCATAGCATTGAAACTGGCTTTAAGGTACAGCTTAGTGAGGCTTTTTTTTTTTTTTTTTTTTTTTTTTTTTTTTTTGCTTATCTGTGCTTTTTGCAAACCTAAGCCATTGACTGTGTGCCTGTGTGGTGTTTGCACAAAAGCTCAGCTAGTTTTCAAAAGAAAACAATAAATACTGGGTCCTTCTGTCCTTGAGCAAATAAACATAGTTGTGGCCTCATGGGCTTCTAGGCAAGGGCTGTTTCTCAGCACAACCCTGAGAGGTTGAGCCTGGAGTCTAGAGATGCGGGTGGGGCTGGGGTGCCCTGGGTAAGAACCCATGAGTGGGGGTAGTCCTCCATGGGATGGCTGGAGGTGACCTGAGCAAGTCACTTCTCCGAGCCTCAGTATACTCAGCTATAAAATGGGTGCATCTCTAGCACCTCCCTCCTAGGGGCTGGGATGAGATAACTCATTGAAAAGCACACCCAGCAGGTTTGGCCTATGGTCCAGGCTCAGCGTGTTAGCTGACACTATTGCTGTTTCTGACATGATCGTCACTACAATTATTATCAAGTAGAATCGGGCAAGTCATGCCTACCTCAAAAGCTTTTGAACCTGACTCCCTCTGACCACCTTAAGGCGGCCATCCTCTCATGTAGGAGGCCCCCTGGTCCCCCACATTTCCCCAGAACATAGCAGCCAAGTGAGCCCTTTAAAATGCAAAGCAGGTCTTCCCCGTTTAAAACTCTCTATTGGTGACTTACAGAATAAACCCTGAATCCTAAATCCTCCCTCCCATCAGGCCCCTGGGACTTTCAAGCCCATTCCATACCCTCTTCCCCTCACTCCTCCACTTCAGCCACACTGGCCTCATTTATTTCTCAAACATTCCAAGCTGGGTCCTGCCCAGGGCCTTTGCCCTTGCTGTTCCCTCTGCCCGAAGTGCCATTCCCCGGTTTGTCATACACAATTGACCCTTGAACAACACAGGGGTTAGGGGCACTGACTCCCTGTGCAGATGAAAGTCTGCGTATAACTTTTGACTCCCCGAGTCGTCCCTAGGTATCCAAAATCTGAGGATGCTCAAGTCCCTTATAAAATGTCACAGAATAATGCATACAGTCTGCCCTCCACATCCACGCACTCCCAAACACATGCAAAATAGTGTTTTTGATCTGTGCTTGGTTGAATCTGTGGATGCAAAACATGAGGATACAGAGGGCCAACTGTATATTTTTTAAAAGCTGCCTGTAAGTGGACCCATGTGGTTCAAGCCCGCATTGTTCAGGGGTCAGCTGTAATTGGCTCCCTCTCGTCCTGCTCTGCCCTACTCTATCCTGTGCGCGTGCCCGAGCTGGGGCAGCCCTGGAAAGAGGGCCCTGCACCGCCTCCCCAGCTGCCTCTCCCAGCCAGGCCCCCCTGAGCCATCCTGCAGCTGCAGGGAGGAGGTGAGGCGGGCTCTGTCTGCACTCAGGCTCTGGAGGGACACTTTCCCTAGGGGTTACATAACTTCTCTTCTCTGAATATGGATTACTTGCATCATTAAACAAGTTGTTTTAAAATTAAAATGGTAAACCTTTGCCCAGAGGACGTGACTTTCCTCCCTGAGCTCTGGGAGGCGTGGGAAGGAAGGGAGACCAGGGAGGCCCCGATGTCACCTTTGAGGTTTTCTGCCCTGGGCCCTGCGATGGGGGGCCCCAGCCAGCCCGGGTGGGGGGTCCTGGGAAAAGCCGGACAGGCGCCCAGCTCTGGGTGATTTGTGGGCCAGGGCAACAGAGACGATGAGGGGGGAGCATGCTGGGAATTCGGCTCTCGCCTGCCTGCCCTGACGTTCACAAGCCATTAATTCTGTGCCGAAGGAATTTTCTAAAAAGCCTTTGCTCCAACTTTTTTTTCTCATCCTAAAAATAAAATTTAAAAAAAAAATTTTTTTAAAGGAGAAGTAACCCGTCGGCTGCTCCGGATGATCTGTGCTCTGAGGGGTAAGCTGACTCCCTAACCGCCAGGGGAAATCACAAAGCTTTGAACTGGCTCACGAATGGACGCTGGGCCAGCGGGGAAATGCCTCCCCTGTTGGGGGAGGGGCTGCAGGCCCGGAAAACGGGGGACAGAAGGCTTGGGGACCAGGCAGCTGTCCCAAGAGTGGCCTCAGGCGAACTTGGTCTCCTGGGACAGTCAGCTCCACAGGCCCAAAATACCCCTCTGACCAAATGACACTGCTTGGAATTCCTTCATTAGCACCCGCCTTCCTTCAAGTCTCACTCAGCGTGGGCCTGTCAGAAACAATCATTCCCCTGGGAGTGGGGGGAGCGCTGGACTGTCACAGCAGCTCCCTGCAATCCACAGGGTCACCTTTTCAAGAGCAAAACTGGCCAGCCCTCCCCGGCCTCGAACCTTGGGCTCCCAGCTGTCCTCAGTATCAAGCCTGGCACTGAAGGCCTTTGTGACCTGGGTCTTGCCAAGCAGCCAGGCCTCAGTCTCACTTCTTCTCTGTGCCCCACCCTCGGCGGGAGAAACCAATCTCTGCAGTTCCTCAAATGTGGCCACATTTCCCCTCCAGGGCTCCTGCACCTTCGCTCGCAGTGTTGTTTCCTCAGCGGCCAGTGCCCTTTGCACACCTCTGAGCCGCTCAGTCCCCTTGTCTTAAGCCCGCGGTTCCCCTTGCCAGGCAAGCCCAGCCAGTAAGTCTTTAGCCAGCCTTCAAAGTGTGACTCAAAATGATCCCCCTTCCTCGGGGAAGGCTCTGTGCCCGTCACCCCCTTCATTCATCACGGTAGCCTGTGCGTGAGCTTCTCCAGGGCAGAGACTGAGCTCTGGGGTGAGCATTTACTAAAGAAAGAAAACTAATTCTGACTAAAGTGTGAACAACTGCATTGGCCCGCTCCCTTTCCAAGCAGAGAGACTGAGAGCAGCCCGGCCATGCTGAGTGCTGGAGAACGAAGGGAAAACTATGAGTCAATCGTATGCCTACTCTACGTGTGGCCACACAGGGGCAGCAGGTGTGCAGGCCCAGACAATACCTGGCGGCTGGTGTTGATTCCTCCAAGAACTTCCGTCTATCCCTCTCTATAATGGGATGAGCAGCAGCCCCTGGTCTCACCTTTTTTCTGAGAGCAGGATGCTCCCTGACCCCTCCGGCGAGCTGCCTCCTGGTGCCAAAGCTCAGCTCTGCCCACTCTCCCATTAAAACTCTGACATATTGATTTCACTACCAGCTGTAATTGTGTTGACTTTCTCTCCCCAGGAAGCCAGTTGGAGTAAGAGCTTCAAGAGCCTAGCTTCTTAGGCCTCCCACATCCTGCCCGCAGACCCCGCCAAACCTCAGTCCCACCGCAGGTGGCACTCTGAGGAGGATGAGGCAGCGATGGTGGGCACCATGGCAGGCTGCAAGACCCAGTGGTTCCGTCCCAGGTAGAGACTACACCGGCTGTTGGGACTTTGTATATCTTCCTGCCTCATGTTTTTTATTGTGATTGAACTGTGAGGTTTCACTGCCAGGAGTGGAAAGCACACTTCGGGTATTAAGTGGCAGAGTACAGACGGCCCTCCGCTCACCTCTCCTGGGCTGGGGGCTATGTGGGCACCCTCCCACTCACCCTCCACAGCAGCCAAAAGGAACCTTTCAAACTACGAAGCACTAAATGCAAAGGGGGGTCCTGGAAAAGTAAAAGGACATTCGTGGAGTAAAATCTGGAGTTTAGCTGAGAGCAAATTACCTGTGTGGGTTTCTTAGTTTAGACAAATGTCCTCTGGTAATGGAAGACCTTAGCAATCGGGAAAACTGAGGGAAGGGTATGTAGGAACTATCTTTGTAACTTTCCTGTAAATCTAAAATTATTCCAAAATAAAAAGTTTATTTTAAAAAATAAAACCCAAAACAGGTTGTACCTCCACCACAGCTCAACAGCCTTCAATGGCTCCCCAATGCCCTCGACATAAACCCAAACTTTGCTCCTGGACCCTCAAGGTCCTACTGGGTCTGGCCAGCCCCTTTGCTTCCCTCAACCTCCTGTCCCAGCCACTCCTTCTCCCTCAGCTTAGACAGCTGAGGAGCAGCCAGGAGATGCCCCAGAGACAAGGAGTAGAGGAGAGGGAACCAACAGGGACCAGGCAGGTACAATGTAATGGGGGCCTCAAAAGCCGGGCCTCCACAACAGGGCCTGGATTGTTGCTTCCTGCAAAGCCCAATGGAGTAACTCCTCCCCCATACTTCAGAAGCGCTGAGGTTAAAGGGGAAAGTGTTCTCAAGGTCACCCAAGGACACATGGTCAGGTCAGGATTTGAAGGCACACCTATGATTCTCAAACCCAAACTCCTCCCCCCCACATCAGTCGGAGGGGTCTTTCTGGACACTGTACCTACTGGGCTGTGAGTCCACTGAGCTGACACCTGCACTGAGGGTAAACTGAGGCATGGAAAGAGCTATGGGCCTACTGTCTGCTGGCCCTGGGAGAGGTCAGAACGGACTCCATCCTGGGGGGCCTCTCACAATGGGTCCCAGGCCAAGGAGGAAGCTGCCTGCTGCCCAGAGAGGAAATACCAGCACCTCCCTGTGGGTGATCAAGACACCCGCTTCCTGGACGGGCCAGGGCTAGAGAGGATGGCCAACAGGCCAGAGAACAATAGGAGGCCCGGCCCTGAGCTGGAGAGCCAGAGCAATGGATTGGGGGAAGCACGGCACAAAGAGGGGCAGAGGCTGCCGCAGAACTCGCAGCGCAGTCATTCCCCACCTTGCCCCCGGCTGCCTGAATCAGGAGGGTGAACTGGCGAAGGACAATGGCCACAGCAGTTCATGCAGACCCTTCCGGAGCTTCAGAGAAGCCTGCCGTGGTTGCCCCAACCCCCTCTCTGGAGGAGGCAGGTCACCCAGTCCCAGGGCACTGAGGTCATCCAGGCCAACTGGGTACCATCAAGAAGGGCTGCGTGAACCAGCTGGCCAGGCTGCCCTGAACACAAGTGTCCACCCACCCGCAAAGCACTCCGGGCCCTGCAGAGAGGCTGGACACAGTCTGGAGGGACAGCCCCCAGGCTGAGGTCAGAGGTTTGGCTGTACTGGGATGGGGATGGGGGCAGGGGGCCCACACACTCTGGCTGTGTCCCCAGACAGACAGAAGCTGAGGCCCCTAATGTGCCAAGCTTCACGGCTCTTAACACGATGGGGTGCCCCACTCTCTCTGAGCCTCAGTCTCCTCATCTGTAAAGTGGGGACAGTAACAGCAACACCGTAACAAATGTTCCCAGTTAGCTCTGCAGGCCACTGGGCAGAAGCTCAGGGATGCCTTAGGACTGGGGAGCCCCCAGGACGAGCCATCTACCACTTCCCAAAGTGAAGCATGTGAGGCTGGGTCAGCAGTGCTGCCGGATGTTGGGAGCTAGGCCGGGCCTGCTCCGCGCAGGGCCTGCCTGGGAACTAAGGCCACAGCCGCTGACTCAAGCAGCCATTGTTTTGTTAGCTGGACGTGCCCCCCCCCCCCCGCCCCCAGACACCCCGCTCCCCCTTCTTGAAGCTGTTTCTCATTCCAGCCCAGCCTGGCCCCACTTCCAGCCCTCCCCCCAGGGTCCCAGAGGAGCACAGTGTGGGATGGGCAGCCAGCGACTCTTCTCTGGCCCCAGTGAAAAGTCACTCCCTCCCAGCTCGAATGGGGGGCGGGGTGGCAGTGCAGTGGCGCTGGCCCTTCCTTACCCAGAACAGTTTTGTCCCAGCTCCTTCCCTGAAGAGGATGCAGGCCAGGAGACGCGGAGAGCCGCAGCTGCCTCTCTGGCACAGGCTGCCTTCCTCCTCCTGGGGGTCCAGGGCCCTCGAGACTGGAACTCACACCCTCCTCCCCAGAGGGTGCTGGCCTTGGTCCCAGAGTCGCTTTACAACCGCTTGTGGCACAGCTGAGGGGACAGGGCTGGCTTGGGGCTGCCAGCAAACATCTCTGGGCCAAGTCCCATGTGCTGGAGACATGAAGGTGATACATGGGTCCCTCTCTCTAGGTGACCAGATCCCAGTTCAGGGACCAACCCCTAGCTGGGAAGTGACAGCTTATAATAATAACAATACAGTAGTATCAACAACATGACAATAATAATCAGCTACTGTTTACTTTCTGCACAGATCTCTGCCTGCATAACCTCATTTAACCCTCACCACACCCTAACGAGTTAATGCTCCTTTACTGCAAAGGTAACTGGGGCACAGAGAGGTGGAGTGATTTGCCCAAAGTCACACAGCCATTATGTCTAGATGGGAGCTTCAAACTAGGCAGGCAAGCTCCAGAGTCCTGGCCCTTCACCATAGCCTCTCATCAGCTGCTCTGTCAGGCGTTGCCAACAGCTGCGGGGAGTGTGGCTACTTGGAGCTGGAAATGCCCTGCGTTGCAAGCTGGGGAAACTGAGGCCCATCAAGGAAATGTCCACTTCTGGAGGGCTCAAACACAGATGGTGGACGCATCCTGAGTGGGGCTTAGGGGGCGGGGATGGGTGCTAATCCCCCTTTAGCTCCTTTCCCGGGCCTGGCTTCCACTTCAAGGCTTCTGCCCACTGCCCCCCCATTATTTACCGATCAGAGCAGAAAGTGCTATATGATTAATGCCCCACTGGGGCCTCACTGAACCTCGTAATGGAGCTTACAGCTTCCTCCCTCCTCCAGCACGTGATTTATTATATTTCAGGGTAAAGGACAGTGGAGTGGGCGGGGTGAGCCACACGGACCCAGAGATGGGCAGATCCAGGTGGCATCGAGTATTAGCAGGAGAGTGGGCAGAGCAAGGCCCGTCCTGGTGGCCTGTATGGTTCACCCTGGCCCAAACACGGGTTTAGAAGGAAGAAAACAGTCTCGCTCTAGGGGTAGTAGCCAGGATCCAAATACACGTGGCTGGCACCAGGGGACTTTCCGAGCCTGTCCCCATGTGGAGACCTGCTGGTTTCCATGGCAATCCCCACACCGTTGTCAGAGCTGGAGAGGCCCTGGGGAGTCACCTGGTCCAGTGGGGTGGGGGGGGGCTCTGAGAGAGAGCTTCCAGCTTCTGCCAGCACCTGGCAGGACTAATTCGGGGCTTGCACCCACAGTCCCTTCTAGAAACAGATTAACTGTCTCGCTCTTCCCAAACCCTTGCTGGCTCTCCACAGCCCACAGGACAGTGTCCAAATCCTTGGCCTACACCCCAGACCCCACACACTCTCAGTTTCATCGCTGCCTGTTACCCAAGCCATGTTCTACCACATCTCTGGGCCTCTGCCCCTGCTGTGTCCTCTGCCTGGAATGCCTTCCCCAGCCCCATCTGTCAAAGTCCTGCTCCAACGTCACCTTCTTCCAGGAAGCCTTCCCTGACTTCCTCAGATGAGGCTGGTCAGTGTGTGGCTTTGGCATGTCTTTTGTCATGCTCTCCTTCCTGACCATCTGGGGGTTCCTGGAGAGTAGGGACAGGGTCTGATTCACCCTTTTAGGGGGCTGCCATGTAACAAAGCTGAGCCTCCCCGCCCCCCATACTGCCACACTTCAGAGCACCCTCCACCAGGAGGACAGACAAGTAGGAGATGTTGCCCAGGAGGTGCTGGGCTGTGATAGGTGAACGTAGCTGCAGTCCTGGGGAACAGGGGCCCCACACCCGGGGTGGGGTGGGGGGCCTGACCCCTTCTTGGGACCATGCTGGGTACTGGGGCTTGGCAGTTCCACAGGCCCCACTAGAAAGCTCTCACTACTCCCAGAGCAGCCCCAGGGGGAGCAGAACTTCCCTGGGTCTCAGTTTCTCCACCTTTAAAATGGACCCACTCACCCCTTCCCACTGTGACGTCAGGGTCCTTGGCGCACACACACCTTTGGCCAGTGTTTTCAGAGGACCCAGAGATTAAAGGAGATGAACACAGACTCTGCGGCCAGGCACCGGCTCCACCTCTCACCCACGGTGTGGCCTCAGCCAAGTCACTGTTCCCCCTTTTTGTAGACTGGGGATAACAATTCATTCTGCTTTGGAGCGGGGGTGGGTATTAAAGATATACTACACGTAAAGTGCTTTGCAGAGTGCCCCACACAGAATAAGTTCCTAAGAAACAGCAATAGGAATGATAATGATGCTGATGGGAGCAGTTCTGGTGACGGAGTGAGGGCTTCCTTGCCACCCCATGTCCCAACTCAGAGCAGGAAACGGAGGTCCAGAAAGGGGAAGGGGCCCCTCATTCCCAGGGGCCCAGGCCCTCGTGCTCCTTCCATACACACCACCTCTTCCTCCCTGCAGCAACCAGAACTTGGAACCAGCCTATTTCCTTAATCTCCATGAGGACCAGCAGCTGTGGACGGGCAAAATGAACTCGTGTCGAGGCTGTTCTGCAGGGACTGACACCGACGCACACAGGGCCTCCGCCAAACGCCTTCTTCCCTCGGCTGAACCCTCTTTACCGACGGGGAAATCCAGGGTCCAGCACTCACCCACCTCTCTGGGCCTGCCTGGGTACATGGCAGGTCTTACTGTGGTCATGGCCAGGGCCATGACAGATCCTCCAGCCACCTCCTAGCAAACGCCAGACAGTGAGGGGCTGCCCGCAGGGAAGCCCAGTGCCCAGCACAGTCTGTACCGGGTCGGGCTGGGTCAGTGTTGGAAGGGGTGTGTCAAGTCATCGTTCAAATTGACCACGTCCCTCATTCACACACCCAAAGGCCAGGGGCACTCTCCTTCCAGAATCTAGGCAATCCTATTTCCAGAGCTGAAGGCAACCAGGTGTCCGCCTGCCTCCCTCACTTCCGCAGGAGGCCCCATCAGCTATAGTCCCCAACTTATGGCCCGGCCTCTACCGATGCCCCAGCCGACCGCACCCCACTCTGGATCTGAGTCACTGTAGCATCAGTCCTAGCTCCATCCGGAGTCTGCGTGGAGGTGCTATCACAGAAGGGGGTTTTGTACGAAGGGCAACACCCAGATCTCCATGGGGGGCGGGGGGAGGGGTGTAATTGTACAACTTGCCACAGAGCTCACAACTAACAGCAGCCATCACCCAGCTGCAGTCAGCAGTCACACTGCTGATCAGCTGTGTGACCCTGGGCCTCAGTTTCCCCATGTGTAAACTGGGGATAACAACACTTCCTGCCTTGGGGGCGGGGGGGGGGGGGATGTGAGATCAAAGGCATTGGTCCCTGCTCAGAACTCAGAGCTCAGCCCCAGAGAGCCGAGAGGGCGCCTACCCTCTGCACACCCCTCAGAAGCTCAGCATCTAACCCCACCAACCATCTGGCTCAGTCTTCCCATCTCAATCTATGCCCACCTGCCTGAGCTCGCTGGGACCCCCACAGCTCTAGACCCGCCCTTGCCTCACCCTTCTGTCTTGCCCATGCCTGCTCACCTTTAGGGCCTGTGTGATCCTAAAGCATCCTCCCTCCTCTGAGCACAACCTGCCCAGTTGGCTGTTCCACACACCGAGCACACTTTCCTCTGATGTATGCTTTTCCTCTGCCTGCCAATTTTGGGCACTGCACGTGAGATTTGCCCACATCCTCAGAAGAAGACACTGGACACTGGCCGGTTTTACAATGAGAAAGCATGAGACCCAGAGGTCACACAGCATACAGGGAGGAGAACAGAACTCAAGATCAGCTTTACCCTCACCTACTTGGGAATCCAAATGGATGACTTTCCCAGCGTGGGGAGGGATATTAGCAGTCTTCTGGCCCAAGCCCTGTCTATCTCTCTAGGTTAGAAGGTCATCCTGGCCAACCCCACGGGAACCCCTTCTCCTAAGTCCTACCAAATGTCTCTGCGTATACCCTTGGCCACGGGGAACTCACTCCCAGCCCCGTTCCAATTCCATATATAAAGCCCATCTTGGGAGCTGTCTCCCTCCACCTCCACCCAGCATTTCAACCCCTAAATTGGTTCAGAAAAACGCCTTCTTGACAATGAGCACCCACCCACCACATGCCAGTTTAAAACCGCCTGAGGGTTTTTTTTCCACCTTTACTATAAAAAGACACCTTGAAAATGCAGCACTGACATTTCCCTGTCAGTTTTCTTTTTGATTTAAAAACACAAATACTCTGGTCATTCAAAGGTGACAGTGAGCTCAGTGGTTGAGCATCCACCTATGAACCAGGAGGTCACAGTTTGATTCTTGGTCAGGGCACATGCTGGGTTGCAGGCTCGACTAGTGTGGGGCGTGCAGGAGGCAGCCGATCAATGATTCAATTTCATCCTTGATGTTTCATCTCTCTCTCCCTCTCCCTTCCTCTCTGAAATCAATAAAAAATATTTTTTTTAAATATATTTTATTGATTTATTACAGAGAGGAACGGAGAGGGATAGAGAGTTAGAAACATCGATGAGAGAGAAACATCGATCAGCTGCCTCCTGCACACCTCCTACTGGGGATGTGCCCGCAACCAAGGTACATGCCCTTGACCGGAATCGAACCCGGGACCCTTCAGTCCGCAGGCCGATGCTCTATCCACTGAGCCAAACCGGTTTCGGCAATAAAAAATATTTTTTAAAAGACTTAGCCTGCCCGTGCCTTGCTGGGTGACCCTGTACCTCAGTTTCCCCCCTTGATAGCTGTGGCAACTTCCCAAACTTGCTTTCACCTCAAACATGAGGTGATGGAAGGAATCCACGCTATACGCAAGGAAGGCTAATTTCCTCACTCCCACTTTATCAAAACAGCCCAACAGCCCCAAATATGCCAAAAACAATCAGAGATAAAGCTGGGGCCTCTGAGGTTCCCTGCCTCCCACCTCACACCTCAGTACCTCCTCCCTTCATTGTCTTAAAGGTGGAGAGCAGAGGAAAAAGCCTGCCCAAAATTACCCTGACTGAGGCTGTGGGGTTGAGAGACCCCAAAAACAACTGTGGGCCCTGGCAAGGTGGCTCAGTTGGTTGGAGCATCGTCCGGTAGGCCAAGAGGTTGCAGGTTTGATTCCCCGTCAGGGCACATACCTACGTTTCAGGCAACCCTGGTCTCTCCCTTCCTCCCTCTCTCTAAAAATCAATAAAAAGTGAAGGGGGGGGCGGGGAAAGTGGGAGACATCTGTAAACTGTCAACAATAAAAAAATTAAAAAATATACATATCAATAAAAACATATCCTCTGGTGAGGATTAAAACAAAACAAAACAAAACCAAAAAAAACCCCACAACTGCAGGAAGCCGAGTTTCCAGAGGCCTGGCCAAGCCTCCTCCCTTGCCTGGAGGTCAGATGTCCTTGGAGAACAGATGGAAGAACAAGGTGCTGTCCCCTAGCCCAACTTCCATCTGATGTCGGGCCAGACTGGGCAGCTTCCTTCCCCTCCATCCTGTCGGTCCCCACCTCTGGGGCTACATCCTGGAGGCCAAATCCGTCCCAAGCCCACTGCTTCCTTCTATGGCCCCAATGGCCCATCACATCCCCAAGAACAAGGCCTGGCCCACTACCTGCACTGCTGCGCGCAGGGCCCACCACAGCAAGGGTTTGAGGAATATTTGCGAACGAGTGAGTGAATCTCCTGCCTGGGAGATGGCACCAGCCTCCCAACTACTCTCTCCCTGTCTCTCCTCTTGCCTTCTCACCAATCACCCAGGGACTTTCCAAAATAATTATGTTAAAAATAATCATAGTAAGCACTGGCCGGGGAGCTTAGTTAGTTACAGCATCGTCCCGATATGCCAAGGTTGCTGGTTTGATCCCCAGTCAAGGCACATATAAGACTCAACCAATGAATGCATAAATAAGTGGAACAACAAATCAATGTTTCTCTCCTCTCTCCCTCTCATCAATAAACAAAAAACATATGTAAAATAAAAATATTTCATTAATAAAAGATTTTAAAAATAAAATAAAAATAATCATAGTAATTGCAAGGACATGTGCCAGCCACTCTACTAAGAGCTTCCCAAGTATTATCTCATGGAATTCCCACCATGGTCCTGCGAGGTAGGTACTTTTATCACCATTCCCATTCCTCAGAGGAAGACATGCAGATGCTCATTCAAGTCATATCACTCCTCTGGCTAAAACCCTTCATGGCTCCCGATGTCCCCGGGATACAGTCCCAATTCCATCATACGGCCAACCTGCACCCTGCAGGCCCCACCCGCCTCCCCACTCGGTTCAGTTGCTAGCCCATTTGCTATATCCTTCCTCCAGGTAGGTGTTTGCAAAGGCTGTCCCCTCAGCCTGGACCCTTCCCTCCCCTCCTGCTCATCCCCCTCTGCTTTGATATCACTCCCCCAAGAAGCCTTGATGCCCCTCTCCTGCTCCCTCATCCCTCCGGCTGTAAGAGCCTGCCACATGTCAGTCCTCTGCTCGCCTGCATGATCCATAAGAGCAGAAACTGAGTCACCATTGTCCCCCAGTGCACAGGGCTGGGCACCCAGTAGAGGTTTAGAAATGTTTACTGAGGCTTCTAGAGGTGGGAGGGGGTGGAGTCGTCTCTGCTGCAAGAAGAAGCCAAAATAGGTCACTCTTTGCTGTTCAGGATCAAGCCCAGACTTATGCTAATACTGTCCCCTGGGGTAATAATAATAACAGCATACCTCTACCAGGTGCTTATTATGTGCCAGATAAGTGCTTACATTAATTAGTTCATTTAGTCCTTAGAGATTTGGTTTTATCATTCCCACTTTACAGATGAGGAAGGTTAAGTCCTTTGCCAACGTCACATAGCTGGGAAGTGGCAGAGTAGGGATTGAACCCAGCATGCGAAGTCCAGATTCTTAACCTATAACTGAGGAGCTGGCAACAGCCTGGAGCAAGAATAATAACCACCCTCCCCACCCCCACCCCGGGGCCTTGATTTTACACATCCGGAAGAACCTGCCCAGTGGCACTGGCCTGTGCCTATAGCTGGGTATGGGGAAAGGGAGTGGGATGGGGAGGACACAAGGAGAGTGACTGAGGGCTGAGAATCTGCCTCACCTTGGGGTCAGGAGGAGGCCCTTGGCCACTCTGTCCCTGGGGCTGTGTCCTTGTAGAGGCCCTGCCCCCTAAAAAGAAGGAAGCCCCAGCCCCCTCCAGCAGAATGAGTCATTGCACGAGGCCAGGCTGAAAATAATGGACCTTAGGAACTGAGAAGGCTCCTGCCAGAGGGGGAGGAGGAGACTAGAGGCCCAAGGGCACAGACTCACCAGGGCCTGGATGGACACACCGGGCCTGGAAAGGTTGAGGAAGGCCTGGGTCCCCCAACAGGGTCTTCCTTCCATAGAGTAGGGTCGACTCCCCACTCACTCCTAGCCCTGAGACCTCCTTAAATAAAACTCACCCCAAACACAGCCCATGGGGTATGTAGCTCTGGGAAGAGAAATGGTGGATGTCTCAACCACAGCGCTGGGCGGCCAGCCCTCATCTGGTTGGCCCCTGCTCCCTGGGACAGTCTGCCCTGCTCACCCACTGTGACCTTTATTTTCAGGGCAGCCAGCCAGCCGGGTGGTGGGCAGTCGTGGGAGCCTGACTGTAAGAGAAGGAATCTGAGTTTTCTGTAAGCCCCAGTGTTGGGCACACCCACGAATAATTAAGCTCATGAGATTCTTGCCGCAGCCTGAGGACCACAGAGGAGGAATGGGGCAGGGCAATCGGGGGCCTGGCCCCAAGGAGGGCTCTGTAACCACCAGAAGTCTGAGTTTGGCATTTGCGGAAGGAGAAACGGAGGCTTCCTAGGGCAGTGGCAAAGCCTGGGGTTCAAATGGATTCCCCAGACTCTGACACAGATGCAGAGTGTGGAAAAGGTGAGGGGTTCCACTTCCCAGGGCCCCCTAAAGAAGTGACCCCTGGCTGGTGCGCTTACTTGAAGAGAACTGCACAAAGTTCCCTCCGGCACCCTTAGGTCACGTCCCCACAACTTCAACACACACACTGATCCCCGAACCTGGCCCCCCTGTTACTCCCCAACCCAGCCCCAGACACTTGGGTCCCCTTCCCACCAGCTGGTGTGTCCTCACACCTGGCCACTCCTCATTCCCTCCTGAGCCTCAGGGCCAGTCCTGCCCCCTGCATACCCTCCTGACTCTGGCACCTCCCCACCAAGCCCTTTGGTCAGACACACACTCGCTGTGTGCTCACCGCCTATGACCCACCTCCAGGCGCACACCTGAGCTATATATACACCGTTAGCTCTCTTCAGCACGTACCTATCCACAACCTGAACCCCTCCCACACACCTAGGAATGCGCACCTGTAAGCCAGCACTCAATTGAATGACCTCACACGCACACCTGGGCCATATTCGCGCTAGTTGTCCCCATCTCAGCTGACACCTGCACCCTCGAGAGTACACCTAAGTCCCCGCAAATGCACCTGTGGGTCCAGAGTACACACTTGTGTCTCCGTACGCTCACACCAGTGACCGCAAAGCGCGCAACCCGCCTAGTTACCGGCCCGCTCTTCCTCGGCGACCTGAGCTGGGTCCCCCGCACCGCCATTCCTGGACTTACCTGGATGTTGCGCTTGCGCTCGCAGGCTGGCCCGGTGCCCTGCACCACGCTGTCGAGCACCGCCACTACGTCGGGTGCAGGCTCTACGAAGCAGGCGGTGCGCGCGGCGCGGATGGCAGCTTGCACGTCGGCGAAGCTGAAGGCGCAGAGCGCGGCAGGAGCTGCACGGGGCGCGGGGGCCCCGTGGGGCCGCTCGAAGACCGCAAAGAGCAGCTCGCGTGCGGGAAAGACCGACACCAGGCGGCTGTATTGGTCGCCGCGGCCCGCGCCGCCCGCGCACTGCAAGCCCAGCTGGATGTAGGACTCGGTGAGCTTCTTGGCGTCGCCGCCAGCGCCCCGAGGCAGGCAGATGCGCGCCAGTAGGCTCCGCGCCTGGCTCTCCTTGTCGCCCGCACGCGCCTCGCTGGTGAGTGCCAGGTACGCGTAGGACGGGGCGCCCGGCGGCGGGTCCGGCGGGTGCAGGAAGGCACGCACGAAGCCCAGCTTGTGCTGCTCCTTGGCCCCCTGCTTGATCTTGAGAATGTTGTCGTCGGAAGGGTTGAGGTCGAAGGTGAAGAGCTTGGCCAGGTCGCCGCGCGCATCCAGGGAACGGATGGCAATCTCAGGCGTGTTCTCAAAGCGGTGGTCCTCCAGGCTGCGGTTGCGCGGGAAGAAGGCGCTGCCGTAGCCGGTGTACGTGGCGCCCACGAGCAGGCGGCTGCCCCCCGAGCCGGCGGCGGGCGGCAGCACCAGCCCGACGGTGGACGCGTTCGGGTGGTTGGCCGCCACGTTCAGCATGCTGGGGAACACCGTGACGGGCTCGGCGGGCGGCGCGGCGGGCGGGAAGTGCACGGCCACAGCCGAGATGTTGCCCCGGCGCCGCAGCTGACAGAAGCCCTGGTAGATGGAACCGCACACGACCACCAGGCCCTGGCCGGGGTCCAGTTGCAGAATCTTGTTGTAGTTGTCGGTGAGACGCCGCGGGTGCTCACAAGAGGCCTGCGGCAGCTGCGGGGCGTGACACAGCGGGCTGTCGGCCACGGGACCCACGGCCGCCTCGGCCTCCAGGCTCAGGTTGGCACTGGACAGCTGGTAGAGGCGGTTGACGGCCGCCAGGTACACCGTCCCAGCCGCGCCGTCCAGGGCGAAGTTGTTGGTGGGCGTGGGCGAGGGGAAGCGGCGCTGGATCTCCAGGGCGCCGGCCCGCGCCGCCCCCAGCAGCAGCAGCAGCAGCGGCAGCGGGCACGGCAGCGGGGCCCGGAATGGCGGGCGCGGCGGCCAGGGGCTGGTCGCGGCGGCCCGGGCGCTATGGGGTGCGCCGCCCGCGGCGCGACGAGCCATCCGGGCGTGCGCGGGCTGCGCGGCACGGCGAGTGCATGGGGTGCGGCGCGGCCGGGAGCCGGGAGCCCGGAGGAGGCAGGAGGCGGGGGGCGGGCCCGGGCCGCGAGGCGCTTCCTGCCCGCGCCAGCCGCCCCCGGCCCCGGCGCCCCGGCCGGGCTCAGCGGCGCAGAGCAAGCCGGGGGCGGGGCGGGGGCGGCTCCGTTGCAGACACGCCCTCGCGCCGCGCCCCGCCCGGCCGCGCCCCGCCCTCGAACCCCTTCCCGCCCCCCGCCCACCTTCCCGAGCGCCCAGGCGGGCTCTCCGGGCTGCCCCTTGGCCCCGCCCCGCCCTCTGGCTGCTCGGCCCTGGCTTGGCTGTCGGTGGGTCCGGCCGCCCCGCGCCCTCCAGGACCCTCCTGCGGGCGCGGCGTCCACGGCCCAAGGCTCCCTTTCCCGGCGTCGCCTCCGCCTCCGTCGCTTATTCTTCTTTCCTTCCTTCCTCCTGGCTGCTCGGGCCGTCTCGCTCGGGCTGGTTTTTTGCTTTCTTTCCTCTCTTTCTCCACCCCCCTGTCTCTCAATATCTCCCTGTCTCTGTCTCTGTTTAAGCCCCCTCCATGTATGTTGTCTCTCTTTCCTTTTCTGTTTTTCTGTCCTTCGCTCCCTCTCCCTCTCTCCGTCGCTCCCTCCGCTCCCTCCCCCTGGAACTCGCGGTCTCTCATCCCTCAGACCTCCCTCTTCTCCATCTCTGTCTGCCCCCTTCTCTCCCTCTCTGCCTTCTTGGTCCACAGCCCTCCCTTCTTCCCATCTCGAAGTCTCCGCCTTTTTACCCTCTTTCATAGGGCACTGTCCAGGCCGGGGCACCTCCAGGGCCAGCTGGGCAGGGGCACCACTCCCTTAGTCCCCAAGATCTGTCCCCCAAACCCCGGCCCCATAAAAGGGGTTTTATAAGTGGTGGGACATAGGGACAGAACTCAAGGGTCAGACTCATCAATCAGGAAAATGGAGAGGAACTATTTCAGCATGTGCCAGGTTGTGGGGCAGTCTGGTCTGCACTGGCCACACCCATGAGGCCTTGGTCCTGAGTGAGTGGCCCCCAGAGGCCTCCTGTGGAGACCCAGCCCTGTGGGCTGCTGCTTTCCTGCCCACTGCAGTTCACCAGGAGGCACTCCCCCTTTGTGGGGGACTCTAGAAGGACCTAAAATCCTCCGATTTAGTGGGAGGTCAGCCACGTGAGCTGGCACGGGGCCACTTCTCCTTTCACCTGGAAGGAATGGGTAGACACTGAGGTGGGAGGCAGGCAGCCACGATTCCAAGGTCACAGAGCCCGTGTCAAGAGCCTCTATGGCACCTGGCAAGGGTGGGTGCTCAAACAGGGCTCGTCTAGAGCTTTCCATGAATTGATTCGCTTCCTCCTCCTCACAGCTGCCCTCTGAAGCTGGCACTCTTACAATCCCACTTTACAGATGCAGCACCCGAAGCCCCAGAGAGAAGGGACTGGCCGGAGGCACAGCTCATAAGGAGCAGAATTGCAATGTTTGAAAGCCAACATCTGCTGGCTTTGAAACCACCCCAATCCACCCCCAGTCCCAGGCCAGCTCTGGCCTCTCAGAACTAGAAGAGGGGCTCCTATCAGACCCCTGGCTGCCACGTGGTTCCCTGTGGCCCTTGCTCGAAGGGTGGCCTGGCCTCAGCTGACTTGTTCTCACCACGCCAGGAAGGAAGGACAGGGGATTTCTCCGTCCCCCCAGGGTAGGCAGGAAAAGCCGGGCCTACAGCAGCCCCCTGCTTCCTTAGCCCAACACCCTGGCCTTCCTGCTTCCTGCCGTCAGTGTTTGCCCACCACCCCTGCCTTTTCCAATCCCCGCTTTCCCCTCCCCCACCCCCAGGTCCTGCCACTGCTTTGAGAGCTGGGAGTGTTCAGCTGTAAGAAATGAGAGGCTCTGCCTCTGGCACCATCCTCCTGGGCTCAAGGCCACTCAGGAGACGGCCAGGTAGGACCCATGTCCCCACCTCCAGGACTCATGTTGTACAACCGGTGGAAGCCCACTGGCGAGCCCAGCAGGGGTGCAGGAGGCTGCCTGCCCCAATACACCTCACCCCACTCCCTCCTCTGTGTCCTCCCCCATCAGTCCATCTGTCTGTCTCCCTTCAGCCTTATCTTTCTCTGGCCTTCCCACCCCATCTCTATTTATGTCTTTTTGCTCCACCCGTTTTTTTCTCTCTTTGTCTCTCCCCAACCCCCTCTCTTTTCACTCTGTCTTTTGTGTGTATCTCTCTATCTCTCTGTGTGTCTGTCTCTCTCTTTCTGTCTCCCTCCCTATCCCCCACTCCTCTCTCCTTCTTTCGCCCCCTCCTAGCTTCTTTCCTGTCTCCAGCTCATCTTGCTGAATCCTGCAGCTCCCCCCACTGAGCCCTGAGGATAATGCTCTGTGTCCTCGAAGCTCAGCCTGGCACACAGTGAAAGATGGTTCTGGGCACACAGAACTACCTGCCAAGCTGAGCTCTAGGACTGGAGCCACCCTGGCTGGGGGAATGCAGGGCCAGTTTAGACTGCAAAGAGCTCAGCCAGGGTCCAAGTGTCCTGGCATAAGCTGGAAGTCGAAGTACAGTATGGCCTAGGTCAGTGGTCAGCAAACTCATTAGTCAGCAGAGCCAAATACCAACAGTACAAGGATTGAAATTTCTTTGAGAGCCAAATTTTTTAAACTTAAACTTCTTCTAACCACTTCTTCAAAATAGACTCACCCAAGCCGTGGTATTTTGTGGAAGAGCCACACTCAAGGGCCCAAAGAGCCGCATGTGGCTCGTGAGCCGCGGTTTGCCGACCTGGTCTAGGACAAGGCTCTTGAGCCTCAGTTTCCTCATCTGCAAAATAAGGACAATCATAACAGCACACTGGCCCCTGGGAGACTGTGAGATGTGAAGAATATAACGTTTCAGAAAGCACAGTGCCAGGCGCATCACAGGCACTGGGCAAATGCCAATTGCTCTCCCCTTGCATTGAGCAATGGTGCACCAGGGCCATGAGTCCCATGGTAGCTAGTGGAGTCCAGTACTGCCCTGAACAACCTCCTGCCATCCTCACAGTCAGCTGACAAATCGGATCATTGAACCCATTTCAGAGATGGAGAAACTGAGGGACATTAGCAAGGTGAGGGTTTAAACTCAGATCTATCTCCAGATCCTGTGCTTTCTTCTCTCTGCCCATTAGCTGGGAGCTTCTCCAGGTTAGAATGGGTCATGGTGGCAGCTACCCCACACCCCTGGGTGGGCAGAGGGGGTGCTGATAACTCTTGGCCGAAGGAAGGAAGATGCAGTGGGGTGTCTTCTCAGAAAAGGTTTAAGAGGAAACCAATGAGAGATGGAGGGTACCCAGGAGGGGAGGTTAGGTGGCATCCAGCATTAACTAACGCTGAATTAACTAACTCAGATTAACCAACCCTGGATTAACTACTAGCTAACCTTGACTCACACTGTGATTCAGGCCATTTTCAGTTTTTGTTCAAGCCTTCTGATTATATCAAGGAGAAGGTCTCTGTTGGAGCTAATGTATCTTTAATGCCTCTAACATTTGTCATTGTCCAGTTTTAATAGAAGGTCTCAAGCTCATTGGTGTTGACACCAGCATTCTAGAAGTCACTGGTAGAGCCTTGTTTTCCTTATAATATTTGCAGTTATTTTCTGATTTTGGCAAGTGATACTGGTTTTCCAGGTACAATAATGATGTAAAGTTTGCTTAATAAATGCAATTACTGAAGTTTTTAAAATGTGAGTTAATTTTTTAAAAATATGTTTTTATTGATTTGAGAGAGTGAGAGAGAGGTAGGGAGAGGGAAAGAAAGAAACATCAATCTGCTGCCTCCTGCTGGGGATTGAGCCCACAACCTGGCCATGTGTCCTGCCCAGAATTGAACGAACGACCCTTAGTGCATGGGACAGCACTCAACCAACTGAGCCACACCAGCCAGGCAAAAAAAATGTGAGTTAATTTAAAGATAAATGTGAAGTAGGTCATAACCCAGGTGTAGAAACGCCTGGAAGTTGGGAAACGTTGACCCAGTGTAGTGCCTTTGTAGGTGAGGACATGGTGGCTCAGAGGGGCAGGTCCTTGCCTGGGCACTGCGGGCCAGTGGTCAGTCTGGCCCTGAGAAGACAGGCCTGGGCCTTTCCCCCTGCCTGGCGGGGGCTCCCCACCCTGCCCTGTCCATCCGTGGCTCCCTGCTGCCCAGGGCAGAGCTGTGAGGAGAAGGAGGAAATGTTTTTCTTCTACAATTGGAAAAAATAACAGTGGGGCCAGGCTGTGCTGGGAGCAGGGGGCTCCTGCTGTTGGGCCTGGGCTCAGAGAATGCTTTTCCTGCAGGAAACGCTCCTGATACCTCCTGATACGCTGACTGCTCTGAGCACTGCCTTGGTGACAGGAAGGTGGTAGAAACAGAATCGTCTGGGACAGCTCAGCACCCCGCTCCTGGGCCTCAACAGAGAGAGGGAGAGGGAGAGGGAGAGGGAGAGGGAGGGGGGCGGGGGAGGGGGAGGGCCAGGAGCGGAGGCTTCTTCAGGGCTTTACCCCTATTGTTTCTCCCTGGGAGCGGCCTGAGAGGTGGGGTTTGTCAGCCATTTTACAGATGGGGACATTGAGGCTCAGGGAGGTGCCAAGGTTTGCCTGTGGGGGCACAGCTCACTGGCCTCCAGACCCTGCTCTTGACCACGGCATCTCTCTACCCCTTGCCTGGGAGTTGAGACCTGAGTTCCCACAGCGCTGCCCCTAGCCACCTGTGTGGCCTTGGTGACCCCACCTCTCTTTGAGCCTCAGTTTCCTTATCTGGAAAAAGGGGAGTATAATCCACCTTACAAGGCTGCTGTGAGGATGGAAAAACATACACATGTCATATGGCCCAGCATATCAGAAAGTGTGGCATCCATGGTCTTTCCAGCTCTGAAACTCTGTGGCATCCACGGTCTTTCCAGCTCTGAAACCCCCAGGCTCCTCACATCGATCATCTGTACCCCACTCAGGAGAGCCCCCAGACCCAGATAATGACATCACCCTCACGGCAGCTGCCACTGAGGCCAGTTGTCAGTGCCGAGCCAATTAAGGCCGCAGATGCATAAGATCACCTGTTTAATTAACCCTCCACCGGGTCTCCCTCCTCTCTTCTCAGAAACATGGACACCAAGGTTCAGAGAGGCCTAGAGGCCTGAACGAGGTCACACAGCAAATAGGTGGCCCAAAGGGACTCCTGCTCCCTCTCTAGTCCACCTTGCCCCTTCATATCAGATCTCCTGTCATTACCACCACATTCCACTGAGTGGCCCCGGAGGAGCTGGGGGGACCCTCAAGTGGTTGCACTGACAGGAGACCCAGCACCCATCACGCTAATGCGTTTAAATGACAGACTGTGGTGCTGCTGGCGTGGCTGTGTTGGCATTTCCCCACTGCAGATGCCACAGGAAACTAGGAGGTTTCCCCACCTTTGGAGTTCTGGAGTGTTCTCTGCCCTGCCTCTGTTGGATGCCCCCCAGGGGTGAGGAGGGGGGAGTGGCCTTTTAGGCCTGGTTCACAGCTCAGGAGGTGTGGCCTGCTCTCGCCTGAGGAGGCAAGTCCCTGGTCATTTCTCTCTGTCTTTGTCTCCCCGAAGGCTGGAGGAAATGGTTCTCATTCCTGCGTGAGAGCTGCCCTCTCGACTCTGGGCACATCCTTGCCCTCTGCAGTGGGGAACCAGACCCCCGTGCACCCATCCCGGGCGCCTGGCCTGCCAAGCCCCGTGTGGCCCCTTTGTGCTCTGTGAGTTGGATAATGGGAGGCATTCTCAGACGTGCAGTCATGGGTCTGGGCCCCGGGAAAGGACCCCAGCAGCTCCACACTGAGGCCTCTGTCCAGCAGCCTACGCCCCGGGGGTCCCCACCCACATTCCCAGGCTGCCGCCATCTCCGGGGGACAACACCAGGGCGGGCTGGGGGGCAGGCGACCCGTGAGCAGACAGTAGGTGCTCCATGAATGCGTCCCTGACGATGGAAGCCACAGGGAGGCAGGAAAGCCCAGAGTTGAGGAGGATGGGGAGTCATGTGGGGTGAGCACCCACTGTACCCTGGATGCTCCCCAGCCAAAACCTTGCAAAAGCCTCCACTCTATGTCCCAGTAAACTTCTGAGGACATTTCCCCCACTTCTGATGCTCCCTGGGAGGCCGTGCGGGGATGGAACCATTCCTGGAAGCATCAGAGCTGTTGACGGACAGGCAGCTGTGGGCAGAAAGCCAGGCCTTCCAGCTGCTTCTAGCCCTCACCACGTGGCTGGCTGGGACACTGCCAGGTCTGAGAGGTGAAAAGGCTTTCCTGCAAGGGAGTGAGTGCCCGTCGCTGGAGGTATGCAAGCAGGAGGCCCCAAAGAGGGAGATGGCCTGAAACGGAATCAATTCTGAGATTTCCCCAACTCTGGCTGAGCACCTGCTCTGTGCTGAGCACACACGTGAACTGGGTCAGTCTTCACCACTCCAGGACAAGGCATCTGAGACACTCTGTCTCATTCAGTCACACACAGGGCACATGGGGGAGGCTGGCATGGATGAGCAGGGCCTGGTCTTACTTGTCCTGTGGCCTACACACGGCCCTAAAGATAACCCAGCATCCAGAGATGGTTCCTCTCTTGTTTTCTTGGGCAACTTGTATGCATCCCTCAAGACCCAGACCAAATGTCACCTCCTCTGGAAAGTCTCTCCTAGTGAACTTCTAGGCATTCCTCAAAGCCCAGGCTAAAGGGCTCTTCTCCTAAGAAGTCTTCTTTGAGCCCTGAAGCAGGATTAGAAGCTCCTTCCATGAAACTGCTTACCACACGTATGAGGGTGTATGTATGGGTGGGACACATAGTCACTACCAATAAATGTTGGGATGGATGGATGTATCACCACCCAGGATATCTGCCAAGCAGACAGCATGGTCATGTTGGCTGCCAGAGACCTCCTTCCTTGGACAATGCCAGACAACTCTGCCAAAGCTGCCTTCTTGACCCCCATTTGTCCATGGAGCTGCACTGACCGCCCACCTTCACAAGGCCAGGCCACATCAGGCAACCCTACTCTGTTTTGGCTTGGGAGACCCACTGACTCTCAAGGTGACCCCTCACACTTGATTCTTGGTGCAGTTCTGAGGGTCCTTCCCACTCCAGGAAAAACCTTGGGCAGAATAAAACACTAGAATGGAGTCCCTCCTTCCTTCCTTCCTTCCTTCCTTCCTTCCTTCCTTCCTTCCTTCCTTCCTTCCTTCCTTCCTTCTTTCCTCTCTTCCTCAATAACCATTGACCAACCACCTACTATGTGCCAGGAACTGGGGATGTTATGGGGACTCTACTGACATAGTCCCTGTCCTCAGCCCAGTCTCATGGGGGAGACAGTCTTTAATCAAATAACTCAAATAATTCCATAACTGCAAAGGGCCACCAGTTCTATGAAGGGGTGATGCCAGGTGATTTGAGGAGAGTTTCTCATAGGGGAACTTGAGCCCATCTTGTTGTCATCCCTCAAGGACTTCCCCAAGGCAGTGAGGGTGGGGCCAGGGAGAGCGTAGGACACCGAAAATGGCTTTCAGAGGGAAGGTACAGGATCACAATGGACTGAGGGGGGACAGGCAGGTGATGACTAGGGCCTGACAGGTGGCGGCAAAGGCAGAGCAGGAAGAAGACCGGCCAGAGGGCTATTTAGGAAGTGGGCTCACCAGGCCTGGGGTGATGGATGTGGGGTGGGGGTGAAGAGAGGGAGGCTCCAGGTGGGGAGTTCCCAGGTCTTGGGCTTTACCAACCTAGGGGGCCTCTTTCTGAGTCAGAGAGTACTGGGGTTGGGGGATCCAGAGCTCGTTTTGTAGGTGTTAAGTTCGAGGGGTCCCCACGGTCACTGGTTGCAGACTCCACCACAAAGCCTCCACACAGACTCTCCCCTGTTTGCACACTCTTAGAGGGTGGAGCCTACCCCAGGCCCAGGCTCTGAAGGAGGAGGGCCTTCTCACAGAGGCAGGGCCCAGCCGCATGGTCCAGCTCCCAGCAGCCAGAAAGAGGCATCGGGGCCCCATGGAGCTGCCCTGGTAATAAGTTTCTCCCAAAACACCAGCCTGCAGGTCCCTGTCTGGGGTGGTTCCCAGCGTGTGTGCGTGAGCGGCAGGGTCGGGGAGGTGGGAAGATGAGCATGGATGTGAGACGTGCCTGTAAGTAGGGGTGTGAATGTGTGTTTGTGTGCATGGAGGGCATGTCAGGGTCATGTGTACACAGATGGGGATCCAGGTACATGTGGGGGATGAGTGTACAAGCAAGTCTGCAGGTACAACAGGCTGATGTGAGAAGTTGTACACAAAGGCTGCCATGGACCAACAGTCTGCCATGGGTTCATGCTGGGATTCGGGCCATTAGAGGCCATCAAGACCTTCTCTGCCAAGGCCATTGGTCCTGGTCCTGCTGGCCCCAGGGCTGATAGAGGGTTTCCCCATGAAATCCCATGACTTGCATGATCAACCTTCAATAGCACGATCTCTGCTTTGTAGGGTGCAGCCTGGCCTTGGATAGCCAGCTTCTGACCTTGGATGGTCTGGCACTTAACCTTGGGCAGCCCAGCCTGCAAGTAATTACTCAGCCTAGCCAAAAGTCCCCTCTGTTGAGGAACTTGGAACCAGTTCTTTAGGGACTTTCGGGTGACGCCATCTCTCGTCTTACTCAAGAGCAGCCTTCACTGACCACAGGATGAACTGCAGTCCTTTGCTTGTACTTCTCAGGCTCGCCCACACTTAGTTAAAATCTGAGATCCAAAGGCCCAGCATGCAGAGTAAGTCCCACTACAACCCTGAACTTCCCCTCCCTGCCCTGTCCCCCTGGTTATGTCTCCAGGACTCGGCTCTGGCCTCTCTTCTTCTTTTATTCCCCCCATCTTTAAAATTTTTTTTATTTGATTTGAGAGAAGGAGGGAGGAATGGAGGAAGGGAGGGAGGGAAGAAGGGAAGGAGGGAGGGAGGGCGGGGTTTGTTGTCCACTTATTTATACATTCATTGGTTGCTTCTTGTATGTGCCCTGTCTGGGGATCAAACCCACAACCCTGGTGTATCAGGACAGCACTGTAACCAGCTGAGCTACCCAACCAGGGTTTATGGCCTCTCTTCTTACAGGCAGCCTTCCCAGACCTCCCAGGTTGGGTAAGACCCCCTCCTCTGGACTCCCATGGCACCCCATACTGCCACCATCAGAGCACCCATCAGGTGGCTATGTGTCTGTTGCTCTGGCTCCCTAAACAGCCAGAAGGTATCTCCGGAGCTGGGTCTTGCTGGGCCATTAGAGGCCATCAAGACCTTCTCTGTCAAGGCGATTGGTCCTGGTCCTGCACACCCTCCCTGCACAGTCCTCTGTGCACACTAGCTGTATTATTTGGTTAAAGTCCACACCACCAGGCAGAAGGTTGGACTCAAAGCAGGCTCACAAGAGTGAATGAATGAATGAATGAATGAATGAATGAATGGGAGAGGAGATGAATGAATGTTCTCCATTGTTTTCTTGGCCGGTACCCACTCTATACAGTGCCAGGGCAGCCTTGACCCTCTCCCCTGCCCAACCCGTTGAGGCTGTCCTCACCTTCCAGGGAAGGTCAACATCCCTGCCCTGGTCTGGGGAGGGTTTGTGTGTCTAAAATACAGGTTTTCCTAGGAGGCCGTGGCTTGGCTGTGTTGAAATTTACAGGGCCACCATGCCAGCCTCCCCTCTATTCCCTCAGCTAGGGCCAGGGCAGGGGAGGGGCACTTCGGGGCCCGGTGCAGCAAGGGAGGCTGTGGGGCCAGAAGGATTCCAGTTCACATCCTGCTTCACTACCTCCCAACTGTGGAACCTTGGACAGAGCCCTTCTCTCTCCCAGCCTGTTTCCCAGCTGCACCTCTCCAACTCACCGAAGCCTCGTCACTCCTGGCAGAAGGTCAAGACCTATAAGACCTGAGGTAGAAAATACTTTTGGAATAAAAGCAGCTAATGTTTATCGAGGCTGCCCAGGAACTTCTGAGAGCTTCGCATGGACCCTCTTCCTCACAGCAACCACCTAAGAGGGAGGTTTATTGTACCCATTTTACAGATGGGGGAAGCGAGGCATAACCAAGTTAAGTGACTTGTCCAAAGTCACAGAGCAAATGACAGGCACATCTTGGACTCATCCTCGGGCCCCCACTGCAATGTGCTCAAGGCAGAACCTGGGAGGCACCTGGATGCCCTGTCCCTTTTTCTCACCTGTCTAGAAGTCACCCCCTAGACTCCCCCCTCGGTTTGAGAGTACCGTATAGGTCTGAGCCCCACCCTTCTTACCTGGACGTGTCCTCCTGCTCCCTCTCTTGCTCTCCTCCTGCCCCTTCTGAATCATTTTTCCTTGAAGTAGCCTGAGGGATATTTTCAAATTGCAAATATGTTCATGCTATTTTTTTCCAACTTGAAACCCTACAAAAACTCCTGGGATAAAGCCATGTCCCTTTTTCCTCATCCACAATCTCTGTGTGGCCATGGCCACACTCCAGGTATGCATGCACTCCTGCTGGTCCCACCACCCAGCTGGCTGTCCCTCTTGCTTCCCAGCTCAGCTCTGTGGTCAGACTCCCTTGCACCCTCCCTGCACAGTCCTCTGTGCACACTAGCTGTATTATTTGGTTAATGCCCACAGATGCCTTGAGAGCAGGTCCCCCTTTCTCCTTGTCACTGCTGCCGCCCCAGGGCCAAACCCAGGAGGTGTTCCTACCTCCCTAAATGAGCAACCAGTGCATTCTCAGGCGGGTTTGATGTCCAACAGAACACAGACTTGGGAAGTCAGTGGTGAATGCACAGGCCTGGGGGAGGCATGCTGGTGGAGACTTTGAGCAGCTGTCTAGGGAGGTAGCCCCCCAGCATCTGCCCAGCATCTGCCCAGCATCCAGGGGAAGCTATTTCCAGCTCCTGGAAACAGGAAGTGAATCATGGCCTGAGAAGACAGGCCGGACGCTTGGCACCTCGGGTGCGATTGATGAGTGCCTGGACGGAAGGGCCCAGCCTCAGACCAGGGAAGCAGGAAGGAGGCCTGGAGGAAGAGGATAGGAGGGGAGATCTCCCCAGCAAAACAGGCAGCCCTGTGGGGCCCCAGAGGAAGGCGATGAGGTCAGCACAGATTCAGCCACCCAGCCCATTATCCGGCCACACCTGGGCCTGGCCAGGAGGGCAGGAGTGGCCACATTGGCACTCATCCTGGGCCCCTCCAAGCTGGGCCTGCACTTAGCTTATGTATTCTCCACATGAGCAGAGGGTCTATCTGAACCGTTTTACAGAAGGCTGAAAAGAAGCAGGGGCTTGCCAAGGCCATGTCGGCCTAGGGCAGCACAGGATTTGAACCCAGCTCTGTGTGACTGTGCAAATCTCTCAGGTGGCACAGGAGATGCAGGGGATGCCACGCTGCCCCCAGGGCAGCCACCAAGAAAGTCTGGGGCAGGTGTCTGAGGCTCTGGCTGAAACAGGCAAGGGCTCTAGTCCTAATTCAGGCTCTATCTGAAAACAGGGCTAATGTGGTGCCCCTCCCCTAGCCTCAATGTCCCGGAACCCGCTCAAGGGGTGTGGCGGGCCAGGCCAGGTCAAAGCCTGGGGTCTGAGGAAGCTGGGGCTTCCTGGGCAGGAAGCCAGGGGACCACTTCCTTCCTGCATCACAGCCTGGGGCTCCAGGAAACCCATGGATGGTGTGGGCTGAGTGGTGGGGGCACTACCCTGGCACCTCCATTCCAAACAAGGGGCTGTGCTGGCCCACTGTGGGCAGGTCTGTCAGAGGAGGGAGAACTGGGTTACTTTCACTTCTTCTACTGGACCCAGTTCACCCCATCCCTGCCCTCCATTCTCACTTCCCCCTTGGTACTCATGGGCAGCGTTGTCTTGAAGGGAACCAAGAGCTTTCATGGCCCGAGCTCCAGCCCCAGTCCTGGGCTTGGACAGGCCGTGCAGCTGCAGATGGGCCCTGAGGCCTAAGGCCCAGCCTCCCCGGTGTGCATCCTGGGTCACAAGGTCAAGGAGAGGCAGAATTGGGCAGCATGCACCCCCAATGCCTTGCCTTGCTAGGTTATGGCTTTTAGTTGGGGGCGGGTGGAATGAAGTTTTCCTTTCTTTGTCTCTGAATTTTCTGTTTCCACAAAGAATGTGTATTGTTCATGTTAAACATAAACATGGGACAAAAGCCATCGCGGGTTGAGGGAAGGCGGGTTCTGGTGGAGTTTTGCAGGGAATCAGAGGTCAAAGGGAATCCGCTTGCAGCTGCAGCTGCACCTGCGGGGGGAGTGGTGGGGCCCGAGGGGCTTGGATGGAGACACCCAGACGGCCGTCCAGATGGGAGATGGGGGCGCAGAGCAGCCAGCTACCTGTTGGAGGTCGTCCACTCAAGAAGAGCGGCCCACCCCAGCCTCTTCCCTCCACCACACCTTCTATGGCTGGACTCACCTGGGTGCTCTGCAGGCTCCCCTTTGGAAGCGTCGGTGGAACCCCAGCTCTACAACTACTGGGCAAGTCACAGCCCTACTCCGTGCCTCAGTTTCTCCCACTTGTTGTGGAGCATTAACTTGGGGCAGAGCCAGGCACACAACAAGCGCTGTGTAAACCTGAGGGGTGCTGGGCTTCATTCCATGCACTTGCGTAGGGGTGGGTGAGATACCCCGAGTGAGTGGTACTGACGGCAGGCCAGCCCTCCTATTCAGTACCTCGCCAGAAGGGTGCAGGTGTTTTCCCAGGAGGTGCCTCCCTCTGCTTCCTCCACCCCTATTCCTGTCCCTCTCTCCTCAGCGGCCCTCAAGGCCACCAAGTGGGTCCTGGGCCTGGGGAGCCTAAGTCAGAGCCCTGGCCCTCTGGACCCCCTCATGCCTACCCAATGCTGGTTCCCCCGTGATTGGCAAGGGGACAAAAGGTTAAGTGAGGAGCCTCAGAAAAGGCTCTTAAATGTTGCAGCCGCAGAGTGATTTACAGCAGGTTTGAGTACCCCCCTGCCTATAATTCACTTCCATTTGCAGGACCCTTGGCCCCCTCGCAGAGGATGCTGGGAGAAGGCAAAGGGGGGTGGTCGTACTAATTTTAGCTTTAGTAGCCCAGTGGCTAGAGGTGATTTATGGGTCCAGGGCTCTGCTTTTGCCTCCATCCACTGTACCCTTCCAGCCAAGAGACCCTGCCACCTCAGCACCAATCCCAGCTCCTGCCCTTGCTAAGCTGGTTAGAACACCTGCAGGAGACCTTGTGCTGGGGCCACTCAAGTTAATTCGCCAGGGGGGCTCTTAGCCCCATTTTACAAATAAGGAAACAAGCTGAGAGAACTCGCCGCCCAAAATCACACAGCCTTGGGCGCTGTCCCATCCGCACCCGCTCTGTGCCTATACCTGCTGCACCCCCCCACCCCCTGGACCTCCCATCTGAACCTGATTCTCCCCTTTTGCTTTCCCCGCGCCCCCCCCCCCCCCCCCGCCAGATCAAGACCCTTGAGCAATCAGTGAGGACCATGGTGCAGGGACTGCGTCCCCGTTTCCATGCTCTACTCAGCTGGTATCCACTGAGGGCCATCTTTGGGCCCTGTGCTGAGCTCAGAGTCTCATGCAGAGGAGACGACCCTACACCAACACAACCAGCCCACAGTGGAAGGTCGATTATAACTTAATAAGAGCAGGAAGGTGCTGCTGACACCAGTTCAGTCCTGGTGGGGGTGATCAGGGAGGGCTTCCTGGAGGAGGTGTTGCTTCAAGGAGGCACTGGAGCTACCAATGGGGCCAGGTGTGGGGTGGGAGGGGGACAGCACATACAATGATTCACAGGCAGAAAGGAGCACATGAGGTCTTTTCCTAATGTTTGCCCTGCCTAGACCACTTCCCCCTCCCACTCCACCTCCTACCCAGTCCCCCCCTGACCTCCCCCGCCCACACTCATCCTCTCCTGGCAGCTCCTCGGAATACCAACACCGGAAAGCAAAGTGGGAATCCAGCCCCGCAGCTCTCAGATGAGGAGAAACTGCTAGGAAGGAAAAAAAATTATTTCATTGTTTCTGCTCCCAGATCCTTCCTGGAAAACAAAAACAAAATCAAACCCCAGCTGGAAAGGCTTTATCTGGCAAAGTTCTCAAGGAGGGGGCTTGAATTGTGGGCCAGTCAGGAACCCCAGCGAGGTGGAGCAGGGAGACCTGTCTCCCTCAGCCACGGAGGGGGCAAGCACCTCCACGCACCTCCACGCAGGCAGCTGCGGGTGCTGGCGCTCTTCCCTAATAGAGTCACTTACTCCCCAAGCAGCTGAGCAGGTAGAGCAGCGCCCCTCAGAGAGCTGAGGGCCTGGTCACACAGCAGAGCAAGGATTTGTATCTGAGTCTTTCTGACCCCAGAACCCGCTAGCTTGCCCACTTCACAGGGCTCTCGAAACAAATAATGAGGAAATGTTGGTGAGGTCACCTCCTCCACATTCAGCTGTCTCTGCTCACGCCTCCAGGGACAGGGAGCTCACTCCTCAAAGTCCATTTTCACAGATTTTACCCTGTCCGGAATGTCCACTGCTGCCCCCACCCTTGGCTTGGTTCCCAATTTCCGACAGGAACACCAGGAGGCTCTGAAGTGACAGGAACAGGACTGGAGGGGCAGTCCCATGGGCCACTTCAGAATGGGAACAAGAATGGGGCGGTCACAGGAGGGAAGGTAAAATCTGGCCCGTCTAGCACTATGGTCCCTTGGAGACCTACTCCCCCAGGCCTCTCACAACTTTGTGGGGAGCGTCACCCCCTCAAGGTGCCAGGCCAGTGAGGTGCTTTCCATCGGCCTACAGTCCTCTCAGGTGGTTAGAATTAGGCCCATTTTACGGATGGGGAAGCTGAAGCCCAAGCACTCCGCTGGGGCTTCAGAAGCAGGAGGAGGCCCCCAGGGCAGGCCCCGCAGACCCAGGGGCCGGTGCCTCCTCCTTCCCACTCTCCCCAGGGTTGACCTGAACAGCCCCTGGCCGGGATTTTCCCAGAGCTGAGGCCAGGAGCACAGGTCCCGAGTGTTTGTTCAGGCCAGGCTGGGGCTCCGGGCAGGCGAGGCGGAAACGGCCACAAGATGTTTGTCCAAGAGGGGGTCAGGCTCCACAGCCAGGAGGAAGGAGGAAGGGCCGGAGGAGCAGAAGGCCCGAGTCAGCACCCTTTGTGGCCTGGATTCTGGCCCCCAGGCCTCTCCTTCCTCACCCACAGGGGCAAGCTGCATACAATAGGCACTTAGTAGATAAGGAATCAGGCTGGAAGCAAGGAGAAGCTGGCACCTCCTTCAGCCCAACCCTCATGCCCCTCATGTTCTCCTCCCTCTCCAGCCACATCCATTCTTCCCTCCTTTGGGAAACCTGCTGCTCCACCTCTCAAACATAACAAGAGTCTGATCCCTATCCCCACCGACCCTACCACCCAGGTCCAGCTACCGGCCTCCAGCCTATGGCAGTAGTCTCCTCACCATTCTCCCCATCACTCCCTGCAGACTGTTCTGGGCTTTGGCATCAGAGGGATCCTATTAACATGCAAACCACATCTCCTCTCTTCTAGCTCAACACTCACGAAGGCGCCCACCTCCCTGATAGCTAAAGCCATCTGTTATGAGCGAAACTGTACCCCCCGACACACACACCAAAAATATATGTTGAAGTACCTCAGAATGTGACAGTATTTGGAGACAGGGTCTCTGAAGAGGTGATGACGTTAACATGAGGGCATATGGATGCGCCCTCGTCTAATAGGGCTAGTGTCCTTATAAGGAGAGACGTGTTCAGACACGGGAAAGACCATGTGAGGACACAGCAAGAAGGTGGCTATCTCCAGACCAAAGAGAGACCTCAGAAGAAACCAAACCTGCTGACACCTTGATTTTGGACTTCGGGACTCCAGAACTGTGAGGAAAGAAATTTCTGTGGTTAAACCGGTGGTTCTTTGTTATGGCAGCTCAAGCAGACTAAGCACCATCTGACCCATGACCTCACCAACCTTCCTCTCTTCCCTTTTCTCTCTGCTCTGGGTGTTGCTCCCTGATTTAGTCCATAAAGTCTCTTGAGACGACTCCACACCCACCGAAGGAGCTGACATTTAAAAGACTCACAACACCAAGTGTTGGCAAGGATGTGGAGCCATGGGAGCTCTCATACACTGCTGGGGGGAGGGTGCAGTATTTGTGTGTGTGAAATGCTGTAGCCACTCTGGAAGACCATTTGGTGGTTTCTTTTAAAAGTCAAGTGTAGACTTATGCAACCCAGCAATCCTACCCCTAGGTATTGAAATAAAATGAAAACACACAACCACACAAAAACCTGTACACAAATGTTTAGGCCGATTAATAGTTGCCCTAAACTGGAAACAACCCAATGTCCCACAGCTAGTGAATAGATAAATAAATAAAGGTACATACAGTCATACAATGGGGTAATAAAAAATGGACTACTAATATACAAAGCAACATGGCCCTAGCTGGCTTGGCTCAGTGGATAGAGCGTTGGCCTGCAGACCAAAGGGTCCTTGGTTTGATTCCAGTCAAGGGCAGGTACCTAGGTTGCAGGCTCCTCCCTGGCCCAGGCCCTACTCAGGTGTGTGCAGGAGGCAACCAATCGATGTGTTTCTCTCACATTGATGTTTCTCTGTCTTTCCCTCTCTCTTCCACTCCCCTTAAAAATCAATGGAGGTGAGGATTAACAACAAAAAAAAAATCCAAAAGTATGGATCTCAAAGTCAGAATCTAAAGTCTTCATACTGTAGAGAAAAATCTGATCAGTGATGGTTAGGGGCTGGGATTGGGGTCAGGGATTGACTGGGAAAGGGCACCAGGAACTTCTTGGAGCTGGGAATGTTCTCCCTTGTTCTGAGAACTGGTTACAGGGTACAAACGTGTATAAACTCATCAGAGCTTCTCCGCCCTCCCCGCTTCCCACCCCCAAAACACGCACACAGCGCCGCTCCGGCGGCAGGGCACTCGCTCTGAGCTCCTGCTAAGGCAGTGCCACCCGTTTCCTTCCAGCCGCCATCCATCATGATCATCTACCAGGACCTCACCAGCCATGATGAGATGTTCTCTGATATCTACAAGACCCGGGAGATCGCAGACAGGGCTGTGCCTGGAGGAAGAGGGAAGATGGTCAGTAGGACAGAGGGTAACAGTGATGAATGGCTGATTGGTGGAAATGCCTCCAATCAGCTGAAGGCCCTGAGGGCCAAGGTACCCGAAAACACAGTCATCACTGGCGTGGATATTGTTGTCACAAACCATCATTTGCAGGGAACCAGAAGAAGCCTACAAGAAGTGCATCAAAGATGACATGAAATCAATCAAAGGGAAACGTGAAGAGCAGAGACCAGAAAGAGTAAAGCCTTTTATGACAGGGGCTGCAGAACAGATCAAGCACATCCTTGCCAATTCCAAAAACTACCAGTTCTTTACTGTGAAAACATGAATCCAGATGGCCGGGTGGCTCTGCTGGGCTACCGTGAGGATGGTATGACCCCATATATGGTTTTCTTTAAGAAGGGTGTAGAAGTGGAAACATGTTAACAAGTTTGGCAGTTTGGACCCATCACCTGTCATCATAACTGGCTGCTGCTTTTCATCCACACACCAGGACCAGGACACATGGGACTGATGATGGTATCGTGAGCTCTTCATTTATTGTGACCTTGATTTATTTGGAGTGGAGGCATTGTTCTTAAGAAAAAACATGTCCTGTAGGTTGTCTCAAAATACAATGCATTTAAACTCATTTGAGAGAATGCCTCTTAGTTTAATGCTTCTTAGCCTGGAGACGCTAGAGCAGGGGTGGGCAAACATTTTGACTCGAGGGCCACAATGGGTTCTTAAACTGGACTGGAGGGCCGGAACAAAAGCATGGATGGAGTGTTTGTGTGAACTAATATAAATTCAAAGTAAAGGAGCGGAGGGGAGAGCAAGAGAACCCTCCGCTCTTTCGGCTCCGCGGGCCGGATAGAACAGCCGAACGGGCCGGATCCGGCCCGCGGGCCGTAGTTTGCCCACGGCTGTGCTAGAGCCTGGTTGTGGACCACTATTATAAAGCATGCAGACTGTCTGCAATGGAAACTACTTCTGAGACTGGGGAGAAAAAACAAAAACAAAACCCAAAACAAGAATCAAAAGTCTTAATTCTGAGTTGAAGCAAAGGGAAAAGACCATGCTCACAGCAGCCAACATTGGACGTGGGTTCCTTAGACATTTTGTCACCTACAAACAGAAGTAGTTAACTGGAAGAGATTACCAAAAGAATAAAAAGGGACTAATACAGCCGGAAGCAAAGCATTGTCTGAGCTTATTTATCATGTCAAGTTAGAACCAAGTTCTATAGAAATCTAGGTCTCCTGGAATTGTGTTGCAAGCTCTTGTCAGATTTCATGAAATGAGGTTGGCAAATTTTGTATGACTTCAAGGTGGTTACGTTTTCAAATGGGAAAAGTCAGCAGCTTACAGGATAGGAGCTCTAACTTGGTGTTCAGCTTTATCGGGACGTTGGGACGATCGCTTGTTTTTAGATGGCTCTGGTGCTGCAAGAGCAGAGATGAGTGACAGACCTATGTGGCCTAAAATCAATGTGTGGACCTCTGAAAAGACAAACAAACAAATGCATCATAGTTCACAATGAGATTTGTCCATTTCCCTTTTTGTAAATATTACCTCAATTTTTTAAAAAAAAGTTTTAAAAAGCAACCATTCCCCTTGCCAGGCCACCTGGGGACAGGGTTGGGTCGGAGTGGACCCCTGGCCCCTAGGACAGCCGCTGTGGGCAGAGCTCGGTGGGCTCAGACTCCGGTCCCCTCCCCTCCAGCGCCTGGCTGCGGCTGAGAAAGGCCGGAAGCTGAGGGGTAGGGGTAAGGGGGTGACTATTGTTCCCATGTCCACTCCAGCCCCGCCTCTGCCATTGTCTCAGGGGTGGGATCCGCAGTGGAGCCAGGTCTGCCAGTAGGGCCGGGAGGGGAGGGGGCTGAGTGGGAGTGGGGGGTGGGGGTGTGGGTCTGTAGATTTCGCTCGGAGAATCTCCAGCCTGAGCTGTCCCTCCTCGCTTGGAAAGGCGAGGTCCCCACACTGGACGGGATGGGACCGCTCTCCTGGGATGTCTGAGCCTGGCATCCCGTTGTGAGTGCCCTGGAGCCCCTCAGCACCCCTCGCTCCGCAGTGTCGCACTCTTTTCTCCGACAGTGCACGCTGTCACCAGAGAGAAGGCCCACAAACACACCCATTTCCCCCTTGTAGCCTTCAGCCCCTCCAAAACCACAGATGCCCTGGGAGGGGACACTCCCTGGTGGATGGTCGCCCAGGAGCAAAGCTGGGGAATAAAGGAACCAGGGACAAACACTCCCGCCCTTGCCAGAGCCCCCGCTCTGCCAGGCACTGTGGACCTCAGGGAAACCAGACAGGCAGGTGCTGTCCACGGAGCCCCCATTCCCGCCAGGAAGCGGGTGCACAGCAAGACGTCAGCGACTTAGAAGTGCATGTACTTGGGAAAACGGGTAGACAGGGCTCACGAAGTTCAGTGGGCATCTAAGGCCTCCGGGTGGTGGGGAGCTGGGGCAAAGGAACCGCGAGGGCAAGGCGGGAAGATGGGAGAGTGTGTCTGGTGGGTGCAGCATATGGATAGTAGGAGGTGAGGAGAGAGAGAGAGAGAGAGAGAGAGAGAGAGAGAGAGAGAGAGAGAGAGAGAGAAAGAGAGAGAGAGGGGGAGAGTCCTGTTGGGAGCCCAGACTCTAGGGGAGGGCCGGGTTTGAGCGTCTGCAACCAGCTGCTTTTTGAGAAGAAAAGGAGGCAGGAAGACTTGGTTTTAGTCATGCTCAAGCACTGGCCCTCGCTGGGCCTCAGTTTCCCTCGTCGTAGAAAGCCTCTGGGTTGGAAGCCCTGAAATCCTGACTTCTCTCAAACCAAGATTAATGTGCCTTCACTTTGGTTGCACAAGAGATGTGCCTGCAGTGGCTCACAACGTCAGACGGACCTAACTACGAAGCGAAATCAACCCTGGCCAGCCAGGAACGCTCTGGACCAGGGGTCCTCAAACTATGGCCTGCGGGCCACATGCGGCCCACCGAGGACATTTATTGGCCCGCCCGGTGCCGCTGCCTGTCCTGTTTAGCAGCCGACTCGTCCCGGGCCCGCAGTGCGCATAGGAATTTGTTCATAGTTTTTTTTTTAAACTATAGTCTGGCCCTCCAACGGTCAGAGGGACAGTGAACTGGCCTGGCCCCCTGTTTAAAAAGTTTGAGGACCCCTGCTCTGGACAGAGGGAAGTTGGGAGCCGCTGCCTGAGGCGGGGAGTTTAAAGGTCTCCGGCCCTAGGATGCGCTCCCCGCAATAGCCACCAGGTGGTGACAGAGACCAGGCTTGCCGCGTCAGAGTTTGTTTTGAAATAATTTCCGTTACAAAGTTGTGAGAACAGTACCGAGAACGCTTGGACACTCTTAACCTAATTCACCAAGTTTTAGCATTTTGACCCCCCTCTCTGCATGTTCAAGTCCCCCTCCAAGCATCAAAGAGAAAGTTGCAGATGTGATGCACCTTGACCCCTAAACGATTCCGTGTGTATTTCCCAAGAACAAGGACATTCTATTACACAACCACAGCAGAGTTTTCAAAATCAGGTGATTCAATTATGGTGCAATACCATTACTTAATCTGCAAAACTGTATGCAAATATTTCCAGTTGTCCCAAGGAGGTCTTTTTTTTTGTGTTTTTTTGTTTGTTTGTTTAAAGTATTACAAATAGTAGTACATATGTCTCCTTTCTCCCCCCATTGACCTTGCCCCGGCCTCCGCTACCCCCCCCCCCCCCCGCCCCCGCATATGCCCTCACCCCACCTCCCCAGTGTCTTGTGTTCATTGGTTATGCTTATATACATGCATACAAGTCCTTCAGTTGATCTCTTACCAAACACTCCCCAAAGGCCTGGGGAAATGGGCTCCAACACTCCCCAGCTTTCCCGCTGTAATTTGACAGTGTGTTCAATGCTTCTCTGCCTCTGTATCTATCTTTTTGTTCATCAGGTTATAATGTTCTTTATCATCCATAAATGAGTGAGATCATGTGGTATTTTTCTTTCACTGCCTGGCTTATTTCACTTAGCATAATGCCCAAGGAGGTCTTTTATAGTGTTACCCCTACCCCTGCTCTACCCATCCCACTCCACTATCACATTTAATTGTTTGCTTTTGTTTTAATTGAAATGAATTTGCACTCTGGACTGGCGGTTCAGTTGGTTGACGCGCCCTCCTGGACTCCAAAAGGTTGCAGGTTCGATTCCAGGTCAGGGTACATACCTAGGTTGTGGATTCAACCCCCAGTTGGGGTGCCTACCGATCCACGTTTCTCTCTCCTTTCCTCTCTCTCTAAAGTCAATTAAAAACAAAACAAAAACACATTCTCGGAAGAGGATTTTTTTTTAAAAAAAGAAAGAAATTAATTCACTTCAATTAAGCTTTCCTGGGCGGAAATATCTCGCAGAAGATGGATGGAAATAGTTCCGGCCTCACCCTTCTTAACCACGTGCCCCTGGGCAGGCCCCTTGTTCTCTCGCTGAGAAGTGCCAGGTTCTGGGCAGGGTGCATGGGAGAGGCTGGAGGGGAGATAGAATGCACTTGTATTCTGAGATAGAATCTTTCTTTCCTTCTGGGCCTGACCCATTTCTCCAGGCCTTTGGGGAAATGGGTCACCCACCACAGTCTTCAAACGAACCCACTCCTAGAGAAAGCTTCTAGCTTAGGGAGAGAAAGGCAAACAGCCTGCCTGA
The DNA here is from genome assembly GCF_963455305.1 of Plecotus auritus. NCBI lineage: Eukaryota > Metazoa > Chordata > Mammalia > Chiroptera > Vespertilionidae > Plecotus > Plecotus auritus. Next base: position 143,308,123 of record NC_137773.1, read on the forward strand.
GGCTGACAAAAGGCCAGTTGGAAGTCTTGTGCTGGATCTGGAGAGAAGAAAGGCTCCGAAGACTGGGAGATAAATCCTAGCCAGCCAAGTACATAGTTCCCATTTTTTCTTGCAACACAATTACAGGAGGGTCTAATTTTCTTGTCAACTAATAGAGATTAATCACAATTTCTTTAACTTTTACTATGTACAGTAAAATGGAAACAAAGAAAAAGCAGAGGAACTAGTATAATAAACCCTCATTTACCTGTCACCCAGTTGCAGCAAAAAATAATTCTTGTTGATATAATATTATTGATTTAAAATACTGGCATGACACGGCTCCATACTCCCTCCATTCTTTTTCGTTATTTATGTCACGGGACTGCTGAGTGCTTTGCCTGTAAGAATGAGAACTAGGACGAGATGAAGCTGCACACTGTCTTGAAAAAAGAAGTATTTATCCATTGGTACACAAAATGGGGGAAACCCAGTCAACTCATAAAATACATTCTAATATTTTGCTGAATAAATGTCAACATTTGTAATATATTTATGTTGTTTTGATCAACTGCATACTAATATTTGTAATTAAAACTTTACAGGATAACATTTTTAAACACTTAGTGGCTATGGTCACAGAAAAATTTTAATTTTTAAAATTTCAGTTTGTATTTCTAGTTTTTGCTACAGAGAAGTAGGACGATGTGATCAGTAGAATCTTTTAGGCATAAGGACATATTACATTAGGCTAAAACTGTGGGGACAGTAGAATTGAACACAAGTTCAAAGAGAAAAATAAGGTAAAACCTCATTAATATGGAAGAGCTTGTTCATGTACTTCCCATATGGGTGACAGTGAGTATTCAATCACTATCTTTAGAGTCACTGGCTGTATTACAGTGATGAAACAGTTTAACCTTACAATGTCAATATTTAAAATACCCTGGGCAGTACATCCTTTGCAACGGTTTAAACTTTTATATTGTAAATGTCAACTTTAAAACATTTAAGAGTGTTTGTTCCCAAATTCTTTGGGGGCAGGGAAGGTGCCCATCAGTAAAACAATTAGCAGTTCTCCAACAGGTGGCACCAGAGAGCTGGGTTTGAAGTGTGGGGAGGAACCCTTGGAATGCTGGCCTCGCTCCAAACTCAACTTCCTCTGAGTACTTGCCCCATAAACCAGGAGATTTCTACCTCAATCACTGATCGTTTCATACTTGGTATCTCCCTCTCCAGAGCTGGAAGCATCCGGAGGCGCCCTTGTCGGATAGGTGCCCCACAGCGCCTGCCATTGCCTATCTATTGAGACTGTGGGGTCCCTGAGAAGAGAAGCCTCGTCCTCCCCGAGCTCCCCTCACAGTCCAGCAGGTCTGCACCACCAACTCACCCTGTAGTTGTTACAAAGGCCCAGCACAGCTGAGAAGCAGCGTCACTGCTCTGTTTGGGGAAATAGTGAGGGGAGAAAGGTTGGTCCGGGAAGACTTCTGAGAAGAGAGGGTGACTGAAGGAAGAAGAGAAATCCGAAGTGGACAGAGGGACAGTGGGAACTTCACGTGCAGAAGTATGAAGGTGATAGCAAGCATGGCAATGGCAACGTTTTGTTACAGCCGCAGCATATATGCATATATATATATATATATATATATATATATATATATATATATATATATGGCAGCAGAGCTTCCAAGTAATTGCCACACCATTTATGTTAATTGAGCATTTATTATGCGTCAGGTACGGTTCTAGGTACTTCACATGGATTCCGTCATGAACCAAAGCTTTACCTTGCCCATCAACTTCACCATTTCTACCTGGCTTACCTCAGGGAAGACCCCATCTCTTTCGCTTCATCAGAAAAATCTCATTCATGTTAGGTTGGGCCATATGAAATTGCTGTTTTTATAGGAAAAAAATAGCTGAATATTGGAAATTTCAAATGGCATCTAATAGGGATACTGGGAGGCTTAAACAAGACAACATACATAATAACTTAGCACAGCTCCTACAATGCATGAACACTCCACCTAAAGTGCGCTGTGTGTCCATGCAGACACATGCAGCTTGTGTCTTAAGGAGCTTGGGGAGATACATGGAGAGAGGTGCCAGAAACACAGCCTGAATTAGATTGGGCCAAAAGGGGGGATTAGTAAGAAGTATATTGGTAGATGTTACATCATCAAACGACAGTGGGGATAGCGTGCAGCTGGCCCCAAGGGCAGCTGGGCGAGGGCCCTGGGTGCTGAGGTGTGTGTTATCTCGCCTCTCCTGGCCAGCCTAGGGTCTCTCACTTACAAACTTCATACTTTCCTGCCCCTATGATCCAAGAACTAGGACTGACCTCTCTCCGGTCCCAAGCCTGACAGTCCCAGATGGTGAGAATACGGCGACTCCCATGCAGACAGCATGCTGAAGTGAGGGGAGGCAGAAGGGAGGGTACTGGCAGACAATCCATTAGTGTCTACCATCACATGTGTCTCTTGGCTGCAAATGACAAAACCCCGTTCAGACTAGCTTCAGCAATAAAGGAACTTCACTGGCTCATGACGCTGGGTGGTTCAAGCATGGCTGCTGCATCCAAGGAGTTCAACTGGCTTTACCAGGAACTCTCTTCTCCATGTCTTGGCTTTGCCTCCCTCCCTCTCGACTTCATGCTTAGGCAGGCTGTGCTCCTGGCGGCTCAAGTGCAGATAGCAAACCTAGGGGGAACGTCCCTCTTCCCCAGCACAGCCAGCAAGAGCCTCAGGCTGACTCCAGCACGACTTGGGTCACTTGTCCATCTTTTAAGCCAGGAGTCATGTGGGGATTAGCTCCACTGGAACTATGGGATGCGCGAATGAGGGAGGGTGTTTTCTGAAAGAGAGCTTAGTTACCAGACAAAGGGTTATAGTGTGGTAAAACCACACATAATCCAGTAGAAGCCATGCAGTGAGGTAGGTGCTGTAACAGAGAGAGAGAGAGAGAGAGAGAGAGAGAGAGAGAGAGAGAGAGAGAGAGAGAGAGGCAAATGTGGGGTCACATGAATGTGTGTGAGGAAATCAGGGCAGGCTTCACAGAAGAGAGGCTGCTTATGGCCTCCAAAGTTACACATAGAATAACGCCTTCTCTCAGAATTACCACGTGACCCAACAATTTCCCTCCTAGGTGTATACCCCCCGAAGGATGGAAAACAGGTACTCAGACAAGTACATGCACACCCAGGTGCATAGCAGCATTATTCTCTATAGCCAAAGGTGGAAACAACCCACAGGGCCATCACTTGATGAACAGATAAGCAGAATGTGGTCTATTCATACAACTGAATGTTATTCAGCCACAAAAAGGAATGAAGTGATGATACATGCTACAATGTGGATGAGTTTTAAAAGCATTATGCTAAGGTCACATAGTAGATGTTCCTATTTATATGAAACATCCAGAATAGGTAAAGCCACAGAAACAGAGTCCAGAATGGTGGTTAGAGGGTGGGCTGAAGGGGAGAAACTGCTTAAGGGATATGGGGTTTTCTTTTGGGTGATGAAATTCCTTTCAAACTAGATAGAGCTACTGGTTGCACAATATTGTGAATGTATCAAATGATATGCAATCATTCACTTTTTAAATGATTTTTAAAAAATATATGTGTATATACTAGTATATATATACTATATATAAAATTTATATATATAAATATATATAAATATAAAATTGATTTCAGAGAGGAAGGGAGAGGGAGGGATAGAAACATCAATGATAAGAATCATCGATTGACTGCCTCCTGCACGCCCCCCCACTGGGGATCGAGCCTGCAACCCAGGCATGTGCCCCTGATTGGAATCAAACCTGGGACTCTTCAGTCCACAGGCCGACGCTCTATCCACTGAGCTAAACCAGCTAGGCTAAAATGATTAACTTTATGTTACATGATTTTCACCTTAATAAAAAGAACATCTGACCAAAAATAAATAAATAAAAGAATCAAAGTGGACAGATAATGTATGCTCTCTTGTATTTGCTTCAAAAGGATCCAGTTTGAGGGGAGTAGGGACTGGAGGGCAGGTATGGATGAAGAAAGATTGACCACATGTTGATAATTGTTGATTGGGGTTTATTATACTATTCATTTTTTTTGCCTATGGTTGAAACATTCCTTAATAAAGAGTTAAATAAAAGAATGAATAAGAGCTTGCCAGGCAAGAAGGAACAGCACATGCAAAGGTGCAGAGGAGTGAAGCGGTACCAGGCATGAAGCAAGGAGAGGTAGGGCATTAAGACTTGGGCCAAACAAGCCCGCTAGTGGAAAGCCACGCTTCCCTCTTCCTTCCTTCCCTCTTTCCCTTTTTCCTTCTTTTTCTCTTTCTCGCTCTCTCTCCCTCCCTCCCTTTATGCTTTCCTTCTTTTTCATAAAATCGTGGTTTTAAGCAGAATCATTGCAAAGCTACTCGATCAGCAGTCACAAAGTGCAAGCACATACCTTACTTCATGGCAGGGCCTCATTCAGAACCCATTTAATCTCACGTTGGACATAATCCTGACAAGCTGGGTTATATGGGATCCTGGCCCATAGCAGATGAAAAGCAGTTTTTAGAAGGGAATTGAAAGGCTTTTTAGGTACGGCAACCACATTGGCAATAATGAAATGTGACAGCCACAGCCTGGTTTGGGAGGATACAGACAGGAAAGCTGGTGAAAAGAGATATTAGAATAAAAACACACAGTCATCAAGGAAATGCAAATCAAAACCACAATGAGATATCATTTCACACCCACAGGGTGGGTACGAAGTCAGATAATGAAAAGTACCCGAGGATGTGGAGACTGCTGGTGGGAATATAAAGGGCTCAGCCACTTTGGAAACAGTCTGATAGTTTCTCAAAGGGTTAAACATAGTTACTATATGACCCAGCAATTCCACTCCTAGGTATATACCCACAAGAAATGAAACATGTTCATTCAAAAACTTGCACATGAATGTTCACAGTAGCATTATTCCAAACTAGAGGCCCAGTGCATGAAAATTCGTACACTGGAGGGGGTGGGGTCCCTCAGCCTGACCTGCACCCTCTTGCAGTCTAAGACCCCTAGGGGGATGTTCACCTGCCAGCTTAGGCCCACTCCCCGGGGGCTTGGGCCTAAGCGGGCAATCAGACATCCTTCTGGCAGCCCGGGAGCCCAAGGGAGCGGGCCCAAGTTGTCAGTCTGACATCCTTAGTGCTGCCAAGGAGGCGGGAGAGGCTCCCACCACTGCCTCTGTGCTCACAGCCGGCAGCCTGGCTTGTGGCTGAGTGGAGCTCCCTCTGTGGGAGTGCACTGACCACTGGGGGCAGCTCCTGCATTGGGCGTCTGCCCCCTGGTGGTCAGTGCGCATCATAGCAACCAGTCGTTCTGCCGTTCACTTTGCATATTACCCTTTTATTATATAGGATAGCCAAAAAAGTGAAAACAGCCCAAATATCCACCATCTGCTGAATGGATAAAAATGTGGTATATCCATTCAATGCCATCTTATTAAGCAACAAAAAGGAATGAAGTACTGAAACATGCTACCACATGAATGAAGCTTGAAAACACCCTAAGTAAAAGAAGCCAGTCACAAAGGATCACATGTTGCATGATTTCATTTATATGAATGTCCAGAACAGGCAACTCTACAGATAGAAAGATTAGTGGTTTCTTAGGGCTGGGAGGGATAGAAGAGCAGCAGGGTGGCAGCTAAGGGGTGCAGAGTTCCTTTTTGGGATGATGAAAATGTTCTGGAATTAGTGATGCTGGATGCACAGCTCTGTGAATATACGAAAAACCACTGAATAGAACACTTTAGATGGGTGAATTGCATGGTGTGTGAAAGCTGCCATTTTTTAAAAAGAACAAAAGTACAGTAGTCTAGGTCAGTGGTCGGCAAACTCATTAGTCAACAGAGCCAAATATCAACAGTACAACGATTGAAATTTCTTTTGAGAGCCAAATTTTTTAAACTTAAACTTCTTCTAATGCCACTTCTTCAAAATAGACTCGCCCAGGCTGTGGTATTTTGTGGAAGAGCCACATTCAAGGGGCCAAAGAGCCGCATGTGGCTCGCGAGCCACAGTTTGCTGACCACGGGTCTAGGTTGTTTTAGTGCAAGGGCAAAGAGCATCACACTCCAATCATCTGAGTCAGCTTCTCCAGGCTGACAACCAGGTCATAATGATTAAATCAATTTCAGCAGGAAGTGTGTCATGTTTTGGAAGACAACTGTTGGAAACGAGTAAGAGAAAAGAACAAGCTTACACCACTGCTTAAAACTGTGTGTGTTGCCCTAGCCGATTTGGCTCAGTGGATAAAGCATCGGCCTGGGGACTGAAGGGTCCCAGGTTCGATTCCGGTCAAGGGCATGTACCTTGGTTGCGGGCACATCACCAGTAGTGAGTGTGCAGGAGGCAGCTGATCGATGTTTCTCTCTCATCGATGTCTCTAACTCTCTATCCCTCTCCCTTCCTCTCTGTAAAAAAAATCAATAAAATATATAAAAAAATAAAATCAATAAAAAAAAAATATATATATATATATATTAAAAAAAAAAAAAAAAAAAAAAAAAAAAAAAACTGTGTGTGATTCAGGGTCTCTATTAAAAGGGGGCTATCAAGGACCGCCAGGGCAGGCAGCTGCCACCACTGAATGTTAACACTTGTGAAGTCAACTTTTCACATTCATGAATTACACATACTCTTTAAACTTAATTATCTAAGAAAAAGGTTCATTGATACATTAATATATATATATGTGTGTATATATATACATATGTATATATACATATGTATATATATATATGTGTGTGTGTGTATATATATATATATATATATATATATATATATATATATTTGGAACCAGATAAAGGGGTCTTAAAATGAAGAAAAATCAAACTATGTGATAGAGCATTTAAAATGGACAAAAACTTTGTGACATTATGCTTGAAATTTTTACTTTTTGTGCTTAAAAAATCAATTATGAAAATTAATACTTATTTCTTTTAAAGGACATGATGAGAAAATTTTAAGCTGCTTGCAACTACTTCTTTCAGATAACCCATGAGCCTTTAATCATTACAGTAAATGAGGAATTAAATGGGATAAAACTGATACTATATATGTTTTGGAACATTGAAGTACCACAGGTGTGTTGATGTGCTCTATAAGAATTCTGACCAGTTGAACACAACTTGCAGATTTCATGAAGAACATATTGAGAGGAATTGGCCCAATTATCTTCACTTTAATGCTTCCATTAATGTGCTATGTCACTGACATGATACCTTGTAATTTTTTTCTTTTAGCTTATGAAGTATTTCATATAGTATTCATGAAGTATTTCACACCCACGAACCCACTATTATGCAGACATTTTGTTACAGTTACATCCTCCTCCTCTGGCTTCCAGCTCCCTTGCTCCACAAATCCCATTTGGTCATACCTAGACCTCAGCTCCATACTCCCATTTTGTCCTGTCCTGATGCTTCATCAGCTCAGTGGTTACAGCTTATGCTTCTATGAAGATTGTGAGCTGGGCATCAAGCACTGTACTAAGAATATAATTTTTGTGCTGGAAAAGAAATAAGGTGACTGATGTTACACTGAGGCCCAGAAAAGCGAATTGCCTTCTCAAGGTCAAAGAGTCTGAAATCCACAAATCTGATTCTTTGTCCAGCCAAATGGAATAGTAGAAATAGCATGGGCCTTATGGTAAACTCAGCTGAATTAAAAAGCTGACTTTGCCATTTACTAGTGGAATGGCTTATCCACAGGATGAAATCCAAGCACCTATCTGAGCTTCTGTTTTCATCTGCAACATGGAATTTATGCCACCTCCTCTTCAGAGGAGTTGTAAGAGTTAGAAGTGAAACAATGTGTGTGGTACAGAATAAGTATTTAATAAACAACATTTTAAATTCTACTTCTTAACAAGCACCTTTTAAGTGCCAGGCACCATTTCAGGCACCAAGGACATAGCCATGAACACAACAATGTCCTTGTGGTTAAGAAAGCTCCAGTAGCCGAAACCGGTTTGGCTCAGTGGATAGAGCGTCAGCCTGCGGACTGAAGGGTCCCGGGTTCGATTCCAGTCAAGGGCATGTACCTTGGTTGCAGGCACATCCCCAGTAGGGGGTGTGCAGGAGGCAGCTGATCGATGTTTCTCTCTCATCGATGTTTCTAGCTCTCTATCCCTCTCCCTTCCTCTCTGATAAAATATCAATAAAATATATTTAAAAAAATAAAAAAAGAAAGCTCCAGTAAAGTCTATCATTAGCCAATTGTATGTGAGTCCATTTGCAAGTTTGTTCTCAATGGCTGTGATGTTGTCTTTTTTTTTTTTTTCAAATATATTTTATTGATATTTCACAGAGAGGAAGAGAGAGGGACAGAGAGCTAGAAACATCGATGAGAGAGAAACATCGATCAGCTGCCTCCCGCACACCTCCCACTGGGGATGTGCCCGCAACCAAGGCACATGCCCTTGACCGGAATCGAACCCGGGACCCTTAAGTTCGCAGGCCGACGCTCGATCCACTGAGCCAAACCGGCCTCGGCTGATGTTGTCTTTTGTTGTTTCTATTGTCAGGGTATATTTGACCTATACTGATTTTTTTGGTTTCCCAAACCAACTCAAGAGCCAGGACTGGCCAGGGACAGCTCAAATTCTGGCTACTGGACCCTTTTCCTCAGGTAAGAATGGGAAACATGTTATATTCTAAAGAGATCAAGATAAGCGAGACAAATATCTGTCTTCAAGGAATTATCAGTTTATTATTAATAGCCCAGCCGGTGTTGCTCAGTGGTTGAGCGTCGACCCATAAACCAAGAGGTCACTGGTTTGATTCCCTGGGTTGGGGGCTCAATCCCCAGTGGGGGCGGGGTGCAGGAGGCAGCCGATCAATGTTTCTCTCTCATCTATGTTTCCATATCTTTATCCCTCTCTCTCTAAAATCAATAAGAACAAAAAAAAAATAATAAAAAATAAAATCAATAAGAACATCTTTAAAAAATAATATTAATAATGGAGACTATTTGTGAAGCGCTTACTCTACGTCAGTTGGTGGGCAAGGCACTGTATAATTATTTCATTTAATTCTCAGAATCTTCTCTTTAAGGTATAGTGGTTATCATTTACTTCCATCATGGTTTGCTGTACATTTAATAGGAGTCTCAATAACTGTTGAAATGAAGTCTTCTAAAAGAATATTCCTTTGGACAATTTAAGCATTAAAGCAGAAACCTGAATAAATTTTGTCAAGTCCTTTTGCTCTAGCATTTAAGAATTTAAAAAATTTTAAATGTTTTGAGTTTTTTTCTTTTTTAGAGAGGAGAGGAGAGATAGAAACATTAGTGAGAGAGAAACGTCGATCAGCTGCCTCCTGCACACCTTCCCACTGGGGGGTTGAGCCTGAAACCGCAACTGGAGCATGTGCCCTGACTGGGAATCCAACAGATCTCTTGGTGCATTTTAGAATTTAATGCCAAAGGTGACAGGGATTATTTGTTTTTGTAACAAGAATTGCACTCTGGCCCTAACCGGTTTGGCTCAGTGGATAGAGCGTCGGCCTGAGGACTGAAGGGTCCCAGGTTCGATTCCCGCCAAGGGCATGTACCTGGGTTGCGGGCACATCCCCAGTAGGGGGCGTGCAGGAGGCAGCTGATCGATGTCTCTCTCTCATCGATGTTTCTAACTCTCTATCCCTCTCTCTTCCTCTCTATAAAAAATCAATAAAATATATTTAAAAAAAAAAAAAAAGAAAAGAATTGCACTCTGAGCTTCCTATACCCTCACTTCCTAGATATCAAATAAAATTTTCAGCTCCCCCCCATTATAGGATCAAAAGGCAAAAGATCAAATACCTTGGACAGCATTTCTCAACCAGCCAATTGACTTAATGACATGAAAAAGGCTACAGGTTCCTTTAGAAAGTATAATTATCTTTAAACACAGGCTGGGTCATTACACCTCCCAACAGCTTTAATGGCTTCTCTTGCAACCATAGGGCAAACCTTAGCATGGCATTCAAGATTTCTTAAAACCTTCCCTACCACTTTAACTTTGTTATTGATTCACACTTTCTTCCAAGACAGCCTACCACCCATCCAAGGCTCACATCCATTGCTTGAACTACTCATCTTGGCCTTTTTCACTTCTGTGAGTTTTGCTAATATTGTCCTTCAATGTGGAATGCCCTCCTCATTCATCTCCACTCATCAAAAACCCATCATCTCTCAGCCCAGATACCACTCCCTCCTCCATCCAGCCTTTCCCAATTGCCCTCTCAGAATTGCTTCCTCCTCCTCACTCCCACACATGGCTTCTGACTCTATTACAACATGTTATCTCCTTCTGCCACATTCCCTTCCCCTTGATTTAGCACATCCCCACAGCGCAGTCTTGTACACAGAATGGCTCTCAAATGCTGTTGGATGAATGAAGGGCTGAACTGAATAGGCTGTCCCAGTTGCTGCAAGCACACTTCCCACTTGTGCCCTCTGGCAGCAGGACATCCATTTGACCACCAAGCCCAGAAATCCAGGGCTGTAAGAAACTTGGCCCAGAGCCTCTTCTAAAATAATCCTAAAGAAAAAGATGGTCTATTATATTATAGCCTGGCATTAGGAACACTATGAACTTTTTTTTTTTTTTTACTTCTCCTCAATGGACTTATTTTAAGTTTATATATATATATATATATATATATATATATATATATATATATTTTATTTCAGAAAGGACTGGAGAGGGAATGATAGAAATATCAATTATGAGAATCATTGATTGGTTGCCTCCTGCACACCACCCACTGGGGATCCAGCCCGCAACCTGGGCATGTGCCCTTGACCGGAAATTGAACCTGGGACCCTTCAGGCGGATGCTCTATCCACTGAGCCAAACCAGCTCGGCTAACTTTTTATATTTTCGATTAAAAAATACACAAATACATTCACATTAAGAGATCCGTATTTTACAGGAGTCAAGCACCAAGTCCCACCATTACTCCCTTTCCCAGAAGTAGCTATTGGTGAGTTTTCTATGCAGTTATGTTTCTATATATTTACATATATATTTATTTACACAAACAAAAATATTTTATTTTTTAAAAATATATTTTATTGATTTTTTTTACAGAGAGGGAGAGGGATAGTTAGAAACACTGATGAAAGAATCATCAATCAGCTGCCTCCTGCACACCTACTGGGGATGTGCCCGCAACCAAGGTACATGCCCTTGACTAGAATCGAACCTGGGACCTTTCAGTCCGCAGGCCAATGCTCTATCCACTGAGCCAAATCAGTTAGGGCCAAAAATATTTTAAATGTAAATAGGAGACGATTCCACAACTGGCTCTCCCCGCCCCATTTAATGCACTGATTTACACACAAGGCTGAACATTTTCTTTTGAATGCTTATTGGTAATCCATTTCTTTTTTTGTGAACTATTTTGTCATAACCTTTGTCTATTTTCTATCGAGTTGACTTTTCTTCTTGGTTTGTATTGATTCTTATACCAACACACTGTAGACACCCATCTTTTGTTACATATCCTGCATAGACTTATTTCCCCATCACATTCATTTTCCATTTCCTACCAGTGTAACTTTGAGCAAGCCATTTAACTCATGCTTCAGTGTCTTTAGCTCCACGAGGACATTGCTTGTGGGAGATTGTGGGGGAATTAAGTGAGAACTACATGTCAAGTACCAAGCATTATGCCTGGCATTCAATAAGTACTTAACAAATGTAGCTACTCTACCTAGACTTAGTACATAGAGTTTAAAAGTAACACATTTGAATCCTTTAGGTGAGTCACACATTTTCTAGTTGGTCATACTGTCCTCTACCTCCCCAGTTTGCTACATGGCAACTTCTCAGATTTATGCTACCAGCCTTCCATTCTCCAAAGTTGTGTTTTTTTGTTTGTTTGTTTTTTGTTTTATAAAATAAGTGCTTTTATTATCCAAATTTTAGAGATGAGGAAACTGAAGTTACCTCATAGGGTGGGCTCCTACCCTAGTACGATTGGTGTTCTTATAAAAGAATGCCATATAAAGAGACGTATGCACACAGGGAGAATGCTATGTGAAGGTGAAGGCAGAGATGGGGTGATCTGTCTACAAGCCATGGAACGCCAGACTGCAGGCAAACCACCATAAGCTGGGAAAGAGGCCCAGAACAGATTTCCTCACAGCCCTCAGAAGGAGCTAGCCTGGCCCTGCTGCATTCGGACTTCCGCTCTCCAGAACTGTGAGATGATGAATTTGTGTTGCTTACCAGCAGTCACCAGCGGGTGGTCCGTGGACCACTGGTGGTCCGTGAGGTCCAAAAGGTTGGCAACCGCTGTTCTAGCAGAAGATCATTTAATTCTTCTTTAAATATCCAAGATTTATCATAATATCTACATACATAGTATATACATAGTATCATAATATCTACATACATAGTATTCCCTCATTTGCTTATTGAATGGACTTCTTTAGATTATTTTTGTGTGTGTGTGTGTGTTTTATTCTTGTTTTTTTTTTTATAAACATATTTTGATTTTTCACAGAGAGGAAGGGAGAGGGATAGAGAGTTAGAAACATCAATGAGAAAGAAACATTGACCAGCTGCCTCTTGGACACCCGCCACTGGGGATATGCCTGCAACCAAGGTACATGCCCTTGACTGGAATCGAACCTGGGACCCTTCAGTGCACAGGCCGATGCTCTATCCGCTGAGCCAAACCAGTTAGGGCTGTTTTTGTTTTTTTTTTTAAATAAGTCTTTATTCAGATTATTACAATTGTTTCTCCTTTTTCCCCCCATAGCTCCCCTCCACCCAGTTCCCACCCCACCTTCTGCCCTTACCTCCCCGCCACTGTCCTCATCCATAAGTGTACGATTTTTGTCCAGTCTCTTCCTGCATCCCCCACACCCCTTGCCCCCTGAGAATTATCAGTCCACTCCCTTTCTATGCCCCTGATTCTATTATATTCACCAGATTATTCTGTTCCTCAGGTTTTTAATTCACTTGATTTTTAGGTTCACTTGTTGATAGATATGTATTTGTTGTTCATAATTTTTATCTTTACTTTTTTCTTCTTCCTCTTCTTTAAGAATACCTTTCAGCATTTCATATAATACTGGTTTGGTGGTGATGAACTCCTTTAGCTTTTTCTTATCTGTGAAGCTCTTTATCTGCCCTTCAATTCTGAATGATAGCTTTGCTGGATAGAGTAATCTTGGTTGTAGGTTCTTGCTATTCATCACATTGAAAATTTCTTGCCACTCCCCTCTGGCCTGCATAATTTCTGTTGAGAAATCAGCTGACAGTCGTATGGGTGCTCCCTTGTAGGTAATTAACTGTTTTTCTCTTGCTGGTTTTAAGATTCTCTCTTTGTCTTTTGCTCTTGACATTTTAATTATGATGTATCTTGGTGTGGTCCTCTTTGGATTCCTTTTGTTTGGGATTCTGTGCACTTCCTGGACTTGTAAGTCTATTTCTTTCACCAGGTAGGGGAAGTTTTCAGTCATTATTTCTTCAAATAGGTTTTCAGTATCTTGCTCTCTCTCTTCTTCTGGCACCCCCATAATTCTGATGTTGGTACGCTTGAAGTTGTCCCAGAGGCTTCTTACACTATCTTCAACTTTTTGGATTTTTATTTCTTTTTGCTTTTTCGGTTGAGTGTTTTTTGCTTCTTTGTATTTCAATTCTTTGACTTGATTCTTGTGTTCCTCTAGTCTGTTGTTGGGTCTCTGTATAATATTTTTTATTTCAGTCAGTGTATGTTTAATTTTTAGTTGGTCCTTTTTCATATCTTCGAGGGTCTCGTTATATTTATCGGCCTTTTCTAGGATATTCTTGAAAAACCTTATAACCATGGTTTTGAATTCTATATCCAGTCATTTGTTTTCCTCCATTTCTTTTGTTTGTGATCTGTTTCTTTGCCTCCACATTTTCACTGCTTCCCTGAGTTGGTAGGGTAGATTTGTGTGCTAGGTTTCCTATATGGCCCAGTGGGTCGCCCTCCCCAGTTAACCTGAGGTGGATACTCTTGGTGCACCCCTTTGTGTGTACAGCCTGGTTGTAGTTAAGTCTTGATTGTTGTTGGTATCACTGGGAGGAATTGACCTCCAGGCCAGTTGGCTGTAAGGATCAGCTGCGTCTATGCTGGGAGAAGTTCGGTGCTGGAGACAGCCTTATAGGATTAGACTTGCCAAATTGCAATAGCCTCTGAGCTCAGCTTGTATGGGGTGGAGTCTGAGGGCGGAGCAGACAGTCTTGGCTTCCAGTCAGCCTTTCCCTTGCGTGCACGTGCTTCCAGACCTCTGCCTTCCCTGACTCCTGAGTCTCTGCCCGAGAGTCCAGATTCCCCCCACAAGAGCGTGGGTCCCCAGGGGCTCGCCTGGAACTGGGGTTCAGTGCAGTCAGAACTGGGGCTCAGTGCAGTCAGGAGCTTCCGACTCCCTTTTGCTAGGGAAAGCCTGTGGCAACCTCCGCAGCCTTTGTGCGCACTGGCATGTGCGCGCCACCAGACCCCTGCCCGCCGGGGCTCCCCCGGGTCTCTCCCAGGTCTCCGGGTGCCTTTCTTTCTACCTGACAGTCCAGACTCCCCCTGTATGAGCCTGGGTCCACGGGGTTTCGCCTGGGACTGGGGTTCAGTGCAATCAGAACTGGGGTTCAGTGCGGTCGGGGGCTTCCTTCCCTCTTCCGCCAGAGAAAGTCAGCCAGGCTCTCAGCCGCCCTTCCTCTCTGCGCGCACAAAGACCCTTTGCCGTACCTCCAGTTCTCTGTGAGCTTTTCTCTTTCCTTCTAGTTGTACAATTTCCACTCAGCCAGCTTTCCTGTGGTTCTGGATGGTGTCCGTTCTGTCTTTTAGTTGTAGTTTTGAAATTGTTGTGCGAGGCAGCAGTTTAGGTGCTTTCCTATGCCGCCATCTTGGTTTCTTCCTCCCAAAGTTTTTAATGAATGAAAATTAAGCAGGCTTTGAAATTACGTATCACCTATAATCAGAGCTGCTCTTTGTGCCCATTATGCACTGTACAACACTCAGATGTATCCTTCATAGTGTAACTTACTTACCGAGCCCCTTGGGATTGGGCAATGTACAACCTGCATTCTGTTTCTAGAAGCTTACGGAAGGGCATTCTCACAATAATTTAAAAAACTTTCTCAAGAGATCTCTCTTATTTTTACAACATCTACTAGGTAGGATCAAGATGGGTGTGATGTTTCTAGTTCATAGATGTGGTAGGAGGAACAAAGCTACTAAACTAGAAGTGTGGCCCCAAATATCTTGAAATGCAGACTGCTTAGTACCCTGTCAAAGGCAAGATTAAGCTTCTGGATTTCCAGAGGCCTCCCATAGATCAAAAGCTGTAATAGAAATTACTACCTCAGCCCTAGCCGGTTTGACTCAGTGGATAGTGCATCGGTCAGGTGACTGAAAAGTCCCAGTTTGATTCCAGTGAAGGGTATGTATATCAGTTGCAGGCTTGATGCCCGGCCCTGGTCAGGGTGTGTGTGGGAGGCAACCAATAGATGCATCTCTCTCATCAATGTTTCTCTCTCTGTCTCTCCCTTCCACTCTCTCAAAAAATCAATGAAAAAATATCCTCGGGTGAGGATTAACAAAAAATAAATTACTATCTCTACAACAAAACCATCAATGGAATTAGGCTAGATAAACCTTTTACATGTACATGGAACTCTAAATGTTAAATGTTTACAAAGTATGTTTATACACCCATCATATTTGTTTATTAACGGATGGACAGGGATTATCATACCCATTGTGGAATCTTCAGATGCTGAATTGGGGAGTACTTCTTCTAAAGAACTCCCTCCCAAGGTCTAAAAGGCAGTCTTATCAGTCTAAAGGAATTGTGGCAAAGTGCCACATCTGAAGTGATGTGTATAAAATCCAGGGAGACAGTGATAGCCACTCAGCTATCAGTTACAGTTTCAAGATACTGGCTAAACATATACTCGCACATGCACGCACTCACAAAACACATACACAAAGTTTCTAATGCACAAACTAGTGGAAAGTTTTCAGACTGACAAACTTGTCACTGGAAACGGAATATGCAAAAATAAAGAGCAAAACAAACCCAAGTCGAACCACCTCGTTAATAGCTGAGGTCTTTATTTCAATTTGTATATACAGTAAAAGTGCTGCTGAGAATCTGCAGCAACCAGACAACACATAAATGTAATTCTCTCTCAACAATTAGCAGCTTAAGATCTATCAACTACAGTGTTAACGTTCACACGTTCACAAGTGTCATTTCTGTACTTTTCAATTCGTGCGAGTTTTTATTCTTACACACTTTGATAAAACACACTTACAGTCTAGTAGTCAGTCCTACTGGGGATATCACTTATAGCATACATAACACACAGATAGTAATGTTAACTCTTAGAGCCACATTCAAAATCCCCAGTCTCATTTAGGGGTGGGAACCATAATTTTGCCTTTGTGAATTTGTTGACTATAATATTTGGTTTTGTTTTGGATGCATATTTTCCAAAGCTGAAAGGCAGCTCTGTACTGGAACTCTCTCGGAATTCAGCATTTCATCTGACTGTACCTCAAAGGAATATGAAATTAGAAACAAAACCAAAGGCAGTGAAAGACACATGAAAATATGCTCATTATTAGGACATGACTAGCAAGGAAGGCTTAATCTCAGTATTTTCCTTGGTATCAGATTTTTACACCAATTGGGTGGAGAGGGTACAAGGGAGAGAAAGGGTCCCAGTCAATGTGAAGTGTAAAATTTAACCTACTTTTGCTTAAGGAGCCACTGGAATAGAAAGCCTCCCTTGCTAGGATGCACTGAGTATATATCAAGGAATTGAAATTGGAGCAGATAGACATGTCCTTCAATTATCATAAAAAATGTAAAATATTAGTCATTCTATAACCTGAACATAGTCACCCAGGCTACCACAGCCAGCCTCAGGCACCACTACTAACAAGTAATCCAGGAATGCTTCATTTCAAAGGGAATGCATGTAGTCTTTAAAAGAGAAGAAGCATTAAAATGATGGGAATTTTCCACCTACAGAACAATTGTTAAATCATTAGAGCAAGGTTATAGAAGAGCTTTGAACAGACAAGAGAATCCAAGAACAGTCACAATGCAAAGAAACTCAAAGGTAATAGGTATGGGCAGCAGAAAATGGGAAAAGGCATCAAACCATATTCATAGTTACAAATAGCATTAAATGCAGACAACTGTTGGGCCTGCTGAACAATCAAGAAACAAGAGAGCTAGAAGGGCCATTACTGTGCCTGACCCAGCCTGAAGGTCCTTCCTAGGACAGTTTGAGAAAGAAGAATGGAAAGTTAGCACAGGCATGTTTGGCTGGGAGATCAGGGGGCTTTCCAGAGGTAAAAACATTCCTTTGATAGAAACCATCCCAAGGCATAAGGAATAATTTAAATTCATCTATCACAGTGACTTCCAGTGCCCACAAAACTTAGTAGCCTCTACACAGTTTAGGGGATGCAAAGGTTCTATCTTAGAAAAACTGGAGAACTGTGGCTCTCTATTCTGAGCCTTAAGCTAAAACAGAAAGAACAAACCGTGCTAGTTCAACAAGGTCATGGTATCCTTTGGCACTCCGGTCTAAAATCACTGCAATATTTTCAGACAAAGTTAACATTTTCAATACATAGGCTTGGGAACAATTTGTTTTTGGCCTGAACATGAATTGGTTCCAATTATTTTTTAAAAGAAAAACCTCCCTTGTGATTAAAAAAAAAATCCACCCTGGTCCCTGCTCTGGGCACTAATTTTGAGAGGTCAACAGAGCTAACAGGTATGCTACAATCATCTGGGGATAGAATGAAGACTGGGGTACCTGAGTTAAAATATCAAAATGATTATGGTAACAACATGCTGACTCTGAGAAGGCCAGCCTGCCAAAGCCACCAGAGGCTAGAGCTGTCATGTAAACCATGCTGTCACACAGACAAGGCAATGCTAATCTAGTTTCAAAGGAATTTCCCGGCAAAGCATGTTCTCTTTTTGGGGCACATCATGTGCCCCTTGCTCATTACTTGGTTGCACAGAGCTGAGGCTAAGAGGTGACTTAATGCTACAAATATGAAAAGATTAGCCAAACTTTCTAGATAAGCTCTAAAAGCCCAAGTTCCACCAAGATGATGGAACCGGTTATAGAAAGGGGAAGAAGTCTCAGTCCATTTTTCTAAACGGTCTATAAAAGTCCACTGAGCATAATTATGTTAATGTCAGTCTATATGAATAGGAAGCTGACAACACTTTACACCCCAAACTTGGGTCCTTCTAACCTGATATCTCCTTCTCTGCTCTTTAGGGAGAATCACCATCAGTCAATTCTCTCAGGCAGACAAAATAAAGCTTTGAAATTAAGGATGCAGGGGCCAAAATGCAGACAAAAGATTCATAATCACTTTGGTTTCAGTAATTAGGAGGTGTTAACAAATAAATTAAGGAAACACAAGGAATTATTTATGACTCTCCTAGTCTCATTTTTTCCTAAAGACAGCTCAGCCCAAAGTCACTGAGTGAACATTCTCCTGGGGCAAAAAAAATCTCTATCCTATCATGCTGGTTTGTGGAAACAACTTCTCCCTGCACACCCCTTTCCTCTCCAACCAAGCCAAGCCCATGAAGTGGTGGTGGTGGTGGGGGGTGGGCAGCAAACAGCAAAAAGCAGCAGCAGCAGCCAGACAAGGGAGTTTAAGCTGCATCACAAAACAAGGGCATCAGAGGGCAGCATTTATAGCAAGTCTTCCTTTACTAAACGGTTTCAAGACAAGAGGGAGCAGCACACTTAAATATCCACACATTTCTTCATTTAAAAACATCACTTCTTTATTTCAAGGAAAAGTAAAAGACCTTCCCAACCCTTTCAAAAAACAAAACAAAAAAACACAAACCACCCAATAATATTAACAATAAAAAATCCTATTAGAAACCATAAGGAAGCACTGAGAGTTTGAGTATTACATTCTTCAAGTATGCTGTTCTGGATTTTTTAATTGATGACTATACACGTTTTTTAAAAAACCTTAAAAGTGTGGCCATGGGATTTTGCTTAAAATTAAGTATTTGGAGGGCTACTTCAAAATACTGTAGAAGGATTATGCAGTGATCCTGTGGGGCATGATGCTCTCACACTTGTATCCTAGTAAAGGTTAAGGGACCAGGTTTAAAAGCAATCATACTTTCAGCATTAGCACGAGTGGCCAACTTGGGTGAGAAAGCCAGGGAGATCCATGTGTTCTTCCACGGACAAGGAAAATCCGCCCTGAATCCAAAAATTCAGACATGGAATGTGGTAGGATTTCACAGTAAAGTTAGTCTGGGAGGGGAGAGGTGGTGAGCCCAGACAAGGCAGGGTGTTAGGTTTAACTGGTTTCCCTAATCAGGTTTTTGCATCTTTTTAGTGGGTTTTAGTGCAGTTTTTCAAGCCACATTTTAGATGCCCTTCAGTGTGCTCCAGATTGTTGGTTCATGTTAAAGGACTGTTTAAGATTTGCATCCCAAGGAAAATCATGCTACATAAAAATGATCCAAGAATTTTGCCCAAAAAACTTCTTGGATAAAATCTAAAAAATACTATTGCAATTGAGTCTCTTGAAGAAAAAAACATTATTCTAAATGTAAACAGATTCACTCAACTCTTTTGTTGTTGTAGAAAACTTCAGAGTAGGTAAGTTGCTGTCTAATTCTTTGCTGCATGCACTCGCCAGAGGGTAAGGGAGCACTGCCTTCTTTTGCCAGCATCATCTGGGGGATGAAAAGAACCGTTCCACATAGCTGAAGAGGGCATCCCAGTGCTTCCAGAGAAAGGCAATGAAAACCACAAGAAATAAAGTGCTGAACGTCCTGTTGCGAGTCTTCATAAGAGGAACCACGCAGTTGGCTACTGTGGAGACAAAGACCAAAAGAACTGCCATGACAGCCAGAAGAATGTTGATGAGTTTGCCCAGAAGATTCCGGGCAGTGGCATTCTCCAGCCCTTCCAGCTGCACCACCTGCTGCTGCTGCTGCTGCAGCTCCATCTTGGAGATGCGGGTCTGGCACGCCTCCAGGGCCTCCTGTGGGCCAGAACAGGGAATAGTTAAGTCTTCTGCTCACAAGTAATCTGAGTAGCTGATTTGCCCCTGGGGCAAGCCAGATGCATCTTAAGCTATGCCAATGATTTTAAATATACTAGAGAGTGACCACAGCATCATAGTGAAATGAGATGACTCCTTTGTTTCTCCCCTTAAATTTACAAATCAGACTAATATAATTAAAAAAACGATCCCCTGCTCAACATACAAACATGCCTAAAAGATCAACGCATCAGAACAGCTGAAGAACCCTGCAAAGAAGGCTAAGACCAGGGCAACCCAACTGTTGCTGGCAGTTGGGTGGAGCTATAAGATCATGAATTTGCCTCCCTTGTCTCACCCAACCCAACAGAGCCAGATAGAGAAAATTGAGATATCTTAAACAGTACAGCAGGGCTGCAAAATCACTAACGTGTCCCTGCCCCCATCCTGGCAGAGCCTAGTAGAGAGGCAGTAGAGACACCTCCAAAAACACAGCAGGGCCAGTGACCACTCGTAAAAAGAAGGTAACTCTGGCCCTGGCCGGGTGGTTCAGTTGGTTGGAGTGTTGTCCCGTACACCAAAAAATTGGGGGTTCAATTCCTGGTCAGTGCATATATCTAGGTTGCAGGTTCAGTCCCCAGTAGGGTCATGTATGGGAGGCAATGGATTAATGTTTCTCTCTCACATCGATGCTTCTCTCTCTAAAAGTCAATAAAAACTTTTTTTTTTAAATTGTAGTTATGAAGAAGCTCAATGAGGTAACAAGAGAAGTCAGAAAGGTGGGTAAATGAGCTCAGGTAAAAAATGAATGAACAAAAGGAGTACTTTATCAAAGAGACTGGAACTATAAAAAAGGGGGCCAAATAAAATTCTGAAGCTAAATGAGATGAGAAATGCATTAGAGTACTGGAAACAGAGCAGACTAGATGGAAGAGAGAATTAGTGAGGTCAAAGACAGAAACAACCCAGAAAACAGAGAACTAAAAATTAAAAAAAAAGAAACAACTCTATGAGAATTATCTGACTCCATTAGAAAGAGCAACATAAGAATAATAGGTATATCAGTAGGAAAAAAGAGGAAAAAGGGAACAGAGAACCTATTCAAACAAGTAATGAGAACTTTCCAAATAAAAAGTTAAACAAGGAAGTATCGACCTTAAATGACATTAGCGCTCCGGCCAGTTTGGTCAGTGGTTAGAGCATTGGCCCAAAGACTGAACCAAGGGGTCACAGGTTCAATTCCTGGGCAAGGACATGTGACTAAGTTGCAGGTTTCCAGCACCTGTAGGGGAAGGTGTGGAGGAAACCAATTGATGTGTCTCACGTGGATTTTTTTTTTTCTTTCTCTCTCCCCCTTCTTCCTCCCTACCACTCTCTCTAGAAATCAGTGGCAAAAATATCCTGTGATGGAGGGTTAAAAAAAAAAAAGGGACACATTAGAGCAAAGAACATATTTGATATTTATTGAACTTTCCATACCCAAATGACAAGAATATACATTCTTTTCAAGTGCACATGAAACATTCTCAAGGATAGACCATGTTGCCGAAACCGGTTTAGCTCAGTGGATAGAGCATCGGCCTGCGGACTGAAGGGTCCCAGGTTCGATTCCGGTCAAGGGCATGTACGTTGGTTGTGGGCACATCCCCAGTGGGAGGTGTGCAGGAGGCAGCTGATCGATGTTTCTCTCTCATTGATGTTTCTAGCTCTCTATCACTCTCCCTTCCTCTCTGTAAAATATCAATAAAATATATTTAAAAAAAAAACTTTAAATATTATTAAGTTGCACAAGACACACCTACTTGTTCACTATAAAAAAATTCAAATAGGACACATATTTTCTCTTGATATGTTCCTCAATTCCAGCTCCTGCTCTTGAAGTAATACTGCAGTTTGGTTTGTTTTCATCCTTTCACCTATGTTTTAAGTGTATACAAATATGTGCCTAGGGAATGTATGGAATTATTTTTTTATTTTCTATCATAATATAGGACTGTCCACACTTGCCTCTTTCACTCAACAGTGAGTCTTGGCGATCTCTCCATGTCAATGCGTAGAGATCCACCTCATTCTTTTTAACTGATGCAGGTAATTTTATAGTATAAATATGTCAGCCAGTTCCGTATTGGAGAGATTTAGGTTATTTCCAATGTTTCCACTATAACAATGGAGATACACCCTACCAGGTGTTCTTTTAAGTCAAGTAAGTCCCTGACATCAGTGGAAAGGGCTCTCTGCTCTGTCTTTTAAGTACAGAGCAGAGAGTACTTCCCCTTTTTAAGATTTACTGATCTATGTAGAAAGGACACTATGCTCAAAGACCAAATATTACAAGTGATCTGCTCCCCTTAAGGCTATGACCTTCACCCATGAGTTTTTATAGAATTTACCATAACACTCAGAGGATAGAACCTATTCCCTTAGGTCAGATATCCTCCAAAATTCAGCATTGGTGGAACCCTGGGTTTTTCTTTTTTTTTTTTTTTAAATATATTTTATTGATATTTTACAGAGAGGAAGGGAGAGTGATAGAGAGCTAGAAACATCAATGAGAGAGAAACATCGATCAGCTGCCTCCTGCACACCTCCCACTGGGGATGTGCCCGCAACCAAGGTACATGCCCTTGACCGGAATCGAACCCGGGACCTTTCAGTCCACAGGCCGACGCTCTATCCACTGAGCCAAACCGGTTTCGGCTGAACCCTGGGTTTTTCTGATCTTGGTTTCAATGGGTCCTGGTTTCCTAGGATTTGAAGTGAAGGTCAGGCAACTTCAGACTGAAGCTAGCTGGAGAATGGACAAAGGATACTTCCTGGTCCACTATGATCTTGGGGCGGGGGGAAACTAAAAAATAAACAGAATTCCAGGCGCCTGGACAAGACAGTAGCTGGGCAAATAATATAGACATTCTCTTGATTCTTTTAGGCTACTATAATACAAGTTTCCTGGACCTTCTCCAAGACTAATTTCAAGATGCCTTCATATTAAATTACCAACTGTTCCCTTAGAAATACCTCCCAACTGAATGAGCAAAAGATAAATATTCTATTTTCCCACAGAATAAATTAGAGGGTTACTACGAGCCTTACACATGATTGCCTTGTGGTATTCTCACTAACTGCCTAGCAATGTACCTATAAAAGGTTTTGACTTGGCAGCTAGGACAAAAGCCCCCTTTGCTACAGAAGAAAATCGGCAAGATGGCCATAAGACTTGTCCGCACAGCTCTTGAAGCAGTAACTATCAGATGTAGTGCATATGGTTTTCCATAGGCTGAGACTATTTTGAGCCTAAGAAACATTTCCCAGAAACCCAAACAAGTGTATCACCTTCAAACTGTATAGATTTTTGAGAAATGAAGAGCAGGTATATTATAGCTGGTATTGGTTTCTTTTGATACTCTACCCTCCCCACCTTTTCCCCCTAAACTTCTTTTTATTATGGTAAAATACACCTAACACAAAATTTACCATTTAAAGTATACAATCTAGCAACATTTAGTACATTCACAATGTTGTACACTACTATAAAAATTCCAGAACATTCTCATCACCCCAAAAAGA
Organism: Plecotus auritus; assembly: GCF_963455305.1. Lineage (NCBI taxonomy): Eukaryota > Metazoa > Chordata > Mammalia > Chiroptera > Vespertilionidae > Plecotus > Plecotus auritus. The sequence continues at coordinate 143,331,737 of NC_137773.1, forward strand.
AACCCTCTATTCCTCAGCTATCACTTCCCGGTTCCCTTTTCCACAGCCCCAGGCAACCACTTATCTACTTTGTCTCCATATGTTGGCCTATTCTGGACATTTCATATAAATGGAATAATACAATATGTGTTTTCTGTGGCAGGTTTCTTTCAACTGAACACAATGTTTTTCAGATTCATCTATGTAGCAAAATTATCAGTACTTCATTCCTTTTTCTTTTTTTATTGTGTTAAAATATACATAACAAAATTTATCATTTTAACTTTTTAAGTATAAAGTTCAGTGGTATTAAATACATTCATATTGTTGTGCAACCATCACCACTATCCATCTTATAACTCTTTTCATCTTGTAAAACTGAAACTCTATACCTATTTAACAACAATCCCCCCTATCCCCTAGCCATTGGCAACAATCATTCTTTCTTTTTAATCTTTTGTTTTTCCACCTGGATCCTTCATGCTAACCTGGATGTCCCGGGCCCGTTCATAGGACTGATATGCAATTTTCTCTTCCATGCTGGCCAATTCCTGCTTCAAGTTCAAGATTTCATTCTGATGAAGCTCTGTTAGGTCATTTAGTTGTTCTTCTAATCGTTCACATCTAAGAAGGGGGGAAAATTAAAATTTTAGGCATTCTGTATTTTCCTGGTGTTATTCACCTCTAATCCCCAAACCCATTCTGCAAAGGAATAAAATAAAAGAACAAAAAAAATTGAGTGGCCTGGGGTAACAGGGCATCCTAGTGGGTATAGCACTTCCCTAAAATGGGCCGTTTATCACAAGGCCATATGATAGTGGCAACATAACTCTTTTACATTCTTCTTCACACACAGTATTTGCAGAAATGCCAGCAACCTTGGTTAGCTTTGGGCATACCTATAATAAACGAGGCAGTTCTTTTTCTGTTCTGAGCAGCATATGGGAGAAGTGAAAACTCGAGTACAATTAAGCAGGTCTCATCAAAAGATAAAGAGCACATAAATGGAAACTGATCAAGCAGTCCCCAGTAGCTTATTTTGACACTGGACAGGTCACTCACCTTGATGCCCATCATTCACAGCCCATCGTTCCCATGGTCAAGCACAGTGTCAAGGACATCTCAGTCAACACATATTTACTGAAAGCCTGATGTGTGTCAGGTATGTTCAAAGTACTGGGAATATTGTGGTAAGCAAGATAGAATCCTGGCCCTCAGGAGTTTACATTCTAAAGTGGAGGTGGAAGAGATGAGGGAGAGGCAGAAAACCCAAGATGATGGCAGAAAGGGATATGTAATCCAAATAAGATCACTAGGGGTATACAGCAGAGCACCTGGTGGCTGGTTAAGACGGAAGGCCTCTTCCCGGTCCAATACTCTTCAACAATGAGAACTGAAACTTGAATGATGATATGAATAAGTGCTGTGAAGATGGGAGTAGGGGTATCTTAAAGCAGAAGGAATAACAAGTATAAAGTTCTCAAGGTGGAAAACAAGCTTCGTAGGTTTGAGGGAAAGAACATAGGCCTGTGTGATTATAGCTGAGTAAAAATGAGGGAAAATGAAGGGAGATGAGATTCTTTGGGACAAGGTGATTTTATTATTTTATTTATTATTTATTGTTTAAAGTTTTACATATGTCTTCTTTTTCCCCGCTTGACCCCCCACCCCCACCCAGCCATTCCCACCCCAGGCAAGCCCCCACCACCCCAGTGTCTGTGTCCATTGGTTATGCTAATATGCATGCATACAAGTCCTTTGGGAGCAAGGTGATTTTAATTTACCTTGTATGACTAGCACTAGGACTACATATAAGAGAGCTTATTCTACATAAAGATGGAACCTGGGCAGGGCATCTAAGGACCCATGGTTTAAAGAACGAGAGCAGAATTTCCACGTAGAAAAGAGCATGGGTAAAGGACAAGAGGAAGAAATGTATTAAGATAATTGGAATAGTGGATCTATGTTGGAGAAAAAAGGGAAGTTTGGTCTTAAAAGATAGGCAGGTGAGTGGGGATTCTGGAATAGACAATAGATGGGTCCAAAGCAGATTGCTAAAAGGGGAAAGGGTGACATGATGAACACAGTGTTTTAGGAAAATAGGTTATATGTTAGTGGTAAGGAGGACAGACTGGGGTAAGTTGTGTGTGGAGTTCCAGGAATCAAACAAAGAGCTACATAGGTAGGAGAAAGGTTGAAGACTACACATTTAAAATGACTATAAAGGAAAGAATAAACACAGCCCCAGCTTATGGTGACTAGAATGGAAGCCTCTCTGTCAGACAGAGGGCTCATCCCAACCGGAGCATATACTAACTAGCGAGCACTACTCAGGTAAGCACACACCTAACACTAGCATGTGAGCCTCAGAGGACTTCGTATTAAAAAAATAAAAATGCCAAAACAAACTCAAACATTTAAAACTACCCTCCGCTTTCCCTTATTTTTCACCACATCTATAGCACACAAACTTTTAAGAACTACATGAAAGGTCTTTGTTTAAGGAAATTTTTCTGTTGCAGCATCACCAACATTCTTTCTTCCAATGATCCTATCTAATAAAAGAGTAATATGCAAATTAACCATCACTCCGCTACACCACAAGCCACTCCAACCAGCAAATCAGGAGCGAGTATGCAAATTAACCCCAACCAAGATGGCTGTGGCCACGGAGGGAGCAGGAGGCTTGGGTTTCCCTGGCAATGGAGGAAGCCAAGCTTTCCACACATCCTGGCGGGCCCAGGCCTCCACTCAAGGCTACAGAGTTTTAATTATAGAAGATAAATAAATCCCAACAAAAATGGTGGCAGCCACGGAGCAAGCAGGAGGCTTGGCTCTGCTCAAGGCTACAAAGTTTCAATTACAGAAGATAAATAAATCCCAATAAAAATGGCTACGGCCATGGAGCGAGCAGGAGGCTTGGCTCCGCTCCAGGCTACAAATTTTCAATTATAGAAGATAAATAAATCCCAGATCCCAGGGCCTCCGCTTGGGTCGCCGGGGGGCGTGGCCAGCCTGCAAACCACCACAAGCCCCTCGCTCAGGCCACCCCACGCCCCAAGGGAACCCCCACCCTGATCCGGGACACCCTTCAGGGCAAACCAGCTGGCCCCCACCCATGCACCAGGCCTCTATCCTATCTAATAAAAGAATAATATGCAAATTGACTATCACTCCAACACACAAGATGGCCACCACAAGATGGCCAGCAGGGGAGGGCAGTTGGGAGGGACCAGGTCTGCAAGGGAGGGCAGTTGTGGGCGATCAGGCCAGCAGGGGAGGGCAGTTGGGAGGGACCAGGCCTGCAAGGGAGGGCAGTTGGGGGCAATCAAGCCTGCAGGAGAGGGCAGTTAGGGGTGACCAGGCCAGCAGAGGAGGGAAGTTGGGGGCGACCAGGCCTGCAGGGAAGGGCAGTTGAGGGGGAACCAGGCCTGCAGGGGAGAGCAGTTGGGGGGGGGGAGGACCAGGCCTGCAGGGGAGGGTAGTTAGGGGCAAACATGCTGGCAGGGGAGCAGTTAGGCATCAATCAGGCTGGCAAGGGAGTGGTTAGGGGGTGATCAGGCTGGCAGGCAGAAGCAGTTAGGGGCAATCAGGAAGGCAGGCAGGCGAGCAGTTGGGAGCCAGCAGTCCTGGATTGTGAGAGGGATGTCCGACTGCCCTTTTAGGCCTGATCCTACTGGGATTGGGCCTAAACGGGCAGTCGGACATCCCTCGAGGGGTCCCAGATTGGAGAGGGTGCAGGCTGGGCTGAGGGACAGCCCCCCCCCCCATGCACGAATTTTGTGCACCGGGCCTGTAGTTATATGATAAATAACTATATCCTGAACTTCATTCCTCCTATAAAACACAAGATTTTCTTAAAAAGGCATAGTTTGACCCTTTTACTATGTTACTGAATCCTGTTTAATTCTCCTTTATCCTTGATAGGAATCTGTATTGCTTCCTTTCATGCTGAAATTCTGTTACTAAAGTGATTGAACAGGGTGATCGAAAAGCATTTCTACCTTCTGTCTGTAACTATGGCCAATATTTTCCATAATTCTGCCTTTTTACTTCATCTGCTGTCCAGGGCATGTGCTCAAAAATAGGTGCCACCTCTGGAATTGATTTTCTATCAAATTTTAAGTTCACCCAATGCCATAAGATTAACATTTTGTCTTTTTATGAAATTAAGCCCATTGTTTTATGGTGTTTTCAGTGTTTGATGATTTTCATCATTCTCTCTCCTCACCAGACAAGGGCTTTTTAAAATGGGTGTTCCAATGTGTCAGTTCCTTGGGATTTAAGAGAAAGGATGGGCATGTCAGCGAATAACTCTCCTAAGCTAAAGACTAATGTTGGTGGCAGGGAGGGGAGCATGGTGGTAGCAACTAGCCTGCATACTGATGAAAGCAGACCTATGTGACATCTTTGGCATGTATTCTGTAAACTACTGCCCCAATTTTTTGGCCCACAAATTATACAGTCTTTCAGGAATGCTGGGGGATCTTTATTTGATATTAAACATAGTTTACATATACCATTAGGACAGATTAAAAAGAAATAGCAGCAGCAGTAGCAGAGCTAGCATTTATTCAGCGCTTTTTTAAAAATATATTTTATTGATTTTTAAAAATATATATATTTCATTGATTTTTTTTACAGAGAGGAAGGGAGAAGGATAGAGAGTTAGAAACATCTATGAGACAGAAACATTGATCAGCTGCCTCCTGCACACCCCCCACTGGGGATGTGCCTGCAACCAAGGTACATGCCCTTGACCGGAATCGAACCGGGGACGCCCCAGTCTGCAGGCCGCCGCTCTATCTACTGAGCCAAACCGGTTAGGGCTATTTTATTGATTTTTTACAGAGGAAGGGAGAAGGAAAGAGAGCTAGAAACACTGATGAGAGAGAAACATTGATCAGCTGCCTCCTGCACACTCCCTACTGGGGATGTGCCTACAACCGAGGTACATGCCCTTGACCGGCATCGAACCTGGGACCCTTCAGTCCGCAGGCCGATGCTCTATCCACTGAGCCAAACCGATCAGGGCTATTCAGTGCTTCCTATGCAAATTCATTTCCACAACACCAAGAAGGTAGTAGAAATTATCTTCACTTTAAAGATGAGGTAAAGACCTGGTCTCGGCTGAGCGAATTGAGTCGACTGCTTGGCCAAGTGCGGGTAGCTGCAGCGCTCCCTAGCCAGACTGCGGAGCCTCCACTGCTTCCGCGAACGCTGTGACCCACGACCCCAGACCCCGCCTCCTTTTGGCTCGGCCCGCTCGCCCCAGACCCGGTCGGGGGGCGCCACGATAGGATGAGCGGCGGGAGGCGGAAGGAGGAGCCGCCTCAGCCGCAGCTGGCCAACCGGGTCCTCAAAGTCTCTGTGTGGAGCAAGGTGCTGCGAAGCGACGCGGCCTGGGAGGACAAGGATGAATTTTTAGATGTGATCTACTGGTTCCGACAGATTATCGCTGTGGTTCTAGGTGTCATTTGGGGAGTGTTACCATTGCGAGGTTTCTTGGGAATAGCAGGGTTCTGCCTGATCAATGCAGGAGTCCTGTACCTCTACTTCAGCAACTACCTACAGATAGATGAAGAAGAATATGGTGGCACATGGGAGCTCACAAAAGAAGGGTTTATGACATCTTTTGCCTTGTTCATGGTCATCTGGATTATCTTTTACACTGCATCCACTATGACTGATGGTGTACAGGCCCCACCTGCTCCCTGTCGGGTCCAAAGGACCCTCTTAGTTACAGCATGAAACATGATTATAGGGGCACCTCAGCCACATGGAACCTGGAAGACCCATGTTTCCTGGACCGAGAATCAGTGTGTTGGGCGTCAGTGTTTTCTGCAAGGGTTGTGACCTGAAACTTTTTAAAGAACCATCCACCTTTGGGAAAGCATTTCTAATTGTCCATCACCAATCATTTCTTCTTGGATACTATCATGAAACACTTGTTTGCAGATTGAAGCTGTCATTTAATTTGATGCATCTCTGGATCCGGATGAAACATTAAATTGTCTTCACTTCTCAAAAAAAAAAAATAAATAAATAAATAAAGATGAGGTAAAGTAACTTGCCCAAGGCACACAGAAATTAAGTAGGGGAGCAAGGATTTGAATCAAGGTTTATTTAACTTTATTTAAAAAAATATATATTTGTATTGATTTCAGAGAGGGAGAGGGGGAGAGAGGTAGAAACATCAATGATGAGAGAGAATCACTGATTGGCTGCCTCCTGCATGCCCCCTACTGGGGATCAAGCCCGCAACCCGGGCATGTGCCCTTGACCGGAATCAAACCCAGAACCCTTCAGTCCACAGGCCGATGCTCTATCCACTGAGCCAAACCAGCTAGGCAGGTTTATTTGACTTTAAAACCCAAGTTTTTAACCTCTACACTGTGATGCCACTTTTAAACTACTCAAGAAGCCCAGATAAGCTAACCCCTTTATAAGGAAGACATCTGAGTCAGGTCTATAGCTGATCCAAATCACACAGCTACAAAGGGAGATGGAGTGTAATACTAGTAAAAAGATCATGAATCTATAATAAAATACAAGATAATAACAAGAGTTGGCGAAGATGTGGAGAAATTCAAACCCTGATATATTGCTGGTGGAAATATAGCATGATGCAACTGCTTTGGAAAAGTCTGGCAGTTCCTCAAAAAGCTAAACTTCTGACCCAGAAATTCCACTCCAGGTATATACCAAAGAGAAATGAAAACTTATTTCCACACAAAAACTTGTACTAGTACATGAATGTTCACAGCAGCATTATTCGTAATAGCCCAAAAGTGGAAACAACCCAATGTCCACCAACTGATAAATGAGTAAATAAAACGTGGTTTATTCATAAAATGAATTATTATTTGGAAAGGAAATGAAATGAGCCCTGGCTAAGTAGTTCAGCTCTTTAGAGCATTGTCCCGATATGCCAAGGTTGCAGGTTCAATCTCTGGTCAGAATCAACCAATGAATGCATAAATAAGTGGAATAACAAATCTAAGTTTCTCTCTCTCTCTCAAAATCAATGAAAATGTATACACACACACACACACACACACACACACATATAAATGAAGAAATGAAGTAATGACACATGCTACTATATGGATGAGCCTTGAAAATACTATGCTAAGTGAAAGATGCCAATGGGAAAGGACCAAATTGTATGATTCCACATATGTAAAATGTTCAGAACAGGCAAATTTAGAGAGACAAAAAATTAATGGTTTCCAGAGGCTGGGGCAGGATTGGAAAAATTGGAGGTTGATGAAAATGTCCTAAAACTGATTATGGTGATGGTTGCATATATCTGTGAATATGCTGTGATTTGTTTACTTTAAATGGGTGAATTGTATTATTTAGGAATTATATCTCAATAAAGCTGTTAAGAAAGATTAGGGATATATGTAATATACTTTGAAATGCATTAAAAAATAAGACAGATGTGGGATGGGTAGATGGAAAGATAAGTGATAATACAGTAAAATGCAGAATCTAGGAGATAAGTGTATGGGCATTCACTGTACAATTTTTTCAAGTTTGCAATGTTCTTGAAAGTAAAAAAATTGGGGGGAAAATTATTACAGGTGTTATAGCCAGGAACACTTGTGTTTGAGTCCTGGTTCCTGCTCATAAACTGTAGAATTCAAGGGTGAAACAAGACCCACAATGGATCCAGTAGAACAGCCCCATTAATTCATTAGTAATTACCAGCATCTGTTTCCTTCTTCGAGTCATAAGAATTATATAGAAAATGATGATTTTCTGAAAGAAAAGTTATAGCTGTTATTGTGTAACTAAAATCCTCTTACACTTACACACACAGTTGTGTTTGGGTTACCTTAGTAAACACCTCCAATCTGTAGGAAACATCAGGGAGGAAACTGAGAAAGCCATAAACGTTGAGGCCTTTGCAAAGCGTGAACAAAGAAATTGGTGAAATGCCCTGGGTGTCTTGAAATGCATGTTTTCTGGGTTGCCTCAGTGCCTTAAAAACATTACTGGCCTGTCATTAAAACACTTTCCCTATTTTGTTCACCCAGGTCATGGAAGTTTGTTTTTCAACTCTTTTCACAACCTCACAAGCCTATACATTATGCTCAGCAATTCCAGTCAAACATTTTTTCAGTGCCATCAGCCTTGGAGTGGCTTATATAACAACCTACATGTGAAAAAACATGCTAACACAAAGAGCCCAGTGAAAATGATGTGGTATTATTCTGGGTGGAGTACATGTGGGGAGGAATTAGGGTTCAATCTAATCTACTTAATCACTGTAAGCATCAAAATACTAGAACCAATAATAACAAAAGCAATGATAAGTACCCTCTCTGTGCCGTTTTATGTGTAGCATCTGCTTCTGAGGAACTTAGATTCATGAGGATGTTTCTACATTAATCCTCACCTCCCTCTTCCTCAGGAGGTACCTTTAATTTATAATTAAGGAATGGGAGCCCAAGAATGATGCAGTAAATTTCCCCTGTTAATGAGGTACAGTTAGGATCTGAACTACTTGGTTCTTGCCTTTTGTTTGTAGATTTTTTCAATTGTTGCTTTTAAAAAATGTTTTTTTTTCCCTGTATTATTAATCAAATGCAAAATCTGAACAAAAGGAAGAAAATACCCTTATTCCTGTTCCCACTATTACTTCCATTATTAATATAATCTCTTTTACTTACTTTACTTGCTAATGTTTACTTCTGGTCTGAATTCTAAAATGGAGAAGCCAGATACCTAGGGAATTCATATAAAGAACACTTCTATCTTTTCATTAAATATTAACACTAAAGATTGGGGGGGGGGGAGGGAAGATCAATTGCGTACAGCCTTTCATATGTGATTTTTTTAAAATCAAGAACTCCCTGTAAGGAATTTTTATTTTAATTCCTTCATCTGATAATAATTAAAGCTATCTGGAAATAAAAAGGGGAATTTTTTTTTCAAGAAAACTTTTATTATTATTTATTTTACGCTGAATTTATTCCCGGGCCACAAGTTTCTGTTTCTTCAGTTTCTTCTGGAATATCTTTTTCTTCTGTGCAACTTACTCTTCTGCTCTTTTTCACAGTAAGACCATCTCAATATGACAGGGAGAGCTCATGGGTTAACCCACCCATGAGGTCTGTTAAGTTCTATGTCACATCTTGGGAGCTTTGTTCACCTGGATGTACTCAATGACCAGAGAATATACATCTACCAGGCGTCCTCAAACTACGGCCCGCGGGCCACATGCGGCCCGCCGAGGACATTTATCCGGCCCGCTGGGTGCTGTTGCCTGTCCTGCTTAGCAGCCGACTTGTCCCGGGCCCGCAGTGCGCATAGGAATTTGTTCATAGTTTTTTTTTAAAACTATAGTCCAGCCCTCCAACGGTCTGAGGGACAGTGAACTTGCACCCTGTTTAAAAAGTTTGAGGACCCCTGATAAGTTCAGCATTACTCTGCCTTTTAAATCATGTGCAGCAAAAATTCAGACTCTTTTTGGGCCACTGACCCTCTGTCCTGTCCCACTGTTTGGCATGGGCACACCTACCAACTCCACCATTGTAACAAGGAATGGCATACATTGCTTCCATGAAGTGACATCCTTCAAATACTTGGTGGCTTTTTGAATATGCATATACTGATGGCCTGGGCAATTTCACAAGTGTTCTTAAAGTGAACACGAGGATTTAAACCTCTCGATTTGCATGATATTGTGTTTTCTGAGTCAAATGAATAGCAAGCCATTTTCAGAAGTCACCTTTGGTCACTTTCAGGAAGACAGTGAAAAGGGGGATTTTTTATCCTACTAGCATATGATTTTGATTAGCAAGTGCTTTTCATAAGACTCAGTGTGGAACACAAAGTAGCACAAGATTAATAATCTCATTTTAATACATTTTCCTCAAAGGTCCTTTGTAAATCATTACAACTCAAAGGGAACATAGACATTTCAATATGTTTTGTTGTTGGTGAACAATTCATAAACGAATACTGATCTTGGAAAAGTGTTTCATCCACTGGATTAATCAACACAGTAGTCACCTTCCTAGATCAAAGATAAGCCAGGGCTCTTTTGGGTCAAATTCCTGAGAATGAGAAATTGGGTGAGTATACAGGTTGGGAATGCTTCACCTAATGCATCACTCTTTAGGTGTGGCTCAAAAGTTTGGAGTCATCTCTGAGAGTCAGTGGTGCTTCCATAGTTGGGAAATAGGTCACTAGGACAGGATGGCTGAAGAATCTTGTAGAGCAGGTATTTAAGAGAAACAGGAAGAACTAGGTCCCATGGCTGACACAGATAAGCAACTATGGGAGCAAACTACTGCCAGGGATCTGATGTAGCTTCTGCTAGTGTTTGACCACAATAAAGAGACATAGCTGGAGTAGGGGATATGATATGTGGTGGGAGCTTGAATATATTCTTGGCTGAATTGCAGAAAGTGGATTCTGCCTCCTTAACTTTTGTTACCTCGTTTATGTTGAAGCCTGAAAAGAGGCTGAACTAGCCTTCAGTTGAAAAAGAAGAGACTAGCCAAAGAATATATATGCATAGCCCATGAATACAAACAATGGTGTGGTGAGGGCCAGAGGGAGGGGTGGGTGAGGGCTGAGTGGGGGTAGGGAAAATGGTATATATATATCCTATATAATAAAGGGCTAATACGCAAATGGTCATCTCACCTTTGCACCCTCGTGCCCTCATGCCCTCACGCCGGAGCACCTGAGGCTGGGCCAGGGGGACTTGAGGCTGCACCCCCTGCCCTGGCGCGACCCCGCCCTGGCACAACCCCTGCCCTGGTGCCTGGGCCAGGGGACCTGAGGCCAGGCTGGGGTACCTGAGGCTGCACCCACCCCCAGGCATCGGGTGACCTGAGGCCACGCCCCCCAGTCCTGCGCCCTGCCCTGCGGGGCTTGATGCGGGTGGGGCCGGCTGGATCTGGGTCTTGTGCAATTTCGAGGTGGGTGGGGACTTGACTCTGGGTCCCACAGTGCACCCCAGACTCTGACAGGAGGGAGATTTTCATATACATTTTACTAATTTTCTTTCATCTCTGACACTTCTATTATAGAGAAAGGGCAAATAGCAATATTAAAATATTTCCTCTAATTAATTCCCTTTTAATGTGAACAAATTTCATGTACAGGGCCACTAGTACTAGTATATATATGGCTAATATGCCAAGTGTACCCTGGGGAGTTTGACCGGGAGACCGGAGTTTGATCGCTCGCTATGATGTGCGCTGACCACCAAGGGGCAGTGCAGAACAAAGGAAGGCCCTGGCCGGCAGCCAGAAGTCCCCAATCGGCCCTGATCGCCAGCCAGGCCTAGGGACCCTACCCGTGCATGAATTTTGTGCACCAGGCCTCTAGTCCTATATAATAAAAGCCTAATATGCTAAGTGTCCAACCGTTCATTCAATCGTTCAACCAGTTGCTATGATGTGCACTGACCACCAGGGGGCAGATGCTCCGACTGGTAGATTACCTTGCTGCTGAAATCTGGCCGATTGGGACTGGGCAAGATGGGCAGGACATGCTCTGGAGCCCTCCTGCGGTTCCTCCCCGGTCCCAATCGTGCACTGGTGGGGTCCCTTGGCCTGGCCTGCGCACTCTCACAATCCGGGACTCCTCGGGGGATGTCGGAGAGCCAGTTTCAGCCCGATCCCCGCAGGCCAGGCCAAGGGACCCTACTGGTGCATGAATCTGTGCACCGGGCCTCTAGTCTATATGTATTAAAGCCTAAGCAACTGGTCGACCATCCGTTAGCTATGATATGCACTGACCACCAGGGGGGCAGATGCTCAATGCAGGAGCGGAAACCACAGGCATGGAAACATGGAACAGACTGATGAATCTTAGAGGGAATGGGGGGGCCAGGTCGGGAAGGGCGGGAAAAGATTAACCAAATATTTTATATGCATACTAGAGGCCCGGTGCACAGATTCATGCACCGGTGGGCCCCTTAGCCTGGCCTGCGGGGATTGGGCTGAAACTGGCTCTCTGACATCTCCCGAGGGGTCCTGGATTGCGAGAGGGTGCAGGCCAGGCTGAGGGACCCCCACCAGTGCACGAATCTGTGTACTGAACCTCTAACCTATACTAATAAAAGTCTAGGTGGCCCTCACGCGATGCCCCCATGATGTCACAAGATGGCCGCCACAAGATGGCAGGCAGGGGAGGGCAGTTGGGGGTGAACGGGCCAGCAGGCGAGGACAGTTGGGGGCAACCGGGCCAGCAGGGGAGCGCAGTTGGGGGCAACCAGGATGGCAGGGGAGGGCCGTTGGGGGCAATTGGGCTGTCAGGAAAGGACAGTTGGGGGCGATCGGGCAAGCAGGGGAGGACATTTGGGGGTGATGAGGCAGGCAGGGGAGGGCAGTTGGGGGCGATCGGGCTGGCAGGGGAGGGCAGTTGGGGCTACCAGGCCGGCAGGGGAGGGCAGTTGGGGACAAGATCAGGCTGACAGGGAAGGGCAGTTGGGGGCCATCGGGTGGCAGGGGAGGGCAATTGGGGGTGACTGGGCTGGCAGGGGAGGGCAGTTGGGGGCGGCGATCGGGCCGGCAGGGGAGGGCCGTTGGGGGGCGATCGGGTCAGCAGGGGAGCAGGCTGGGAGGGGAGTAGTTAGGGGGCGATCAGGCTGGCAGGCAGAAGCAGATAGGGGCAATCAGGCAGGCAGGCAGGCAAGTGGTTAGGAGCCAGCAGTCCTGGATTGTGAAAGGGCTGTCTGACTGCTGGTTTAGGACATTCCCCAAGGGGTCCCAGATTGGGGAGGGTGCAGGCTGGGCTGAGGGACACCCCCCCCCCATGCACGATTTTCGTGCACCAGGCCTCTAGTCTATATATATAAAAGTAAAAGGCTAAGCGCAGGTCCCTTGGCCTGCCTGCGGGGATCGGGCTGAAACCGGCTCTCCGACATCCCCCAAGGGGTCCTGGATTGCAAGAGGGCGCAGGGCAGGCCAAGGGACACTACCAGTGCACAAATCTGTGCATTGGGCCTCTAGTAAATAAATAAATATTATTTATTTATTTATTTTTAATTTAATAAATCTTTATTCTTCAGATTATTACAACTGTTTCCCCTTTTCCCCCCCATAGCTCCCCTCCACCCGGTTCCCACCCCACCCTCTGCCTTTACCTCCCCCTCACTGTCCTCATCCATAGGTGTACGATTTTTGTCCAGTCTCTTCCTGCACCCCCCATACCCTTTCCCCCTGAGAATTATCAGTCCACTCCCTTTCTATGCCCCTAATTCTATTATATTCACCAGTGTATTTTGTTCCTCAGATTTTTAATTCACTTGATTTTTAGGTTCACTTGTTGATAGATATGTATTTATTGTTCATAATTTTTATCTTTACTTTTTTCTTCTTCATCTTCTTAAAGAATACCTTTCAGCATTTCATATAATACTGGTTTGGTGGTGATGAACTCCTTTAGCTTTTTCTTATCTGTGAAGCTCTTTATCTACCTTCCATTCTGAATGACAGCTTTGCTGGGTAGAGTAATCTTGGTTGTAGGTTCTTGCTTTTCATCATTTTGAATATTTCCTGCCACTCCCGTCTGGCCTGCATAGTTTCTGTTGAGAAATCAGCTGACAATCATATGGGTGATCCCTTGTAGGTAATTGTTTTTCTCTTGCTGCTTTTTAATATTCTTTGTCTTTTGCCCTTGGCATTTTAATTATGATGTGTCTTGGTGTGGTCCTCTTTGGATTCCTCTTGTTTGGGGTTCTGTGCGCTTCCTGGACTTGTAAGTCTATTTCTTTCACCAGGTGGGGGAAGTTTTCAGTCATTATTTCTTCAAATAGGTTTTCAGTATCTTGCTCTCTCTCTTCTTCTGGCACCCCCATAATTCTGATGTTGGTACGCTTGAAGTTGTCCCAGAGGCTTCTTACACTACAACTTTTTAAATTCTTTTTGCTTTTCCGGTTGAGTGTTTTTTGCTTGTTTTTCAAATCTTTGACTTGATTCTTGCAGTCCTCTAGTCTGCTGTTGGGTCTTTGTATAATATTTTTTATTTCAGTCAGTGTATGTTTAATTTCTAGTTGGTTCTTTTTCATATCCTTGAGGGTCTTGCTAAATTTATTGGCCTTTTCTAGGATATTCTTGAAAAGCCTTATAACCATGGTTTTGAATTCTATATCCCATCATTTGTTTTCCTCCATTGCTTTCGTTTGTGATCTGTTTCTTTGCTTCCGCATTTTCGCTGCTTCCCTGAGTTGGTAGGGTAGCTTTGTGTGCTAGGTTTCCTATATGGCCCAGAGGGTCGGCCTCCCCAGTTACCTGAGGTGGATACTCTTGGTGCACCCCTTTGTGGACTGTGTGTACAGCTTTGTTGTAGTTAAGTCTTGATTGTTGTTGGTATCACTGGGAGGAATAGACCTCCAGGCCAGTTGGCTGTGAGGATCAGCTGTGTCTATGCTGGGAGAAGTTCAGTGCTGGAGACAGCCTTATAGGATTAGACTTGCCAAATTGCAATAGCCTCTGTGCTCAGCTTGGATGGGGTGGAGTCTCAGGGCGAAGCAGACAGTCTTGGCTTCCCATCAGCCCTGCCCTTGCATGCACGCCTCCAGACCTCTGCCTTCCGCGACTCTCCTGAGTTTCCACCTGACAGTCCAGATTCCCCCTGTAAGAGCATGGGTCCCCAGGGGCTCGCCCGGAACTGGGGTTCAGTGCAGTCGGAACTAGGGTTCAGTGCAGTCAGGAGCTTCCGACTCCCTTCCACTAGGGAATGCCTGCGGCAACCTCCGCATTCAGCTTTCTCTGCGAGCACTCGCGTGCGTGTGCGTGCGCGCCTCCAGACCTGCTGCGGCTCCCTCGGTCTCCGAGTCTCCGTGTGCCTTTCTCTCTACCTGACAGTCCAGACTCCCCCTGTATGAGCCTGGGTCCACGGGGTTTCGCCCGGAACTGGGGTTCAGTGCAGTCGGAACTGGGGTTCAGTGCAGTCGGGGGCTTCCTTTCCCCTCCCGCCAGAGAAAGTCAAGCCAGGCACTCAGTCGCCCTTCCTCTCTGCACGCGTCTTCATACCTCAGCCCTTTGCCCCTCCTCTGATTCACCGTGACCTTTCCTCTTTCCTTCTAGTTGTAGAATTTCCACTCAGCCAGCCTTCCTGTGGTTCTGAATGATGTCCGTTCTTTTAGCTGTAGTTTTGAAATTGTTGTGCGAGGCAGCAGTTTAGGTTCTTACCTATGCCGCCATCTTGGTTTCCACTCAATAAATAAATTTTAGAAAAAGGTAAGGAAAAAGTACAGAACCAGTCCCCATGGACTATTAGCCCCGCACACTTTTAGGGCAGTACATTTGTCTTATAGACAAGAGACAGCAGATGCCTAAAGTATATAGGGAATAAATAAAAGCTAGAAGGGCTTTCTGGGTAATTCAGACTTGGTAATAACAGTTTTCTAACTTCCTGGTACACCCCAGATCATATCTCATTTAATAATCTCAACAACATGTATAATAGATATCATCATCTTGTTTTTATAGAGGAAACTGAGGCTTAGATGAGTTAAATAAGGTCCTCCTCCAACCTCAATTTATTAATGAATTTATCTCCTCTCCCTTTCTTTCCTACTCTAAACTTCCTTCCCATTTTTCCTCCATTACCTTTTCAGTGGCTAAACTGGGAGGAGCTCATCTGTAAATTTCTTTTATGAAAGGTCTTATCCTTCCTAAGAGAATCTCCCAGTTGGGCTTTTTTTCTCTTAGAAACAAAGAGCTAATTGGATCCAATATTCTCAGTTTCTATTTCAAACTTGTTGGCCACGTATCTTCTGGAGATTCTCTGATCAATTTACTAGATGACAAACGGGACTAAAACCTGGAATAAAGGGGCTAATATAGTTATATCTGTCTTATGTCCAGTGATAATTACTTTATTTTAAGTAAAATTATATTTAAACAACAATTTGTTTAGTTAGAACTTCAATGGCCTGTACCTAATTGGGTTAGCCTAGTTACTGACTGTTCTACTGCAAGTGATGACTGCTAATGGTGACTGCCTCCTTCTGTATTTTTGTTCTTATGACTCAGTGCAATTTAAAATATCTCTGGGCTTAATACAATTTCAGAAGCCAATTTCTAAAGCACAATAATCCCCTTAAAATAGAAGCTTTCATCAACATCCCTGCCCTACATGATATTGCTTTATACAGGCAGTAGATGAGTAGGATTCTGGGCCAGATCCCCTAGGGAAAAAACTACAAAAGGAACCTGTAAAACTGTCTGTAAGTTGTTTTCCTAGTTCACTCCTGTTTTCAACGCATTTTGCCACAGCTGAATTTTTTCCTATAGTAACTCATTAATATATTATACTCACTAAAAAAATAGGACTGGTCCTCCAGTTTTTAAACAGCAAATTAAATATAAGTTAAACCATTTTACTGTGTGACCTGGCAAAAGTCACTTTATCTTTCTAGGCCTCACTGTACTCATGTATAGAACAAGATTAAACTAAATATCTAAGGGCTCCATTTATCTCCGAAGTACTAAGTGAATACTCCATTGCTACTAACAGATCTACAATAATACTTAAATGGGATGAAAAGACTACTAGCAAGACAAGAAGAATCTGAGGTCAATACAGATCCCATCACTAAAAACCTGTCTAAACCTTGTCTCCTTCCTTTCCAAAAGTAGATAATCTCACTCATATCTGAGTGCCCAATACAAAGCTCAAAGTCTAAACTTCTAGTCAAAAGTTGGAGTGAAGTTTAGATCCAAGCTCTGCTACAATGGCTTCCAGGACTAAGTGCATGTGGTGGCTAAAGTACTATTCAATCATGGCACAATTACATGGTTGGAGGGAGGGAGGGAGGGAGGGAGGGGGAGAGGGAGAGAGGGAGAGAAGGAGGGAGGGAGGGAGAGAGAGAGAGGGAGGGAGAGAGAGAGAGACAGACACAGAGACAGAGACAGAGACAGACACAGTACAGACTCCTTGATGCTTCTGATTTTTCCGAAGTAGATGATC
Organism: Plecotus auritus; assembly: GCF_963455305.1. Lineage (NCBI taxonomy): Eukaryota > Metazoa > Chordata > Mammalia > Chiroptera > Vespertilionidae > Plecotus > Plecotus auritus. The sequence goes on from NC_137773.1 coordinate 143,348,666, forward strand.
TTGAGCAAAAACCCTGATTTGGCACTAGTCACTGAGGTAGAGAGCAATGGGAAGCACATTAAGTAACACTGAAAAGGAACTCAGAAAAGGGGAAATAAGGATGGGAATGAGGGTTTCTTAATACATTCCTCTAGTACAGTGGTCGGCAAACCACGGCTCGCAAGCCACGTGCGGCTCGTGAGCCGCAGTTTGCCGCTCTGTTGACTAATGAGTTTGCCGACCACTGTACCTCTTTGCATACAATATGCCACAATTGCCTACTCCTCACAGCTTCCAACTACACGGTAACATTTAGTCTAGTTCAGTGGTCGGCAAACTCATTAGTCAACAGAGCGGCAAACAGCCGTTTGCCGCTCGCGAGCCGCCGTTTGCTGACCACTGCTCTAGTACATATCCTACACTGTTGTATTAGTTTGAGAAAACTTTCCAGAGCTTTATGCATTTACAGAATTTTCCAAAATATGTTAAAAATAGTGACTCGACCTTTAGTAAAACCTGGGAAAGGTCCAATACCCATTGCCAATGAAGTCCAAGTTTCTTAGAGCTAGACTATAAAAGCAGTCTTTTAATTATAGAGGTTTTAGGTTTAAGCTTGGAAAACAAAACAAAAGAACTGGCCTGATGTGGAAAAACACTGGCTTTGGAATCAGATAAAACTGGGTTTGATTCCTGGCTTTACCACTTACCAAGTGACCTATCTTTGGCAAATTTTAAAACCCCACTGGGGCCAATTTTCTTATTTGTAAAATAAGGATAATACAATTCACCTGCATGGCTATTGTGAGGATTAGCAAATATATGTAAAGCACCTAGCATTATGCGTATCACAGGAGTTTAGCAAATGCTATCAGTGATAATGTCCTCCTCTCCCATCACTTAAAATAATAAGCAGCAATTCTGTGTATGACCTTCCTCCTGTCAACTGTGATAATCTATAATAATAAAAGCATAATATGCTAATTAGACCTGACGTCCTTCCAGATGACCTTCCGGACGAAGCTGGGGCTGCGAGGAAAGCCTGGGTCCTGAGTGCCTGCCAGTGGCCGGAGGGAAGCCCGGGTCCTGGGTGCCAGAGAGAAGCCGGTGCCAGCAGCCAGGGGATTAAAGGCCTACTCTTGCACGAATTTTGTACACCCGGCCTCTAGTCCTATATAATAAAAGGCCAATATGCAAATTGACCAAATGGCAGAACCAGTTGCTATGACTTGCACTGACCACCAGGGGGCAGATGCTCTATGCAGGAGCTTCCCCCTGGTGGTCAGTGTGCTCGCACAGGGGGAGCGCCACTCAGCCAGAAGCTGGGCTCACAGCTGGTGAGCGCAGCGGTAGCACTAAGGATGTCCAACTGACAGCTTAGGGGAGTGGGTCTAAGCCATCAGTTGGACATCCCCTGAGTGCTCCTGGACTGCGAGAGGGTGCTGGCTGGATTGAGGGTCCCCCCAGGTGCACGAATTTCATGCACCAGGCCTCTAGTTAGTAAAATAAACAGAAGCATTGAAAACCAGAAATGCATCTAGAGCAGCCATGTACGCATTAATTGGTTCTTGGTTAGAAAAGTGTTCCTTGAGTTCATCCCTAGGCTACTTCCTTCCCAGACAAAAAGACAAGCCTGCAGGAGTCTCTCTCTTCTAATTTCTATTTCTACTCTCCCAGAGGCTTAGCTTTTTGTCTAGGAAAGAGGTAGACTGGGTATGGAGCTAAAGTTCTGTCCTGTCTCTGAATTATTTTAAATGTATACATAGGTGGGTCTTGGGAGATCTGTTTTCCTCTCTGATTTTCTCACATTGGCCTACATCTGACTGGAAGACGTAACAACTCTATATGAATTTTTAAACACTGGAAGAATTTAAAAACTGGAATGTTTTGCTATCCATTTAAAATAAAAGGGTCAAAGCAGGCAGTTGGTTTTTTGAGCAACTAACTATGGAACACCCAGGTCTCCATGGTTCAAAGGGGTATATTTTAATAGCAGCAGTAGCAGCTGCTACTTAACATCAACAAAGTACTTACTGGGCCACGCACCAAGCTATGTGCTTTGCATAAATTATTTCATTTAAATGTCACAGTAACCTTATGAAGGACTATTATTTTTCCCATGTTAGAGATGTGGAAACTAGAACTTAGGAACGTTAAGAAACTTGCCCAATTTTCAAGAGTAGAACAAGAATTTGAATGTAAGACTTAAATATAATATGGTACAAAGGACCAGGTGTTTTATTTTTAGTCTACTTGAATATTTGTTAGATTGCTCATTGCTTTAGATATTGCCTTCTAAGTATATTAAAGAATATATAAAACAATGAATTAAGAATGGTAATGTATTTGCTTTTAGAACTTCCTTTCTCTTTCCCACACTCCCTTCCCCTCCCTTCCCCTCCCCTCCCCTCCCCTTTCCTTTTCTCACAAAGTCTTAAGTTTGAATTAAAGGATGGAAGAGTGAAGATAATAGACAGGACTGAATTACTGACAAGCGTTTTCACCATGTGAAAGAGTTTGCTGCTGCAACTCTTCACTCATCTTACTGATTCACATGAATAATTTATTCAGGCCCTGAGGTTATCTCATAAAAGCAAACTTAAAAAAAAAAATCACTTAAAAAAAAAGAGGTGAAAGGAACCTTAAAAGATTGCCTGTTCAACCCTTGATATAGTAGAATTACTGAGGATTCCTTCTCATTAGAAACTGGAACAAAACCAGAACAAACATCTTTCAAGGCCTAACCAAACCTGTGGCTCCCATGAGATTAGCTCTTAATCTGTATCAGTGAGGTGGTTTGTCTCTGGTTGACAAACTTTGGATCTGATTAAGTACTACATGGTGGACATTATTTTCTATCTGCATGTGATGGAAACAAGAGGAAAAGACACACAATTTGAAGATCAACTAAGAATGGTCTAATATGAATATAGAGTGTAATATGAAACAAAAAAAGCTATTAGCTTCTACCTTTAGCACAGATTATAACTCAAAGCATTTAGTCCTTTGAGAATTCTCTAACTATTGCAGAACCATTTCACATGTTTAAGTTCATCCCCATTCAAATGTTTGCCAATTCATAGTAAAGGTAACAGACATGCTTATCTGGATTTATTTCCAATCTAATCTTTCTACACCAACTGCCTAGATAAATGTGCTTAAGCCCCAATAGCTACAGGTTCATTACATTTTGGACGGGCTACGTCTTTGATTTATACAGAGTTGGGGGTTATAACAAATCTTTTGAATTCAATGTAGTATAGATACAGGCTGCAATGACTTGTGATTCTGTAATTATAAATAAATAGGTGAAATGCCTCTGAAACCTTGGGCTTCATTTGAAAGTGTTAAACTAGAATGAAAGACTGGAGAGCTACAGTAATCATCACCTCTCAACTACAATGCTTCACTGGTGTGTAACCTTGGGAGTTATTTAATTTTGCTGTGTCTGTCATTTGCATTCTATGACAGGAACTCATGCAGACATCCTATTACATATCTGAAGTGCTCTGGACATTCCAGAGAAAGATACTCTACTAAAGATCTTTAAAAGCCAGCCCCACCCACAATAGCCAAAGAAGGAACCCCAAAATAAGTAATTTCGGATTTTAATTCCATATAACTTACCTATATCGCTCTTCCTGCAAGGCCTGCATTATTAATGAATAGTCCCTCTGATAATGTTCCTTGAGGGTCTCAAAGGATTCCTCTAGCCTGGCCTGGGTTTCTCGGATCTCCTGGATCTCATGTAATAGTGCATCAAATCCTGAGCTCTGCATGTCCAGAGTGTTTGTTTTGGAGCTAGATGCTCCTATAGCGATGCCTCCAGTGGTGCTGTTGGCTCCTACTGAGCCTGAAGTGGCACTAGAACAATCTTCTTCACTACCATATTTTGGGCTCGACTGAAAGTTTGAAATCACTCCCAAAGCCTTCCCATCATCCACCTGCCCTTCTTCTAAAGAGTCCTTCAAGTTAGGGATGTTGTCTGCACTGCCAAATTTATTCCGAATTAATGAAGCGATCTCTCTGGGCTTTGACACCACTGCCCCTGCTGCTGAATGAGTTGCCTGGGAGAAGCTGGAAAGTCCACCTTTGACACTATCTACCACACCTTCACTGAAGCCAGTAACCTTCGCTCCCACATCTTTCAAACCCTGGTGCATGTCCCTGAAGACATCCTTTGGCTGCCGGGGGATCCCATTCTGCTCCACTTCTCGGAGCTTCCTGTGGTAGTGCTCAAGCTTCTTTTGTAGCTGGAGGATGGTTTGGGCAGATTTCTGGTTCTTCTTCTCAAATACCTGCTTGATGCGGGCAGCCTGCTGCTTATCTGCGCTGTTGGCAAGCTTCAAATACTCAGCAACGTTGTCATCCCGGGCTGTTTGTGCAATCTTGATTTGTTCTGTGAGCTTCAGGATCTTCTGCTGCAGGTGAGCGATTGCAGCCTTTGTACGCTGAGGGTCTGGTGTTCCATCCACAGAGTCTGTGTGGATGCTGCCATCAGTGCTGGAGGCCACTGCACTGGAAGTCTGGGCGAGGCTGCTTACTTCCAACCGCTCGATCTAGCATCAAAGCAAAAAGTGGATGTTAAAAGGAGCCCCAAAGAAGACTGCTTTTCCAGAATCAACAGGACAATCCAGTATACTTTGCTTTAAGCAAAACAGATAAATGAAAAAAGATTTACACAAGATGTAAACTGGGGTATTATTCCTTTGTTAGAGGATTTAGTACTGTATATCTTTATTTTTTTTTGTACAGTATATCTTGAAATAACAAAGCTCCTTAGTGGGTTTAAAGCATAAGTTAATTTACATTCTTCACACATACTTTTGTTTACAAGCATATCTATGTAAAACAAGGTACATCTGCATTTCAATTTAATTATATAAAAATCATTTTAGTATTCAGACATCACTGTAATTCCAACCCATGTTCTAAGATTACGGTCATCTGAAAATGTTGGTGAGAACAAGTATTTTACTGGCTAGATATAAAAATCCAATTTTTATCACAGTATTTTTTTTTTAATTTTTATTTTTTGGTCCAAATCATGTCATGGGCAATGGAATCATTCTTTCCATTCTAATAGAAACACTTATTGGTAGCTGGATACAGGTGCAGGTAAGATTGAGAAGATACTGCTGAAAGTGGTAAGGATGAATGTGTACACTCTTGAGAGTTAAAATTCCAAGACACAAGCAACTGTGATAAACTTGGGCAACATTATGTGAACATTAGAGACAGAGACAGTAAGGTAAGTAATTTAAAAAGTCAGTGACTAAGTTCAGACCTTTTGGAGGCCAAATTCTATGAGTTCGAACCAGGAAACAATTTTTATTAGGCAACAGACTCCAAAACACACACACAATGACTATCCTTTCATACAGGTAAGCAACCATTAAAAAGAGTTGAAGAAAAAGACATGCTGCTCAGATCTGAAACCTTAAACTATTATACTTCAAAACTGTTAGCCAAAGCAGGGGATAGGTTAGTTTATCTAACTCAGGAGAAAAGTCTTTTAAGAAGGTGCCATTGGATATAGCTTGTGGTAGTGAATTAGAGTAGGGCCTATGCAGAAAGGTTTTAGGAACTGTTTTCTATTGAACAATAACAGAAATACATAATTAAATAAATACTCCAGGTAATAAAAATTCCCAGTAAGCATGTCAAATTACAAATTTACCATCTTGGAGACTTGAGAGCACACCCTTTTCCTTGCTTCCCATCCCTAATCTGTCATCATCAGCAATTTGCTAGGAAGAACTGTATATAGGTTACTCTCATATTAAAAAAGGTTGAATTACATTTTTGTAATGACAATAATATACCAATTCTGAAATGTTCATAAAATGCTAATAATTAACTTGCCAGTCCAGACATGCATTCTTTTTTTTTTCATCTTGGTTGTATCTCCTGTTTGCCTTCTGAACAGAATTTATGCTGATCTCTAACTCTAAAACACGCTGAGTTCATTAATGAATTCAATATATTACTGTTGATGTAAGACAATATTATTTTCTTTCTAGATGAACACAAAAGAAATATTGTGCCTTTAAATAAAATCAAAAGATAATTTAAAACCAAAATGAATAATAAAATGACATTATACTCCACTAATAAAAAAACACACCATCCAGAATAGTTAAGGGCTAGTGCAATAACTTTTTTTTTTTCTTTTTATTTCTTCTTCTCTCTCTCTCTTTTTTTTTTTTACAATAACTGTTTTGTATCGCTTCCTCCATCTGCCCTATTCATCTTTTAGGTACATGCTAACTAGCAGTGAAAAGACCAGAGGAAGGCAGCAGAAGGGAGGATGATGAGCCAAAGTTCCAGATAATCAAGTTGCCAAGAGTTTCAACTCTTCAGTGCTTTAGGTTCACTCTCTTAGGTTGTACAGGGTTCCCAGTGTGATTTTCTTTCTGAATGGGATTTCAGATCCCATAATTACAGTATGTAATATTGATACCAATGTAATTAACTAGTTATTAATAACTAGAGGCCCGGTGCACTGGGGGTAGAGGGGGTTCCCTTGGCACGGCCTGCACCCTCTCCCAGCCCGGGACCGCTCTGTGGACATCCCTCGAGGGGTCTTTAGCACTGCCACAGAGCCGTGTGCCCGGCTTAGTGCTTAGGGGTGGGTCCTTAGTGCTCGCCAGTCGTGAGCCCGGCTCCCTGTGGGAGCACACTGACCACCAGGAGGCAGTGCCTGTGTTGAGTGTCTCCCCCGGGTGGTCAGTGTGCATCATAGCGACCAGTCGTTCTGCTGTTCTGTCGATTTGCATATTAGCCTTTTATTAGATAGGATAGGAAAAGAGTAAAGGGAAGGCCATGTATTATAGGCATGTTCCCCACAAAACACTGGGGGAAGGGGATTGGACAAAGGGAAGATAGTAGCATGCCCAGTAAAGTTGGGATGACATAGGGAAGATACTTGACTGTCAATCATATCTGGGGACAGAGATAGTTGCCCAGAATAGGGGTGGCAACTTCAAGCAAAATTTGGATACTTAATTTCCTGAACAAAGAAACTTGCTCTCTTGTGCTCTTGGCTCCTTGGGACTCCTGTGACTCTGGGCTCATGGGGCTCTTTTGTTCCTGCTCCCCTGCATTCCCCCACATGGTCCATGGCCATGTGGACCCCATACACAATGGACTAATAGACTCAGTTAGCCTGGCTCCAACATGGAAAGGAAACTCTAGACACTGGCTTTGCTTCTAGCTTTACTGAAACCCCAGCTATACTTCTTCTATGACTGAACTAAGAGAAATGGGACTTTGGAAACCAAGGGGTATAATTCCAAGGAAATAAAGCTTTCTATCATATCTCACCCTCTCATGAGGGCCTCCGGAAATGTTTATTCCAGCGGTACCCCAAGAACCCCACTTCCACTGATAAAAGATAATATGACCCTGACTATGTACTTATGTTTAATAGCTCAAAATCTACAAAAATATAAAAGGGAAGCAAATACGAAATATAATTTGATCCAACTACCAGCGTACGTATGGTTTAGTTTTCTTAGGTTGTTATTCATTTGAATATCAACTTATATGTAATCTGTTGTCTAAAGAAATACAGATATGGAAATCAAGTTAACTATTACTCTGGGAGGATAAAAATTAACTATACTGGTGAAAAGATGGCTTTGAGATTAGAATCTTTCTTTTTTATATATATATATTTTATTGATTTTTTACAGAGAGGAAGGGAGAGGGATAGAGAGCTAGAAACATTGATGAGAGAGAAACATGGATCAGCTGCCTCCTGCACACCCCCCACTGGGTACATGCCCTTGACCGGAACTGAACCTGGGACCCTTCAGTCCACAGGCTGACCCTCTATCCACTGAGCAAAACCGGTTAGGGCAAGAGATTAGAAACTTTAGAACTGGAAAAAAAACCCAAAAAACAAACAAAAAAAAACCGAACAAACTTTTAATACAATTATTTACAAATGATCAGTTGAGATGTGAGTTGTTTTCTCTACACAATAATTAAAGAAATAAACCAGGCTTTAATCTGACTTCTTTCCTACCTGGGCTATGTCCTTCCAGTGCATGGCTCCCCTGCAAGAGCTCAGCTGACAGAACCCAGTCCTCAGCTTCCAGAGAAAACTAACCCACAGCTTCAGCAGGAAGAGAGTTTTAACACCTGAAACCATGAGTCACTGGATTACTCACTAACTACTCCCAATTGTGGCAGGCACTATCCTCAAAAAAGGAAGGAGAGAGAGAAAAGAGAAATTGGAAGCAGAAGGGAGTGGAGGGGAGAACAGAGGACAGAGGGGCAGGAGTGGAGGAGGAAAGAGGAAGATATACTGAACTGTAGAATTATAGGTCAGCTGTGAACGAAGCCCTTAGAGATACAAATACTTAGCACTGGAAGTGCCTGACTTAGCCATGAGTTATGAAGACACCAAGTGAAAAGTGATTCTTTTTTCCAACAGCCTTTGCTAGCATATTAGGTTATCCATATTGTGGGGGCTAAGCTAAAAAAAAATAATTTTCCTCCCACCTAAGTTCTAGCTGGGCTAATAATAAAATTAACAGAGACAGATTAAGAGGAGAAAAAAGTTCAAGATTTATTATTACTGTGGATGAAAGGGGCCACATGCTAACCTGACAAGCTCAGGGGAGGCCTGCATGGCAGTCTTGCAAACTCAAAGACCTAAAATAACCACAAAGGATGGTCTGAAAATTAAATATTTAACTACAAACAGGTTATAGTGGGTAGTCATGTCCTAGGCCAGTATTTTCCCTGACAAAGATCAACTTAGATCTTTACTGAGCCCATTTGTCTTTTTGCCTCTAAGATAACATAACCTGCGAAATGTCTGGGTAACTTGTAACTTCCCTTCTCCCCACCCCCACCCCCACCCCTCAGGGAACAACAAACGGCACCAGGACGTTCCCTCATTGTTACTGTTATCAACAGTTCATTATGTTAAACTATCCTCTATCCATCTATGTAAAAGAAGCACATGTCCATCATTTCACTTTTTATCCTATCCCAGAGGTTTCCCCGCTTTGCTTTATCCCACCTCCTTAATCTATCACCAATGGATTTCATGTTACCCCCTACATCCCTTTCTGTTGATTGCAATGTATAAATACAGATGTAACCCGCCATTCTCCGGAGCATTATCTCAATTCATTGAGGTTCTGCTTCCCGGCATATGTCCACAGTTTGGTTCAAATAAATTCACAAAAATTCTTCACAGGTTTCAATGTTTTTTTACGTTAACATTTATATCAGGGGTGTCATAATAATGAGTCCGGAAACAAACTAGGCTGTAGGGACTTACACACTATATGGCCAAAGGAGAAAAGGGGGCATGGGTCTGGGATTTTGAAGAGGAGATAGGCAATTCACAGGTAGCTGAGAAAGAGTGAAACACTCTCCTGGCCAAATTCCTGCTAGGCAACCCAGAAACAATGGGATTTAGGAGAGTCTAGCGACTCTAGCTAATAGTCTCCTGCTTGGATTCTTCCTATCTACCAAACTTAATTCAGATAGGCTATTCTGAATATCCTTAAGGTGAATATGCTAAGATTCCCTTCCTAAAGCAGGTTTTTCCATCTGGATTCATTATATCAACTGTAAAATGCATCAACTGTAAAATGAATGGGGATAATATTAATGCCCATTTCAGAAAACTGCTGTGTGGATAAAATGAGTCAATAAATACAACAGTGCTCAAAACAGTACCAGGCACAGAGTAACTGCTATTACTGGCTATTACTTTTATATCATTTAATTGGTTCTTTAAAAAAATTCAAATATTAAAAGATTCCAGAATATACTTCTGTGGATGAAAGGGGCCACATGCTAACCTGACAAGCTCAGGGAAGGCTGCATGGCAGTCCTGCAAACTCAGAGACCTAAAGTAACCACAAAGGATGGTCTGAAATTAAACTTTAACTAAAAGCCGTTATGGTGGGTAGTTACATCCTAGGCTGGTATCTTCACTGACAAGGTCAACCTTTACCTTAACTGAGCCTATCTGTCTTTTTGCATCTGTAATAACATATCCTTTGAAATGTCTGAGTAACTTGTAACTTCCCTTTTTCTGGACCCCTTGGGGCACAACCTAAAGTGCTGGGCGACAGATACCACAAATTTCATTATCATGTTAATTGTTCCTGCACCCACCTAAGTATGTGTCTATCATTTTACTTTTTATCCAATCCCAGGGGTTTCCCTGCTTTGCTTTCTCCCGCCTTTCTAGTCTATCACCAATGGATTTCATGTAACCCACCTAGGTCCCTTCCTTTGATTGCAATGTATAAATACAGATGTAACCTGCCATTCTCCAGAGCATTATCTCAATTCATTGAGGTTCTGCTTCCTGGCAATTGTTGACAGATTGGCTCAAATAAACTCACAAAAATTCTTTACAGGTTTTAATGGTTTTTTATGTTAACACTTTGTAAGGTTCGAGGCGCAGGAAACGGGAGTCGGAAACCAAGATATATTAAAAGGAGGTTTATTCCATAGTAATGAGCGAGATTCCTTACGGAGGAGGTAGAGAAACCAGGAAAACGGGGACAGGAGGAGAAGGAGGGACCCAACCCGATGCCTCCTGCAGTTCAGAAGAGACAGCAACACGTGCGTGGGTGGAGAGTCCTTTTAAAGGGAAGGAACAGGAAGGGGTTGGGCCCAGGACGGAACGGGAAGGGGTGGGCCCCAGGGCACTCAGCACGCGCTGATTGGTGGTTCAATGTCTCGGCGGCAGGCGCCGGTAACGTCATAACTCCGCCCACCAGTTGGAAGGAGGGAGGATCTTACACACTTCCTTCCTAAATCTTTTACATTTCAGGCACAGACAAGGGATATACAGAGTGGCCAGATTATTATAATCTCTGAATGTATAATAATCTGGCCACTCAGTCTCTAATATATATATATATTAGAGGCCCAGTGCATGAATTTGTGCATGGGTAGAGTCCAGCCAGCCTGGCCAGGGGGAGGGGACATGGGCAGTTGGCCGGCCTGCCTGCTGGTTGAACTCCTGGTCAACGGGACAATTTGCATATTAGTCTTTTATTATATAGGATATACACCGAGTGGCCAGATTATTATGCATTCAGAGATCATAATAATCTGGCCACTCAGTGTATATGTAGAGAGTCTAAACAAAAGGAATAATGCAATTCAACACTACAGTAAAATAATAATAGTCACATTTCTGAATAGTTGGTCTTATGGCTAGGCACCTGGTTAGCTTATCTTCCAGTCCTCACAACACAAAAAAGTAGAATTTTTATCACTAATTTACTGATGAACTGACTTTGAGGTGCCTCCTACTACCTTACCACAAGGCAGTTTGACAACAGCAATAGCAGTATCACCTACTCAATAGGGCTGCCCTGATATCCTGAGGGCCTACAGATCTGATCATATCCATCAAAGTAGCAAGTCAAAGACATTTATGGCTGAGGTTAGAATTAATTTGTATAGAAAAAAACCTAGGGCCCTAACCGGTTTGGCTCAGTGGATAGAGGGTTGACCTGCGGACTGAAGGGTCCCAGGTTCGATTCCGGTCAAAGGCATGTACCTTGGTTGCGGGCACATCCCCAGTAGAGGGTGTGCAGGAGGCAGCTGACAGATGTTTCTAATCTCTATCCCTCTCCCTTCCTCTCTGTAAAAAATCAATTAAAAAAAAAAATCTAGGACCAAAATTCAGTCAGTTAAATATATTTTGAAAAAACATATTATATATAGACTACTTATAAGCTAGGCAATATGCTACAAAGCTATGATTCATATCTAATTGTTGCTATAACAAGCAGACATTACTGCTTTGTTTGCCGTTTGTCTCTTACTATTAAGAATTCATTTGCAAGGCTTAAATTATCTATTAATTGATCTAAATGAATTATCAGAAAACAGCCCAAAGTAACATTTAAACAGACACCTCAAAACACCAATTAATCAGGGGCAGAGTAGAGCCATCTAGGACAGAGTATTAGATAAGCTTTATAATGGCTTATAATTTTCATTTGCAAACATATTAAAAATCTATCTATTTTCTCTAAGTGAATGAAAGTGTCAGAACATGGCAACACCTGGCTTTGAGAACAATCATGTTAAAGGCAATATTGTGCAAAAAGCAAGGACAAGGGCAAAAGGACCTAAGCTCAAATCTGGCTTCATGCCTCCTCATTAGCTGTATGTCTTTGGGCTACCTACTTGTGCTCTTTGAGTCTAAGTTTCCTCATCTACACAATGGAGTTAATATTGTCTCATGAGATTATCTGAAAATATGTAAAATGTGTGTTAAATCAGATCATGCCTGCCAAACATGGTAAGCATTCAAGATGTTATCTTTTTCTATTCCTTACCTAGTTCATTATTCAAAATCCAAATTTTTAACTAGAATAGATTCAGAAATCTCTGACTTGACATTACTATCTTCAAAAGATGACAGCCCCTACCTTAATATGCCAAAGTCATCTTATCTATGCTTTATAGAGTATTAGCTCTCTTTCAGGAAATTTCATATTCTGCACACTAAATAATCTACATCATTTCTGAGAAAATTAAGGCGACATTTTTAGAGTAAAAGAAGGGGCTGGAGAGAGTGGAAATCTTCGTAAGTAATCTGAAAACAAATAGAAACTTAACTAAAAGTGGATCTTTTCCAGGGCCTATTTCATAGAATGGGCGATGTAAACTGATGCTGCAGACCCAGTCCACTGTTCCACTAAAAATTTTATCTCAGAGATAAACTGGCCATGTTTTGAACCAAAATTGGAGTGTGTGGTTCATTCAAGTGCACTTAGTGGGGCAATAGGATAGAATATTTGATTTTGGGGAGAGCACCCTCCAAATCCAATATAAATAGTAATCCATAGAGATTCATAATCTTGTCCATAAGAACTACACAGGAATCTTCTTCTAATCAATAATAAACCTAAAGATGCTCTGGTTGGTCTTATCAGTGTTTTTTTTTTTCTTCCAGGCAGATTGTGTTGAGGAAGTAAAACAGAAGAAAGAGTCCTGCCTTAGGAGACATATAACTCTAGGTTTGAATTTTGTTATCTTCTTGAGGTTTTACTTTGCCAACTCCCCCACCTTATCCCTAACAAAAAGAAAAGAAATCCCACAGTCTATTAGCATTTTGTGCAGAAAGTGTATCTTAATCATGACGGTATTTTTCGCCTATCTCCACTGTCTCACTGTAGAAATTATATGTCCTTCCTTCTCACTCTATTGAGAAATTCTTTCATGTACAATTCTGACTGACATTTAGTTTGCTGTGCTATGAAATAGAGAGATCTCAAGTGGGGGCAGTAGAAAATAAAAATGGACTAAGTTCTACTAGTCCACAGACAAAAAGCTTTTTCTCTAAGTATTCTATTTTTTATTTTGGAACTAAAATCAAGATTCAGCTTATAGTCTAAAAATCAGGCCTTTTCAGTTGTCACTAAAATTTTTTCTCACTTGATAAATAATTCTTGTACAGACTGGAGTGTTTCCTGTAAGTCCTAGAAATCACTTTTTCACAGAACTTGGGTACATGGAACAATACTAGGTTCTATGGAGATGTGTCTGGATCACCAATAAAGAGAATAGTGGAGCCAAGTTAACAGAGTTCCTGGAATCCTGATTATCTGTTTTCATCTATTTTATATAGGTATGATGGAGAAATTTTGCTTAGAAAAATAAAACAAAGTTTTATTGCTTAATTTTTTTTTTAAAGTTTGAAAAATCATTGATATACAAATAATACTCATGATAATAATCCTGGTCACTTCTGAATTTGGAACTAGAGTCTAGTTCAGCCGTGGGCAAACTACGGCCCGCGGGCCGGATACGGCCCATTCGGCTGTTCTATCTGGTCCGCGGAGCCGAAAGAGCGGAGGGTTCTCTTGCTCTCCCCTCCGCTCCTTTACTTTGAATTTATATTAGTTCACACACACACTCCATCCATGCTTTTGTTCCGGCCCTCCAGTCCAGTTTAAGAACCCATTGTGGCCCTCGAGTCAAAAAGTTTGCCCACCCCTGGTCTAGTTTGTCTCAAACTTCCTTTTTCTACTAAGAACCACTTTAGGCCCTGCTCTCTCCCTGCCCCCCCCCCCCCCAATGATTTTGTGTATATATCCTCCTATATAATAAAAGCCTAACATGTAAATTGTCCACTTGACTGAAAGTTTGACCGCTTGCTATGACGTGCGCTGACCACCAGGGGGCAGCGCGGAACATGGCAGGCAACAGCAATGCAGTGCTGCTGGCCCCAATGGGCCCTGACGAGAGAGAGACCGTGGCAGGATGGTGGAGCAGGTGAGTGGGTGGTGCCAGGCCTAGGTGGATGTGAGTAGGGGCCCGATCACCCTGCTGATTAGGCCCTGATCGCCCTATCAGGGCCAGGCCCTGGGCTGGAATGGGGGGTGGGTGGCGGTGACCAACCTCCCAAGGCGCCTGGACGGGGGCCTGCGACCTCTTGCTGGCTACCTGGGGGTGGGGGTGATGGGGACGGAGGTGTGGTGAGAATGCGGGGTATCCACCAAGCTCGCTCTCACTCCCGCTGCTACCCTCCCCCAGGACGCCAGGGCTCACGTGCCAGGGAAGCCCCCTGCACTCAAGGTGCTGGGTGCCTGTGAGGGGCCCACCCTGCACCCACGTGGCCTCTTCTGGGTGAGCTGGGCTGCAGCCGCCAGGACCGCAGGGGCCAGTCGAGCTCCCCGTGGGTTCGCGCAGGATCCAGCCTGGAGAGCACGTGCTGCCCATCAGGCTTCCATGTGGCGCCGGTGGGTGGCCCAGAGGCCCACGCTGCGTCCCGGCTTGCATTGTCTTGCTCACTGCATCTTTCCGGGATTCGGGTGCTGTGACTCAGGTGGAGGTGGGGTGCGCAGGGACCTAGGGGCCCAGGTGCTGCCCAGGGCCCAGAGGTCAGCTAGAACCTGCCCTTCCATGCCAGATGCTCGCACTTCGATCACCGGCCAGGCCTAGGGACCGCACCCATGCACGAATTTCGTGCATTGGGCCTCTAGTGTGTGTGTGTGTGTATACATACATACATATACATATACATATACATATACATATACATATACATATACATATATATATATGTAAAATTTTTTAATTGATTTCAGAGAGGAAATGTTGGAAGCCGCCCATTGCCTTCACTAGCAGAGAGTTGTGGACAGGGGTCCTCAAACTACAGCCCGCGGGCCACATGCAGCCCGCCGAGGACATTTATCCGGCCCGCCAGGTGCCGCTGCCTGTCCTGCTTAGCAGCCGACTCGTCCCGGGCCCGCAGTGCGCATAGGAATTTGTTCATAGTTTTTTTTTTAAACTATAGTCCGGCCCTCCAATGGTCTGAGGGACAGTGAACTGGCCCCCTGTTTAAAAAGTTTGAGGACCCATGATATATAGTATAGTACTTACTATGTGCCAGACACTGTCCTAAATTCTTTGTATGCTTACTAAATTGTTTAATTCTTACAACAATACTACAGGATGGGTATTATTATCATTTCTACTTTATAGCTAAGAAACTGAAGCATAAAGAATTTAAGTTGAGCCCGGCCAGTGTGGCTTGGTGTTGAGCGTTGACCCATGAACCAAGAAATCACTGGTTCCCACTCAAATTCCATTAAAACAAGATCAATCAGCTCCCTGCTCCCTCCCCCCACATCAGTTAAGCTCTTGACAGGTTAGTGGGAGGTGTGGCAAAAACAAATGTTTGGTTTTTGATAGAATAAAAATTAATATTATAATAGTTTTCTAAAACTAACGTTTCCAGCCCTGGCCGGTGTGGCTCAGTTGGTTGACTGTTGTCCCTTGCACCGAAAGGTTGCCAGTTCGGTTCCCAATCAGGGCATATATCAAGGTTGTGGGTTTTATTCCTGGTCGGGGTGCTAACAGAAGGCAACCAATCGATGTTTCTCTCTCTCTAAAAATCAATAAAAACATATTTTTAATTAAGAAAACCCAAAACACAGCCCAGCTGGTGTGGCTCAGTGGTTGAGTGTTGACCCATGAACCAGGAGGTCATAATTCAATTCCCAGTAAGGGCACATGGCCAGGTTGCAGGCTCGATCCCCAGTAAGAGGTATGCAGAAGGCAGCTGATCAATGTTTCTCTCTCATCATTGTATCTCTCTATTCCTCTTCCTTCCTCTCTCTCTCTCTAAAATCAATAAAAACATATTGTTTTTAAAAAAGAGGAAAGGGAACAGAAAATGGTTCTTGGAGGAGGTGACAAATGAAATGAACTTTGAAGGAAGAAATTTTTGATAAAAAGAGAAGAAAAGGCATTTCAGGTTGACAGCCTAGGAGGAAAGGTCTGGAAGCTGAAATGTAATAACACCTTCATGGTAACTGAATGGTTCAAGAGGCTGTAAAAGTACGGCATAGGAGAGCCTTTGGTGGGAGATGAGCTCTGAAGGTAGGTCTAAACTACTATTTTGGACTTTATTCCAAGGATATCACTGAAGGCTTCCCAATGGTAAGAGTTATATAATCTGTTTTGAATCTAGACTTACTTGACTATATCAAACCACAACCACAATTCTCCACAATTATCCTCTAACACTGGTTTTCTTAAAGCATTCTGTATCTCAGGAAAAGCATCATAATCCATCAGGTTACACAAGTCCAAACCAAACCAAAGCCCAGGAACCAATCTTGACATATGCTTTCTACCTCTATCAAATCCAATATCAAGTCCTATCTATTTTAGTTTCCTAATTCCATCAAATTATAATACTCTCCATCTATTTCTGCTGCCACCACCTTGTCATCTCTCTCCTGGATCACTCACTCTGAATAATCAATTTATCTGCATTCACTTAAGACTCTCAGTTAAGCTGGAGAATTTGTTTAAAAAATAAGTCCTAAATCACCCAATGCTTAAATTATTTTAGTAGCTTCCCACAAATCTTCAAATATTAAGAACAAGAATTTGAAAAGGGTCTATTAAGTTAGTCCTACGTGATTAGGCTCTGGATCTCTCTCTAGCTTCATCTTAGAGCATGCTTCCCCTATTCTGGTCACACTGGCCTTTTTCAGCCTGTTCGGTCCATTCTGTTTCTTCTCACCATAGGGCCGTTGCACATGCAATATTGTGTACTTGTCCTTTCTTCAACTCTCAGCCAGGCATTTTGCTAGGTGCTTGGGCATATACTGATGAACAAAACAAAGTCTCAATTTTCACAATGCTTAGGACTGAGGGGGAGAAAGTGGTAGAGACAGAAAAACCAATAATCAAATAATAAAAATTGTTGAAAATGGTATGAAGAAAAAGAACAAAGTGATGTGAGAAAAGGAATAAAGTAAGGGAGGGAAATCTACTTTAGATTGTTTGGACAAAAAGGGGCCACATGCTAACCTGACTAGCTCAAGGAGGGCCTGCATTGCAGCCTTGCAAATTTAGAGACCTAAAGTAACCACAAAGGATGGTCTGAAATTAAAACTTTTTTTAAAACTAAAAGCAGTTTATGGTGGGTAGTTATGTCTTAAGGCAGTATTTTTCCATAACAAAGGTTAATATTCACCTTAACTAAGCCTGTCCTTTTGTCTTTTTGCATCTAGGATAACATGCCTGATTAACAAAATAATTTCCCTTTATCTGGACCCCTCAAAGCACCACAAATCCGCTCATTGTTATTCAGTTAATTGTTGACCATTAACTGTCCTGCACAGACCTAAGTAAAGGAAGTATGTGTCTATCATTTTATCCAATCCCAGGGAACCCACCACCCCCACCCCCACTTTGCTTTTTCCCACCTCCCTAATCTATCACCAATAGATTTCATGTAACCCACTTACATCTCCCTCTTTTGACTGTAATGTATAAAACGAGGTACAAAACTTCCATTCTCCAGAGCATTATCTCAATCCATTGAGATTCTGCTTTCTGGCAATTATCAACAGTTTTGCTCAAATAAACACACAAAAATTCTTCACAGGTTTGAATGTTTCTTACGTTAACAATTGGGAGGTCATAGAAGAATTCCTTGAACATGGGCATATGAACTGAGCTCTCAAAGATAGAAAAAGAAGTTGTTACTTTAACCAGGTCATAAATGAAGAAAAGTATTATTACTATATGTTACATGAGTCAAGAGAATACAGAATTTGGAATTTTATCAATACTCAAGATGAAAACACAGTTAACATGGCAATTCAAGTAAAGACAAAAGAAAAGGTTTGTCCACTGCTTGAAAATTCACTTGGTGAAAGTGTTAACAAAAAAGGTTAAGGAAGGAGAAGGATGTTAAGAGAGGAAAAGGTGAGTAGTCAGGAAGGGGACCACCTGCCCAGTTACCTAATGAAGTATATGGACAGTTGTGGTTACAAGGCTTACATAACCAATGATTCAGCAAAACGTCAGGGCACAGGATCTCTTCAATGCCCATTCTAAACATCTAGGAAGTTTGGCTCTCTCTACTAGTGAGACAAAGGGCCCGAGAACAAGATCTGAGGCAGGCTAATAAAAGGTACTATACCTTCCAGCAATACTTGCCTAAGTCATTTAGCATGAGGAAAAGTAAACCTTCATGCTTAGCAAAACATAAAAAACAGGATCCAACTTAAAGCAGATTAGAGCAAGGTGATTCCGGTAAGATTTCACAGATCTAATGTTGCCCATTTCTTTAACTTGTAAAGATTCAAAAATCTAGACTCCAGAAGGTGCTGAAAGCAAAACCTAGATTTAAAGAGAAAATGTCTTTATATATTTTGGAGTCCATAAGTATTTCAGGCCTACTTTCTTACTCTAATAAAAGCTAATATGTATTAATAGCAACAGAAAAAGGCTTCATAATGATAAAACGGGGTCTAGTAAACAAAAAAGAACACATAAAAGGGATTAAATCACAGTACAGAAAAAGAGATACAGCACTAACATCCACTTGATACTGATCTGCAATGATGATGAAGCCAAGACAAATGCTCACCAACACACAGCTATGAAAACAGCAGACTCCTCATCCTGCCTTCCTCTACCTCCATACTTATATTCTCAGCCTATTACTGTTCCAGTGACAACAACTCAGTAAGAGCAGAAAGCCTTTATTTTTTTCTTTTCCACTTCAGGCCATAGGAAAAAGCTGGTGTGAGGGGGAGGGGTGGGGGAGGGGCGGAAAAGTAGGGTGGAGGAAGGGTGTAAATATGACTGTTCAAAGAAGGGAAAGATAATCTGTTAGCATTCTTGGCTCTGTAAATTCTTGGCTTCTGCCTGTTTCCAGATATCTGAGAAAACGTGATAATTATCTCCGAAGGTCACAATTGAATGACCGGAAATAATGTTTTCCTTTTTGGTTCCCTTAGCCATCCCTTTCAATCAAATGTGAATCTGCAAAATGTTTTAATTATTGCAGACACAATTCTATGTAGCTGATATAGAAAAGTAAAACAAACAAGCAAACAAAAACAAGAAAAAACAAAAACAAAACACAAGCAACACATTTATCTTACCAAAACCCCCTGTCAGGCAGTCTGCTGATTTTGCTTGCCACAAAGCTCATCCTTCATTTGTGCAATGCCAGAGCAAGCTTGGATCGTGAAAACAAATCACAACCTCTTTTGGCTATAAGCTCTTTCCATTTGTCCCAGTTTCCAAGCTGCAGAGGAGCTGTGGCATAGTCTGTCACGCCTGCACGTACTTGGTTTCCGAGAATAATGCTGTAAATGAGGACAGCTACCACTGGGAATTCATTCCCCCACCAAAGAGCCAGCCGAAATGAAGCGCGGATCCCTGGGCCTCTCACCTTCACAGACTCAGAAAAGGGCCTTTCACAGAACAGGCAGGTACAGCCGCACCACATCAACATCCCGCATAGCCAATCCTCCGCAGTGCCCACCTCAGCCTATGTACAGTTCCGGTTCTGTCTGCTGCACCAATTCTTAGAGCTTTCTATATCTGAGAGCCTGGGAGGACTTTGTGCTGAATAAACAGAAAGCTTCTGCCAAACAAATATCCGTGTGCATGTGAGTGTGAGTGTGCATCTGTGTGGTTTGCTATAGCTGCTAATGCAAATGAAGTTTGAGAATGGAGATCACAAACAGTATCTGCCTCTCTTCTCGAGCTGTGAGCATCTTTTATAAGAGAAAGGCACCAAACTGGTTGGATTTAAAGCTACAGGACATTAATTCAACATTATGTGTCTTCTCACTTAAAACCAAATAAGATTTAGAGAACAACTTAAAGAAGGTTAAAACATTCTAATAAAGTAACACCATTTAGGTAGCATGGTTTAATAAATACAAAGAAATAAACAATCTACCCATGCTTTGATAAAGGATTAACAAAAGATTGCCAGAACAGATTTCTTACATGCTTTCCTAATGTTTCTTCTCTTGTTTTTACATTAGGCTCACAAAACCATTTAAATGAAAATTGAGCAAGGAAAAGAAAATTGAACATGTGACCCTAAAGTCTTATTCTTACGGACAAAGAGAAAAAAGCTCTTCTGAATGAAAGGCATTAGAGTTCTGTGAAGTTTAAGCAACAGATTAAAACACCACAACTGTAAGCCCATGCTAAGTCCCTGTACTATCACATACTATTTATTGAATATATGCAATATTGCATGAAAGAACTGAACACCTTAAGGATACTCTTCCTGCCCTGAAAATTCACTTCGGGATTTAGGCAAGCTATCAGAAACAAGCTTTATTTCTTCTATTGTAAAAACAGTTTTGGGGACTGCACATAGGAAGAATTTTAATGATTACAAAATACAGTGTAGCATGTACAATGTATAATATCTAGTAACATTTCTCCCTGGTTAGTATGCAGAAAAAAATCGGACATGACAACAGTTTGATATAGTATAGTACAGTCCTTTCTATGAGCCTAAAGCTGTGATAATTTCTGTTCTAGTTAAGTACAGAGCTGGAAGCTCAGGCTATCACAGTACTGAAAGGTCAAAGAAGGTCTTTCCAAACAGTATTCACCAACTTCATATAGCATTCTTTCATTTAAATCAGATAAAGCCCTCTGAATAGAATCCAAAGCACCTTAATTTTCCAAAAAATATATTTGTATTAATTTCAGAGATGAAGGGAGAGGGAGAGAGTTAGAAACATCAATGATGAGAGAGAATCAATGATTGGCTGCCTCCTGCATGCCCCGCCCCACACTGGGGATCAAGCCTGCAACCTGGACATGTGCCCTGACTGGGAATGGAACGGTGACCTCCTGGTTCATAGGTCGATGCTCAAGCACTGAGCCACGCAGGTTGGGCCCCTTAAATGAATTTGAAGAAAATTCTGGGTTGAAACCAGGGTTCCATAAATTCCTCTTCTGTGTCTAGAGGAACAGAACCCTGACCTTGGCCCTTCAGAAAAAATTAATAAAAAATTTAATGACTTAACACAAGTTTCGTCTTTGCTTTCAACAGAGAAATATTTGTTTATATAAAAACAATGTCAAAAAAAATCATCACCACTAGAATCAACACTAGCTGATGTCTGCTTAATTCTGTTTATTAGCATTTTTAATATCCCTTCTTTTAAGACAATGGTGTTCATTATAGAAAATTTTGAAATTATAAATGGGCATAAAAGTAAGTAAAAATTTTTTGTAATTTCACTGCTCACAGAAAGCCAAACCAGACACTGTGTGAGGTTCTTTTATCCTCTTTTCTTACCATTGAGATCATTGAAGCCTGTGTTGAGACAAAGCTCCATAAGATCAAAACTGCCTTGATTGGATAAGCTACCATATGGAAGACAGCAGCCCTGAAGAGTTGGCTGGGTCTCAAGTAGACCCTGTGTATGAGAAGTGTTCATTGTATATTTCTATGAAAGACATGATTATACCTTTAAAAATTATCCTAAAACAGCCTAGCTGTTTTGGCTCAGTGGATAGAGCATCAGCCTACAGACTGAAGGGTCCCAGGTTTGATTCCAGTCAAGGGCACATACTTTGGTTGTAGGCTCCAGCCCAGGTCGGGGTGCATGCAGGAGGCAACCAGGAGGCAACCACTGGATCTGTTTCTCTCACATTGATGTTTCTCTCTGTGTGTCTCTCCCTCTCCCTTATACTCTCTATAAAAATCAATGGGAAAATATCCTTGGGTGAGGATTAACAACAACAACAAAAATTATCCTAGAACAGTTTTTGAGGTTCCATCAAGATGCCAATGGATTTAAGAGTTGCCACAGAAGTGGCCCTCGTTAGCTGCAAATTAGCCTGGGTATATCTCTTCTTGAATCCCAAAGTAAATCTCATGTGGCACTAGAACTTTAATTTTGCTGACTTTCCGGTTCTCTCAAAAATTTTCTTTCTCTTGCTGATTTTGCTTTTGTTTCTGGTTTAAGCACAGTTGATAAGTTATCCCTCATTGATGGCAGCACTGATCGAGAATTTGATTTTTATGGTTGACCACTTGATGGTCTGTGTTGAAGAATGAAAAATATTTATTTTCTGTTGGGTGAGAAACCAAAAGAGAACCACATTAAGGAACAATAGTTGACTTTATATAGGGAGCCAATGCCTATAAAGAAGCCTTCCCAGGAAAACTGACCTGATGCCTGTATTTACAGGGTCCCCGGCTTACAGGTGATAAAGGAGGCCACATACTTCCTGGTAAGCCTTAGCAAATGTTGGGGACTTGAAGATAAGATTAACTTATCTAACTTTATCAGCACTGCAGGTGAAATCTAGTGAGAGTTTCTTAGACATGGTTTCCTAACCTTGGAATACTATCTAATAAAAGAGTAATATGCAAATTGACCATCACTCCAACACACAAGATGGCTGCCCCCATGTGGTCAAAGATGGCTGCCCCCATGTGGACACAAGATGGCTGCTACAAGATGGCCAGCAGGGGAGGGACCAGGCCTGCAAGGGAGGGCAGTTGTGGGCGATAAGGCCAGCAGGGGAGGGCAGTTGGGAGGGATCAGACCTGCAAGGGCAGTTGTGGGTGATCAGGCCAGCAGGGGAGGGCAGTTAGGGGTGACCAGGCCAGTAGAGAAGCGAAGTTGGGGGTGACTGGGCCTGCAGGGAAGGGCAGTTGTGGGGGACCCAGGCCTGCAGGGGAGGGCAGTTAGGGGTGACCAGGCCTTCAGGGGAGGGCAGTTAGGGGCAATCAGGTTGGCAGGGGAACAGTTAGGCATCAATCAGGCTGGCAAGGGAGTGGTTAGGGGGTGATCAGGCTGGCAGGCAGAAGTGGTTAGGGGCAATCAGGCTGGCAGACAGGTGAGCAGTTGGGAGCCAGCAGTCCTGGATTGTGAGAGGGATGTCCGACTGCCTGTTTGTGCCTGATCCTACTGGGATCGGGCCTAAACGAGTAGTCAGACATCCCTTGAGGGGTCCCAGATTGGAAAGGGTGCAGGCTGGGCTGAGGGACACACACCCCCGTGCATGAATTTCGTGCACCGGGCCTCTAGTAGTAAATAATAGAGGTGTTTAAAAGTTCATTTTAGCCCTAACTGGTTTGGCTCAGTGGATAGAGTGTCTGCCTGCGGACTTAAGGGTCCCAGGTTCAATTCCAGTCAAGGACATGTATCTTGGTTGCAGGCACATACCCAATAGGGAGTGTGCAGGAGGCAGCTGATTGATGTTTCTCTCTCGTCGATGTTTCTAACTCTCTATCCCTCTCCCTTCCTATCTGTAAAAAAAAAATCAATAAAATATATTTTTTAAAAAAAAGTTCATTCTAGGATTCCTTATAAAAACTTCCATACAGAAGTTAATCTTATAGCCTAAATAATAGTTCAAACCCTGGCCAGGTGGCTCGGTTGGATGGAGAGTTGCCATACACCAAAAGGTTGCAGGTTTGATTCCCAAGTGAGAGCACATATCTAGGTTGTGGGTTTGATGCCCATTTGGGGCATGGGAGACAGCTGATTGATGTGTGTGTGTGTTTTTCTCTCTCTCTCCCTGCCTCTAAAAAACAATTTTTTAAATAAAGTATCATTGCTCAAAACTGTATGACTCTGATTTGCAAAGAAAATTTAAGGATATCTGTATGATTAACACTCTTACTGTACTTATGTAAATAATCCAGTCAAACCTAATGACACCAATCATTTTATGACCAAGAAAAATCTTCAGGAATTATTTATGATCACCAGAGGATGGGAAAGTTTCAGCAAAAATTGTGAAAAACTAAAATGGAAAAGATTTTAAGTGTCTTTTTTCGAGGGACTTCCTAGTGTTATCTATCCAATTCTCTGGCTCTTTGTCTTTGGCTAGGTTATTTTACAGCTCTGAAGAGATGGAAATTACCTTATGGACAGTGTTGGTGATGCAATGCAAATAAATGTTGTCTGGTAGAGAATATAAATTTCCTTTAGTCCAATTCTTATTTGGACCAATTTAACATTTTACTAGTTCCTAATAACTGGTTAATTAGTGAGTTAAATAAATATTTGACACATTTTGAATGAGGGTCATAATTTTATCTTTAAAAATATTTGTATCCTTACTTTTATTTCTCAAAGCATCTAACTAAAAAACAGTTGTGTAGTTGAAATTAATTAGCCTTTTGCCTATTTTTAAAAAGCTCTTACAAAAGAGATAACAAGAATTTTTACATTTTTAAAGAATTATAAAGAAGAACAACAAAGCGAAGACTATGTAACAGAGAATATACATGGCCCTTAATGCCTGAAATATTTATTATCTGGCTCTTTACAAAAAAACAATTTGCCAATACTTGCTTTAAAGTTATAGTATCTCAAATGGCATTGATATCTTAATATGAGTGATCAACCTAACAATATAGAAGAGACTGACTTACTCAAGTCAGCATTTTAGGAGCAAAGTCAACTTAGGACCCAGACTGAGAAAATAGGCTCCTTAATAAATATACCATAATCTCTACAATAACATTAAAAAAATGACTTACTAAATTCAGAATTATCTCTGACAAGAAAATATTTTCTTCCCCAGTAATACAAACTACAATAATATCTTTATTGTGTTCAACACTGTTGAGTATCAAGGATGCTGAACATTTCATAAGGAAATATATTTTATCTTTCCAAACTTTCTGGGGAAAGATGCTTTTTAAAAACCTGTTTATTAACATATATAAAAGCAGAGAAGATAAAAAACACTACGCAGTCTTCATCCAGCTTAACTCATGGCCCATGCTCCCCTCCCCTACAATTATTTGGAAGCAAATCCCAGACAAAAGATATTCTCTATAATAACCAAGGCTAATTCCAGAGGCTTTCCTATATTGTTAAAGCCTATCTCAGCTGTCAGACTTCATGAATACTGTACTATATTTTTCAGATAAAATGCCTAATGTTCTCCTTCTCTTTCACCCTTTACTATAATATTCATAAAGGATCCACTAGGGAAAAATGTCCAAAGACCATAGAACTTATTCTGTTTCTATAGATTGATAGTCTTGATGTTGATGCTTGATGGTTGACTAGATACATTTTTTCCAAAGTGGCAAAAGATGGGTAAAGTTGAGTCAAGGAAGAATAAGTCTAACAAATCAATTACTATCTATAGTCCTAGATGGCAGAGAAAAGATTTGCAAGGAAGGCACTAAAGTTAAAATGTGTCTCATCAGTTGGCTGGGCATTCCTCAAAGAGTTTCTTCTGTGCTTCTCTATGTGGCAACCAATTCAGCTAAAAAGTCCCTAACTGCATTTAACTCCCACTGGAATTCAATTTTGACTTCAGCAGCTCTCTTTATGCAAAAACAAATGTCCATAACCAGCCAGTAGGTGAGGGAGCAGAAAAATGACAAAGCAAGGAATTGAAAAAGGTTTTTAAACCTTCTGAGATTAATATGATCAAACCAGTGGCCTGGTGCACAAAATTCGTGCACATTAAAAGGAAATTAATTAGAGGAAATATTTTAATATTGCTATTTGCCCTTTCTCTATAATAGAAGTGTCAAAGATGAAAGAAAATTAGTAAAATGTATATAAAAATCTTCCTCTTGTCAGAGTCTGGGGCATGCTGTGGGACCCAGAGTCAAGTCCCTGCCCACCCACGTGCACCTCGAAATCACACGACCCAGACCCGGCCGGCCCCATGCCCATTGGGCAAGATCCAGACCTGGCCAGCCCCACCCCCATCAAGCCCCGCTGGGTTGGGGGGCGCAGTCTCAGGTCCCCCGGCCCAGTGCCAGGCGGGGGGGGGGGGGCAGAGCCTCAGGTACCTGGCCTGAGGTCCCCCGGCCCAGCACCAGGGGGTGCGGCCTGAGGTCCCCTGTCAAGCCCAGCCGGGCGGGGGGGGCGTGGCCTGAGGTCCTCCGTCATGCTCCACCGGGCAGGGAGCACAGCCTCAGGTGCCCCGGCCCGGCGCCACACAACCTCAGGTCCCTGCTGATCACTCGTTATGGGAACCCCACCTCCGCTGTGGGCGCAGCCATCTTGTGCCGGCATGATGGAGTGAGGGTCAATTTGCATATTGCCTTTTTATTATATAGGAGGATGGACCTCTAACTAAAGCAAGCACTTTATTTTACTGCTTAGAACTAATTAATTCAGAAAGGAGAGCAAGAGAGGCTTTTGCTTAGTGTCAAAGACAATTATCAGAATTAAGAGGTTTTAGGAAGGAAGAATATAGGCATTGACCTTCTTTAAAAACTAGCTAAGTTATCCGAGACACCTAACTGAATAAGTAGAATAAGCAATGAAAATTGCTTATTTAGGCTCTGCCTACCTTAAAGGAATCATGTATCACGATGCCTTCAGCTAAGGCTCAAAGGTGCTGCATGAGCTGTTTCACAACTGCAAAGTACATAAAGCCATGACGGGAATACCACCCCCTAACTCAAGGAAGGGCCAAGTAAACCCCTAGTACTGTCTGCAAAGCAACTGCAGAATCATATAAATTATTAAATTAAATTGTATAATAAAAAGTCTTTTTTTAATGTCATGAAAAAGAATATAGAATAGTGATTTCCAACCTCAGATCCACAAAAGGGTCAAGTTGTTTTCAAGATTTCCAAACGCCCAAAGGAAATTGTACATACTCCCACAGTAAAGGTATATAGGCAGACCAAAATGACAAACATTTAATTTTGTCTAGAATTATAATTACTCCAGGTGATATCATTGTATCAGTGCTGTTCAGAAATGCTGACTGGCTCTTAGTCCCTAATTCTCTCTTTTTTTTTTTTTTTTTTTTTTTTTAAAGGGAAAATCATATATGCTGTTTGTAAACAAACACTTTCAAAAGAGCAGGCTCATGAGGGAAAAAAAATACTGGTGAATAGCCCTGGCTGGTTTGGCTGTGGATAGAGCGTCGGCCTGTGGACTGAAGGGTCCCGGGTTTGATTCCGGTCAAGGGCACATGCTGGGGCTTCGGGCTCAATCCCCAGTGGGGGACATACAAGAGGCAGCCAATCAATGATTCCCTATCATCATTGATGTTTCTATCTCTCTCTCCCTCTCCCTTCCTCTCTGAAATAAATAAAAATATTAAAAAAAAATACTGGTGAATAAGGTTGATTTAAATTTTATCTTTTAAGTAAGATCACACCTTCAATGTTAATAAAAACCAAAACACTTAAATTTAAAAAGTATAAAGTAAATCATTAGAATATGCATATTCAATGTCTGGAAAATTACCATCTGGAGGTAATATATAAGTAATGCTATAATGTTTTAGAAAATGGTATTCACCACAGTGACTATGTCAGAGCTATATAAGCCATCTCTTGAAAATCTTTACTTAATATCTATTTTGTATCTCTCAAATCCCATACTGGAGGCTCTTAGGAATAAAAAATAAACACAATTTTCCACATCTGAGAAAATATGAAGAAAAATAGCATCCAATGATGTATTTCAAGTCCATGTGAGAAGAACAAGGAATCATCTCAATTTATTCTTTTCAAAATATTACCAGCCATAGATGGCTTTGGGGTGTGTGTGGGGGGTGGGGGGCAGTGGACAGATACAAAGCTGTTTTAACTGAAAATAACCTGGCTTCATTATTCTTTACTATTTAATTTTCCACTAAACTGCATAGAACCTTAGTGGTTCCAAATATTCTCTAAGAATAGCATATGACTCAATATAAAAATACAACCAAAAAAGAGTAGAAAGCAAGGTGAAGACTGATTCTATAGGCTACTTACTGAAACGTACCTCCTTCCAAATTTCTTTAAGTTATTTAAAAAAAACAACCAAATGTCCAGTTTCTCATCCCTTTACCGTTTCTCTTGATATACCAACATATTATATAGTACTCTACTTTTTCACACCATTAAGCTTAGATAGCAGGCCATATTATACTAGTAAAGATGGGGTTGGAAGGGTGCTTGCCAGTCTGCAGAGGAGATGGAATTGAGTCCTTGCTTTGCCATCCATCAGTTGTGAGACTTCTGTGATTTACAGAGCTTAAAACCAATCAAGGTTTAGTACCTAAGAAATGGGATTGAAGCTTGCAGGGATGAGGCTGAAGATGGAAAACTAGAGGGTGGGTGGTGGGTGGGTTGATAAATTCCTAGACATCTGATTTTTACAATTTTAAGAGTTTTCACAAAACATGATTCATTCTTTAAATACCTGAAAGCCTTCAATCTTGATTTTACTTGCTAGAATCCAGTAGTAGATGACATCACATTCACTGGTCTGATTTCTTTTGGCTCAAAATATTTAAAATAATTTTTTAAAAAAAACCTAACATAACAATAAAATGACTTGTTCCAAATTCAAAGAGAAAAGAAACTCTGTTCAGAGATTTCAGGAATTCATTACCGTATACAGACTTGCCATAGTATTTAAATAGGTAAATTAACAGGAGATGATTAAACTCTTAACAATAAAATAAGGTCAACAATCTGTGGCCCATTTCTGAGAACCTTAGGAAAATGTATTTTATTTTCATTTCTATTCTTAAAAAAATATACTTCATTTTTTATTCATTTATTTTTTTAAAATATATTTTTATTGATTTCAGAAGAAGGGAGGGAGATAGAAACATCAATGATGAAAGAGAATCATTGATCGACTGTCCATGGGCATGTGCCCTGACCGGGAATCAAACTGTGACCTTCTGGTTCATAGGCCGACGTTCAACCACTGAGCTACACCAGCTGGGCCAACTGAAAGTCTTTGGGCAGATGCTCTAACCACTGAGTCAAATCAGCTAAGGCAAAATCTCTCTTTTTTTAAAATATACTTTTATTGATTTCAGAGAGGAAGGGAGAGGGAGAGAGATAAGAAACATCAATGATGAGAGAGAATCATCCATGGGCTGCCTCCTGCACGCCCCACACTGGGGATCAAGCCTGCAACTGGAGCATGTGTCCTGACTGGGAATCGAACTGTGACCTCCTGGTTTATAGGTTGACGCTCACCCACTGAGCTACGCTGGGCGGTTGGCAAGATCTCCTTTTAATTATCAATTGCATTCCCTTAATTATGTGTTAACTTGACCATACATATTTCTGTGAGCTTCTTTGGAGCTCCATAAAAATCTCTTCTCTGAACTTAGAATCAGAGCATAATTAAAATGTGCCTTGATTTTTCAAATTAGACAATATATATGAGGAACCACCAGGAGAAAGAAAAGCCAATTTGAATTAGGCTTCTACACTCTGCAGAAATGATTCTTTATAAACTTTCCCTCACAAGTTTCCACTGAACATAAAATACTTCCTTCCACCCCAATACCAACCTAAACAGTGTGTATACTCTACGTATCCTCAGACTTCAAACAACAACTACACTTCTCATTAAGAGCAAGTGAGAATTAAAGGTCATATTCTAATCATATTTCCTGGGCTTATACATCTCAAATGTTCCTATTTTATTTTACTGGTCTTTTAAGCCCTTCTTCAAATGTTTCTTTTTTTATGAGGCTTACACTTACTATCACATTAAAAATGGCAGTCTATTTCCAGAACTTCCAATCTCCCTTACCTATCTTTGTTATTTTCATTAGGCTTATATTTGTCATCATCTTCCCAAACTAGAATATTAGCTGCATGAGGACAGAATATGTCTGTATTGTTAACTGATCTATCCCAAACACATCTCAAACTCTAAACGCTGATACACAGCAGACTCGATAATTGTTCAAATGAATGAGCTAATGATTGGTTTACACTCCCCTCTGTTCCAGATAGAATATAATGGAGCTGGCATTTAATAATTTCTGGTATAAATTAAAATAACTTATGGCAAATGTTTTAAGCTTAAAGTTGGAGTTCTTGACCTTTTCCCTCCAACCCTTATACAGTAACATGAGTTTATTAATTTTAAAGAGGAGATAAAGGCATTTTGAGCACTGAGAATAGGGAAACACTACAACTTGAAATAGTCTCTTGATGTAGTATTGTATAATTCTCATCAAATCACTATCCTATTACTTTTGAATAGAATTCAATTAAAAAGGAATCCTGTGAAATAAGATGGGCAGACCTTTGCATTGTTTCTATGGGATTTGACCTTTATGTGGCACTCTGAACCCTATAGAATGATGAGATTTAGGACAGCAGCAGTTTGAAGGTTTAAATGTGAGGGGAGTTTTATTTTATCTTTCAAAAGTTCACTGTTTAATATAGTGACAACCCAATGTAAATAACACTTATTCAAAAGGCATAGCATCTATATATGACAAGTGACCTCACATGCATGTTCTAAATTACCATTGTAAATTCTGGGCATTTGTACAGAAAACGAGGCAATGTCAACATTGCCAAGAAATTGTCTGGACCCATCTGCATCACATACATGATTTTAACATATGTATATTGTTGCAGGGTTATTAAGGGAATTACTGCCCTAACCGGTTTGGTTCAGTGGATAGAGCGTCGGCCTATGGACTGAAGGGTCCCAGGTTCGATTCTGGTCAAGGGCATGTACCTTGGTTGCAGGCACATCCCCAGTAGGGGGTGTGCAGGAGGCAGATGATCGATGTTTCTAACTCTCTATCCCTCTCCCTTCCTCTCTGTAAAAAATCAATAAAATATATTTTTTTAAAAAAAGGGAATTACTAATCTTTAGAACTGGTCAACATCTGGGGATAGTATAATCTAACTAGAGGCCCGGTGCATGAAATTCATGCACTGGGGGGCGGGAGGTCTCTCAACCCGGCCTGCACCCTCTTGCAGTCCTGGACTCCTCAGGGGATGTCTGCCTGCTGGCTTAGGCCCAATCTCCAGGGTGATCAGGCCTAAGCCAGCACTCAGACATCCCTCTCCCAGTCCAGGACCCTCGCAGTCCAGGACCCCTTGCTCCTTACCACCTGCCTGCCATACCACTGTGCTTGCTAGCAGTGAGCCTGGCATCTGACTGAGTGGGGGGGAGTGCCATTCAACCAGAAGCCAGGCTCACTGCTCCTTAGCGTTGGCCCCACCCCCTACCCACTGGTTTGGGGGGCCGGTTGGGGGCCGGGCCGGCTGGGGGAGCGGCCATGGGAGGTTGAGGCACCACGGTCGTGCCCCATCCCGCCTCTATGGAGGCACCAGGACCGCACCACCGCCTCTGCAGAAGACACGGCGCCGGGACCGCCATGGCTGGCCTGGCGGCGCAGGCTCGCTGGCCCCACCCCCTGCCCACTGGTCGTTCTGGAAGGTTGTTCTGCCATCTGACCTAATTAGCATATTAGCTCTTTATTATATAGGATGTGTTTAAAAAAGGATGTGTTTAAAATATAGATATGTAATACCATGCAGATGTTAAAAAGGATCTCTTACCCTTTGAGACAACATGGAGGGACCTGGAGAGTATTATGCTAAGCCAAATAAGCCTGTCAGAGAAAGACAAGTATCACATGATCTCACTCATATGTGGAATCCAATGAACAAAATAAAGTGATGAACAAAATAGATCCAGAGACACAGAAGCATGGAACAGACTGAATGAATCTTACAGGGAAGGTGCAGGTAGGGGTAAGGGGTGGGAGAAAGATTAACCAAAGAACATATATGCATATATGCATAACCCATGGATACAAACAGTAGTGTAGTGAAGGCTTGGGATGGGGCTGGGGGTAAAGGAGGTCAATGGGCGGGGGGGGGGGAAGGGGGACATCTGTAATACTTTCGACACCAAAGATAATTTTTTTCAAAAAGGACACAAATAAAAGTAGATAACTAGCGATTAAAAATACAGATATGTTCAACATTTACAGAATGGGTTCTATAGTGTCCCACTTTTCTAAAAGTCTTTTTCTAGAATAAGATACATTTTCCTTTCTTGAGTGTTCCTTCAAAATGTTCATTCTGAAGTTTAGTATGAACTCTTCACAAAGCATGTTGCAATTTCATACAAAGAGTTCATAGTTGAACTCTAATCTACAGCAGTTTGATATACCAGATAGTCTTATTAAGAATTCCCGATGCTGGAGCAAGTACCTCATTTCTGAACATTTTATTTTTTCATTTCTGAACATTTTAAATATTATTTCAATAAGAATATTTTAGTTCATCAGAATTGATAATAGTTTGAGCAAGAGAGAGACATGGCTAGGGAAGCAAGAAAACAGTTTAATCTACAATCATTTACTCAAGTACTATGATCGATTTATGTATTTACTATTTAAATATATTTCTATTGATTTTAGAGAGGAAAGGAGAGGGATAGAGAGATAGAAACATCAATGATGAGAGAATCATTGATCGGCTGCCTCCTGCATGCCCCACACTGGGGATTGAGCCAGCAACCTGGTCATGTGCCCTGGGATTGAACCGTGAACTTTCAGTTCATAGGCTGATGTTCAACTGCTGAGCTACACTGGCTGGGCCTAAGTTTTGTGTTTTTTTGTTTTGTTTTTTTTTAATAAACTTTCTCTTCTCATGAAATCAACTAAGAATGTTTAAAAAATGTTTTACATTTTCCTCCTCCCTTTGGACTGTCAATAATGGAGAAAAAGGAGTTAACTTCTGTTTTACAATCAGTCTCTACCCCCTATCCTTTCAGGGCTCTCCTAAGAATTCTTTCCTTCTGACCACCCCATTCAACCTGGACTATCATCCTATATAATAAAAGGCTAATATGCAAATCAACCGAACGGCAGAATGACTGGTTGCTATGATGTGCGCTGACCAATAGGGGGCAGACGCTCAATGCAGGAGCTTCCCCCTGGTGGTCAGTGCCCTCCCACAGGGGGAGCACTGCTCAGCCAGAAGCCGGGCTCACGTTGGCAAGCGCAGCAGTGACTCCTGCCTCCGCAGCAGCGCTAAGGATGTCCGACTGACGACTTAGGCTTAAGCCGTCAGTTGGACATCCCACAAGGGCTCCTGGACTGCGAGAAGGCACAGGCCGGGCTGAGGGACTCTCCCCCACGCCCCCACCCCCGCCAAGTACACGAATTTCGTGTATTGAGCCTCTAGTTCTTAATAAAACACAGATAAGTAAACTGACCTTTTATTACCTCAGAATAAGCAAAGATGTGCCAGAATTTTAAAACCCAAGATTACAGAAACAACAGGAAAAAAAATACAGATAAAAGGCACAAATCTGTTAACAAAGTTAGCATTTAACCAATCAACTATAAGGAATAAGAGTAATTTAACATCAAACTTCAGAGTGAAAAATCTGTTTGGATCTTAAATCCAATGTTTCAACAGCAAACAATATTATTGTACATTAATTTCAGTAAAGAAACAATAAAGAATCTACTTTGCTTTAGCATTAATCTCTTAGAATTACCTATGTATCACTTATAAAATCAACTTAAAAAGCATGGTAAAAATCAAGCTTTAGGCTGTTTCTACTCAAGAATATGGGTGAAATGTGAAAATGGTGCTGTGTTGCATAAAGCTGGATCCTCCTCCTATCCAGTTGTATTTCAGGGACCTGTTCTGCTAACCTGGAGACATGAACTTAGCACTGAGATATGTACATACTGCTTTACAATTCAGAAATTTGCCAAGTCTCTGGTAAAAAATACACTGAAAACAAGTAGCTCAGTGGTAATAACCTTTTTAAATGTAACATTTCAAATGGCTCTAATCCATATACTTATTTGTTATGCATACCTGGCACCTTCAAATTTAACCCAAACTATCCCAAGCTGCAAAAAGCAAACCAAACTCTTTTGTTTACTGACGAAAACACTTATTTTCTGGTAACTATTTAGCCTGACTGAGGATAACATTGACTCTGCACTGAAGCAGCCCATCATACAAGAGTCGGGACACTCCAGTATGATCTGAGCATTCCCACACAGCCAAAGAGCACTCTGTACTTTCTGCCCAAATAGCTATGGGTAAAATGAATTACTAGGAAACACGTAACATGCTTCTCGATAATTGCAACTTCACATAAGTCAGTCCAAAAATAGCAAAATGCCGTGGCTGAAATCAACTGCTGAAAAATGCTAAGTTCCAGCAGCTCAAAGCATTTCCTGTGTCTGTATATTCAACCAGCCCCCACTTAAAGCTATAGGATTGTAGAATTAAGGATAGATTTTAAAAAAGAGACAGATACACACACATATACAACATACGGTTTCCGAGGAGAGTGAGGGTTCCATGCTTGTGAAGGAGGAGGAGAAGGAATATGCCAAATAACCCTCAGGTTTCTCCCAGATTTGAACATGCTGTACTGTGGCATGAGGTCAGCAGAGACTGACTCCAGCCCTGTGAGGCTGAATTCTACCCTGACAAAGCAGTATCACTGTAATATGAAGCAGGAGGATCCAGGGCATGTTGGCCGCTGTACAGAGTGGCTGTTCTAGAAAGTAATGGCAATTCCAAAACAAGAGATCTCTGCTGTCACATGAGATAATCTTCAGCCCAGTTAAGCAATAAGCACCAAAAATACTTTGAATCCCAAACATAAGCAGCACAAAATATTAAAAGTTAGGAAAGAACTTTTCTCCCTGAACGTATTTTGTGTCTGGAGGGGGAAAAAAATTTAAGAACTATTGGTTAATTTGATTTGCATCATACATAATATACTGACTCTAATCTGAGAAAAGACAGTCTTCCGGACATTGTGACCTAGCTAAAGAATCCCTTTTCTGTGTCTTTACAATGGAGTAGGGAGAATGTTCTGAAAAAATATTTTTGGTAACAGATATATGCCAGAAATGAAGATACGGTAAATAATCTCATTTCTCACATGTACCCAAAAGGCAAAGGTTGTTACAAACATAATGCACATTATTGTTTCCTTTTTTAAAAAATATATTTTTATTGATTTCAGAGAGGAAGGGAGAGGGAGAGAGAGATAGAAACATCAATGATGAGAGAGAATCATTGACCGGCTGCCTCCTGCACACCCCCTACTGAGGATCGAGCCCGCAACCTGGGCATGTGCCCTTGACCAGAATTGAATCCAGGACCCTTCAGTCCAGGCTGACGCTCTATCCACTGAGCCAAACCAGCTAGGGCACATTATTGTTTCTTTTTAGGTCACCAAGAAAGTATACAAGTATACTATTAGAAATTCTTCCTTGAATAAGGGAAACAATAAAAAGATCTTAAAAAGGAAAAGGAGCCAGAATATGAAATTTCTGTCAAGAGAAAACAGTGCAATGTAGATAATTCTTGACATTTGTGGTTTCCCTTACATTATAAAAGTTCGACCTCAGATCAAAAATGACCCAATCTTTTTTTATTTATTTTTGTTGTTAATACCCACTGGATAATATTTTTTCCATTGATATGAGAGAGAGACACCTGCGATGGAAGCTGCGACCCTTTGGTGTATGGTGCATGTGCCAAGGCTCTAACCACTTAAGCCACACCAGCCAGGGCCCCAATCTTTTTAACACATAAAACTTAGACAGATAACACCAGTAAACACAGGACATGGAAATGAAACAAAAACTGCATGACAGCACAAACAGGAAGGTAAATTTGTAAGAAGTTTTTTAATAGTTCAGTATTAGCACAGATTGAATGAAGTTAAAATTTTAAATGAACAGAAAATTTATCCTGTCATACAAATGCTTAAAAAAAAAACAACTGTCAAAGCTCTTTGTTACTTACATGAAAAAATCCAAACAGCTATGTCACACAAAGAAAGTGATAATTAGGTCTCTGCCCACTGTTCCTATTCCATCTCCCCTGTCTTCCAATTGTATTACTCATTATTGCCATTTTATATGCAGAGAAATAGAATAGAGAGGTAAGTAACTTAGCCAGAGTTATATGGCTACATGGCAGGGCTGGGATTTAAAGCCACAACATATAATTCCAACTCTACACAAGATAAGAGCTCAATCTTTATAGAATCAGTGGAGACAGAATAGGAGCAACATAATGACATTCAGAAAACCGAGGAAAAGTGGATGACTATGCATTGGAGAAAAGCTTCAAAGTTAGAGGTAGAACTTGAGCTGAGCTGTTTATTCAAATATTTAAGGCACTATTCTGGGCTCTAGAGAAACATCAGAGAACAGATTATGCCTACATCCTACATGGGGAAGACAGTCAATAAACAAATATAATAAATATATAATATATTCATTAGTGATAAGGGTTATGAAGAAAAATAAAGCAGAATAAAAGAGAAAGAAGATGATGGGACCTCTCTGATAAAATAATATCTGAGCAGAGATCTGAATATAACCATATGGATATCTGGGAAAGGGTGTTCCAGGGAGAGATATCAAGTTTAAGGGCCCTGAGATAGGAATGGTTTTGGTGTGCACAAGGTATGTCAAGGAGATTGAATGAACAAGGGAGGAGAAGACAAAACATATGGACAGTGAGGCTTGAATGTGGGAAGCAGGTCAAACTTATATAGGACATTGTAAGTACCATAAGAAAGTCACTGGAAGTCTTGAGCAGAGTAGGAATAGGCTCTGATTTAGATTTTAACAGGATCACTCTGAGTAAAGAACAGACAACCCTGGAGTGAATAAGGGACAGGGTAGGTGTATGAAGAGAACTTTGGAGGCTATTACAGTAGTCCATGCAAGATAGTGGACAACAAGTGCCTAATACATGTTATCTGACATATATTGAGGGAGCAAAAGAAAAGGGTCTGTTAATACATAATATAAGTGAGGTGGGGAGGAATAAGAAAGAAACAAAGGAAATAAAAGAAAGGCCTTTCATTTACAAGATACACTAGCTTTAATTTTATAAATATTAATTCACTGTTAGATTTAAAAAGGAGATATACATCCTATATAATAAAAGGCTAATATTGACCAAACAGCAGGACGACCGGTCGCTATGACATGCACTGACCACAAGGGGGCAGACGCTCAACATAGGAGCTGCCTCCTGGTAGTCAATAAGCTCTCATAGGGGAAGCACTGCTTAGCCAGAAGCTGGGCTCACAGCTGGCAAGTGCAGCGGCGGTGGCGGGAGATTCTCCCGCTTCCGTGGTAGTCGGACATCCCCCAAGTGCTCCCAGACTGTGAGAGGGCGCAGGCCAGGCTGAGGGACCCCCTGCTGAGTGCATGAATTTCATGCACTGGGCCTCTAGTAATTTGATAATTTGCCAACTTCCAAATTTCTGATAAAGATTTTTGGAACCTATATTTGCCTTCAAACACTAATAGGTAATCTTACAATTTCTAATACAATTTTCCCATTCTTTAAGATTCTTACTTAGCCCAGCTGGTGTGGATCAGTGGTTGAGTATCGAGCTACGAACCAGAAGGTCACGGTTTGATTCCCAGTCCTGGCATATGCCCAAGTTGTGGGCTTGATCCCCAGTGTGGGGCATGCAGGAAGCAGCCAACCAATGATTCTCGCTCATCACTGATGTTTCTATCTCTCTCCCCCTCTCCCTTTTTCTCTGAAATCAATTAATAAATACTTTTAAAAAAAGAATATTTAAAGACTAGAGGACCGATGCACGAAATTCGTGCACGGGAAGGGTCCCTAGGCCTTGCTGGCAATCAGGGCTGATCAGGGCCTTCCTTCCCGCTGCCAGCAGGGCCTTCCTTTGTTCCACGCCTCCCCCTGGTCAGTGTACGTCATAGCGAGCGATCGAACTCCCAGTCTCCCAAACTCCCAAGGGGACACTTTGCATGTTAGCCTCTTATATATATAGATATAATCCAGCATCTTATTTTTTTTTAAGTCTAGGAAACAAATAGAAAAAGAATCGTTACTGAGTAGTTTCAAAACAGGTAGTTTTTAAATACTAGATATGCAGTTTCCCATATTTAATAAATTTTGCTTTAGGTCATTTCATCAGGGCCTCTGAAAGAATAATTTACTTTGAACATGAATTTTTGTGTTGATATCTAGACTATCAAAAGAAATTTTGATTCATTTTATGATACATAGGGAACAGTGCCAGAGATGTTATTATCAATTTAAAGAGAATACTTATACTATATTTTTGAGTTCTGATATTGTTTCTTATGATTGTAACACAAGATCAACAGAGGATAAATCTGTGAGGAAAATAAAACATTCCTTTGGTGTATGGATTTTAGTTCACTCCTAAAGCTAGGAGACATAAAGTTTTTTACTTCTTTCTATGAACCAGAACCAGGACAGAAGGGGGCATCTGACAAATTATAGAAATCTGTACAGGTAGATACAGCACTATCAACAATAGACTTTAGGCCAAAAAAGGAACAGGCATTCATAGGGACAAAAAAGAGTTAGACAGTCATAGCTCATCTATAGAGGAAAGGTCTGACTAAACAAAGGAGTGAAACTTTTACCTCTCTAAATTATTTTCTTCAAAGTCCAAGATAAATTTTTCTAAACAGAGGGATCCTGTATTATTTTATTCAGTAAGTATTATATGTGCCACATACTGTTTTTGGCATTTAGGGGTAAAAAAATGAATAAAGAGATCTTGCTACCTACTGATTTTAAATTATCTATATTTTCTATCTAGACTAATATTTCTCAACATTAAAAAAAAATCTTCTTTAGTACCTTCTCATTCTATGTTCTATGTTGGTTACCAGCCTGGAATCTTTTATTATACTTTGCTTTCTGAAGTTTGTATTTTGAAAATAAGAATTATACTGACTCTATTTTTTCCCCCAAATTATATGTCTCCTCAGAGATTTTGATAGTCTCCTAAGGACGTAAAGAAGCACTGTTCAGATCAAACACCTCATTTTGTAATGTGAAACCCAAAGCTTTGGAAAAAGAAGTGAAGCATGTAGTTGTGGCCATATCAGATTTTAGAATACACGTTTTCTGATTCCCCATTTGTGTTCTTTCTACTACACCATGTTGTTGCACTCCTACAAAAGTTTTCTTCATTCATTCATTCATTCATTCATTTATGTCATAACAATTTGGTTTCTCATGTTTTCCACTGCTTAAAAACAAAAGAACAAAGAAATAAGCAAGAACCAAAACCAAAAACACCTCAATTTCTAAAATGTACTCATTTTATAGGATATTTCTGGTTTGGTATTTCTGCCTTATACCTTCACTATATAAATCCTTTCTTTGAGACAAATCATTTCTATGGATGCTGTTTGACTACATGATCAACAAGATTCCTTTCCAGCCCCAGAATTAATCCTGAGGTTGTCTGCAGTGCTACGTGAGCTCTTTTGTGCATTTTAAAAGAATATAATTTACATATACTAGTATAATAGTAGATTTAGGTGAACAACATAATGATTTGATACATGTACTAGTATACTATGTATTATGAAATGACTAGCACAATAAATTTAGTTAACATCCATCACCACACATAGTTTCAAAAAAAGATCTACTCTCTTAGCACCTTTCATATGTGAGCTTTTTTGGAGCCCCCTTCCCTGTATTGAGGCTCAGTAAGTGGTAGAAAGAATTATAAGGAAAACCAATCAGGTACACAAAGGATGAACTCAAATTTTTATAAAGATGTGAGTCTATAATCATAGACTCATAGAAAATAATACATTTTCAACACTTAAAATAATGATGTTTACATCTTTTTAAATAATAATCTTTTTCAATTAGTCCCTCTTCGATACTGGAGTCTCTTAATATTTTGTTGAATATAAATAGTCCTAAAGGAAAGTTAAGTTACAAAGAAAAAATAAAAACCACCCATTATCTGTGATACACAGTAATTTGGAGGTCTCCAATGAGCCAATATTGGTATTCATGCCCTATGCAGTCCTCTTCCCACACTGATCCCAGCCTTTGGTCATGTGACTAGCTATGGCAAATGAGGCTTTATCAAGCATGACACAGAGACTTGATAAGTGCTTAGAAATTGGGGATTGCTCTTTTCGAACACTCCTTGGAATCCAGTTGCCATGTTGAAAATAAAAGCCCATCCAACCAAGTAGAAAGTACTAAGACTAAGAGAATCAAGGTCCCTTGTCAAGAGCCACATCTGAACTCTGAGTTAGTGGCTAATACATACTGCTAGCCATGTGAGTGAGGCCGTTTGGACCTTCCAAGCATACCAATATCCCAGCAAACACAATGTAAAGCAGAAACACCTGGTCAGTCCACAGACTCATGAAAAAATAAATTGTCACTTTATGCCACTAAGTTTTAAAAAATGTTTTAAATTAACACCACAAAATTGAATTCTTAGATATGTGTACAGTTCTATGAATTTTAAAACATGAGTAGATTCATGTAACCACCAGCACAATCTGGGTACTGAGAAGTTCCATCACTCTCAAAGACTCCCTTTGTGTTGTCACACCTAACCCAATTGCTAATCCATAACACATTCTTTCCACCAGTTTTGTCATTTTGAGAATGCTATATAAACAGAATCATACAGTATACAACTTTTTGCAATTATTTTTTTTACTCAGCACAATGCCTCTGAGATGCATCCATGATGTTGTATGCATCAATGATTCACTTCTTTGTATTGCTAAGTAGTAATTCATTGTATGGACGTACTACAGTTTGTTTACCCATTCACTGGTTGAAGGGCATTTGGATGGTTTCCATTTGGCAGCAATTATAAATAGACCTGCTGTAAAATTAGTGTAAAGGATTTTATGATAATGTAAGTTTCATGTCTGTAAGTTAAAAAACTAGGATGGATTTGTTGGGTCACACGGACAGTGTATGTTTAACTTAAAAAGAAAATCACCAAACTGTTTTTCAGAGTAGTGGTATCATTTTCCTTTCCTATAAGCAATGATGAGAGACTCCAGCTATTCTCTAAATCCTTGCCAGCACCTGGAATTGTCAGTTTTATTTTAGCCATTTGATTAGTGGTATCTCATCATGGTTTTAATTTGCATTCACCACTGTACGTTCTCTTTGGAAAAGGGACTATTTAAAATTTTTTGATTACTTTTTTATTGGGTTGTCCTTTTATTGGTTGGTCTTGACAATTTAAATATATATATATATATATATATATATATATATATATATATATATATATATGTTCTAAATATATGACCTTTGTCAGATATGTGATTTGCATTTTTTTCTCCCAGGTTATAGAATGCTTTTTGTCTAATCTAAGGTCAAAGATTTTCTATGTGGTTTTTTTTTTTTAAAGTTTTATCTTTTACACCTAGATTTATAATCTACCTTGTGTTAAATTTTGTTTAAGGTGTGAGGTCTAGGTAGAGGTTCATGTGTATGCATAGGAATGTCAAATTCCAATACCTTTTTTTGAGAAAACATTCTCCTTCCTCCATTGAATTGTCTGCATTTTTATAAAAAATTAATCGGATGCCCTAGCTGGTTTGGCTCAGTGGACAGAGCATCAGCCTGCGGACTGAAGGGTCCCGGTTTCAATTCTGGTCAAGGGCATATGCCCAGGTTGCGAGCTCGATCCCCAGTAGGGGATGTGCAGGAGGCAGCCAATCAATGCTTCTCTCACATCATTGATGTTTCTAACTCTCTCCCTCTCCCTTCCTTTCTGAAATATAAAT
The DNA here is from genome assembly GCF_963455305.1 of Plecotus auritus. Classification (NCBI taxonomy): domain Eukaryota; kingdom Metazoa; phylum Chordata; class Mammalia; order Chiroptera; family Vespertilionidae; genus Plecotus; species Plecotus auritus. The sequence goes on from NC_137773.1 coordinate 143,390,276, forward strand.
ATAAATATAAATATAAATATAAATATAAATATAAATATAAATATAAATATAAATATAAATATAAATATAAATATAAATATAAATAAATAAATAAATAAATTGGAGCCCTGGTCAGTTTGCTTGGTAATTAGAGCATCGGCTCTTGCACCAAAGAGTCTTGGGTTCAATTCTCAACAAGGGTGTGTACCTGCATTGCAGGTTCCATTCCTGACCCCAGTTGGGGCATGTAGTGAGGCAACCAATTGATGTGTCTCTCTTACATCAATGTCTCTCTCCCTCTTCCCTTCCACTCTCTCTAGAAATCAGTAGAAAAAATATACTCAGGTGAGGATTAACCAAAAAAGAAAAAAGAAAAAAAATAAGAATTGGAAATATTTATGTGGTTCTATTTCTGGACTTTCTATTTGGTTCCATGAATCTATGTATCTTTCCTTTTGTTAATATGACACCATCTTGATTACTGTAGCTTTGTAAGTCTTAAAACTGGATGGAATAACTCTCTCAACTTTATTCTTCTTTTCTAAGACTGGTTTGACAATTCTAGTTCCTTTGCCTTTCCATAAATATTTAAGAATAAACTTGCCTATGATTACAAAAAATCTTGTTGAGATTTTTTCAACTGAAATTATATTAAATCTATAGGACAACTGAAGAGAAATGACATTTTTGCTATGCTGAGTCTTCTAGTCCCTGAATATATTTCTGTATTTATTTACATCTTCTTTAATTTCTTTCATCAGTGTGTTAGCATTTCAACATAAAGATCCTGTATATGAATTTTAGAATATACTTACGTGTTTCTCTCTTGCTGCTTTTATAAATAGTACACCCCCCTCCCCACATTTTTCAGTGCAAAGTATATAAAAGCTGGTTTGGTTTGTGTGGGTTGATTGTGTGTTTCAACCGTGCTAAACTCACTAGTTCTATGAGTGTTTTGTGGATTCCTTGGGATCTCCTATGCAGACAGTCATGTAGCTTGAATAGGGGCAGTTTTATTTCTTCCTTTCCCATTTGTATGCCTTTGATTTCTTTTTCTTGCCTTATTGTACTGGCTAGGACAGTGGTCGGCAAACTCATTAGTCAACAGAGCCAAATATCAACAGTACAACAATTGAAATTTCTTCTGAGAGCCAAATTTTTTAAACTTAAACTTCTTCTAACGCCACTTCTTCAAAATAGACTCGCCCAGGCCGTGGTATTTTGTGGAAGAGCCACACTCAAGGGGCCGAAGAGCCACATGTGGCTCGTGAGCCACAGTTTGCCGACCACTGGGCTAGGACTTCAAGTACAATGTTAATAGGAGTGGACTGAGAGGACATTCTTATCTTCTTTCCAATCTTAAAATGAAAAGATCCAAGCTTACACTGTTAAGTATGAAGTTAGCTGCAATTTTAAATTTTTTGTTAGATGCACTTTATCAAGTGCATCTTGATAAGAATTCCCTTCGATTCCTACTTTGCTGAGAGTTTAAAATAATGAATGGTTATTAAATTTTGTTGAATGCTTTTTCTGTATCAACTGATATAACCAACTTGTTTTTATTCTTTGGGCTGTCAATATTGTGGACTATGTTGTTTGATTTTCAAATACTGAACTGACATCACATTCCTGATATAAACCACACCTGGATGTGGTATATTATTATTTTTTTCTTTTAATATCCTCATCCGAGGATATGTTTATTAATTTGAGAGAGAGAGAAGGGGGAGGGAGGGAAAGGAGAAACATCAATTGGTTGCCTCCCATACCCACCCCAACCAAGAATGGAACTCAAAACCTAGGTATGTGCCCTGACCAGGAATGGGGGAATGGGACCTACAACTTTTGGTACACAGGATGGCGCTCCAACCAACCAAGCCACCAGGCCAGGGCTGGCATATTATTCTTTTATAAAAAAAAATTTTTTTTATTGATTTCAGAGAGGAAGGGAAAGGGACAGAGAGACAGAAACATCAATGATGAGAGAATCATTAATCGGCTACCTCCTGCATGCCCCTACTGGGGATCGAGCCTTGTAAACTGGGCATGTAACCTTGACCAGAATAAAAACCAGGACCCTTCAGTCCCTAGGCCGAAGCTCTATCCACTGAGCCAAACCAGGTAGGGCAGTAGTTTTTGTCTTTTATCTTACCATTTTGCTAGAAATTTATCAATTTTATTAATCTTTTCTATGAATCATCTTTTGTTTTGATTGTTTTTCTCTATTTTAGGTTTCATTGACTCTGCTCTTATCTTTATTATTTCCTCCTTTCTGCTTTTTTTGGATTTTACTCTTCTTTTTTAGTTTGTTAAGACTGATGCTTATATAATTGAATTAACAAGTTTCTCCTTTTCCTTTTTTTTTTAAATAAATCTTTATTCAGATTATTACAATTATTTCTCCTTTTTCCCCCCATAGCTCCCCTCCACCCATTTCCCACCCCACCTTCTGCCCTTACCTCCCCGCCACTGTCCTCATCCATAGGTGTATGATTTTTGTCCAGTCTCTTCATGAACCCCCCATACCCCTTTCCCCCTGAGAATTATCAGTCCACTCCCTTTCTATGCCCCTGATTCTATTATATTCACCAGATTATTCTGTTCCTCAGGTTTTTAATTCACTTGATTTTTAGGTTCACTTGTTGATAGATATATATTTGTTGTTCATAATTTTTATCTTTACTTTTTTCTTCTTCCTCTTCTTTAAGAATACCTTTCAGCATTTCATATAATACTGGTTTGGTGGTGATGAACTCCTTCAGCTTTTTCTTGTCTGTGAAACTCTTTATCTGACCTTCAATTCTAAATGATAGCTTTGCTGGGTAGAGTAATCTTGGTTGTAGGTTCTTGCTATTCATCACATTGAAAATTTCTTGCCACTCCCGTCTGGCCTGCATAGTTTCTGTTGAGAAGTCAGCTGACAGTCGTATGGGTGCTCCCTTGTAGGTAATTAACTGTTTTTCTTTTGCTGCTTTTAATATTCTCTCTTTGTCTTTTGCTCTTGGCATTTTAATTATGATGTGTCTTGGTGTGGTCCTCTTTGGATTCCTTTTGTTTGGGGTTCTGTGCGCTTCCTGGACTTGTAAGTCTATTTCTTTCACCAGGTAGGGGAAGTTTTCGGTCATTATTTCTTCAAATAGGTTTTCAGTATCCTGCTCTCTCTCTTCTTCTGGCACCCCCATAATTCTGATGTTGGTACGCTTAAAGTTGTCCCAGAGTCTTCTTACATTATCTTCAACTTTTTGGATTTTTTTTTTTTTGCTTTTTGCTTTTTCGGTTGAGTGTTTTTTGCTTCTTTGTATTTCAATTCTTTGACTTGATTTTTGTGTTCCTCTTGTCTGTTTTTGGGTCTCTGTATAATATTTTTTATTTCAGTCAGTGTATGTTTAATTTCTAGTTGGTCCTTTTTCATATCTTCGAGGGTCTCGTTATATTTATCGGCCTTTTCTAGGATATTCTTAAAAAGCCTTATAACCGTGGTTTTGAATTCTATATCCAGTCGTTTGTTTTCCTCCATTTCTTTCGTTTGTGATCTGATTCTTTGACGCCGCATTTTCACTGCTTCCCTGAGTTGGTAAGGCAGATTTGTGTGCTAGGTTTCCAATATGGCCCAGTGGGTCTGCCTCCCCAGTTAACCTGAGGTGGACACTCTTGGTGCACCCCTTTGTGGACTGTGTGTACAGCCTTGTTGTAATTAAGTCTTTATTGTTGTTGGTATCACTGGGAAGAATTGACCTCCAGGCCAGTTGGCTGTAAGGATCAGCTGTGTCTATGCTGGGAAAAGTTTGGTGCTGGAGACAGCCTTATAGGATTAGACTTGCCAAATTGCAATAGCCTCTGTGCTCAGCTTGGATGGGGTGGAGTCTCAGTCTTGGCTTCCTGTCAGCCTTGCCCTTGCGCGCACGTGCGTGCCTTCAGACCTCTGCCTTCCCGGCTCCCAAGTCTCCGCCCGAGAGTCCAGACTCCCCCCACAAGAGCGTGGGTCCCCAGGGGCTCGCCTGGAACTGGGGTTCACTGCAGTCAGAACTGGGGCTCAGTGCAGTCAGGAGCCTCTGACTCCCTTCCACTAGGGAAAGCCTGTGGCAACCTCCACAGCCTTTGTGCGCACTGGCGCGCGCGCGCTTTCAGTCCTCCGCCTTCCCTGGCTCCCGAGTCTCCACCCGAGAGTCCAGACTCCCCCCGTAAGAGCGTGGGTCCCCAGGGGCTCGCCCGGAACTGGGGTTCAGTGCAGTCAGAACTGGGGTTCAGTGCAGTCGGGGGCTTCCTTCCCCCTTCCGCCAGAGAAAGTCAGCCAGGCTCTCAGCCGCCCTTCCTCTCTGCACGCACAAAGACCCTTTGCCGTACCTCCAATTCTCTGTGAGCTTTTCTCTTTCCTTCTAGTTGTAGAATTTTCACTCAGCCAGCTTTCCTGTGGTTCTGGATGTTGTCCGTTCTGTCTTTTAGTTGTAGTTTTGAAATTGTTGTGCGAAGCAGCAGTTTAGGTGTTTACCTATGCTGCCATCTTGGTTTCTCTCTCTCTCCTTTTCCAATGTAAGAATTTAGTGTTACAAATTTCCTTCTAAGTACTACTTTAGCATCTCAAATTTTTTATATAATGTATTTTCATTTTTTTCTCAGATCAAAATATTTTCTAATTTCCCTTGAGACTTGCTCTATGACCCATGGATTATTTTAAATGATGTTGTTTAGTCCAGGCAGGTTTGCTCAGTGGTTAGAGCATTGGCCTGAGGACTGAAGGGTCTTCAGTTCTATTCTTGTCAAGGGTACACACACTTTGGTTGCAGGCCGATGTGTCTCTCTTACATTAATGTTTCTCTCTGTCTCTCCCCTCCCTTCTATTCTCCCTAAAAAAAAAAAAAAAAAAAAAAAAAAAAATCAATGGAAAAAATATCCTTGGATGAGGATTAACAAAAAACAAAACAAAAAATGTATGTTGTTTAATTTCTAAATGTCTGGATATTTTCCTGTTATCTTTATGTTACTATTTCCTAATCTAACTCTCCTATGGTCCAAGAACATAATTTATTTCAATGCTTTTAAATTTATTTGGGGTTGATTTTACAACCCATGTTATGGCTTATCTTGATGACCATTTCATGGGCACTTGAAAGAAATACGTATTGTGATATTGTTGAAGTGTTCCATTAAAAAAATCCAGTTGATGGAAGGTGCTGTTTAGTTCTATATCCTTGCTGATTTTCTGCCTACTAGGTTCTATAGATCATTGAGAAAGGGGTGGTGAAGTCTATAATTATGGACTTAGTTCTCTTTTCAGTTTCGTCCATTTTTCTTCCAGTATTCTGAAGCTCTGTTGTTAAGAAAGCATTTAATATATTTTAAGAGTTTTTGCCTTGGCGATGTGGCTCAGTGATTGGGCGTCGTCCCATGCACTGAAATGTTGCCGTTCAATTCCTGGGCGGGGCACATGCCGGGGTTTTGGGCTCGATCCCCTGCAGCTGGTGTGCAGGAGGCAGCTGATGGATGTTTTGCTTTCATATCAATGTTTCTCTCTCTCTCCCCCTCTCCCTTCCACTCTTTTTTTAAAAAGGGGGAAAAAAGAATCATATGTTTGGTTCCTTCTTTTCCTACTCCCAACTATTTATTAAATATACATGTACACACATGTGCATGCAAAATTAGCACACAGCATTACCTTTCTCTCAATGTTTCTCAGCTCAACTGTCCTTTCTTCTGAAACCCAGTTTCTGAGAAGCAGACAGTATAACCAAAAACAGTTCAGGCCTTTGTAACCTCTGATACTCTTACTTCATTTTCAAGTACTTCAGACTACCTCACATAAAGCATGGGCTCAATATACAGATTAGGGCAAAGTTGACTTACAGTTGTTCATATGGAAAATAATACAATAATCCAGGAATAAAATCTGTGTTTCACATACTCATGACTGTAAATCTACCTTTGTCCCATCCTGTGTATTAGTTACCTTTCCTATACATATTTTTTATCACAGATCTATTCTCATAGACACCATCATGGATTTCTATGCGGAAACTGAAAGTTTGCAAGTCAGAATTAGAGATCAAAGTTCTTTACTTCTCTTGCGCCAGGTGACAATATCTTCAACAGCTAAACGCCATCAAAAAGAAGCATGTCTACTGTTTAATAATTTAGTAACAGCAGCAAGATAAGAACTGAAGCTTGAACTTTGTATCTGTCATTAAGAAGATAATGGCACAAGATAAATCAAAGAATAAAAGTTGTTCTGCTCCTTTCTTGTACTCTTTTCTGAACTCTTTTTCTGGTCTATTGGTTTTATATTCCCAAATAATGTTTCTCAACTTGACCACGGAAAGGAAAAGAAGAGCACAGGGGCTGAGAGATCAGAGCTATGAAGTATTCAAGAGATGCTGAGCTACATGACACTTAGAAATTAACCATGGTCACCTTATTGGTGAGATAAAAAGGGTCTTTAAAGGATATGAAAACAAGAATTCTAAGAAGTGACTGCCTCATGATTCAAGGCAAAGTCTACCCACCTCCACAAGCTCTAGCATTATTTTGGCCTCTTGTACTTACCTCTGCTTTCCATGTTGACTTCATTACCTCACTGGTGTTCTGTCTTCCCCCACCTCCTGAACAAAAATTTTCAAGATTCCAGCAGACACAAGGATAAACTAGTATACAACTGTGCTTTGTAACATCTAGCTCTTTCTGGGACTTACACGTTAATCAACTGGGATATACCTTTGACCTTAACGTATGACACTGTTCCACCTCACCTCTGAGATCACCAATCTTAGGACTAGTTAACCCTTTGGAATTACATCTTAAGCTTATATATGTCTAACTTAAATCTTATTGGTGCTACCCTATTCCCTCCCCACCTCCCCCTTCACACATTGGGATCTTTCCTACAAAGAAATCATGGAGAACTGGATTAGAATAACTGCTCTACTGATTACCGACTGTACAGCTTTCATAATCACTGAACACCAGTTTCTTCATTATCAAAATAAGGATATAACACATCTTGCAGAATTCTTTTGAGCACAGACACACAAACTATCAGCTGCTCCTACTATTACTACACTGAACTTTCAAATTTCAAACATAATAATCCCTTCTCTGTATATGATTATTTCATAAGTTTTTAAAGTAATTAATTTGACATCAGTTCCATTTTACAAAAGAGGAGACTGAAGCTGCACAAAGTCCTGAATATGGTAGGGCTTCCGTAAATGTCAAAATACTATTCTGAAGGGTAAGTGACATAGTCAAGGTGACACACCTAGTGTAAATTAGGATCAGAACCAAGGAATTCTGACTCTTCAATAACATTCTTTCCAGTATTTTGCCAATCAGGTCATTGCCTATACTGTGTTTCTGTATTTATTTGAAGAGAATCCTATATAACAAAACCCTCATATGCAAATTGACCAAACAGCGGAACGACCGGTTGCTATGACACGCACTGACCAACAGGGGAAAGATGCTCAATGCAGGAGCTGCCCCCAGTCAGGAGACGACCGGCAGCGTGATTGGGGGGGGCGGGGGGGGGGGCGCGGGGCCAGCCAGTGGGCAGCACCAGGCCACCAACCAAAGCGGGTGCCAGCGGGGCCTCCCCAATTGCCCCGCCTGCCAGCTGGCCCACAGATAGCCCTGATTGCCGGCCAGGCCTAGGAACCCTACCCTATATATTGGGAACAGTCTCTTAGATTTAAAAATTAAAACCTAGCAAGGCTACTCTAACACAAAAAAAACAGGATGATGCAGCGATGACATGCATGGACTCTGGCTTGCACATTTTGTGGTCAGCCCTGATTCTGACATTTATAACTGTGTGACAGAGCCAATTACTTAACTTCTCTCTGCTTCAGTTTTTCTATCCTTAAGATGGGGAAAATGGTACTACTGCCCCAGAAGGATCATGTTATGTACTACTTTTTATAACCAGGGCAAAAAAAATGTAGCTGCCCATACAACAGCAAGATGCCTTTCACCTGTATGAAAAGTATAGTCACTGGTGCATGCAGCGTCCTGGATTGCGAGAGGGATGTCAGACTGCCGGTTTAGGCCCGATATCCCCCAAGGGGTCCCGGATTGCGAGAGGGCGCAGGCCAGGCTGAGGGACCCCACCCCCGTGCATGAATTTCATGCACCGGGCCTCTAGTATAATTATAACGTATTTTCCATGCACTATCTCAACCACTTATCTTTTTTATATTTGTTGTTGTTAATCCCCACCGGAGGATATTTTTTCCATTGTTTTTTTTAGAGAGAGGGAGGGAGGGAGGGAGGAGGAGGGGGAGAAGGAGAGGGAGAGACAGAGAGAAAAACAGAGAGAGACATAGATTTAATAGAGACACACTAACTGGTTGCCTCAGGGCTGGGGATCAAACCTGCAACCCAGGTATGTGCCTTTGACCACGAATCAAAACTGCGATCCTTCAGTGCAAGGGCTGATGCTCTAACCCCTGACAAACAACTGGCCAGGGCTTTATTTTTTTTTAATCCTCATCTGAGGACAAGCTTAGAGAAAGGAGTGGGGAGGGAGAGAGAGACAGAGACAGAGACAAAGACAGAGAGAGAGAGAGAAAAAACAATGTGAGAAAGACTCTATCGCCTGACTGCCTGCCTTCTGTATGTGATCTGCAACCCAGGTAACGTGCCATGACCGGGAATTAATCTGGGAATACACAGGACAATGGACCAACCAACTGAGCCACTCTGGCTCTCTTTATCTTATAAATTTACAGCAATTTTTGCATATTAAACTTCTCTCAAAGTTTCTCTATTCACTCATCCTATTCATTGAAGATTCCATGACTTAATTCAACAGAAGAGGTTGAGATCATCAGGCCATTTCAAGATAGGCATCTACCACTACAACTTCACTCTCTAATTCCATATTGTAATCCTTTTCAGCAGATGTTTCATCTATTACTTATGATTTCCAACTTTCAGCCACAGGAAAAGGCCTCTCAGATCTAAATATCTTGACCTCACACTATCTGCATAATTTCCCTAGAATGCTTTCATTTCTGCCATTTATATCCTTCTCCCTCCCCTTCCCCTTCCCTCCCTCTCCCCCTCTCCTCTTTGCTCTCCCTCTCCCTCACCATTACAGAAATGCAAATCAAAAGCACAATGAGGAGGATCCAAGATGGCGGCGTAGGTAAACACCTAAACTGCTGCCTCGCACAACAATTTCAAAACTACAACTAAAAGACAAAACGTGATAACCCAGAACCACGGGAAAGCTGGCTGAGTGGAAGTTCTACAACTAGAAGGAAAGAGAAAAGAGCATTGAGACGTGCACAAGCACTGAAAAGCTGAGGTACGGAGGTGTGCGCGAATCGGGCTGGCGGCAGGCATTGCTTTTTTCAACCAGAAGGGAGACAAGCCCCCGATTACTCTGAAATCCAGTTTCTGGGGAGACGCGGAGGACCCAAACTCCTATGGGGAGAAGCTGGACTGTCTGCCATCGGGTTGGAAAGTGAGGGTGGCTTGCTTGCAGAGCTGCGCGCAGGAATAATTGTTTACTGCGCTGGGGCGCGGGATGTGGAGACACGGTCGGAAACGCAGAGCCAGCTAACTGGCAGCCATCGCTGTTTGCCACGCCCTAGCCTAGTGACTCCCTGAGACCCCGCCCCACACAACCAACAAACCCACCCAAGCTCCAAGCAGCGGCTTTAGCATATGAATGGCCTGCCCTATCGCAGCTTAACATAGCAAACTTGCAGCCCAGGGAAGACAGCTCCAAAACCTCCAAACTCCAAGCAAAGATGAGAAAACTGTAGTTCTTGCTGTAGCTCCTGCTGGGTGGCCTCAGACAGTAGCTGACCTGCACCCCATTGGAGATCCAGAAGCCAGTGTACCTACTGGTCAGTGTGAGACACCAGATTTCAACTCCTCACATCCATAAGTGACACATTCAAGAGGCAGACTCAGTGAGCACCAAAGCCCCACTGAAACAAGTCCTGCCCCATAAGCGTGTCTCCAGCACAGCAGTTCTTCCATTATAGACACAGCGGGTCCTCACAGCCAGTTGGCTTGGAGGTCAGTTCCTCCCAGAGTACCAACAGCAATCAAGGCTTAACTACACCAAGACTTTGCACTCAGCCCACAAAGGGGTGTACCAAGAGCGTCCACCTCAGGTGATTGGGGAGGCTGAGCTACTGGCCCCTATAGGTCACCTACCACACAAAGCCACTCCATCAACACAAGGAAGCAGCAAAATGTGGAGACAAAGAAACATGTCACGAATTAAAGAAATGGAGGAAAGAAAACTACTGGACAACACAGAGTTCAGAACCACATTTATAAGGTTACTCAAGAATCTTCTAAAAACCGCCGAGAAACTTGATGAGACCTCTGAGGAGCTTAGTGAGACCTTCAAGGACCTTAATGAGAATGCAAAAAAAAATGGAAAAGGACCAGTCAGAAATTAAGCATACACTGTCTAAAATAAAGAATATACAGGAACTCGCCCTAACCGGTTTGGCTCTGTGGATAGAGCGTCGGCCTGTGGACTCAAGGGTCCCGGGTTCGATTCCTGTCAGGGGCATGGACCTTGGTTGCGGGCACATCCCCAGTGGGAGGTGTGCAGGAGGCAGCTGATCGATGTTTCTCTCTCATCGATGTTTCTGGCTCTCTCTCCCTCTCCCTTCCTCTGTAAAAAATCAATAAAATATATTTAAAAAAAAAAAGAAAAAGAATATACAGGAACTCAACTGTAGATCAACGTACCCCAAGAATCAAACCAAAGATCTGAAATATGAGAAAACAAAAAACACCCAACCAGAAAAACAAAAAGAAAAAAGAATCCAAAAATATGAAGATAGTGTAAGGAGCCTCTGGGACAACTTTAGGCGTACCAACATCCGAATTTTTGGGGTGCCAGAAGAAGAGAGAGAGCAAAATATTGAAAACCTATTAGAAGAAATAATGACAGAAAACTTTCCCTACCTGGTGAAAGAAATAGACTTACAAGTTCAGGAAGTACACAGAACCCCATACAAGAGGAATCCAAAGAGGACCACACCAAGACACATCATAATTAAAATGCCAAGGGCAAAAGACAAAGAGAGAATCTTGAAAGCAGCAAGAGAAAAATGGTTAGTTACCTACAAGGGAGCACCCATACGACTGTCAGCTGATTTCTCGACTGTCAGCTTATTTCTCAGCAGAAACTATGCAGGCCAGAAGGGAGTGGCAAGAAATATTCAAAGTGATGAACAGCAAGAACGTACAACCAAGATTACTCTACCCAGCAAAACTATCATTCAGAGTTGAAGGTCAGATAAAGAGCTTCACAGACAAGAAAAAGCTAAAGGAGTTCATCACCAACAAACCAGGATTACATGAAATGCTGAAGGGTATTCTTTAAGAAGAGGAAGAAGAAGAAAAAGGTAAAGATAAAAATTATGAACAACAAATGACATCAAATACAAACCTACCAACAAGTGAATCTAAAAATCAAGTGAATAAAAAATCTGAAGAACAGAATGGACTGGTGAATATAAGAATCAGGGACATAGAAAGGGAGTGGATTGACAATTCTCAGGGGGGAGGGGGTGTGAGGGGTGCGGGAAGAGATTGGACAAAAATCTTACACCTATGGATGAAGACAGTGGCCGGGGGTAAGGGCATGGGGTGGGGTGGGGAATCAGGTGGAGGGGAGCTATGGGGGGAAAAAAAAGAGGAACACCTGTAATAATCTGAACAATAAAGATTTATTAAAAAAAAAAAAGCACAATGAGATACCACTTCACACCCACTAGGGTGGCCATAATACAAAAGACAGATAATAAAAAGAGTTGTTGAGAATGTGGGGAAAATGGAACCTTCTGGACTGCTGGTAGGAATGTAAAATGATGCAGTCTCTTTGGTAAATGGTCTGGCAGTTCCTCAAATGATTACTGTTGGGTCTGATCAAATAATTGAATCAATACCCCCTCCCCTGGGAACTGACCTTTAGGCCACTTCACAATGGACATTCCACTTGCTTAGATCACATTCCACTTGCTAAGACCATTATTTCTCCCCTCCAGGGTTTCCCAGAATCCGGACCTGCACAGAGAATTCTTTGCCCAGAAAAAGCCCGCCTAGAGTCCTTTAAAAACCTCTGTCTCATGCCCTAACCGGTTTGGCTCAGTGGATAGAGCGTCGGCCTATGGACTGAAGGGTCCCAGGTTCGATTCCGGTCAAGGGCATGTACCTTGGTTGCGGGCACATTCCCAGTAGGGTGTGTGCAGGAGCAGCTGATCAATGTTTCTCATTGATGTTTCTAACTCTCTATCCCTCTCTGTTCCACTCTGTAAAAAATCAATAAAATTAATAAATAAATAAAAAAACCTCTGACTCCCATCTTTGAGTGTGGTGCCATTTTGGGGCTCAGGCCATCTGGAATCCAGATGACCTAATAAATTCATAATTCTTTACCCCTTTTGGCCTCGTGCGTTGCTCCTTCAGCGACCTTAACAATTACACATAAAGTTACCTTATGATCTAGCAATTCCACTCTTAGGTTCATACAAAAGAGAAATGAAGACATATGTCCACACAAAAACTTATGCACAGATAAACACAACAACATTATTCATAATATCAAAAAGTGGAAACAACTCATAGGCCCATCACTTGATGAGTAGTTAAATAAAATATAATATATCCATACAATGGAATATTATTTGGCAATAAGAAGGGAATACTGACATTTACAATACCAATGAATCTTGAAAACAGTGTGTTAAGTGAAAGAAGTTAGTGACAAAATACCACATATTGTATGATTTCATTTAAATAAAATGTCCAGAACATACAAAAATCAAGAGAGATAGAAACTAGGTTAGTTGTTGCCTAAGGCTGGAGGGAATGGGGGAGTTTGGGCAATGATGGCTAAAGTGAGTGGGGTTTCTTTTTGGGGTAATAAAATGTTCTAAAATAAATTGTGGTGATGGTTGCAAATCTCTATAAATATATTAAGTCATAGAACTGTACAATTTCAATGGTTGAACTGTATGATATGTGAATTATATTTTAAGAAGATGTTAAACTTGTTAAAAAGCTGTTAAAAATCATTCCTCCATGTAGTATTTCTAACAGAACTTTTCTCCTCAGCCACCTCAACTCTTAAGATCAATACAAGTTTACTACATAGATGTACCTGATAAGAAACAGAATGGTATATTCTATGGAAAAAGTCCTAGTCAAGGAGAGAAGGAAACATATATTGAATCCCAGTTTTGGCATCAATTACCTGTGGAGACAAGTCTCGCTAAGCCCCCGTTTCCTTAACTTTAAAACCTCTTACGATAAAATTCTTGGTGGACTCTCTCTTAGAAAGATCTTCTTGTAATTTATACAAATTTGAATTTATAGAGGGGCTAGATAAGGGACTTCTATAGAAAGGTGTCATCTGTATTCTATGGTATCTGCTATGATAAATCTGTGGAATAAGCAGCTACTACTCTATATATTTATGTCAAATATTCAGAGCAAATATGAAACCATGAAATTCAAAGACAAAGTTGTTGTCACAATACACAGATGGCACTTTGGAGTATGTGTGATTGATACCAAAATTAAAAATACTTATAAAGCTGTTACACTGCATTGTACCATGGACTCTTAGATAATGAAACATCTCTTTACCCTAAACAATATATTACTATTTTCATTGCAGATCTTATCAGTAACCACCAAAATAATAGTGACCTTTTACGTAACAGGCTCTTCATGTACATTATTTTATTCAAAAATAAAATTTATTATTTTTATCTTCAAAATACCCTGCAATCTAGTTATTTACTGGCTTCATTTTTAAAGATGAGGAAATTAAGGCTTAGAGACTGTAAGCACCTTGCTTATCTTTGCTATTCAACCCATCTATCTTTGATGTTGTCATAGCTTGGCCTACCTAAAAGACAAACCAAATCTCAAGGGACATGCTTCATTTTATTCAGCTTATCCAAAAGGAACCTTGTTAGCATCATTTTTGTTCTAATGTCTTTAACATTACATTGTAACAGCAGCTCAACAGAACTGGATGGCTTGTAAATTACATATAACATTCAAATGGTACCACCTCTGGGCCTAGGCTCCTACAGCTCTCTCACCCTGGAATATCCTTCTATCTCTATATATCCAAGATCACCATGATCTTAAAGGCCCAAATGTCATTGCCCACCTAAAAATTTCTCTTGAGTTTTCTTTGTATAAATTATCTTCCTCTTCTCAACTCTCATAGAATTTCATGAATGAATAATAAAATACATACATTAAGCCAGATACTGTGATGGGCACTGAATTAGTTATACTAAAGATTAACTCTTTTATATGCTGCAGACCAAGGAAATTAATTGTATGTATGTTGCAGTCAGTTTACACAAACTTGCAAAAAGGCAAATCTGTCCGTAAAATTCCCTGTGCTGTTAAAGAAAAAAATCTTGACTCATAGCTTCAAAAATAAAGATAATTGAGGATGAGAGACATATTCTTGAGTTCAATTTCTAAACACTAAGAACAACTTAAAACTCACAACTTGGTTGTTATTTATTAACTTATTTTCCAATTCGAGTTTTTAAAAATAATTTCACTCTCATAAAACTCAAATCAAAGCTTTTCTTTCCATTTTGGTAGGCTTCAATTACCAAGTTTCATTTGTTTTAAAAAACAATCAAGTCATAACAGCATACATCACTCTATTGCTCAAAAAGCTATATAAGCATAATATAATCTGGTGGCTAGTCTGGGAGCTTCAGGTTCCTTATCTGTAAAGTGGGAGTGCTTTCCTCGAATGATTCTGAGGCTCACATCCTATCTAATAAAAGAGTAATATGCAAATTAACCATCACTCTGCTACACCCACCAGCCAATCAGGAGCGAGTATGCAAATTAACCCCAACCAAGATGGCTGCGACCACAGAGCGAGCAGGAGGCTTGGGTTTCCCTGGCAATGGAGGAAGCCAAGCTTTCCACACACTCTGCCGGGCCCAGGCCTCCACTCAAGGCTACAAAGTTTCAATTATAGAAGATAAATAAATCCCAGATCCCAGGGCCTCCGCTTGGGTTGCCGGGGGGGCGTGGCCGGCCTGCAAACCACTACAGACACCTCACCCAGGCTGCGCCATGCCCCAAGGGAACCTCCACCGTGATCCGGGACACCCTTCAGGGCCAACCAGCCAGCCCCCACCCGTGCACCAGGCCCCTATCCTATCTAATAAAAGAGTAATATGCAAATTGACCATCACTCCAACACACAAGATGGCTGCCCCCATGTGGTCAAAGATCCTGCCCCCATGTGGACACAAGATGGCCGCCACAAGATGGCCAGCAGGGGAGGGCAGTTGGGAGGGACCAGGCCTGCAAGGGAGGGCAGTTGGAGGCGATCAAGCCTGCAGGGGAGGGCAGTTAGGGGTGACCAGGTCGGCAGAGGAGGGAATTTGGGGGTGACCGGGCCTACACGGAAGGGCAGTTAGGGGGGACCCAGGCCTGCAGGGGAGAGCAGTTGGGCGGGACCAGGCCTGCAGGGGAGCAGTTAGGCATCAATCAGGCTAGCAGGGGAGTGGTTAGGGGATGATCAGGCTGGCAGGCAGAAGCGGTTAGGGGCAATCAGGAAGGCAGGCAGGCAAGCAGTTGGGAGCCAGCAGTCCTGGATTGTGAAAGGGATGTCCGACTGCCCATTTAAACGGGCAGCTGGACATCCCTTGAGGGGTCCCAGATTGGAGAGGGTGCATGCTGGGCTGAGGGACACCCCTCCCCATGCACGAATTTCATGCACCAGGCCTCTAGTGGGATAATAAACATGACAGTATTCTGTAAATGTTAATTATTATGATAATTTATTATCTCTCAAGCTTACCAAATCAAATTTTAATGTTTTATCCTAGTGTTTATGTTGCAGAAGACTGGAGAAAACCAAGCAATGCTTAGAGAAATGGAGTTACACTTCATTATTATTATTATTATTATTATTATTATTATTATTATTATTACGTGCGGGCCCAGAGAAAAATGTCTTTCAAATTCTGGGCAAAAAACATGGAGGAAGCTTCCCTATTTATACTTTTTCCAGCTCTTTGTCTCCCAAATAAGGGTTTTTCCAGTCCCCTTTGCAAGTTCTTAAAGAGCTCTATGTGCTTTGAGACCTCAACCAAAGGCCTGGCCTGGCGCCAGCACTGATAACTTCTTCTGGGGGAGGTTTATGGCCTCTCTGGAATGGGAGCAGTCTTATTTTCCTTATTATTTAAGCAATCAAGCATTTACAGAAGCCAAAATAGCAGGGTTAAAATTTCAAACAGCAGTTTTTATATAAGATGGATGCTTCATTAAACTTTCTCTTATTTATCTGTACTTCACTTATCTGTGACTCATTAACCACCTATAGTAATTACCTCCTCTCCATCTAAATCTTACCTATCTTTTAAGAACCATTGCATGGGTGGGGGGGGCAGGAACAGGCTGGAAGAGGTCAATGGGGGGGAAAAGGAGACAAATGTAATACTCCCAACAATTAAGAATTTTTTAAAAAAAAAAAAGAATCATTGCAAATGACTCCTCATGGAAGCTTCCTCAGACTACTCCAGCTCAGGGTGCTTTCTCTATGAGCTCTCTCTAATCCTTCCTTCTTAAGACCTCTAGTAAGCCGAAACCGGTTTGGCTCAGTGGATAGAGCGTCGGCCTGCGGACTGAAGGGTCCTGGGTTCGATTCCGGTCAAGGGCATGTACCTTGGTTGCGGGCACATCCTCAGTCGGAGGTGTGCAGGAGGCAGCTGATCGATGTTTCTCTCTCATCGATGTTTCTAGCTCTCTATCCCTCTCCCTTCCTCTCTGTGAAATATCAATAAAAAATATATTTTTTTTAAAAAAAGACCTCTAGTAAGCATCTTCAAACTTCATTTTCATAATTCCCCCTCTTAAAAACCTACAATGATTTCTCAGTACTTTTAGCATAAAATCATGGCTATGAATTAGATTCAGTGAAAAGATGATGGCTTGTTTTGTTTATCTTAATGAGCCTTTTTGAAATGTAATTAGGACTGTTTTACAGTTTATTCTATTGTGGGGTTTTTTAAATTTAGCTGAGTCTATTACTTTCCAAATGATTTCATGTTGTGTTCTCCCAAATGAACAGTTTTTATGTGTGTTTTTCAGTTTTTGAAAATTGTGGTAAAAACTCATAAAATTTACCATTTTAATAATTTCTAAGTGTACTGTTCAGCAGTGTTAAGTATATTTACATTGTTGTGCAATAGATTTCCAGAACTTTCTCATTCTGCAAAACTGAAACTCTGTACCCATTGAACAACTCTCCATTTCCCCCTCCCCCAAACTCCTGGCAACCACCACTCTACTTTCTGTCTCTATAAATTTGACTGTTCTAGGAACCTCATGTTAAGTGGAATCATGCAGTATTTTTTTCTATTGTGATGGGGGTTTTTTTCACTTAGCATAATGTTTTCAGGGTTCAACCATGTTGAAGCATGTCAGAATGTCCTTCCTTTTAATGGCTGGATAATATTCCCTTGTTTTGTTCACTCATCTGTCAATGGACCCTGGGTTTGTTTCCGCCTCTTGGCTATTGTGAATACTACTCGAAGTCAAATCTGTTGGGCTATTGTTCTCTTTAGAAGATCTGAAGGAAGATTAAAACACTCCCACCAGGAGTAAATATAAAGACTGAAAGCTAAAGATGAGTTGCCAACTACTGAAATAAGGAGCAAAGAGGAGGAGAACAATACAATAAATGTCCTCCTCTTCCTTCTCTTTCCTTACTTCTATCGAAATGGCAAAACCAAGTCAGAAAAATTCTACTTGATATAATCACTAATCCCTGTGTGAGCTAGAATTCCTTAGCAGGTCTGAGAGTAGACTGCTACAAACATAAGGAGAAAGCAATGCCCTGATGAGTTGAGATGCCATGCCAGAATGCTAAATTCATTCATTCATACACATAATCATTCATTCAAATATTTTGAGTTTTTGGCATTTGTAAGGCTCTGTGATTAGAGAATACAAAGATGACTGTTGCTGAAAAGCTTCATAGAAACTAATGCAGTCTTTAAAGGATTTAGCACAATTCCTGGCACATAATAAGCAATCAACAAATGTTAGCCACCATTACCAAAAAAATCCAATGGTAATTTAGATGACATAACAATGTTCACTAAACAATTCTTATGATAAATGCTTTTTAAAAACAGCTTTATCGAGATATAATTCACACATCATATAGTTCACCTATTTAAAAGTGTAAAATTCAATAGTTTTTAGTATAGTCACAGAAATGTGCAACCATTACCACAATCAACATTTTCATCATCTCAAAAAGAAACCTTGTAGATCCTTTTGTAGTTCACGAGCATGATGATTGGGTGTTCACACTGCTGTGTGAGATGTGCCGTCCACAAACCTTGTTACACCTTTGGCACATGACCCATCTGACATGGAAAAAAAAAAAAAGGAACCCTGTACCCCATAGCCATTGTCCTTCTATATCTCCATCCCTCCCTTACCTTCCTGGTCCTTAGTAACCACTAATCTACAAACTTACCTATTTTGGATACTTCCAAAATAAATGGAATCATGTAATATGTGGTCTTTTGTGATCAATTCTCCCTCATAAACCAGCTTGAAAATATCTGATGACAAAATAAAAATATTAAAATCACCACATCCAAAACAACTTCTGAAAATCAACTTTTAAAATGCCCACATATTTAGATAAGGGCTTTAATGTATCCATGAGTTTATTATAAAACAAAAACTAGTTTAATGAGAAGTGCCTGATGAGAAAGACATGACTTAAGCCACACAATCGAGATACTTTGTTTATATTTATCATAAATCCCACTGATTAGATGTTTCTTTCTCCTACTGTCATCTGCCAGGAGAAACTTAAACCGTCCATTCATTTTTATAGCTCATGAATAAGATTTTTTTCTATTTTTTTTATTGATTTCAGAGAGGAAGTGGGGGGGGGGAGAGAGAGAGAGAAAGAGAGAAAGAAACATCAATGATAAGAGAAAATCATTGATCAGCTGCCTCCTGTGTGCCCCCTGCTGGGGATCAAGGCCGCAACCTGGGCATGTGCCCTTGACTGAAATCGAACCCAGGACCCTTCAGTCTGCAGACCGACGCTCTATCAACTGAGCCAAACCAGGTAGGGCTCATGAATAAGATCTGAGAACTAAATTGCAATGAAAAACATGAGTCTGGTTTAAGACTTTATACTGAAGTCCCAAATGAAATTTATTTACCCTGTAGGGGAAAATATAACACTACTATTTATTTTGTTCAAAGTATTTCTAGTCTCACATTTAGAAGAGCCAGGCAAGCAAGGATTTCTTTATCAGTAAAATAAGGGGCTATATTATGTAATCTTTTTTTTTTAAGCCAGGAGTGCTTTTTTAAATTTATTTTTTATTTTTTATTGATTTCAGAGAGGAAGGGAGAGGGAGAGAGAGATAGAAACATCAATGATGAGAGAGAATTATTGACTGGCTGCCTCCTACACTCCTCCCACTGGGGATTGAGCCCACAACCCAGGCATGTGCCTTGACGGAATCGAACCTGAGACCCACTTCAGTATGAAGGCTGACACTCTATCCGAACCTGAGCAAAACCGGCTATGGCTGGCCTTGACTATTTAAAAGTACTTGATAGTTGTAAAATATGGTCTGGAATACTACCTTGTGTTTAAGTGTTTTAAATACCATTCCAAACTTATTCACATCTATTGTTTACTTGTTTCTTCGAGATAATAAGAGTAAATATTATGTCATTTTAAAATTCAGAAACTGAAATACAGAGAAATATTTGTCTAAAATCACACAGAATAGGAAAACTCTGGGTTTCTACTACTGGGTTCTTTTCATCATATCAAAATTTGGAATTAATTTGGAAATGTGGATACCTATAATTCAAGAACCAGGGTGAGGTTGCGAATTTATTGCCATTTCTGACTTTTAGACTTGTCTGATATCTATGAAAGAAGATAATATTAGCAGAGATTCAACAAATATTTACTCAGTGTCTATCAAGTGGCATGTTTTATCAGACATAAGATTACTCTGCAGCAGTAGGGAGGCTGGATTAGAAGTAGCCGGAGGTGAGGATGGTGGCAGTAGGTAGTATGGGAACAGATGGAAGAAAGCAGACAAGATCAGCCACTTTTTTATTATTCTTTATACTAGAGGCCCAGTGCACGAAATTCGTGCACGGGGGGTGGGGGTGTGTCTCAGCCCAGCCTGCACCCTCTCCAATCTGGGACCTCTCAAGGGATGTCCGACTGCCTGTTTAGGCCCGTGGGATCGGACCTAAATGGGCAATCGGACATCCCTCTCACAATCCAGGACTGCTGGTTCCCAACCGCTCGCCTGCCTGGCTGATAGCCCCTAACCTGGGATTGGGCCTAAACTGGCAGTCGGACATCCCCTGAGGGGTCCCGGATTGGAGAGGGTGCAGGCTGGGCTGAAGGGACCCTCACCCATGCACGAATTTTATGCACTGGGCCTCTAGTTTATTAACAATTACTTATTACTTTATTGTATTATTTTCCAGATGAACAACTGCAAACCTACTTTTGCTCCAACTTGTATATTCACAGAAATATTAAGCCAGTCATGTATATTATCTCAGCTCATAAACCCAAAAGAAATCAGGTAGATGTGAAGATTACCCTAGCTGGTTTGGCTCTGTGGATAGAGCGTTGGCCTGCGGACTGAAAGGTCCCAGGTTCAATTCTGGTCAGGGGTGCATGCCGGGTTGCAGGCTCGATCTCCTGTAGGGGGCGTGCAGGAGGCAGCCAATCAATGATTCTCTCTCATCATTGATGTTTCTATTTCCCTCTCCCTTCCTCTCTGAAATCAATAAAGATTTTTTTAAAAATCAGGTAGAAATTCAAAGGAAATTACTACTTTTGGAAAATAGCAATTTATATCAAGAATTCAAATTATTTTATTTTGCACGCGCACATGTGTGTTTAAATAAACACTTCTCTAAATCTTAAGTTTCTTAAACTGATACTAAACTGCTACCAAACAACAGGACACTATCAAATATAGAAAGGGCAAGAATAACATTTAAAAAAAATATTTTCAAGTGCTCTATAAGTCTGGATTAAATTATTTCAATAAATCAATAGCAGAACTTCAGGGTGGGGGGCGAACCCACAATTCCTATTTCATCTCTTAAAATTAATCTCTTCATAAGCCAATTCAAGATATACAAGTATGATTTTTATCTCGTATGTGTTTTTCACCATATGAAAAATTTTAATATAAGCAAAACTGAGCAGGAAAGAAAATGTGGTATGACTGAAAAAGAATTAAGTTATCACTGATTTGCTATTATTTTAATTATTTTTATATAGAAAATGAATTCTGATGGTTATACCTGTCCTAAAGAAAGTAAGCCTCCCAAGAAAATGTGAAAATAAACATGAACCCCAAATTGAGATAATTATTCAATCCACATCTGGAAAATTAAAGTTCAAGCTATTTTCTTAGAACAAACTATATAGCATTTATCTTTCATTTTAGAAAGGTCAGAAAATATATGTTTACACTTTCTTACATATGCATAAATAAACAATGGAAGGATAAACAAGAAACTGATTACCTATGAACTAGTTGAAAAGGCATGGTTGGGCCCTAACCAGTTTGGCTCAGTGGATATAACGTCGGCCTGCAGACTGAAAAGTCCCAGGTTCGATTCTGATCAAGGGCATGTACCTTGTTTGCGGGCACATCCCCAGCAGGAGGTGTGCAGGAGGCAGCTGATCGATGTTTCTCTCTCATCGATGTTTCTAACTCTCTATCCCTCTCCCTTCCTCTCTGTAAAAAGATCAATGAAATATATATTTAAAAAAAAAAAAAGGCATGGTTGGAAGCAGGCTTTCACAGTTATGTCATTTAAAATTTTTGAACTATGGAAATGATTGTCATTCAACAGTAAAACAAAAGGATGTAATATTTTAATGAAATAATCACTCTTAAAAAAGAAAAAAATTTTTTTTCTGATTTTCTCTTCCCCATTTTATTTTATTTTTAAATATATCTTTATTGATTTCAGAGAGGAAGGGAAAGGGATAGAGAGTTAGAAACATTGATGAGAGAGAAACATCAATCAGCTGCCTTCTGCACACCCCTCACTGGGGATGTGCCTACAACCAAGTTACATGCCCTTGACCAGAATCGAACCTGGGACCCTTCAGTCCGCAGGCTGACGCTCTATCCACTGAGCCAAACCAGCCAGGGCTCTTCCCCATTTTAAAAACTTGGGGGTGGGGATGGGTAGAGCTAGAGTGAGTCAAGACAAAACTTTCTAAATGTCTAACTTATCATCTCTTTCTGAATGTCTAATTTTCATCTCTTAAAAATTATTACAGAGACTCAATAGCAAATTTTTCTCCATAAGAGTGTTTTAAAAGGCAGTATAGTTTAAAGTTTCATAAAAGTGCATGCAGTTAAGTTTCAACTAAATTTAATATGGCTTTATGAAATCAATTATCTTATTCAAATCGATGTTTCTCTGGCCAAAGAAAACAACTTTAATTGTGGGAAACGAGTTTGACTGAAAAAATTTAAATCTTATCAGATACTAATTTCAACTCTCTGGGAAAAGGCTGCTCTAAGGAAGTTACCCAAATTATTTACTATATTTGTTTTCTATAAGTATGGATAAACATATAGAGCAGTATCAGAGAATGATTAATATACGAGAACTTTATGGAGTCAACTGGTGTGGGGAAACAAAATGGGTTTGGAGTTAAACATAAGTTTGAACCTGACTCTATACCTCCTGCTGATCTTGGGCAAAAAAACTTAATTCTTCTGAACCTGTTTCTTTAATGACAGAATGAAGCTTATAACCATCTAACTTGAAGAATCATTAGGAGAATTAAGTAAAATGAAATGAAGAAAAAGAACATTGTCAGGTTTCTGACTATTGGCTGGCTCATGCAGAGGATTTAGGACAGGAAGAAAAAGCTTTCTATAAGTGAATATTTTTTAAGTCACACATGAGGAAACAATAAAGGAAGAAAATAATTTAAAATGACAAGGAAAAGAGAAAGCTTTTCTGGAATCAGATAACTGGGATCTATTCAAAGAGAATACACATTTCTCTAAAAATAAAAAGTTTTAACTTCATTTATTTCTTAATTTA
This sequence comes from Plecotus auritus, assembly GCF_963455305.1. NCBI lineage: Eukaryota > Metazoa > Chordata > Mammalia > Chiroptera > Vespertilionidae > Plecotus > Plecotus auritus. The sequence continues at coordinate 143,413,388 of NC_137773.1, forward strand.
CTTCCTCCTTTTTACTTATTTCAGATGTGAACATCCATTAGCATAGAAGAGCGATTTTCAACCTTTTTCATCTCATGGCACACACAAACTAATTCGTAAAGTTCTGTGGCACACCAAAAAATATATTTTTTGCCAATCTGACAAAAAAAATAGGTATATTTTTTATTAATTCACATCAGACAGCTATTGTTGTGTTGGCCGTTGTCATTTTTCATTTGACAATCTAAGGGAAAAGAGGTCAGTGCCCCTGACTAAACAGTCAGGTATTGCATATTTTAAAAATTCTTGCGGCACACTGGTTGAAAATCACTGGCCTAGAAGAATCACTAGACTATACTAGAGAAAACATCCAGTGTAAGTAAACATGACTATCAAATTTAAGATAAAAAGTAACTAAGTAAGATACTAGGTTTAAAATCACTGGAAACATTTATAAATATTTTCTTTCAGAAAACTTCCAACAGAATTAAAAAATGACCACATGAGTACTTCTTTTTGTAAAAATGGACCATTGCTTTTTAAAATATGAGATAATCTTAAGACCACCCTATACTTGTGGAAGATTATTTCTTATTGGCAAAAATACTTGTTACTAAAGTTGGATTCATATGAAATTGCCATTGTTCAACTGTTATAATCTACGAAAAACTCATTTCACCGTGAGTGTTCAATGTGTGTCAGAAATACCATACACTGGGGTATAACAGGTCCTCTGTTTTCATATAACATGGAATTAGTTGAAAAGATAGAATAGGGGCATAGTGCATTCACTGCAATTAAGTAAACTTATTGGCATAACTATTCCGTTTCTCCTTCATATTTCAGTGCCATACAGACTGAAACAATTAAGAATATTATCTTTTTCAATTCGTTATTGAACATATACTATGTTTAAGGGCATTTGATAGAAAACAAATTTCCTTAGATTTGGTCCTGACCATCCAGTATTGAACCCAGAAACTACCTTTAAATGGAGGAGAGGGGATGTTATAACAAGAAAGTAAAAAGAGATTACCTGCCTTTGAGACCTTTTATTTCTTCATGTTATAGAGAAGATGTGCTCTTAATTCCTCGAAAAGTGTCTTTTCTATAAATCACAGTAATATAGAGTATAGAGTGAAAAGAGTAGTTAAAGTTCAAAAAATAATTGGGAGAGAAATATTGGTAGTAAAATACCTAGAATACAGTTACTTTCTAATCAGAAAATTATCACCTGGCTCTCAACTATTTCAGACACTCTTCTGCAGAATTGTCACTACCCTGACCTGACAATCTACACATCTGCTTTTTATATGTACTACATATTTGAAAATACATGAATTAGAGGTTGTTGAAGAAGAAAACAAAAATCATTATTTTTATTGTTTAGAAGAAATTTGGGGTATTTCTACCCCCCTTCATCCCCACCTGGAAAAGAAAGAAGAAAAGAAGGGATATTTATTTTATTACACATAAGTCCCTGCGAGGCTTGGAGATCCAAGAAACAAGATGCAATTTGACATGGGGATGGAGGGGCAAGAGCTTTGTTCATTTTTGCTTGAACGCATACATTCTACACTGAGATAACCTGTGAGGAACTAAAGGTTTTCCCTTAGATAATAACACATTTCAGGATTTAACAATTCTAACAACGAAGGAAGTGAAGAATCCCTACTGATTTTACTATTTGTTTAAGTTTCTGTCTGTAGAGAATGAACTGTGACACAATTTAACCACCAACTGCTACATTTTTAAAATAGACCTTTTAAAGAACAAAATTGTTTTTGAAATAAATCTCAATTCTCAGCACACACCTCTTTCCAAACTAGTTTCTTAACTTGCTAAAAAGAGAGCTCAATGACTGAGTCAAGAGATGGCTGGGCACTGCCAGGGCTGATTCATTAAGTCAGCAAACCCTCTTCAAAAAGGACTTCATTTTTTTTTTTACGTTTGATTTTCTTAGATTAAAAGAACACCCCCTCCCCAAAGTTGCACATAGGAAATCTGTCTTTCGGGCAGAACTCTGTAAGAATTGATTTCTGAGTCTCTGGTTACTGCTTTTCACATACTCCTTCATTAAGTATGCAAGTTTCTTAACACAAATACTCATTTTAACATTTTCAAGTGCATCTTGAACTATTTTATGGTAGTTCTCCCCAGTTCAATACTAAATTTTGTATGAAAACACTGATTCCACAGATCAATAAGGTTTTCTCATCTGGGTCAATAAGCTGCTTAGATTAACTGCTAATTAAATATGTACCTTTTACCCGCTATTCACTTTTTCACGGATACCCTCTAGAAATTATATCTGAGAAACAAACTAAAACTGCGTCCATATTCAAAGATGACAGCTCTAGTATTAGGGGAACACAATCTGGGATTGCCAGTGCAGTCAGCCTTAAACCTTTTTGTCAGAGGATAGAACAAAAGGCAGCGCTTCCTCCCCCATCCTCTCCTTAGCACTGGAGGATGGCAGGCTTGACAGAACAGTTCTAGAGAAAAAAGGAAGCCATGCCGAAGCTAGTGAGAGTTTCCCCTTAAACATATACACAAAGCTACCCACCTTGGATAGCTGCCTCCTGAGGCTAAAACGCTGGACCATTGTCACCCTGAGCAATCTTCAGACAAAGCAATCCACGAAGGGATGAGTTTTTTTAAAAAACAGCTTCTGGGAAAAGTCGGTGGCAAAACATTTTGAAGACTGTCATAGTAAGTCCAGAGAATTTCCTTGGGAGTCTTAGCAAAGTTGGAACCACTTCATTGTTCTATGGGGAGACACTGCAAACCCTCTGTCAGACAGGACGGGCGGACCGAGGCAGGGAGGGGCAGAATCCTGGAGTGACTGCGCCCAATGCCAAGCTCTGCTAGCACTTCCTGTGAGTCAGCCGTGAGGGGTCTAGACAGAAGGACCACCCCTTCTTCCCTTTCTACCAAACCATTAGCCCAGGATATCGCTGTGGTGCCACCTGAGATTCCGGGACCACAGACCTGATGTTCTGGAGGAGGAGTGCTGCACCCGGCTCAGAAAGCTTCTGCCTCTAGTAGAAAACTGGCAACTGCAACAATTCCTCCTACCTTAAGTTCTCCCAGTAGAAGGGGGAGGGGGTCCCTTGCAAAGAACAATACCCATTCTCAACCTCCAACTCAGGTAATACACTGAAAGAGAGGGTGTAAGTGGCAAGAGTCCTCCCCACTCCCCCCCCCACCCCCCGCCCCACTGTACCAGCTCTGCTCAGAGAAGGAAACTCCTCCCAGCTGAGCTCGGCAGCTGTTCAGCTTTGTCTATGGTAATTGGCCAACCCTTTCCTCTTATTCACTGGGAAGGGTCCTGCCCAGGGAAGGAATGTCAGGTGCAGAGAGGCATACTCCGAGGTTGACTTCAACTTCATTAGGAAGTTCAACATATTAAAGCTGCCCTCTCTCATAAGAACAATATAATTTTTTAGAAAAATCTACACAAAAGAAACAGCTGAGTGAATTAATGCAGGTAAATAAGTAAGAAAAATGGCAATTTTGAGGGCAGTTCCAAAGATAAAAAATATTTTGCTATGATTTGCCACTCTTCCTATCTATCTGATTCTGCTTCCAGACAACCAATGCTCCTCTCTGAATTGTTCATTACTTCTGAATGAATTTAATAACTTATCAGGGCAGAACATGTTGGCATTTATTAATTTTTCCCTGCTCCAGTGACTCTCAATTCCCTGTAAGCATTACATCTTATGCTGCATACAGCCTTTGGTGGAATGAACCTACTATGTGCAGTCGCAGTGTTAGGCATTCCACATCTGTTATCCCATTGATTTCTCAAACAACCCTGTGAAATATCTATCAATATCCCAACTGTTCAGATAAGTAAGAATCTTCTCTGTAAAACCTCAATATTATTATGAGTAAACCACAATGTTCCTAAAAAAATTTTTCAGGCGAGTGAAAAAGGAATTGGAAAGAAAAAAAAGATCTTTATGCAATACTTATTCTCAACTATGCTCATATCTCATATCACACAGTACCAGTTTCCAATTACCACCAAATATGATGTACAATTTTTAAAAATTCACCTACAATATGACACATGTATTTCACACTGCCTTAGGAAGATAGAAAAGATATATCAAAGATATATAGAAAGACATACCGTCTTTAAACATAAATATGAGGTGTTTCTGATACAGAATCCTAGATCATTGCTGATTTTTTCTAACTACACTCCCCCCAAAATGAATGAGGAAGATAAAAGGAATTAGAAAAAAAAAATGTCTGAAGTCTACAGATCCAGTACACATGGATAAAAGGAATTAGAAAAAAAAAATGTCTGAAGTCTACAGATCCAGTATCAATCATGAATTAAACAGGGTATAAATCCTCAAAGTTCCAGATACACAAAGAAAGACTTATGGATTAAAAGAATGGTGTATCCATTCTAGAAAGAACATACACATTTTTTGCATATTAAAATAAAGATAAAACTCCTATAATTGTTTAAATGATACAAAACCGGTAAAAGCCATAGCTAGTTTGGCTCAGTGGATAGAGGTCGGCCTGCGTACTGAAGGGTCCCCGGGTTTGATTCTGGTCAAGGCACATACCCAGGTTGTGGGCTCAATCCACAGTAGAGGGCGTGCAGGTGGCAGCCAATCAATGATTCTCTCTCATCATTGATGTTTATCTCTCTCTCCCTTTCCCTTCCTCTCTGAAATCAATAAACATATTTTTTTTAAAAAATGGTTACAAATCATTTGATAAAAAACTGAAAAGATCCTCTTTTTCCCGTTTTGTGGATAAAAATCGTAGACCAAGATCAAAGGTTTCAAAAGAATAGCAGGAAGGATATAAATGCTTAATCTAGAGAAAAATCAACAATTTTGCAATCATTCTCTTAGGCTGTGACTGAAAATCCATATCATAGTCTTATACTCTATGTGGAGAAGGCAAACAGGAACTGTTCATGGGATTTTTTAGTCTTCTTGGATCATGCACTCTTTGTAAATCTGTTAAAAGTTATGGACTCAGTCATTGGAGTGACATACATGAAATGCATGACCAGTCATATACAGAATTTTCTATATAATTCCAAATGATCCATGGATTCCCCTAAAATTCACCCACAGACATCATATTAAAATCTTATTCTAGTCATAACTACAGAAGAGCTGAATATCAAGACACTAAATGGTCCTGTCTTCTGCTTTCCACTATAGGTAAATAGTTCTTAGTAAAACTAGGAAACAACAACAAAAAGCCTGTTCTCTGACATGTTCGCCCCAACCCCAACACATTTTCTTTACTTGTATATAAAATAACAATCTACTTCCAAAGCCACAAATGGTATTTACAAAGTGGTCTTTTAAGTGTTTTAGTTTTTCTTCATTGTGTAGAAAAAAAAAAGAGATAACATTAATTTTTATATTTCTATATGGTTTCCTGCACATTTTTTTGTTTCACAAAACTAGGACTATACTGTTTTCTGGTTTATCACAAAAAACAAACAAACAACAAAAAAAACAGATCACAAGTACCTTGGATGAATACTTAAAAATTTAAACAATCATCCCAATTTAGCTGGTTTCTATACACAAAACTCCCTTTGTTCTAGCTTCATTCTTAAAATTCTCTATAAATGCATTTAAAAAATAAATTGACGCCCTAACCGGTTTGGCTCAGTGGATAGAGCGTTGGCCTGCGGACTCAAGGGTCCCAGGTTTGATTCCGGTCAAGGGCATGTACCTTGGTTGCGAGCACATACCCAGTAGGGAGTGTGCAGGAGGCAGCTGATCGATGTTTCTCTCTCATCAATGTTTCTAACTCTCTATCCCTCTCCCTTCCTCTCTGTAAAAAATCAATAATTATATTTAAAAAAATAAATAAATAAATAAAATTGACATGAACAGTTTTGTAATTTTTTAAAATCCTCACCTGAGTATATGTTTTCATTGATGAGAGAGGGAGCGAGAGAAACATCAATAAGTTGCCTTCAGTACTCACTCTGACCGGGACCAAACCCCGAAAACTTAGGTATGTGTCCTTAACGGAAATCAAACCTGCAACCTTTTGACGATGGGACAACGTTCCAACCAACGAAACCACCTGGCCAGGGCTATAGTTTTGTTTTATTAAATATCATGTACTATGAATTACATTATTGCAGAGAAGGAAAATAAATCATAGAGTTGGAATTAGAGTAGTGAAATACCCAGATTTCACTACATTGCTTTTTCCGTTACACTATGCTTCCTTCTACTTTTTAAATTATTAAAGAACACTAACTACTTAAAATACTCATGTAGTAAATTTTTTTCTGTAAATTGAATAATGATTCCATTTTTAAAACTTGAAACTTTACACTGTAAGTTATGAATGAGTTTCCCTATAGCCTGGCAAACCTGAGATAGTAATATGCTTATAGTTACTCCCTTATCTCTTTGGTAACCAGCCTTGTAACAGTTACATAAAATAAATCTTATTGTTCAAACATCCCTGTGGGTTTTAACCAGTTTCCTGTGATAACCCAGTGCAATAAAACTATAAGCCTTTTACTTTAATAGGCTTTCATTATGCAACACCACATCACTTCAGAAAGCCCCCTCTCATTCATGCTAAACAAGCATTTTCGACACCAGAAACTCAGTATGGAATGAAACATTCCCGAAGGATCCAAGATGGCGGCGTAGGTAAACACCTATACTGCTGCCTCGCACAACAATTTCAAAACTACAACTAAAAGACAAAACGTCTATCACCCAGAACCACGGGAAAGCTGGCTGAGTGGAAGTTCTACAACTAGAAGGAAAGAGAAAAGAGCATTGAGACGTGCACAAGCGCTGAAAAGCTGAGGTACGGAGGTGCGCGAATCAGGCTGGAGACGGGCGACTGGGGGCGCTGCTTTTTTTCAACCGAAGGGAGACAAGCTCCCAATTACTCCGAACTCCAGTTTCTGGGGAGACGTGGGGGACCCAAACTACTATGGGGAGAAGCTGGACTGTCTGCCATCGGGTCGGAAAGGGAGTGAGGCTTGCTTGCAGGGCTGCGCGCAGGAATAATTGTTTACTGTACTGGGGCACGGGACGCGGAGACACGGTCGGAGACGCAGAGCCAGCTAACTGGCAGCCATCGCTGTTTGCCACGCCCTAGCCTAGTGACGCCCTGAGACCCTGCCCTGCACAATCTACAAACCCACCCAAGCTCCAAGCAGCGGCTTTAGCATATGAATGGCCTGCCCTATCGCAGCTTAACATAGCAAACTTGCAGCCCAGGTCAGACAGTTCCAAAACCTCCAAACCCCAAGCAAAGAGGAGAAAACTGTAGTTCTCGCTGTAGCTCCGCTGGGTGGCCTCAGACAGTAGCTGACCTGCACCCCATTGGAGATACAGAAGCCAGTGTACCTACTAGTCAGTGTGAGACACCAGATTTCAACTCCTCACATCCATAAGTGACACATTCAAGAGGCAGATTCAGTGAGCACCAAAGCCCCACTGAAACAAGTCCTGCCCCATAAGCGTGTCTCCAGCGCAGCAGTTCTTCCATTATAGACACAGTGGGTCCTCACAGCCAATTGGCCTGGAGGTCTATTCCTCCCAGTGTACCAACAGCAATCAAGGCTTAACTACACCAAGACTTTGCACTCAGCCCACAAAGGGGTGTACCAAGAGCGTCCACCTCAGGTGATTGGGGAGGCTGAGCTACTGGCCCCTATAGGTCACCTACCACACAAAGCCACTCCATCAACACAGGGAAGCAACAAAATGCAGAGACAAAGAAACATGTCACGAATTAAAGAAATGGAGGAAAGCAAACTACTGGACGACTTAAGAGTTCAGAACCACATTTATAAGGTTGATCAAGAATCTTCTAAAAACCACTGAGGAACTTAGTGAGACCTTTAAGGATCTTAATGAGAATGCCAAAAAAATGGAAAAGGACCAGTCAGAAATTAAGCATACACTGTCTGAAATAAAGAATATACAGAAACTCAACTGTAGATCAATGTACCCCAAGAATCAAACCAAAGATCTGAAATATGAGAAAACAAAAAACACCCAACCAGAAAAACAAAAAGAAAAAAGAATCCAAAAATATGAAGATAGTGTAAGGAGCCTCTGGGACAACTTTAGGCGTACCAACATCCGAATTTTTGGGGTGCCAGAAGAAGAGAGAGAGCAAAATATTGAAAACCTATTAGAAGAAATAATGACAGAAAACTTTCCCTACCTGGTGAAAGAAATAGACTTACAAGTTCAGGAAGCGCACAGAACACCGTACAAGAGGAATCCAAAGAGGACCACACCAAGACACATCATAATTAAAATGCCAAGGGCAAAAGACAAAGAGAATCTTGAAAGCAGCAAGAGAAAAACGGTTAGTTACCTACAAGGGAGCACCCATACGATTGTCAGCTGATTTCTCAACAGAAACTGTGCAGGCCAGATGGGAGTGGCAAGAAATATTCAAAGTGATGAACAGCAAGAACCTACAACCAAGATTACTCTACCCAGCAAAACTATCATTCAGAGTTGAAGGTCAGATAAAGAGCTTCACAGACAAGAAAAAGCTAAAGGAGTTCATCACCAACAAACCAGGATTACATGAAATGCTGAAGGGTATTCTTTAAGAAGAGGAAGAAGAAGAAAAAGGTAAAGATAAAAATTATGAACAACAAATGACATCAAATACAAACCTACCAACAAGTGAATCTAAAAATCAAGTGAATAAAAAATCTGAAGAACAGAATGGACTGGTGAATATAAGAATCAGGGACATAGAAAGGGAGTGGATTGACAATTCTCAGGGGGAAGGGGGTGTGAGGGGTGCGGGAAGAGATTGGACAAAAATCTTACACCTATGGATGAAGACAGTGGTGGGGGGTAAGGGCATGGGGTGGGGTGGGGAATCAGGTGGAGGGGAGCTATGGGGGAAAAAAAGAGGAACACCTGTAATAATCTGAACAATAAAGATTTATTTAAAAAAAAAAAAAAGAAACATTCCCTTTACTTAAGGATGTCATAATCTAGTACAAAAACAGAAAACTTAAACAAATGTCACAATGTGTGGCAAGTGCTATAGTAGTAGTGATAATATAATGTGGCAACTGCTATAATAGCATAGACAATAATGGCATGAAGGAGGGAGTGATGAACTTTCTGTGGGACAAGAAGTCTTATAGCTGGAGTCTTTAAAGTTGAATGGGAATTCTGTAAATAAACAACAACAACAAAACAAAAAAAGAAGGGGAGAGCATCCCATGCAGTGGAAAAAAACCCCACAAATTAGAGAGAGAGGTATGAATCAAGTGGTAAGTAAAATTTAGTTTTTTCATACTAGACATGTCATAAGGCTAGAATGTTCAGAATATTATTTTGTTTGTGGAATAGGAATGTAGATCATAACAAAATTCATTTATTCTTCTTTTGCTAAATTGCTCCTGATAACTATTTTTCTATAAACTATCCGAAGGGGAATAGCCCACTATTTATAAATAATAATGTGATAGGTTCTCTCTTCACAGAAGTTTTTATTCTTTTTTAAAAATATATTTTTATTGATTTCAGAAAGGAAGGGAGAGGGAAAGAGAATTAGAAACATCAATGATAAGAGAGGATCACTGATCAGTTGCCCCCTACACTGGGGATCAAGCCTGAAACCCGGGCATGTGCCCTTGACTAGAATCAAACCCAGGACCCTTCAGTTCGCAGGCTGATGCTCTATCCAAAAGCCAAACCAGCTAGGGCTGATTCTTTTGATTATTGTCTTCCTTTAACACAAAGGGGGAGGAAATCCATTTTCAGAAAGTTTAGTAAACAGTGCTGCCAGTTTCAAGATTCCCTGTGGCAATTCAGGCTCCTTAAATGATATAAGATTTCCTTTTTTTATTTTTATTTTTTATTTAATAAATCTTTATTGTTCAGATTATTACAATTGTTTCTCCTCCCCCCACTCCCACATAGTTCCCCTCCACCCGGTTCCCACCCCATCCTCTGCCCTTACCTCCCCCTTCACTGTCCTCATCCATAGGTGTACGATTCTTGTCCAGTCTCTTCCTGCACGCCCCATACCCTTTTCCCCTGAGAATTATCAGTCCACTCCCTTTCAGTGCCCCTAATTCTATTATATTCACCAGATTATTCTGTTCCTCAGGTTTTTAATTCACTTGATTTTTAGGTTCACTTGTTGATAGATATGTATTTGTTGTTCATAATTTTTATCTTTACTTTTTTCTTCTTCCTCTTCTTTAAGAATACCTTTCAGCATTTCATATAATACTGGTTTGGTGGTGATGAACTCCTTTAGCTTTTTCTTATCTGTGAAGCTCTTTATCTGCCCTTCAATTCTGAATGATAGCTTTGCTGGGTAGAGTAATCTTGGTTGTAGGTTCTTGCTTTTCATCACTTTGAATATTTCTTGCCACTTCCGTCTGGCCTGCACAGTTTCTGTTGAGAAATCAGCTGACAATCGTATGGGTGCTCCCTTGTAGGTAATTAACTGTTTTTCTCTTGCTGCTTTTAATATTCTCTTTGTCTTTTGCTCTTGGCATTTTAATTATGATGTGTCTTGGTGTGGTCCTCTTAGGATTCCTTTTGTTTGGGGTTCTGTGCGCTTCCTGGACTTGTAAGTCTATTTCTTTCACCAGGTGGGGGAAGTTTTCAGTCATTATTTCTTCAAATAGGTTTTCAGTATCTTGCTCTCTCTCTTCTTCTGGCACCCCCATAATTCTGATGTTGGTACACTTGAAGTTGTCCCAGAGGCTTCTTACACTATCTTCAAATTTTTGGATTCTTTTTTCTATTTGCTTTCCTGGTTGAGTGTTTTTTGCTTCTTTGTATTTCAAATCTTTGACTTGATTCTTGCGTTCCTCTAGTCTGCTGTTGGGTCTCTGTATAATATTTTTTATTTCAGTCAGTGTATGTTTAATTTCTAGTTGGTCCTTTTTCATATCCTCGAGGGTCTTGTTAAATTTATCGGCCTTTTCTAGGATATTCTTGAAAAGCCTTATAACCGTGGTTTTGAATTCTATATCCAGTCATTTGTTTTCCTCCATTTCTTTTGTTTGTGATCTGTTTCTTTGCCTCCGCATTTTCGCTGCTTCCCTGAGTTGGTAAGGTAGCTTTGTGTGCTAGATTTCCTATATGGCCCAGTGGGTCGGCCTCCCCAGTTACCTGAGGTGGACACTCTTGGTGCACCCCTTTGTGGACTGTGTATACAGCTTTGTTGTAGTTAAGTCTTGATTGTTGTTAGTATCACTGGGAGGAATAGACCTCCAGGCCAGTTGGCTGTGAGGATCAGCTGTGTCTATGCTGGGAGAAGTTCGGTGCTGGAGACAGCCTTGTAGGATTAGACTTGCAAAATTGCAAAAGCCTCTGTGCTCAGCTTGGATGGGGCAGAGTCTCAGGGCGAAGCAGACAGTCTTGGCTTCCCATCAGCCCTGCCCTTGCGCGCGCGCCTCCAGACCTCTGCCTTCCGCGACTCTCCTGAGTTTCCGCCTGACAGTCCAGATTCCCCCTGTAAGAGCATGGGTCCCCAGGGGCTCGCCCAGAACTGGGGTTCAGTGCAACTGGAACTAGGGTTCAGTGCAGTCAGGAGCTTCCGACTCCCTTCCGCTAGGGAATGCCTGCGGCAACCTCCGAATTCAGCTTTCTCTGCGAGCACTCGCGTGTCCGCGCGTGCATGCGCCTCCATACCCGCCGCGGCTCCCCCGGTCTCCGAGTCTCCGTGTGCCTTTCTCTCTACCTGACAGTCCAGTCTCCCCCTGTATGAGCCTGGGTCCACGGGGTTTCTCCCAGAACTGGGTTTCAGTGCAGTCAGAACTGGGGTTCAGTGCAGTCGGGGGCTTCCTTCCCCCTTCTGCGAGAGAAAGTCAGCCAGGCACTCAGCCGCTCTTCCTCTCTGCGCACGTCTCCGTACCTCAGCCCTTTGCCCCTCCTCTGATTCTCCATGAGCTTTCCTCTTTCCTTCTAGTTGTAGAATTTCCACTCAGCTAGCCTTCCTGTGGTTCTGAATGATGTCTGTTCTGTCTTTTAGTTGTAGTTTTGAAATTGTTGTGCGAGGCAGCAGTTTAGGTGCTTACCTATGCCTCCATCTTGGTTTCTCCTGATATAAGATTTCTGTCTTGCAAAAACAAATTTTTTTTGGGAATCCCACAACAGACTAAAGATCCACATTTCATCTAACATAAGATGAAGTAACTTGTGTAGTTATTTACAAAAGTCCAAGGCCCTGTCGATATAAATACCCATGCAAGTAGTACAATTAATAAGTGGTAAGACATTAAAAGTTGTTGACGATTAAAAAATTTTTTTGGATACTACATCATATTCAATTCCATAACTAACTCATCATGATGGCTGATTTAAAGAATAGCCAACAACTGCCCTAACCGGTTTGGCTCAGTGGATAGCGCATCGGCCTGCAGACTGAAGGGTCCCAGGTTCAATTCCGGTCAAGGGCGTGTACCTTGGTTGCGGGCACATCCCCAGTAGGGGGTGTGCAGGGGGCAGCTGATCAACGTTTCTCTCTCATCGATGTTTCTAACTCCCTCTCCCTTCTTCTCTGGAAAGAATAGCCAACGATGTCAAATAACATTTTTATTTTGATAAATTGGACGTGGCTCTTTCAAAAATGGTAAATTAAGGTTGTCTCCTTTTGTATCAGCAATGTTTTGGGGCTTGCATTAATTTCCCTCAAAAAAAAACACTATGCCATGCATCACCTGCAGTGAATACATACAAAGGAGAAAAGGAGAGAAGAAAAGGGAGAAGAAAGATGGGGAGAGAGTTTATTATGTGCCTACTAAGTGCCTAGCAACTAAATAACAACAAAATAATAACTAACATGATTTATACAAAATATTTAAACACTATAAAGTCAAGTCCTTAAACTAGTTTACAAGGTGCTTCATGTGCTAGCCTCTGCTTTCCCTCTCTAGACATCTCACTACTTTCAACTTTACCCCAAATCTCAGCTTAGATTTCTGTTCCTTCAAGAAAGCCTCTAACAACCTCACCAAGTCCTTTCTCCAACTAATTCTTCCTTACTACACTGTATCGTATTTTCCTTGTCTGCACCCCCCTCATCAGGAACCTAAAATGTCCAGTGGTATTCTGACAACTATTAGGCCCTTAAATAGTTACTGAATGAATGACTTAAAAAACTAAGGTAGTGCTTGATGGCTCTATAAAACTTTATTTTTTAAAAATATATTTTATTGATTTTTTACAGAAAGGAATGGGGAGAGATAGTTAGAAACATCGATGAGAGAGAAACATTGATCAGCTGCCTCCTGCACAGCCCCTATTGGGGATGTGCCTGCAACCAAGGTACATGTCCTCAACTGCAATCGAACCTGGGACCCTTCAGTCCGCAGGCCGACACTATCCACCGAGCCAAACCGGTTAGGGAGGCTCTATAAAATTTTAAAAGTTTCTAAGACATTCTGGATTATCTTCTCTCTTCCTTCAATCTCACCCATTCCCACAAATTCCCTGACCTTTCCACCTAATTAAATTCTACTTGTTTTTCTATTCCATTTTGTAAATATAAACTTGAACTATTTGTCAACTATTTATTGCCCATTTATAATCATTCCTTGCAATTTAATATTTTCTGATAAAATGTTTCCTATAATACAGAGAATACAGTAAATTATAAAGAATAAGGTATCACCATACGGAAGTAACCACTACTAATGTTTTGATAAATTTTCATCTGGGATTCTTCTTTATTTTTTATTATGTAAGTAATTAATGAATGTTTAATTATTGTAACCACTGTTACCAGTTTATCCTTCTTTTACTATGGATTTATATACCATCCTATATAATAAAAGGGTAATGTGCAAATTGACCCTAACAGTGGAACAACCACTCGACCAGTCACTATGAGGCGCACTGACCACCTCTTGGTCCCTTCCCCGGGCTGGCAGGCTCCTACTGCCTGATGGCGAACGGGGAACCGGGGGTGGGTGGCAGTGGGGGGCGGGGCCAGCTGCTGGCAGCGGGGAAGATGACCCTGATAGCAGGCCAGGCCTAGGGACCGTACCCATGTACAAATTTTGTGCGCCGGGCCTCTTGTTTACTTATAAAAGTATGCAGTATTATTTGCAGGCTAGCTTGGTTTGTTTTTTATCCCAACTTATGTACATATTATTTGAAACTTCCTTATTAATAATGGTTTGAATGTTTATGCCCCCCCAATTCATATGTTGAATTCCTAAAGCCTAATGTGAGATGATTAATGCTCCGTGAAATAGAACCCTCCCTAGCTCTTTCCAACATGTGAGAAATCTGCAGCTAAATGCGCCACTTAGCCAGGGCCAACCTGTTTTTTATAATGGGCAAAGGACTTACACAGTTCTCCAAAGATGATATACAAATGGCCAACAAGTATATAAAAATATGCTCAACATCACTAATCATCAGATAAACGCAAATCAAAACCACAATGAGGTCCGTCAAGATGGTGGAATAGGTAAATTTGGTACTTCCATCCTCCCAAACTCCATCAAAATTACAACTAAACTACAGAACAACCATCATTCAGAACCACCTGAAATCCAGCTGAACAGAAGTGCTATCCTATCTAATAAAGAGGGAATATGCTAATTGACCATCACTCTGTCACAAAAATGGCTGCACCCACAGCTGAGGCCAAGTTCCCATAAAAAGCCTTAATGAGCAATCAGCAGGGACCTGAGGCTATGCCCTCCCCCGCCCCTGTGGGGCTTGACAGGGGACCTCAGGCCGTGTCCCCCACCCAGCAGGGCTTGACAGGGGACCTCGGGCTGTGCCCCCCGCCCTGGCATCAGGCTGGGGGACTTCAGGCCACAACCCATGCCCCAGTGCCAGGCCAGGGGACCTGAGGCCACACCCCCCGCCCAGCAGGGCTTGATGGGGGACCTCAAGGTGCACTTCACGTCCTGGTACTGGGTTAGGGGATCTCAGGCTCCTCCCCCTGCCCCAGCGCCAGGCCAGGGGACCTCAGGCCGCACCCCCCACCAGGTGGGGCTTGACAGGGGACTTCAGGCCACGCCCCCCACCCCGGCACCAGGCCAGGGGACCTCAAACCGCACCCCCAGCATAGCGGGGCTTGACAGGGGACCTCAGGCCGCGCCCCTTGCCCCAGCACCTGGCCAGGGAACCTGAGGCTGCGCCCCCCTGCCTGGCTGGGCTTGACAGGGGACCTCAAGGTGCACCCCCAGTGCTGGGTCGGGGAACTCAGGCCACGCCTTGCCCAGCGGGGCTTGACAGGGGACCTGAGGCTGTGCCCCCCCTCCCGGTGCTGGACCGGGGGACCTGAGGCTGTGCCCTCCCCGTCTGGCAGGGCTTGACAGGGGATCTCAGGCCATGTCTCCCACCTGGCAGGCCTTGATGGAGGACCTCAAGGCATGCCCCCCGCCCCAGTCTGGGTTGGGGAACCTCAGGCCACACCCCCTGTCCTGGCACCGGGCCAGGGGATCTGAGGCTACGCCCCCTGCCCAGTAGGGCTTAACAAGGGTGGGACTGGCTGCTCTGGATCTAGCCCAATTGGGGGGGGGGGGGTGGCCGGGTCTGGGTCTCATGCGATTTTGAGGTGCATGTGGGTGGGCAGGGACTTGACTTTGGGTCCTGTGGTGTGCCCCAGACTGACAGGAGGAAGGTTTTCATATATATTTTACTAATTTTCTTTCCTCTCTGACACTTCTATTATAGAGAAAGGGCAGATAGCAATATTAAATTATTTCCTCTAATTAATCCCTTTTTAATGTGCACGAATTTCGGGCACCAGGTCACTAGTATAACTAAGAATATTCAGAAGGCACATCGAGACTGGTAGGAGGCAGACACTCATAGAGAGGGCTGGTCACACCCATGTATGGTGGTTAAAAATTGGGAGGGATATTTCAGCTATGGAGGCCTCACCTGAGGAGCCAGTGGTCCTAGCTCCACACCAGACCCTGCAACCTAGGGTTCTAGTGCTAGGAAGAGAAGTCCCCATAACTTCTGGCTGTGAAAACCAATAGGCATTGTGGCTGAGTGAGAGAGAGGGTTGCTGGAGTCCCTGGCATTACTTGCTCTGAGCTCCAGCACTAGGGCAGCAGCTCAAAAGGCTCTAGGACATACAGGGATGAACTGAATTGTCCAATGAGGGCTGGAGGGACAGCTTTCTCCTAGACAGAAATGCTGTTTTCTTACTGAGCCCTCCTCCCACAGAGCCAACAGGTGGGTGCCACATCTGAGTCTCCATCAACCTGGCTAATACTGTTCACCCCACCCTGGTGATTCCCTGAGACCATGCCCTACCCAACTTGTGGGCCCACCCAAGCCACTTGCAGTGGCTTTTCCATACAAACAGCCTATCTTGGCTCATACTGTGGATTTTCCTAAAATCTTTCAAAGGTTCACAAATGCCAAACAAGCAGCATCAGGCCTCGGCATGCCCTGTTTATCTTGCTAAGTGGCCCCAGGCCCAGCACTAGTGGCAACTGAACTTGGTTCACATCCTGGCCTCTCCCAGGCACCTCCAAGCCTAGCACAAGTAACAGCCATTTTCAGATCATTCTGTAGCTCATGTAGAGTAAGTAGCCTTGGGCAGGCACAGGTGGTGGCTGACCTTGGCCTGCAACTCCCAAGAGGCCCCAGAGCCAGCATACCCAGTAGACAACTTCACCACACTGAAGCACCACACACCCGCCTCCATAAGCAGCACACTCAAGGGGCAAACTCATCAGGCTCCAGAGCCCCATTAAATCGAGTCCTGCTCTGTGGACTCGGCCCCTGCACAGCAGATCCTCTGGTTGTGGCCAGTCCTTGCAAATCAATCAGCCTGAGATTAAATTTCTCCCACTGATGTGCCAACAGCAAGCAGGCTCAACTACAACAGGAGAGTTCACACAGCCCAAACGGGGGATGGGGGTGAGGAGTGCACCTGGAGCACCCAGCTCTAGCTCAGGTGTCCGGGGAGGTAGGGCCTACAGCATTAGGCACTACAGGACACCTACTACACAAGGCCACTCTACCAAGACTGGGAGATATCTGTTTGGGAGGCAGCCAAAATGATACAAAGAAATATGTCCAAAATGAAAGAACAGAACAAAAACTCTAGAATATGAACTAAACAAAAAGCAATCTACCAGATGCAGAGTTCAAAGCACTGGTTATAAGGATTTTAGGAGAAGAGTAATGAACTTAGTAAGAACTTCAACAAAGAGATAGGAAACATAAATATCTATGAACAACTTTAAATGCAAGTGGATTAAATGCTTCAATCAAAAGACACAGGGTGGCTAAATGGATAACAAAATAAGACCCTTTACATATGCTTTCTACAAGACACTTTCAAGGGATGGAAAAAGATATTTCATGCAAATAAAAACAAACAAAGAAAGCAATACTTATACCAGACAAAATAGACTTTTAAACAAAGGCTATAACAAGAGACAAAGAAGGACCCAGCAATTCCACTTGTGGATATTTATCTGAAGAAACTCAAAACACTAAATTGAAAAGATGTATGAATCCATATGTTCACTGCAGCATTATTTACAACACTAGGGGCCTGGTGCACAAAATTCATGCACTGGGGAGGGGTCCTCAGCCCAGCCTGCCCCCTCTCACATAATGGGAGCCCTCAGGGGATGTCCTACTGATGACTTAGGCCCACCCGAGGCTTTAGGCTTGGGCAGGAGGCTCCCTCACCCCTCCTATTGCTGGCTCGGCCCCTGCCCAAGCCTAAAGCCTCCAGTTGAGGCTTTAGGCTTGGGCAGGGGCCCCCCACCCGCCCCTCCTATCACTGGCTTGGCCCGAGGCTTTAGGCTTGGGCAGGAGGCTCCCTCACCCCTCCTATTGCTGGCTCGGCCCCTGCCCAAGCCTAAAGCCTCCAGTTGAGGCTTTAGGCTTGGGCAGGGGCCCCCCACCCGCCCCTCCTATCACTGGCTTGGCCCGAGGCTTTAGGCTTGAGCAGGGGGCCACCACCCCTCCGATCGCCAGCTCAGCCGAAGCTTGCGCTGCCGGTAGTGGCAGCAGCCGAGGTGTGTGATGGCGCATCGCCTTCCCCTGATCGCCAGGTCGCCTCCCGCCCCTGAGGGCTCCTGGACTGTGAGAGGGGGCAGGCCGGGCTGAGGGACCCCCCCTCCAGTGCATGAATTTTCATGCACCAGGCCTCTAGCCTATAATAATAAATGCGTAATATGCTAATTAGACTGGACATCCTTCAGGACAACCTTCTAGACGAAGCCACGGCAGCAGGGGCCAAGCCCCTTGCATGAATTTCGTGCATCGGGCCTCTAGTGCAGCTATAAAAAAAGGGGATCTTTTACCCTCTAAGACAGCATGGAGAGACCTAGAAAATATGCTAAGCAAAATAAGCCAGTCAAAGAAAGACAAGTATCACATAATCTCACTTACATGTGGAATCTAAAGAACAAAATAAACTGACAAACAAAAGAGACATGTAAACATGCAATAGACTGAAGAATCTCAGAGAGAAGCAGGGGAGGAGAGGGCCTAAGAGATTAACCAAAGAACTTATATGCATAACCCATGGACACATAGTGCAGTAAAGGCCTGGGGAGGGGGCGGGAGTAGGGTGGAGAGGATCAATGTGGAGAGGAGGTGCTGGAAGCAAATTCCAGCAGGTCATAATTATGTGAGAAGTTCCTCAGAAGGCTGATGGACCTTGGGGCTTCAGCAGAGCTGATAATCTGAACAGCTGTAGGCATTTCCCCTAACCTGATCATCTTTTCCTGTTTATCAAACTTTACCTTCTTGCATTCCTAAAGGGCCAATGTGTTTTCCAGTAAATAAAAAGCTGTGGGTCCAGACATTCAGGGAGCCCCACTTCACTGGCTCCCCTATGCCTCCAAAATTTATATTTCTTGTCTAGTCTCTCAATTCATTTATGTCGTAGCCCCTTCTCCAGATTCCTGAACGCTTAACAGCTGCGGAAAGATCCTAGCAAGGAGGGGAAGAAGGGGACATCTGTAACACTTTTAATAAAGATAAATTTTAAAAAAATAAATAAGATATTAAGTCCATTTCAATTAGCATTTAAAATGATAGTTATTCTTAAAATTAGCTTTTCAAGTATATTACTGTTTAAAGCATAGTATGCATATCATAACAAAATGTTTTATAGTCAGAAACAGGAAATACTTTGTTTTTAAAGAAAATGTTCACATTATCATAAGTAATATTCTATTTTTATATATATACTAGTGGCCTGGTGCACAAAATTCGTGCACAGGGTGTGTGTGTGTGTGTGTGTGTGTGTGTGTGTGTGTGTGTGTGTCCCTCAGCCCGGCCTGCACCCGCTCCAATCTGGGACATCCCTCTCACAATCCGGGACCACTGGCTCCTAACCACTCACCTGCCTGCCTGCCTGATCACCCCTAACCACTCTGCATGCCGGCCTGCTCGCTCCCAACTGCTGCCCCCCCGCTGGCCTTCTCGCCCCCAACTGCCCCCGCTTGCCGGCCTGATCAGCCCCAACTGCCCTCCCCTTCTGGCTTTATCGCCCCTAACCACCTTTGCCTCAGTCCCATCACCATGGCTCTGTCTGGAAGGACATCTGGAAGGTCTCCAGGAAGGTCTCCCAGTCTAATTAGCATATTACCCTCTTATTAGTATAGATTTTTTTTATTGATTTAAGAGAAGAAAGGAAAGGGAGAGAGAGATAGAAACATCAGTGATGAGAGAGAATCACTGATTGGCTGCCTCTTGCATACACCACACTGGGGATCAAGCCCACAACCTGGTCATGTGCCCTTGACCGGAATTGAACCCAGGACCCTTTAGTCCCCAGGCTGATGCTCTATCCACTGAGCCAAACCGGACAGGGCCAATAAGTAATATTCTAAAAACAATACAAGGAAATGAAAAATGAGTCTTTGGAAAGCTATCATATCTAGGAGCTTTAAAAAGGAAAATATATTTAAATTAGGTTTTCAAGACATATTGTCAACTTCCTGTTATTTAAAAGCATAAAACACCTTATTGACCAAAGTGAAAATCTTAAAGTTATTTACTAACCATAAGAATCCCTGCAGCCCTAGCCGGTTTGGCTCAGTGTATAGAGCATCGGCCTGAGGACTGAGGGTACCAGGTTCAATTCCAGCCAAGGGCACATGCCCAGGTTGCAGGCTTGATCCCCAGTAGGGGGTGTGCAGGAGGCAGCCGATCAATGATTCTCTCTCATCATTGATGTTTCTATCTCTTTCTCCTTCTCCCTTCCTCTCTGAAATCAATAAAAATATTTAAAAAAAAAAAAAAAAAGAATCCCTGCAAATACCAGATTTTAGGCCAACATTTGTTAAGAGTTAGTCCCATAACCTGGTTGGGACCTCTGCATGAGGATGATCTGTTAAGAGTTAGTCCCATAACCTAGCTTGGGGCCTCTGCAGGAGGATAATTTGTGAAGCATTCATATTTTTCATGGACCTCTGGTGTCCTCGGTGAATTGCTGAAACCATTAACATCTGTGACTGCTGATAATCTACTTGATTTGGAGTTTTCCAGTGGAACCCAGGCCCCTAATTCATTTAGCATCTCAAGGAACCCCAGAATCTCACAGCTAGAAGGGAATTTAAGCCATTCTTTAGGTCAGCTTTCTCCTAGAGCTATCTACTCCAGGTCTTATTGATGGCTATGAGATTATTCTTGGCAAGACTCACTGTAACAAAGAACAGTGGTCAAAAGTATGACTTTGGAGTTAGAAACACTTGGTTCTGACATCCAGTAAACTTCTTATTAAGTGGGTGAACTTGACAAGTCACTTCGACCTCAATTTTCTGTTTCCTCACTTACAAACTAATTTATGAGATAGTAATATTTCACAGTACAGTGTTTGTAGTGAGGATTCACTATGGCATTCTAACACTTAGAATGACTGGGTCAATAAATATTTGTTGAATTAAAAATAAAAAAGAATATCCCAAGGACTAGGTATTATTAGCCTAGAGAAGGAACTATTCAGAGACACACACTGTGAAAGCTATTCATGCCTGCAGAGGCATTACACACATTTTGCTTGGCTTTAACTGGAGAAATACAGGGAACCAGATTTCAATTTAATATGTTGGATTTGTCTAATAGAAGCATCACAAGTAGAATGGTTATCTTTGAAAGATTCTGAGAGACCAGTTAACCACTTAGGGAGAATGTTACAGAGCTGAATAAAATGATTATAGAAGTCACTCCCAACCTAAGATGTTGTGTTAATGAAAGACTCAAAAAGAAAAGTGCAACATTCTTAGGATAATGCTCCAGCACTCTTGTCTTACCACTCCAGGCGGCTATCTTAACTTGGAAAGGAAAAAATAACTAAAAACACAGAATTAAAAATAATCATTGCTATTAACTACCAGATTACCTGCCAGTCAGATTACCTGAAAGCAAGGATAAATCAGTCAATTACCTCTCTTTCCCCTATTTTTTTTTTTCTTTTCTCTTTTCCTATTTTAAAGCACTGTTTGGAGGTTAGAAAGGCTATAATGACTTCTGGACTTTTAGCAATTTCGTTGCCACCTTTTGACAATAGATATGGAAAGCACTGGTAAACTTTTATTTCTTTCTTTTATCCAAATTTCTACCTTACTCATTTCAACTACAAGAGTTAGTTTTGGGGCTTTAAATCTTGTTTTAATTGTTAAAACAAATTGTTTAATTTTTCTTAGATGTTTTAGGAAAATTAGCCTACTTAGATGTATCTTCCAACTAGTTGGTAGGTAACTTTTTGGCAGTCTAGATCCTTCTAAGATCTCCTACACTCTCTGTCTTTATATTACACTTTTCCCACTAAATACATAATAAAAACTTACAATATTGAGGCACCTATGCTATGGTAGAATGAGCAAAGAACTTAGACTCAGCCATGGACGAGCTCTCTGGTCTAAGTAAATTTTAAAATTTCCTAAGCTCTAATTACCTTGTTTGTAAAAATGGAGATCAGACCTACCTCAAAAAACTGACATGCAACTTAAATTATATTATACACATAGAAGTCTTGCAGACATTATATACTCAACAAGCTGAGTATGATCCCATATAATGACATTAAAACAAATTCACTTCCACAAAACATTCTTGCAAAATTATTACAAAATAAATGGAAAAGATTCTCAATTATCAAATGAGTCATTAAAATTCAGTATTCTCAAGGCAAGCTTCTTGGTGTTTTATGGCAGTAAGAAAGACGATACAGAAATAGTTCTCACCTTCATCCCCTTTTCTTAACTATAATTATACAACATTATATTATGGTTAATGTGAGACTTTAATTTGAGCTCTTTTCCACCCTACCCTCAACCTTGCTATGCAGAAATAGCTCCATGGAGATTATTTATTTAACTGGCTAACTCACTAAACAGAAGAGACCTTATCTTATATATTGTAAATAATTACTTTTTTGTTCTTATTATTTTGTTTAGATATCTGAGAATCCAGAATGTCATTGCTTATATTATAATGATAGACAGTTTTAAAATAACTTTAGGGAATCATTCCAGTATTTTATTTCCACTGCTACTCATTGGAAAAATACAAGTTATTTAGAAGTAATAACATAAGAAACAATAACAAGAACAAAAGAAACCAAACAGGGGTAGTGTTGAAATCAGCCTTTGTCACTGCTTAGATTTCTGCCTTCATTCAAACAAGTTGATCTAGTTACCAATATTTGAAAAAAGGAAAAACTTTGTTTTCCCCTTTTCTTGTCCCCTGCTTGTGGGCTTGATGCCTGATGGGGGGCCTTGCAGGAAGTGGTTGACTGATGTTTCTCTCTCATCATCGATGTTTCTCTCTCTCTCTCTCTCTCTCTCTCTCTCCCCTCCCTTCTTCTCTCTCTAAAATCAATCAAAACATATTTTAAAAAATAAAGTGTGAAAACCACTATCAAAAAAATAAAGAATGCATATGCTCTACTGCAGAAAGCAAAATGTATATTGAATGGCACAGTGTGTATGAAAATTATAAGCAATTTCTATTTCCACACTAAGCAGACACACCCAGATTCTAGAACTTTTTTCATTACCTTCATTAATGTAAGAAAGCCAATTCACACATGTGCAAAACCAAAGTAACAACAAAGCACCTTTGTTCCTCTACCATAAAACTGAGACTTTTAAGACATGAAGAACACATAAAGTATACTGATGATTTTAGCAAAAGGAGTAAA
Organism: Plecotus auritus; assembly: GCF_963455305.1. NCBI lineage: Eukaryota > Metazoa > Chordata > Mammalia > Chiroptera > Vespertilionidae > Plecotus > Plecotus auritus. The sequence continues at coordinate 143,436,506 of NC_137773.1, forward strand.
ATAAACAAAATATAGCTATATGATAGGAAGCAAATAGAAATATAATTATAAGCATGCATTCATTAGCTGCAATAATTATTATTCATTCCCTTTAACAGAAACGGGAACTATCTTTTACCACAACTTTGAGATATCTCTTGCTATCTCTTTTTAGTTACCAAAGAAAAGTTTAAAGAATCCTAGATACAAAGAACAATAACAGAAAAAGAAACTCTAACAGACTTACCCGCTCTACAGTTGCCTCATCCCCTGGAAGACATGCAGCAGCAGCAGCAGCAGCACAAGCTATTTCCATAACAGCAGAGCTGGTAGGAGCATCAGTAGTGGATGAAGACCTGGGTCGGCCAGACTGCATAACAGTTGCCATCTCCTGACCAGATTTCCTGTTGATTTGGGGACTTCCCTTTGGGGCCTCTGGCTTGCCCCGCCTACTATGCAAGCTCGTCCCTCTCTTCATCTTGGGTGGCACTCGGATCTGTTGCAGGACACGGTTCAGAGCTGTGGGGTGGGTGGGGACACCATCAATCTCTGCACATGTGTTCTGGCTTTCCAGATCCATTTCAGGTTCTGGATCTGCCTGAATTTGTTGCACATCATGTGGAGACACAGATGACCTCCTGCGCTGGTGCTGGAAGAGATGCTTCAAGCCTTGGCCAATCACATTAATGTTCTCCAAAGCATTGTGAGTCATTTTAGACAACTTTTGTTCTGATTCTGTCTGCTTTCTGGCCTCTGCATCTTGGGATTTGCCTCCAGGATCAGGGTCCTCATATAATTGTTCACTGCCCGAAGGCTCCATCAGTAGACTTAATATGCTTATTTGCAAACTCAAAAATTTTAAACACACCAAGACTGTCAAATTAGGTAGGCATTTGCTTCAATAGTAACTACACATGCAGCTGTGAGATGGAGGCTTCATGCCTATCTAATGCTTAAAAAAAAGAAGAAGAAGAAGAAGCTCATATTATAAATCCATGCAGAAATTCCAGTGTTAAAGAAAAACATGCCACTAGCCAACAAATGAGCACTATCATTAAGCAATCTTTAATCAGAAGATTAAAAGACAGTTTTCTAGATAGTGGGTAATGATTATTTTCTAGAGTAAGAGAAAAAGCTCAGAAACAAGCACATAGGAAATGAAAACAGCAATGTTGTTGTTTTTTAAATCCCTATAAGTTTTAATATATGAAAAACTGAATACTAGAGCAGTCATCTTGGAATGGAAACCACAATAGCTGATTGATAGCCTTAGCTGGTCTGGCTCAGTGGATAGAGCGTCGGCCTGCGAACTGAAAGGTCCCAGGTTCAATTCTGGTCAAGAGCACATGCCTGGGTTGTAGACTTGATCCCCAGTGGGGGACTTGCAGGAGGCAGCCGATCCATGATTCTCTCTCATCATGGATGTTTCTCTTTCTCCCTCTTCCTTCCTCTCTGAAATCAATAAAAATATATTTAAAAAAATAATAATAATAGTTGATAAACAGTCACTGCTTGGGAAATCAAGAGAGAACATAATATTCAATATGTATAGTCTTGCTGAGGTGATTTAATTCCTCTCATTCATAACCACAGTTAATTATTCATCTGCTAAAACCCAGTAAATTCAAACCGTAATAATAAGTAGATATCACAACCTAACTGCGTATATTTTAATGGAAAAGAGGAATTTCTAGTTACCATTCATATTCATCAAAGTCACTAGCTGAAAAGTTTGCTCTTTTAAGAAAAAAATAGAAAAAAAAAATCTTGTAAGCTGAACTATCAGTTGAAGCACTAATGACCCTGGGGCACCACATGAGTGAATGATCCAGACAGGATCTGTTTTCAGAGAGACTAGAGTTTTGCTCAGTACCAGCTATCAAGAAAAGATATTCTAGGAACTCCCTTTCTCTGAATAGTATCATCCCTGACAGAAGCTTCCCATATATCCACAAAAATTCAAAAGCAAAGAAGTCACACAGTAACTGGGTACAATAAAGGAGTAGAGAAAAAGAAAAGATCAAATAGCAACAACCACACGCCAATATTAAATGCAGGAAATTAAAAGGAAGCTGAAACTAAGAAATGTAAGGTCAGCACAACAGCCATGGTTACGGAAATCACATGCATAAAAAGAGGAGGGGAGATGGTAGGCATGAGATTTTCCATTGTAAAAAATGTTTATTTTTATGCTGAGTTTCTGCAAATATATAAAACAAAATTGCATTAAGGCACAGAACATGCTAGAGAGGACAAAATATGGTATAGGAAGTTCTTTATGTCCATATTTTCCCTCAATTTTTTTGTTCAAAGGCCTTTAAAACTCCCTACACTACACCAAGTACTTTGAACAGTCTAAGTCACTATCAATGAAGCACTATGGTGGTCATGTTCTAGAGAAATGAGAATTCCTTGCCACCAAGTAGTAATCTAGAAGGCATAAATTAGCTGGATGTGCTAAGAGTTTACCATGAACTCAAGGCTACTAGAGTTCAGAGGGACAGGAATGTAAACCCACTAGTTTTCTTCCTGATAGCTACTCTCAGAAGACCTTCTTACTGTGTATATGGGCACTGTCATTGTGGCTCTGCTGTCCATATTCTTTCATGCCTATTTCTCCATCTCCTGACCTCTTAATGACCCAGAAGCATAAATGTGATAAGGTAAAAGATACTGTCTCTCTTTTTCTAAATACCACAAAATTCTTTGCTCCCAAACTAGGCAAATAGCAGCTATGAGAATGGGAAATTTTAGTGCCTTTCACTCAAATTCTTCGTGGCCACACTAAAATCCTGCCATACCCTTTTCCTGACTGTAAATTGCTTCTGGGTTTTTTCTTTTTTTCTGTAGGAAAGCCAAGAAAGAAAAACCCTTAATCCTTATTAATGGCTATCTTGGTCTCTACTGGAGTTTTCTGGGGCTCCTTGTGGGCAAAAATGTTGCCATAGTATACTGTATTTAATTATCCTCACCTTCCCTCACGAGTTTGTAGGGTAGACTAATAGTTATTGAATTATTTCCACTCCACAAAGCTTTGAGCTTCTCAGAGGAAATTTACCAAAATAATCCAATAACACTGTATATCAACTAATCTCTCTTCTTGCACTGGGCTAGACCCTGAGAAGATAGGAGGATGTGAAAACAGCAGATTGATAATGAAGAAGTAATTTACTTTTTTCCTTCTTTGTATTTCATTACCTAAATAATACAAATGATTTTCTTGTTGGTTTAGAAAGTAAAATATATAAGATAAATTTCTCCCATGAGAAGTAAAGGGTACCATGAATAAAGGCACAATGTCAAGATTAGTTGGAAAACCTACTTGTTTCATATATAAAGGTATAAGGAATTATAAGGAATTTATTACTCAACAAACCTATTCCTTTGGGCAGTGTTATAAACTAATCAAGTGATCGTCTGCTTCTCTTATTTTTAATGAAAAATATGGTACATTTTATATGTCAGTAAATTCATTTGAAATTTCACTAGCATTTGGACATCATTTATTTTCATATACTTCAATGTGATGATTGATTACTTATAAGGAAATGCCAGCATTCCTAAGAAAATCTAGAAATAGGATGTCAATCTCCAAGCCAAAGCTTGCACAGGCTATCGATACAAATACAATGATTATGTAATAGTACAAGAATAAATTCTGGGATTTCTAAAGGCAAGACAACCATACTAACCAGCAGAGGCTTACCTAACATGGCACTCTAAGTTGAGCTGTAAACATCAAGTGGTAAGAAAAGAAGTTTGAAAAACAACCTATTACATTGATGATACCGGTGTACCAGTTAATAATGCGGATTTTTTCAATAGATGGAGTTACACATATGTTGATATACATGCGATTTGATATGTATGCTATTTTCTTGTATTGACAAGCTTCAAAATTTCATATGTCAAATTTTCTGAAGGTTAACATCATAGATATTTTTACACTTAAAAATGTCGAATTTCGTGCCAAAAAAAGAGCATTTGCGGGAAGTTTTAATTCATTACTTTATTTTGAAGAAAAGTGCTGCTGAAAGTTATCGTATACTTCGGGAAGCTTATGGTGAACATGCTCCATCTCAAGATACTTGTGAACGCTGGTGTAAGCTTTAAAAGTGACGATTTCCATGTGAAAGACAAAGAATGCCCCGGTCAACAGAAAAAGTTTGAAGACCAACAATTACAAGCATTACTGGATGAAGATGCGTATCAAACTCACAAACAACTTGCAGAAAGATTAAAGCTTGCTCAGCAAACAATTTCCGATTGTTTACAGGCAATGGGAAAGATTTTAAAGGAAGGAAAATGGGTGCTACATCAACTGAACGAAAGACAAATGGAAAACCGAAAAGTCATCAGTAAAATGTTGCTTCAACGGCACGAAAGAAAGTCTTTTTTGCATCGAATTGTGACTGGCGATGAAAAGTGGATTTATTTTGAGAATCCCAAACGTACAAAATCATGGGTTAATCCAGGTCAACCATCAACATCAACTGCAAGGCCAAATTGCTTCGGAAAGAAGACAACGCTCTGCATTTGGTGGGATCAGGAAGGTGTGGTGTATTATGAGCTTCTAAAACCAGGTGAAACGGTTAATACTGATCGCTACCGACAACAAATAATCAATTTGAACGCTTGATCGTGAAAGGACCAGAATGTGCCAGAAGACACAGCAAAGTAATTTTGCTTCATGATAATGCATCATCACACACTTCAAAACCAGTTAAAGACACGTTAAAAGATCTTGCCTGGGAAGTATTAACCCACCCGCCGTATTCACCAGACCTTGCTCCTTCAGATTACCACTTGTTCCAATCGCTGGCACGTACACTTTCTGAGCAGCACTCAAAACGTACGAAGAAGTGGAAAATTGGGTCTCTGAATGGTTTGCCTCAAAACAAGTCAAGTTCTATTGGGACTGTATCCACAAATTACCTGAAATTTGATTGGGGGGGGGGGGGGAGGGAATGTGTAGCTAGCGAAGGACATTACTTTGAATAAAGCACTTTTGATGTTTCTCTTGAAATTATCGTGTTTTCTTTGATTACAAAATCCGCATTACTAACCGGTACACCTTGTAAAATGTAATCTGGCACTTACACTTGTAGCTATTATCTGCATTATTGCTGTGATATCAACAAACAAGAAATATGGTCAAAATTTTGACGCTTGCTAAAATTTTCTATAGGTCAACAGAAAACCTTTAAGGCCACCTTTCAATATAAGTCAAGTTTTGACCCTTATTAAAATTTTCTGTAGGCCAACAGAAAATATTTAAGGCCACCTTTCAATATAAGTCAAATATTAAGGAAGGTCAAATGCTGTGCCAAAACTACCAAAGACAGTAAAGTTGCAATATTTAACTCTATAAAATTGCTGACAGTAAGAATACAAGCACAAGCCTGACCAGTGTGGCTCAGTGGTTGAGCGTCAACCTATGAACCAGGAGATCACAGTTCGATTCCCAATCAGGGCACATGCCACAGTTGTGGGCTTGATCCTTAGTAGTGGATGTGCAGGAGGCAGCTGATCAATGATTCTCTCAACATTGATGTTTCTCTCTCTCTCTCCCTCTCCCTTACTATCTCTGAAATCAATAAAAATATATACAAAAAAAAGGGGGGGGGGGAGGGTAGCCACAGAGTCTGTAAAGCCGCCACAGGAGCCAGAGCTGTCATATCCCCTTCCTTTTCCACTTCCCACTGCAACCAATAAAGGCCATTCACATCGTTTTAGGTGTGTGTGTGTGGGGGGGGGGGGGGGGGGGAGAATGCAAGCACTAAAGAAATTCAACAATGGCAAAGTTTTTTAGGAATCCTCTATTTTCTTCTGCAAAATTCAAATAAATAATAATTGTTGCTCAGTTTATAAATTTCCCTGAATAAACTATATTGAGACCCCTAGTTTAACACAAGTTCAACTGCAAAGTAAGTGTGCTTTTGTAAGAAGGAAATGTTGGCTTCTCTTTTATTCACTCAACTTCTCTGAAAAGTAGAGTTCTTATAAGTAAACCAGAGGAAGTAGGAAAAGAAAAAGGAACAGAAGGACATGGCTAAAAGGGGGCAGGGTGAAGGAGTGAAAAGGGGGAAAGAGGAGAAAAAGCCACCTACATACCAGACATTTAAGGTAACTTTGTTAAAAGTCTCAGAATTTTTAACAATTTTTATAGAACCATTTTGCCAAAATACAATACACCATTAGTTCACATTCAAGAAACAGTTGTTCTGAATTAGTATCAGAAGTAAGTTAATGGGGGGATAAGGACACATATATAATACCTTAATCAATAAAGAAAGAAAAAAAAAGAAGTTAAAAATTATGATTTTAAAATATGTCAAATGTTTATGAGGGTGCTTTAAAAATAATTCCAAATTATATACAAATCCTTTTTCTTTTTTGCCTTTATGTTTTTCTTTCATATATATATATATATATATATATATATATATATTTTTTTTTTTTTTTTTTTGATAGATATGGTAACCAAAGCTTTTTGGTTTGGCAATGAACCAGTTATTTCATTGATTATAAAGAGTTGGATACTTGCCTTTATCACTCTTCCTCAAGCACTTCTGAAGTATACAGGAATCCTTTTAGGAAAAGCTGAAAAGCAAACATTAAGAATTAAGTGAGAAACTTAGAGGGGAGAACTTATTATCTATTATATACACACAGAAAAAAACTGAGTATATATATAAAATGTTAACATTTCTCTATCACTGGTAGAAACAGGGTAATTCTTCGCAATATTTCTCATTATTTTCTAATTATTCAAAAATCAAGAAAATTTTTAGTCAAAAAATGTATTTGGGAAAAAAATTTACTTGTCAATACTTAAAAGTGGCACATGTCATAAGTAGCAATGAATACTTTTACACTATGATATGGAATTAGAAATTCTAATAATTCTAATCCTATCTAATAAAGAGGGAATATGCTAATTGACCCTCACGCCATCATAAAGATGGTGGCACCCACAGCCAATAAGGAGGGAATATGCTAACTGACTGCCCTGCCCTCAAAGATGGCTGTACCCACAGCCAATAAGGGGGAATATGCTAATTGACTGCCATGCCATCAACGATGGTGGTGCCCACACAGCCACAAGATGGTGGCGCCCAGTCCCCTCAGCCCTGCCAGGGCGGCAGGCGCACGGCAAGGCCAGGCCCACCACCAGGAGGGCCCAGCCGCTCTGCACGCCTGCCTCCAGAGTCCCCCAGTCCCCTCAGCCCCCCAGCCACCCAGGGCCGGCCAGAAGCTCAGGCAAGCCTTGGATGGCGGCTGCCCAGCCGACGCCCAAGGTGCAGGCAAGCCTCAGATGTTGGCTGCCCAGCTGCCCAGCTGCCCAGGGCTGGCCCGAGGCACAGGCAAGCCTCGGATGGTGGCTGCCCAGCCGCCCAGGACCGCCTGAGGCTCAGGTAACCAGGGCCAGCCGAGGCTTGTGCTGCCAGCAGTGGCAGCAGCATAGGTGTGATGGGGCATCGCCTTCCCCTGATCACTGGTTGCCTCCCACCCCTGAGGTCTCCCAGACTGCTAGAGGGGGCAGGCCGGGCTAAAGGACCCCCCCTCCAGTGTATGAATTTTCATGCACCGGGCCTCTAGTCTTAACATAACATGAAATACAAGTACATGAAAAACAACACAATTTTATAAGCAATTATTTTTTTCAAGTAGCTTCCAATTCTGTATCTATAATTTTGCATTAAAAAGCTACTCTAAAAACTGTGCCTACCATATATAATTGAGATTCAAGATGCACCAAAATTGAAATTTTCCTGAAAAATCAGCTTCTGACAGCCATTACCAGGAAGCAATTTAATTAGACAAGTATTTGGGGGACATGTGCTATGTGCCCAGCATTATATACAACAAATAAGACATATATCCTGCCCTCAAAGAACACACAATCTAGCATTGAAATATTTACATACTTCAAACTTAAAGAAAATAACCAAAACAACACAATTAAGCGCTAAAATGTGTGAGGAAAACTGCAATTACCTCCAGACTTCTGGAAAATCAGAATTAGATTTGTTTAGGAAAATTTCATGAAAGAGAAAGAGACTTTAACTGAGCTTTAAAGGATAAGAAGATGAATAAACAGAAAGATATAAACCCATACTTCCAGCTTAGACAGCAGTAAATATAGTATGTTTGGGGGCCAGTAAAGATGCAAGATGACTGTACTGGTGGATATACATCTGAGTCATCTAGAAAGAACTGGGCAGCTGATGGGCAGGTGTGAGAGAGGTCTTTCTATCATATAACCTTCTGTGTATTTTGAATTTTGTACCTCACGACTACATTATGTATTAAAAAAATAAACTCTCACACTTCAAAAAAGAAAGAAAATACATGTTTTAATTTCTAGGATAAACATTTAAGAAAGAGCAAAAGAGTATATAACTTCTATACTAATAGAAAGGAAAAATAGGTCTGGCCAATGTGGCTCAGTGGTTGAGCATTGACCTATGAAACAGGAGGTCACCAGTTGATTCCTGGTCAGGGCACATGCCCGAGTTGCAGCAATCCCCAGTAGGGGGCATGCAGGAGGCAGCCACTCAATGATTCTCTATCACCACTGATGTCTCTCTCTTCCTCTTCCTTCCTCTCTGAAATCAATAAAAATATATTTTTTGAAAAAACAGAATTAATACCCAAATAAATGCCAAAAGAGGGAGCACAATCACAAAAAAGCAGAACATATAAACAGCAAAATGTATGATGTCAAATGTAAAACCAAATATTCCAGTAATTATATTAAATGTAACTAGAACAAAAGATAAAAATTATTAAACTAAATTTTTTAAAAGGTGGGTACTGCAAATGACAGGAGGAACTTTGTAAAGTATATGATCGTCTAAGCACTATGCTGTACACCTGAAACTAATACAAAACAGTAAATGTAAACTATAATTTAAAAAAAATAACCAAAAATAAATAAATAAACAAAATTCAACTATTATGGTGCTTACAAGAATCACATCTAAAAATAAAAAGTATGGAAAAGGTCATACAAACACAAACAAAGAAAATTGCTCTAGGTTAGTACACAAAGCAGACTTTAATGCAAAAACATTAACAGAGTTATAATTTATAGGAAGATATAACAATGTAAAAATCTGTATTCATATAGTAATATAGCCTCCAAAACTTAGCAAAATTACAAGTGAAAAATATCCGTAAGCATAATAAGGAAATTATTATCAGTAGTTGATAGAACAAATGACCCAAAAAAGGGGGGAAATAGATAAAAATATCGATCTGAATAGCATGATTAACAAACTGGACCTAAATAGATATTCATATGACAAAGCACCCAGTAATTGCAGAACAAATAATCAAGCACAAAAGTCCATTTATAAAAACTTACCATATGCTGAGTTCTAAGGCAAGTCTCACAAGTTATTCTATGACCACAAAGTGTATTCCTAAGGTTTAGAGAGTGGATGAAATTACTCTCCCCTCACCCCATTTTCTCCTAACCCAACCTCTAGGCAATAGGGCCTGGATAGAGCAACACAGAGGCTGGACAAGCAACTAAAACCCTGAAGGAGGAAAAAGCCTTCCCTCTGACTAAAGGAAACAGTCACAAGAGCATGGATGAATCCCACTGCAGTTAGAAAGATTAAACCACAAATGTTGACAAATTGCTAAAGACTGAATATGAGCTAACATGAGAGTGTAAAGTTCCTGGGGGATGTAATCATAGGAGAATTCTCACCCTATTACAGGCTGGAATTTCAAAAGGCTTACTAATCGGGGATGGGATAGGATGTGGGAGAAATCAAAGAAAGCTCCTCATTCCTGCCCTCAGGAGCTTGAAGAGTAGAATAGCAGGCAGTGCCAATCAGCCCAGACCTATTTCCTCTATCTCCCTATGGAATAAAAGGCTTAATCTGCAAGGAAAAATTAATCAAGGCCTGTGTACCCCGAGAACACAGGTAAGAATCTTACTATAGCTAGAGGAAAGGAGATTGACATACCCGATCTTCACTATCTCTCTAAAGAAAAAATAAGCTTAATGCAGATGGGGAAAGGGCTTTTAAAAGGGCTTTAAAAACCTTAGCTAAAAAAGAAATGGCTTTAAAAACCTATCCTAGATACCAGTTGGGGAAAAAGAAAGAAGGGTAGACACTCCACCCCTGAAAGTAAAGTGGAAAGTCTTGTGAAAGCTACACTTCCAAGACCCAGGTTCTGTTCCTGTCAAGGGCACATGCCCAGGTTGCAGGGGCATGCAGGAGGCAGCCAATCAATGATTCTCTCTCATCATTGATGTTTCTCTCTCTCTCTTCCCTCTCCCTTCCTTTCTGAAATCAATAAAAATATACATATTTTTTAAAAACCCAGGTTCTAATACCTGCGTAAATATGAGGCTTAATAGATCATCACAGAACTCCCTCACTCTCCATTACCATGCCAACAAGTTTTGAGCAAAAATAACAGTGGAACACAGCTGCAAGAGACAGATACACTCTGAGAAACAGCACAAAGAGAAAACTCAAAGCCAAATGAGATAAGAGACATTAGGGAAATTTGAAGTTTCTGGTTCTGATGGAAACTATAAATGTCAACTCTGATAACGATAGCAATAATAAACTTCAAACACAGCCCAACCCCTAAAAGATTAACACAAATTCCACCCTAAAAGGACTAGGGAAGAAAACTTGTGGTTTTCTACAACATCAAATATTTCATCCCAGGTATGTGCCCTGACCAGAAATCGAACCTGCACCTTTTTGGTGTACGGAATGACACTCCAACCAAGTGAGCCACCTGGCAGGATGTAAAAAATGATTTTGACAAGCTTATTAGTAGGCCTGAAACAACTCAAGGGATAGGGAGGAAGTGAACTGGAAGACATTACCCATACTGAAATGTAAAGAAAAGAAAAAAAGAAGAGTAGGAAAATAAAACAGAAGAGAAAATCCAAGAACTGTGGGAAAATATCAAACAATGTCACATACACATATTTAGTAGTATAATGCCAGATGTAGAAGAGAGAATGAAGAATATGTGAATGGCTGAGAACTTACCAAAATTAGTGACAAAACACCAAACTACAGATTTAAGAAGCTCAAAAACACCAAAAAAGACTAAATACCAAAACAAAACAAAAACTTATCTAAGTATACTAGAGGCCTGGTGCACGAAATTCATGTGTCCCTCAGCTCAGCCTGCACCCTCTCCAATCTGGGATCACTCTCACAATCCAGGACTGCTTGCTCCCAACCGCTCGCCTGCCTGCCTGCCTGATTGACCCTAACCACTCTGCAGTCAGCCTGAACAACGCCTAACTGCTCCCCTGCCGGCCCGATTGCCCCTAACAGCCCTCCCCTGCCAGCCTGGTTACCCCTAACTGTCCTCCCCTGCAGGCCTTGTCGCCTCCAACTGCCCTCCCCTGCTGACCTGGTCACCCCTAACTGCCCTCCCTTGCCAGCCTGCTCACCCCTAACTGCCCTCCCCTGCTGGCCCGATTGACCCTAACTGTCCTTGTCACCTCCAACTGCCCTCCCCTGCTGACCTGGTCACCCCTAACTGCCCTCCCTTGCCAGCCTGCTCACCCCTAACTGCCCTCCCCTGCCAGCCCAATTGACCCTAACAGCCCTCCCTTGCCAGCCTGGTCACCCCCAACTGCCCTCCCTTGCCAGCCTGGTTGCCCTTAACTGCCCTCCCCTACCGGCCTGGTTGCCCCCAACAGCCCTCCCCTGCAGGCCTGGTCCTCCACAACTGCCCTCCCCTGCAGGCCTGGTTGCCCTTAACTGCCCTCCCCTGCCGGCCCGGTCACACATAACTGCCCTCCCCTGCAGACCTAGTTGCCCCCAAATGCCTTCCCCTGCAAGCCTTGTTCCCCCTATTGCCCTTCCTGTAGACCTGGGTCCCCGCCAACTGCCCTCCCCTGCAGGCCTGGTTCCCCCCACTGCCCGCCCCTGCAGGGCTGGTCCCCCCCAACTGCCCTCCCCTGCAAGCCTGGTTCCCCCACTGCCCTCCCCTGCAGGGCTGGTCCCCCGCAACTGCCCTCCCCTGTAGGCCTGGGTCCACCCCCCAACTATCCTCCCCTACAAGCCTTGTCCCCCCCAACTGCCCTTCCCTGCAGGCCTGGTCCCCCCTGCAATTGCCCTCCCCTGCAGGCCTGGTTGCCCCCAACTGCCCTCCCCTGCCAACCTGGTCACCCCTAACTGGCCTCCCCTGCTGGCCTGGTTGCCCCTAACTGCCCTTCCTTGCCGGCCTGGTCCCTCCCAACTGCCCTCCCCTGCTGGCCTGATCACCCACAACTGCCCTCCCCTGCCAGTCATCTTGTGGCAGCCATCTTGTGTCCTCATGGGGGTGGCCATCTTTGACCACATGGGGGCAGCCATCTTGTGTGTTGGAGTGATGGTCAATTTGCATATTACTCTTTTATTAGATAGGATCATATTCAAATTGCTGAAAAGCAAAGAGTAAATCTTGAAGGTAGCCAGAGAAGGGAAAATATATAGAGAGGAACAAGAATAAGTATTATAATAAACTTTCTGTCAGAAACTTTGTAAGTAACAAGATAGTGAGTGGAGTGACAACTTTAAAATGTTGAAAGAAACCCTGGCTAGGTAGCTCAGTTGGTTAGAGCATCATCCCAATACACTAAGGTTGTAGGTTCAATCCCTGGTCAGGGCACATACAAGAATCAATGAATGCATAAATGAGTGGAACAAATCTCTCTCTCTCTCTCTCTCTCTCTCTCTCTCTCTCTCTCTCTCCCTTCCTCTATCCCTCCCTTCCTCTATCCCTCCCTTCCTCTAAATAACAATAAATAAAAATTTAAAATTTTTTTAAATAAATAAATTATTGAAAGAAAAAAAAACTACCCAACCAATATTCCATATCTAGTAAAAATATACTTCATAAATTAAAAAGACTTTCCCAGATCAACAAACAAACCAGAGAATTCAATGCCACCAGAGCCACCCCATAAGAAATATTAGGAAGTTCTTCAGGCAGAAAGCATTATGATATATGGTACAGATCAGAAACTTGGATGTACACAAAGAAATGAAGAATAAATGAAAGTAAAATAGATTTTCTTTTTCATATTTTTAATTGCTCAGAAAAATGACTGTTTAAAACAGTAATAATACATTGGGCATTTCTAGCATACGTAGTAAAATGTATAATGACAGTGACAGTGAAAGAAGAATTAGGAATATCCTATCTAATAAATAGGGAATATGCTAATTGACCCTCACACCGTCGCAAAGATGGTGGCACCCACAGCCAATAAGGAGGGAATATGCTAACTGACTGTCCTGCCCTCAAATATGGGTGCACACACAGCCAATAAGGAGGGAATATGCTAATTGACTGCCACACCCTCAAATATGGCGGCATTCACAGCCACAAGATGGCGGCACCCAGTCCCCTCAGCCCCACCAGGGTGGCAGGCGCCTGGAAATGCCAGGCCCACCCCTAGGTGGGCCGGCCGCTCTGCACAACTGCCTCTGGAGTCCCCAGTCCCCTCAACCCCCCAGCCGCCCAGGGCTGGCCCGAGGCACAGGCAAGCCTTGGATGGCGGCTGCCCAGCCGACTCCCGAGGCACAGGCAAGCCTTGGATGGCGGCTGCCCAGCCGACTCCCGAGGTGCAGGCAAGCCTCGGATGGTGGCTGCCCAGACACCCAGGGCTGGCCCAAGGCACAGGCAAGCCTTGGATGGTGGCCGCCCAGCCGCCCAGGGCTGGCCCGAGGCGCAGGCAAGCCTCGGATGGCAGCTGCCCAGCTGCCCAGGGCCACCCAAGGCTCAGGTAACCAGGGCCAGCCGAGGCTTGCGCTGCCGGCAGTGGCAGCAGCAGAGGTGTGATGGGGCGTCGCCTTCCCCTGATCGCCAGGTCGCCTCCTGCCCCTGAGGGCTCCCAGACTGTGAGAGGGGGCAGGCTGGGCTGAAGGACCGCCCCCCTCCAGTGCATGAATTTTCATGCACCGGGCCTCTAGTACAATAAGAAGACACATCTACTTATAAGAAATACACCCATCAAACTTCGAAAGGAAATCCCTTACCTTAATATAGTGTATCTATGAGCAACATCAAAAATCTAGAAAAATAATGCAGGTAAAAACAAGTCATGAATTTAGGACTAAATGAAGATACACTTAATGTACACTCTGTATAACAGATATACAGAATATGGACTACTCATAATTTAACATCCACGCAGAGTTTATATTAGATATGTCTGTACATACATGAAAATAATTAAAATGTTTCAGACCTATGAATCCTATGCATATAATGCAAATAAGAAAATGTAGGAATAAACTCAGACAGCAATGCATTAGGTTTGCTAATTTAACTTCATTTTCAGGAAACTACAAATTAAATCCAGGGTTTGCACTAGTAGGTTTTGCCTTGTCTTCTCTGCCTCCCTGTAGAGAGCGCCTGGGAAAGGCCCCTGCACTGATTGTCATCTGAATCCAGTGGCGCCTGGCAGAGCCATGCCCTGGAAACATACCTTGCCAGAGGCAGGTGTGTTGTCAGTCTGACCTTTAGCTCAGGCGCCAGGGGGTGGATTTCATTATCTAAATCCAGCCAGGCACACAATTATCCGGGCCCACCCAGGAGTGACAATTACAAAGAAGCCACAAGAATGCACATATTTTCTTTATCTTAAACTTTAGTAAAACTTCCTGGTATCTTCCTGTATAAAATAAATGGCTGTATGGGCTCTGGGTCCCTGTCTCTCCATCAGAGGACAGCTGTCCCACCTGGTCCCAGCTTTCCCTACTGTCTTTGTGTCTGTCTCATTTTCTCAATCCTCCGTCACCCCTACTCAGGACTCCTGTCCGCTCTCTAGCCGTGCTGGTCATGGAAAAGAGAGAAATATTTATATCTCCCCACTCTTCTCCCACCATTCCTGAAGAATATCCACAAGAAAGGTGCTGGTCATTCTGCCTTGTTTCTAATACTACTCATGATCTTGTAAAAACCTGCAACTTTTGTTACGCATCCCAAAATCTAATCTAAGGAGGCAGCTAATGGAGAACTGAATCCTTTATTTTAGCTTTCTGACTTAGCTCATGAACTACCAAGAATAAAAGCTCTTGCCCTAGCCAGTTTGGCTTAGCAGATAAGAGCGTCAGCCTGCGGGCTAAAGGGTCCTGTGTTCAATTCCGGTCAAGGACACATGCCCAGGTTGTGGGCTCGATGCCCAGGAGGCAGCCAATCAATGATTCTCTCTCATCATTGATGTTTCTAACTCTCTATCCCTCTCCCTTCCTCTCTGAAATCAACAAAAATATATTTTAAAAAAAGAAAGAATAAAATCTCTTAAACTCTCAAAATGCTATCTTTTTTGATGCTACCTATGACCTAAAAATTATACTCCTATGTTATTATGAAGACATATCCTGTTTCCTGCTGGAAAGAAAAATGAAAAGGGGGAGGATGAGTGCAAGGCTAGTTACTCAGCATATCTAGAGGGTATTCTATTTTAAAAGCAAAGCTACAGCCTGGCCAGTGTGGCTCAGTGGATTGAACTTCATCCCAGGCACCAAGGGGTCTCCGGTTCAATTCCTGGTCAGAGCGTATGCCTAGGCTGCGGCTCAATCCCCAGTAGGGGGTGTGCAGGAGGCAGCTGATCCATGTTTCTCTCTCATTGATGTTTCTATCTCTCTCTCCCTCTCCCTTCTTCTCTCCCTAAGAAGGAAAAATGTATTAAAAAAAAAAAAAAAAAAAAAGCAAAGCTACAGAGGGAAGGGGGTTGGAGGGCAGGTAGAAGAGGTTAAGCAGGCACTAAACAGTGATTGAAGAAGGCTAGACTTTGGATGGGGAGCACACAATGCAATGTGCAGATGATGTATTACAGAATTGTACACTTGAAACCTATATAATTTTATTGACCAATGTATCCCCAATAAGTTCAACAACAAAATAAATAAAATAGAGTTAAGCAAAGCTAGATGCCTTTCAGTCAAGATGGTGGAGTAGGGAAACATGGTACTGGCAAACTTCCATGACCACATCAAAATTACAACTAAATTATAGAACAACCATTACTGAGAAACACCTAAAATCTAGCTGAACAGAAGTCCTACAACTAAGGATATACAGAAGAAGCCACAACAAGACTAATAGGAGGGGTGGAAATGTGAAACAAGCTGATCCCACACAGATCTGTGGGTGGTTAAAAAATGGCAGGAATAACCTTGTCTTCGAAGGATGCTCCTGAGGAGCGGGGGCTCCCAGCTCCACACCAGGAATGAAGGGTCCCAGCCCTGGGTTCTAGTACCATGTAGAGAAATTCCCCCTAAATTCTGGCAGTGAAAACCAGCAGGGATTGAGGCTGAGTGAGAAAGAGGGCTGCAGAGTTCCAGGCATTTCTCTGAAAGGGCCCATGGAGGAATTTACTCAATGATGGACTTGCTTGCTCTGAGCCCCAGCTCCAGCCCTGGGGCAGCAGCTTGAAAGGCACTAGGGACATGCAGGGAGGAACTGAATTATCTGGCTTTACTTTTCTTTTTTCTTTTTTAAATATGTTTTTATTGATTTCAGAGAGGAAGGGAGAGGGAGACAGAGGTAGAAACATCGATGAGAGAGAATCATTGATTGGCTGCCTCCTGCATGCCCCCTACTGGAGATTGAACCCACAACCCAGGCATGTGCCCTTGACCAAAATCAAATCTGGGACCTTTCAGTCTGCAGGCCGACGCTCTATCCACTGAGCCAAACCAGCTAGGGCTGAACTGTCTGACTTTAGAGGGAGGGCTGGAAGGTTAACTTTCTCCCAGGAGGAAATGCTGGCAAAAAGGCACTATTCCTTTGCTGAACCCTGCTCCTGCAGTTTCAGGTGAATTCATGTTCTTCTTGAATTCATGTTCTTCTACTTGCACTGCTCAAATATGGAATGTCCTATTCGTTTGTCTACCCATTCCCAAATTCAACTAAACAAATGTTTAAGTGCCTTAAAAATGTAAGACATTGTAATATCCTAGCTGGATCAATAGGAATTAGAAAAGAATCCCACTTTTCCCCCACTATGCTTCCCTGAAACCAAGAGAGCTTATTTTATGTTAACATACTGACATTAATATCTTCTTAGGGAAAAAAATCTACTTAGACTAGAGTTAAGGTATAGATATGTAATTTCACATTTTGTCTATCACAAAGTCCCTTCCAGGAAATAATCTGCATCCAAAATACTGGCATTTGCTGCTGAGATGAAGCAAAGGTTTAATCACTGGAGAGCATTCACAGAAAATTAAACCAGTGAACCTAAGACTTGTTCAACAGGTGGGGTTTCTCAGAGTGTTTTTTCCCTCCCCAAGCAAGTTATACAACAATTTTCCAAACTATACACATAATACATTCATTCCCAGAATCACGTAAATAAACAATTTTATAGCCAGAGTTGACCAAACGTGTTTTGACAGATCCAGGCCAACTAACTGCAAAGCTTCTAAATATGCACCCCCATGGGCCTATATAGCACCGGCCTTTGGCTCCAGCATATGTTTCCTTTCCTTCCTATAGGCCTAGTTCTGGCTTTTGTGGAAAGAAAAATAAAGCTGTCTGTTGAGTGTGTCAAACTTCCAGCAGGGTAAATTTTAAAGGATTGTCACATAAATCCCCTCAAACAAACAACTGCTGAAAAGAAATGAGGGCAAGTTAGTTATAAAAGACAATACAACAAAAATTCAATATATTTTAATTTTTAAAGGTGAAAGAATAAGAAAATATTCAGATGTGTTCCTTTCATCAATTATAAACCAGCTAGGATAAATAGAGAACAATATGCCATGCAGAGGGCTGTTTTTAATTTTGTCTATGTTGATTCTATTAAATAGCATTCTTCTAAGCCCTGGCCGTGTTGCTCAGTTGGAGCACCATCCCATGCATCGAAGGGTCGCAGGTTCAATTCCTAGTCAGGGTGCATACCCAGGTTGTGGGTTCGATACCCAGTCAGGGGAGGCAACTGATCGATATTTCTCTCTCTCTTTCCCTCCCCTTTTCTCTCTCTCTAAAAATCAATTTACAAAGCAAACAAAACAAAACTTGTACATGAATTCCATAGCAGCATTACTAGTAATATGCCAAACTGGAAACAACGCATATGTCCCTCAAAAGGTGAATGTTTAAACAAACTCTAGTACATCCATTCCATGGAATACTACTCGGCAATAAAAAGGAACTACTGATAATGATACATGTAACAACTCGGATAGAGCTGAAGGGCATTATGCTTAGCCAATCTCAAAAGATTATATATTATACTAGAGGCCCAGTGCATGAAATTCGTGCATGGGGGGTGGGGGTCCCCTCAGCCCAGCCTGCACCCTCTCCAATCCGGGACCCCTTAGGGGATGTCCAACTGCCAGTTTATGCCCAATCCCGGGGATCGGGTCTAAACCGGCAGTTGGACATCCCTCTCACAATCCTGGACCGCTGGCTCCTAATCGCTCACCTGCCTGCCTGCCTATCGCCCCTCACTGCCTCTGCATGCCAGCCTGATCGCCCCTAACTGCCCCCACCCCGACCTGGTCGCCCCTAACTGCCCCCTGCTGCTGGCCAGATTGCCCCGAACTGGCCCCTCCCTGCCGGCCTGGTCACTACTAACTGCCTCCCCCCCACCAGCCTGGTCACGCCTTACTGCCCGCCCTGATGGTCCGGTCGCCCCCTCACTGCCCCTCCTGCCAGCCTAATCGCCTCCAACTTCCCCGCTGCCAGTCTGGTCACCCCAACTGCACCCCCCTGGCCAGCGTGGTTGCCCCTAACTGCCCCCCCCCCCGCCGGCCTAGTCACCTCTTACTGCACCCCCCACCAGCCTGGTCGCCCCCAACTGCCCCCCTCTGCTGACCTGGTCATACCCAACTGCCCCCCCCGCTGACCTGGTCACCCCTCACGGCCCCCCACTCCCACCGGCCTGGTCACCCCACTCAGCCTGCTGTTCAGTCATTTGGTCATCCCTCACTAACCCCCCCCACCGGCCTGGTCGCCCCACTCAGCCTGCTGTTCAGTCGTTTGGTCGTCCCTCACTAACCCCCCTACCGGCCTGGTCGCCCCACGCAGCCTGCTTGTGCAGTCGTTTGGTCACCCCTCACTAACCCCCCTGGTCTTGTGAGGGCATGAGAGTTAATTTGCATATTACCTCTTTATTATATAGGATGATTCCATTTATGTAAAGCATCCTCAAAATGACAAAACTAGATACTAGGTTGCCAGGGGACAGAGACAAGGACAGATAGGAATGGAGATGTGTTCCCAAATAAAGCAATGTTTTTTAACTTATCCAATAAACATTAACTACCATTGGACTTTCAAGTTTTAACCCTGTCGTCTCCAGTGAAATTATCTAACTTTCCCCCCAACTAGTTGATTCATGAAACTAGTAGCAGCTAGTAAGACAAAACATGAAGATGACTCTGTCTCTGAGCCATCAAGATATTCTTACAGGAACTCTGAAAAGTAAGTGTACAGAGTTAAGTTTCAGAACACATAGCAACTCCAATCTTAGTTGGCTAAAGGAAAACCTTACTGTCAGTACCAAACATGCAAGACTATGAATAGGGGCCAAAAATGGCACACTGATAGTAGGGAGTGTTAGCTAAAAAATAAAGTCAAATGGACTAAACATTACTGTATTTTCTTGATTTTCTTTGACTTTGTTTTTACCGTGAATTCTAGAGGTAGTCAAAGATAAAATTTACAAAAACCAATTGCTGAAAGCTAACAGAAGTAATCATTTGCAAAGATGTGGTTAGAATACAAATGTGTCAAGTGCACATGTGTGAAATGCAACCATAACAACCTGAGCTATATGCAAAAGAAAAGGTTTAGAAGGTTAGCAAATTACAACCATACAAGTAATTTGCTAACCTTCAATTTCCTCGTGGGTTATAATAGTACCCACCCTTATAGAGTTACTAGAGGCCCAGTGCACGGAAGTCGTGCACGGGTAAGGTCCCTAAGCCTGGCCAGCAATCAGGGCCCATCAGGTTCCCCGGCTCCCTGCCTCCCCGCCTCCTCCTTCCCTCGTTGCCTGCGTGCTGCCACCACACAGTTCCCCGCCTCCCAGCCTCCCTACCTCCTTCCTTCGCTCCCTCAGCACCTGCTGCCACCACTGGTCTCCTGCCATGTTCCGTGCCACCCCCTGGTGGTCAGCTCACATCATAGCGAGCAATCGAACTCCCGGTCTCCCGGTCAAACTCCCGAGGCAACAATTTGCATATTAGCCTTTTATTATATAGGAGGATTGTAAATATGAAATATAAAACACTCAGAACAGGGCCTAGTATGCAGTAAGTACAACATAAAACACGTATTTTAGGCAATACCTATATAGGCAGTGGTGGCAGCATCTTCCCACTCATAATGCTACAACAGGTGTTTCTCATTACCTGGTACAAACTTAATTTCTAAGTGCCACTCACAGTTTTTGGCTCAATCTAGTGAAAAAAGGAAATCACCAATTGAGCCTAATTATAAACAAATTTATAGGAGGCAGAAGAGCCACTAAATTGAAGACAAAAGCTAATACTAATATGAAACTGCTTTTTATAGATTTAGAGACCTCTAATGGCAACACCTCACATCTGTACAGCATGTTATAGTTTCAAAGTACTTCTTAACACATCAACACATTTGATCCTCATAACACTCCTGTGAGATTCTTGCTATTATTTTACACTAGATGCCCGATAGTCCCTCAGCCTGGCCTGCAGGGATCAGCCGAAACCAGCAGTCCTACATGTCCCGAGGAATGTAGTAGTGTGTGAAGCAGCAGGCAGCCAGGGAGGAGCCTGAGCCCAGGCCAGGCACCGTGCTGCTCCCGCTCATCCCAGCCCCACTGTGCCTGCTGCTGCCACCATTCAGTAGGCTTGCTGCCCCGCCGCTGCGGTCTCCGCTTACCCATCCTAAGGTGATACCGGCAGGCCCATGACTGAGAAGCAGCCGCGCGCCCAGTCAGTCCCAATGCTGGTCCCAATCCCAGTCCAGGTCCTGAGAGGCACGCAGGGAGAGTATCCAGGGAAGAGGCTCAAGCCACTGCAGCTGCACTTGCCAGCCATGAGCCTGGCATCTGGAGCCCGTTGGTCAGCTGAGCGGCGCTCCCACTGTGGGAGCGCACTGACCACCAGGGGGCAGCTCCTGTGTTGAGCATCTGCCCCCTGGTGGTCAGTGAGCATCATAGCTACCGGTCAAATGGTCGCTTAGGCTTTTATATAGATAGATTGATTTTATAGATGAGGAAATAAGGCTTAAGTGACATGGTAAAGGTCACACAATCCGCAAGTAGAAGAGTTGAAACTTAAACCTCCTGATTATTCTACCGCAGCTGCCTCTATAAATGGGGATAAGTTTTAAAATGCTAAAACCACAACTTTCTGAAAATCATCTGCCATATCTCAGCAAATCATTAACAGCTTCAAGACATTTCAAAAGATTAGAATAAATCAAAGAATTACAGGACCTTAAGGATCACTTATAATTGTAACCTCTCATTTTACATAAACTCTTATGAAAAGTAAATGTTTTTAGAACTCAAGATACTCTGTTAGCATTTGTAATCAATAGGAAAGAGAGGAAAGACTAGTGATGCATTAGAAAGTTTTAGCTATGCTTTTTTTTTTTAATCTAGAGAAATGATATCAGATTTTCTTTTCTCAGTGGTATCTGGTGGATGAAAAAATTGGAAGTCTCCCACTTTCAGTGTTATATATTTAATACTGAAATATTATACATTTAACAAGGATTATTATAAAATAGTCCTTGCACTTCTTAAAATAAGTATGTATTATAATTATAACCAGAAAAATATAAGAAATGCTATCACAATACCTCAAAAAGGATGCAGGGGAAATGAAAGCTTGGATTATAAACTCTACAAGAGCAGGAAACATTTATCTTATTTGCCATTATATCCCTAGTACCTTGTACAATGTCTAAGCTATATTTTTTTAATTGATTTCAGAGAGGAAGGGAAAGGGAGAGATAGAAACATCAATGATGAGAGAGAATCATTGATTGGCTGCCACCTGCACACCCACCCCCCGATTGGGGATCAAGCCTGCAAACCTGGGCATGTGCCCTTGACCGGAATCAAACACAGGACCCTTCAGTCCACAGTCCGATGCTCTATCCACTGAGCCAAACCAGCTAGGGCTCTAGCACATATTTATGAGTTCAATAAATGTGTCAGAATAAATGAAAGAATGAATGAGTGAACAAATGAACATCCTAAAAGCTCAATGAAGAAGAAACATTTCAGAAGTAAAATATACATTTGCTGACCAATATAAAGGCCAGGAACATGAAGAAATCAGAGATAACCTTGAGTTTCATGGACTAGTCAGCTAAGTGGATGATAAGCCATTAATTAAGATAAGTAAAATAAGAGTAATAATAGGGATATGGGAATGCAAAGAGATCATAGCAAAATGCTAAAGAATTTGGTGGAAGACATTAGGTTTCAAGAACCAGTAGGGAGTCTAGACTAAAGATGCAGATTTGGGAGTTACCATATGAAGCTTAATATCAGAGATCAGAGTTACCACACACCATAGTTTATGGACTCTCATGATCTTAATCAATAACAGAATAGGATATGCATATCAAAATGAAATACACCCACTATTATGGTGCCCTGACACCCTAACTTGATCTTTGCCCCACTGATTTTTTAAACACAGATTATGAAATAAATGCACTTTATGCTTTAAGGTCATCATTTGCCTTCTAATAGATACAAAGGCCCACAGTTCTATTTTTACTATTTACTACAGACAGAATTCTGGGCTCACAGATCCAAGGAAGATCAGAAATTCAATGCACTTTGCATTATTTACAAGAAACATACAAAATTTATATACTGGATTTATTCAATATTATTTGCTGAAAAAAAATCCTATCTAATAAAAGAACAATATGCAAATTGACCATCACTCCAACACACAAGATGGCTGCCCCCATGTGGACACAAGATGGCCACCACAAGATGGCCAGCAGGGGAGGGCAGTTGGGAGGGACCAGGCCTGCAAGTGAGGGCAGTTGGGGGCAATCAAGCCTGCAGGGGAGGGCAGTTAGGGGTGACCAGGTGGCAGAGGAGGGAAGTTGGGGGCGACTGGGCCTGCAGGGAAGGGCAGTTGGGTGGGACCCAGGCCTGCAGGGGAGGGCAGTTAGGGGGGACCCAGGCCTGCAGGGGAGAGCAGTTGAAGGGGACCAGGCCTGCAGGGGAGGGCAGTTAGGGGTGACCAGGCCTGCAGGGGAGGGCAGTTAGGGGTGACCAGGTCTGCAGGGGAGGGCAGTTAGGGGCAAAAAGGGTGGCAGGGGAGCAGTTAGGCATCAATCAGGCTGGCAGGGGAGTGGTTAGGGGGTGATCAGGCTGGCAGGCAGAAGCGGTTAGGGGCAATCAGGAAGGCAGGCAGGTGAACAGTTGGGAGCCAGCAGTCCTGGATTGTGAGAAGGATGTCCGACTGCCCGTTTAGGCCCGATCCTACCGGGATCGGGTCTAAACGGGCAGTCGGACATCCCTCGAGGGGTCCTAGATTGGAGAGGGTGCAGACTGGGCTGAGGGACACCCCCTCCCCCTGTGCACGAATTTTGTGCACCGCGCCTCTAGTCATAAAATAAAGGTTTGCCACATTCTACTGACTTTTTAAAGTTTCAGTTTGAAACTTGAAATATTTCTGATAAAACATGTTTTGACAGAGCAATCTTTATCAATAGACAATATTTTTACAGATGTTTATTCTCACAATAGGACAGGAAAAGTTATTTTTGTACACTTCTTTCCTCTTATTCCAAAATTACAATATGATACTTCCAATAGTCCTTACCTATGCAAGTCTCTTCCCCCTCCAATTCATTCTATCTACAAATTGGGTGGGGGGGCCAACCTCCCCATTTCATTTCAGCTCTACCTCTCAAAATTCATCCTTTATATGTTTGTTTGTTTTAAACCTCACCCGAGGAGTGAGGATTTTAGAAAGAGTGGAAGGAAGGGAAAAGGGGCTTGGGGATAGGAGGGTGGGGATAAACATGGATACAACAGAGATACATTAATTGGTTGCCTCCCACTAGCACCCCAGGATGGGGATTAGACCTGCAACCCAAGTAAGTGCCCTTGTAATTGAATCAGCCACCCTCTGGTGCATAGGCCAACGCTCTAACCACTGAACAACACTGGCCAGGACCATCCTTTGTATCTTAAACTGACCTTACTCAAAAATAAGCTCAACATGGGGGAGACCTGGGGTGGGTCAGGGGTTGGGTGAAGAGTGGCAAAAAGGAGAAAATAAGAGACATCTATAATACTGTCAACAATAAAATTTTTTAAAAAACAAAAAATTTTAAAAAGACAATAAGCTAATGGAAAATATCCTTCAAATATTAGCAGATCCTGTAAACTCTACCTAAGCAGGAAACTTTTAATTTTTTTATACTTACCCAACACCTAATTATTTTTCATAAAAGTCCCCTCATAATATATACTAAATAAAGTTTTCTAGCAACAGAGATTCTCACTAAAGCTAATTATAAGGAAACAAATTACAAGACATGGTATACTAAATTCTAAAAGTGCTACAAATATTTACGTTTGTGATGACTGTTACACTAATGTCCCCCAATAAATCTCACTTCTTGGTTAAAAAAACAACAACTAAGCTTGAAATGTCAACAAATGGATTAGGCTAGCCTCATGAATGCAGAAACACAATATAAGATTAATTTGTCTCCATCCTTTCATTCATGTTATTTTTCATACCTGCAATGTTATTCCTTTTTGCAACATTTATGCAAAGAGAGGTCACAGCCCGGCTGGCGTGGCTCAGTGGTCGACCTATGAACCAGGAGGTCATGTTCAATTCCCAGTCAGGGCACATGCCCAAGTTGCGGGCTCGATTTCCAGTATGGAGCTTGTAGGAGGCAACCAATCAATAATTCTCTCTTGGAGAGGGGGACAGGTGTTAAGCGGGGAAAAAGGAGACTTATGTAAAACTTTAGACAATAAATAAATAAAATAATTTTCTCTCATCATTGATGTTTCTATCTCTCTCCCTCTCCCTTCCTCTCTGAAATAAAGAATATATTTTTTTAAAAAATAGAGGTCACAAATCAAATCCTCCTCTAACCACTTCAGCACTCACCTATTGTCTCCTTTCTTTGATTTTACATACTACAAATTGAGCGGCCTTCAAAAATTAGCTGTTTTCCTCTATGTTGGAAAGTTTCCTGAAGAGAAGTGTCATATCAAAGTCCATAACAATAATGAGCACACAGTTGGCATTCAATGAATACTTACTAACTCAATGGTAGATCTAAATAAATATATCTTAGATTTTTGGCTTCCTAATCATCCTTTGCTTCCACATTGCCATATACCAGAAAAAAAGAGTATATTATTTTGTTTTTCATTTTACTAGCAAATATTAGACCACCTAGAAAAATTTGGGGGCCTGTAAACATGGACATCAATCTTAAACTTAAATTTATTTTACTTTTTAAATGGCAAAGTCTATCATCTCATTTCAGGAAGAAAAACCTAATTACTAAAGCACTGGAAAAGAAACACTTATTTCTGCAAAGTAAAAAAGAAAAAGGCAATTGTTACTTCAGAATCCTTGAATGAGCAATGCAAATTCTCTAGGTACAGGAAGAAATTAAGCAAACTCCAAATAAAATCAGATTAGAAAATTAACATTTATAACAGTACACTTCTTCAGTATACCTATAATTCATTGTCGAAACATGACATACTACTTAAAACATGGGAAAAATATATGAACATTTTGACAAAGTTTGGTCAACTGGCCAGATTTTTCTAAACCTATCTCAACAATCAAAAACACACACCGCACAGTTTAAATAATGTTTTTCTGAACATGGTACCATTTAGGGATATCTGACTAGAAAAATGATCAGGCACTCCATGAAGCTCCTGATGGGGACCCCAAGAAGTTAGCTACATAGTTAATAAACTTAGTAATTAACAGATGTAGAAAACTATTGTTCCAGGAACCTTGGAGTCCCAGGAGGACTGCAAGAGATCCACTGCGCTCCAAGAGAGAATGTCAGCTGCCAGGACAAAGCTAAAGAATCACCTGTCAGCAGATGAAGGGATGCTAGGAAAATCACCTGACTGCAGCTTTTATCTGATTAACCTTTTCCCTGAATTCCAAGCCCCTTACCTACGTTTTCCTCAATTCCAAACCCTTCACCTACACTTTTCTTCTTATAAAAAAGGTCAACTTGAGATGACATGTAAGATGGTGTTTAGGGTACATTACCCACCATCTTCTCAGATCGCCAGTCATCTGAATATAGCACCCATAAAGCTTCAATCCTTGTCTCTACTTATTGGTTCTGGTAGTGACAAGTAGCACAAATGTCGACTTTTCGGGTTTCACTCCCACTCCATCCTCTTTGGATAGGTGTTAAGAAATGTGCTTGTTGATAAGTATCTAGTCCCAACCTAGCATGAATAAAAAAATCTAACTACCAGAGTAAAGAAAGAACACATACATAGCCAAGCAAATAACTGAAGCCAGAGAATGGGCTATTTCACAACAACACTTGCCATTCAGCCTATCTAGTGATTCTGTGTTTGTTTTCAAGAAAACTTGACTTCAAGGCCATACTGAAACTAACTTTAAATAAAGGGGGCGGGGGGCAAAGAATGAACTAAATCACTCCATCAGAGCTAGAAGGGATTCTAATTTTAAAGATGAGAAAAGAGATTAGAATTAGGTCATACAGGTACTGGTAGCAAAGGCTAGAAACTGAAGCTTCTAATTCCCAGAAGAGCAACAGATATTTACTTGAGTGCTAGGCACTATGTTAGACCAGTGCCCACTCTTGCATATCATGATACATCCCATAGATGCTCAAAAACATTTAAAATATTAATTTAAAACTTACATTTTCTCTAAGGAAATTTCTGTATTAGAGCAAAACAGTATCCACATCTTTAACAAGCATGTTAAAATAAGCAGGCAGAGAAAACAACTTGTGAAGTAGGAAAGAATTTGGAATTCCAAATAATTTACCCTTCCTGATCTAACTATAAAAATGCACATGCTGTTGTTTACCATTAAAAAGAGTTAAGACCATCAAAAGACATCTCTACCCAAGTTTCATGAGCCAATAGTTTAGAAAAATGAGCCTTATCCTGTTGGAAAAATGATCTGTTTTTGTCACATCCCACTAAAGAATTAGCTCTGTCACAGGATTAAAGTACAGCCATCTGAGGGCAAAAGTCTAGGCAGAAAAAGAAACAATACTGAAATTTGATAAAAACCCCTCAGGAATATGGCATTTAGCTGTTTCAATGGCACCTTTCATCCAAGGATCTCAAAACAAATGTTATTTACATTACCAAGAATCAAAACTGTAGCACCATGGCCTAATAAAAAAACATATCAATGACCTAGAGCAGCAGTCGCCAACCCGGTGGTCCGTGAGGTCCAAAAGGTTGGCAACCACTGACCTAGAGGGAATTCAATACTGATGTTCTGAACTCAGCCCTCTGCTCTAAAAATCAAGATCTAGTTTTATGTAAAAGTAGTGTGGTGTAAGAAATATATGTCTTCATCCTTAATTTCTGATACAGAGCTCCTAAAACCCTTGGAATTTCCTGAGGGATAAGTCTCTTCTTTTATTCATAAAAAAATCCCTTTCGCCCTAGCTGGTTTGGCTCAGTGGATAGAGCACTGGCCTACGAACCAAAGGGTCCCAGGTTCAATTCTGGTCAAGGACACATACCTCACTTGCAGGCTCCTTCCCGGTCTAGGCCCTGGTCAGGGCACATGCAGGAGGCAACCAATCGATGTGATTCTCTAACATCGATATTTCTGTCTGTCTTTCCCACTCTCTAAAAATCAATGTAAAGCCCAACCAGTGTGGCTCGGTGGTTGAGCGTCAACCCATGAACCAGGAGGTCACGGTTCAATTTCTGGTCAGGGCACATGCCCAGGTTGCAGGCTCAATCCCCAGTAGAGGGTGTGCAGGAGGCAGCTGATCAATGATTCTCATCATTGATATTTCTATCTCTCTCTCCCTTCTCCCTTCTTCTCTGAAATCAATTTAAAAATATATTTAAAAATCCATGGAAAAATATCCTCAGGTGAGGACTTAAAAAAAAGGAAAGAAAAAAAAAATCCCTTTCAACCATACCTGAGTTTAAGCTAATGAGGCAACCCTGGGTGTGCTCCAAGATAGCTTCAGAATGGAAGCTGGTTGCCAAAGGAACCAAGCATGTGAGTAGAAAGTTGGAACTTTCATGCCCTGCCTCCAATCTGGGAAAGGGAGAGGCTGGAAAGTGAGTTAATCATCAATATCATTGATTTAACCAATCATTCCTAGGTAATGGAACCTCCACAAAATCCCCTAAACCAGTGGTCGAGCCACAGTTTGCCACTCTGTTGACTAATGAGTTTGCCAACCACTGGGATAGGGGCTTAATCACAAGGAACAACAGCCTGTAATTATTGGAATCAAGAGTGTAGGTCAGTGGTCGGCAAACTCGTTAGTCAACAGAGCGGCAAACCGCAGCTCGCAAGCCGCATGTGGCTAGCGAGCCGCAGTTTGCCGACCACTGCCCTAAACAAAAGAGTTCAGAGAGCTTCTGGATGATGAGCACTCTGAGGTACTGGAGGGTGGTGAGCCCAGAGAGAGCATGGAAGCTTCCCATACCTTCCCCTATGCATCTCTTACATTTGGCTGTTTGTGAGTTGTATCCTTTATAATAAACCTGTAAACAAAGTGTTTTTTGAGTTTTGTGAGTCAACCCAGGGAATTATGAAATCTGAGGAGGGGGTTGGGAGAACCCCCCAAATTTGTAGAGAAGCCAGAATTTGTTGCAAAGCACAGGTGGCCCAGGACTTGCAACAGGCATCTACAATGGGGGCAGTCTTGTGGAACTGAGCCCTTTAACTTGTAGGATCTGACACTAACTACAGGTAGAGAGAGAGAGAATTGCATTGTCAGAAACTCAGTGTTACAGAATTGGACAATTGGTTGTTATGGGTGGAAATGGAGTTCTTGCAACATCACAAGGAAAAGAATTTCCTGAGACTCTCAGGGGAGGATGAGTAATATCTATTTGGGTAGAAATAAACCCCTGAGTTTTTAATGTCCCATTTCCCTCCGTCCTGCCACAGAATGTGTCAGGCCACTGCCCACAATTTCTGCTTCATATTAAAGTCCAGCATCCTGCGTGTGGAGTCAGCACGGCCATGGGCTATGTGCCTGCTAAGGCCACATGGCTATGGAGAGAGAATGTGTGAATG
This sequence comes from Plecotus auritus, assembly GCF_963455305.1. Taxonomy (NCBI): domain Eukaryota; kingdom Metazoa; phylum Chordata; class Mammalia; order Chiroptera; family Vespertilionidae; genus Plecotus; species Plecotus auritus. The sequence goes on from NC_137773.1 coordinate 143,465,731, forward strand.
CACAATGTGTGTAGGTCATGCACGGAGCAAGAGAGGACAAGAAAGAGGGAACTCTTTGGGATTTTAACAGGAGCTTCTTCAAACTAACCAATCAACTTTCCAAGATTTTCTGAGCTTTGCTGGGGTTTACCCCCAAGCCAATCCATTGTTCCCCAGGCTAGACTGACGACAGGCAAGCAACTCCCCTGCCCCACCACTTCTACAGTGCATGTGCCTATCTCCTTCTCCTCCCCCTTCCCTCCCCGCCCCAACAATCCAGTCCAGGGAGGGGGAAGAAAGGACTATTAATCCCCTAGTAGGAACAATACTATGTGAAGCTGGAGCTCGCTGTTGAAGCTTCCCAGGTGACCTCAATTACAATGTCTGACTTACCTTTGCTTTCTTTCCTTTATTAAAATTAACTAGCTAATTACAACAGTATAGAGTTGTGGTATGGAAAAACACACACACACCAGTAATTCATTCCTAGTCTATATTTGTAAAGCTTGGAGATACAAATGGATTTATTGATATAATGGCTCACTTTACCTTGCTGCACATATATGAAGACCCAAAAATTTAAGCAATGTTGTCAGAATTACTCAAAATAATAATTAGCACTAATTTTATGAAATATATATGTCATCTTTGTGCCAAGCATTAAGCTTAGGATAAATTATTTCCAGTATATACAACTCTAAAATGTAGATACTGTCCCCAATAGCAGATGTGAAAATTAAATCTCATTAAATTTCCCACTGCACACGACAAGTGACAGAGCTAAAGACTCAACCTAGTTTTAACACACAAAGTCCTGCCGTCTATATTATAGCAAGCTTTACTTTTTATTATTTATATAAAATTGTAAACTCTCAACAATAGCAATCTATTTAGGTCTGTTGCCCATTTTTTTATTGGGTCGTTTATCTTCCTTTTATTAAGATGTATGAGTTCCCTGTAAATATTGGAGATTAAACCTTTATCAGTGATAACATTTGCAAATATGCTCTCCCATACAGTGGGCTTTCTTGTTATTTTGTTGATGGTTTCTTTTGCTGTGCAAAATCTTTTTATTTTGATGTAGTCCCATTTGTTTATTTTCTCTTTAGTTTCCATTGCCCTAGCAGTGGTATAGGTGAAGAAATTGCTTCGGCATATGTCTGAGATTTCTTGCCTGTGGATTCTTCTAGTATTTTTATGGTTTCCCGTCTTATGTTTAAGTCCTTTATCCATTTTGAGTTTATTTTTGTGTATGGTGTAAGTTGGTGGTCTAGTTTCATTGTTTTGCATGTATCTGTCCAATTTTCCCAACACCATTTATTGAAGAGACTGTCTTGACTCCACTGTATGTTCATGCCTCCTTTGTCAAATATTAATTGAGCATAGTGGTTTGGGTCGATATCTGGGTTCTCTATTCTATTCCATTGGTCTATATGCCTGTTCTTGTGCCAGTACCAGGCTGTTTTGAGAACAGTGGCTTTGTAATACAGCTTGAAATCTGGTATTGAGATCCCTCCTACTTTGTTCTTCTTTCTCAGGATTGCTGTGGCTATTCGGGGTCTTTTTTTATTCCAGATGAACTTTTGGAGTGTTCTTTCTAGGTCTGTGACATATGCCGTTGGTATTTTAATGGGGAGTGCATTGAATCTGTAGATTGCTTTGGGTAGTATGGACATTTTAATGATGTTGATTATACCAATCCATGAACACAGTATGCTCTTCCATCTATTTGTGTCTTCCTCTATCTTTTTTTCCATGTCCTGTAGTTTTCTGAGTAGTGGTCTTTTGTCTCCTTAGTTTATTCCTAGGTATCTTAATTTTTTTGGTGTGATGGTAAATGGGATTGTTTTCTTAGTCTCTCTTCCTGTAAGTTCACTGTTGGTGTATAGAAATGCCATAGATTTCTTGGCGTTAATTTTGTATCCTGCTACCTTGCCGAATTCATTTATTAAGTCTAATAATTTTTTGGTGGAGTCTTTAGGGTTTTCTATGTACAGTATCATGTCATCTGCAAATAAGGACAGTTTTACTGCTTCTTCCAATTTGGATGCCTTTTATTTCTTCTTCTTGTCTAATCGCAATGGCTAGTACTTCCAGTACTATGTTGAACAGGAGTGGTGAGAGTAGGCATCCCTGTCTTGTTCCTGTTCTTAGGGGAAATGGTTTTAGTTTTTGCCCTTTGAGTATGATGTTAGCTGTGGGTTTATCATATATAGCTTTTATTATGTTGAGGTATGATCCTTCTATTCCCACCTTGTTGAGAGTTTTTATCAATAAAGGGTGTTGGATTTTGTCAAATGCTTTTCTGCATCAATTGATATGACTATGTGGTTTTTATCTCTCAATTTGTTTATGTGACGTATCACGTTTATTGATTTTCAGACATTGTACCATCCTTGCATCCCTGGGATAAATCCTACTTGGTCATGGTGTATGATCTTTCTGATGTACTGCTGGATCTGATTTGCTAGAATTTTGTTGAGGATTTTGGCATCTATGTTCATGAGGGATATTGGCCTATAATTCTCTTTCATTGTGTTGTCTTTATCTGGTTTTGGTATTAGGGTGATGCTGGCTTCATAGAAAGAGCTTGGAAGTGTGCCTTCCTCTTGAATTTTCTGGAATAGTCTGAGGAGGATAGGTTTTAGTTCTTTCTTGAATGTTTGGTAAAACTCCCCTGTGACGCCATCTGGCCGTGGGCTTTTGTTTGCTGGAAGCTTTTTAATGACTGCTTCAATTTCTTCCATAGTTATTGGCCTATTGAGATGTTTAGATTCTTCCTGGTTGTTTTGGAAGGTTGTATTTTTCTAGGAATATGTCAATTTCCTCCAGGTTGTCCAGTTTGTTGGAATAGAGTTGTTCATAATATTTTTTAACAATCTTTTGTATTTCTATGGGGTCTGTTGTTATTTCTCCTCTTTCATTTCTGATTTTGTTTATTTGGGTCCTCTCTCTTTGCTTCTTCATGAGCCTGGCGAGAGGTTCATCAATTTTGTTTATCCTTTCAAAGAACCAACTCTTGGTTTTTGTTGATCTTTTGTATTGTTTCTTTGGTCTCTATGTCATTTAACTCCACTCTGATCTTTATTATTTCCTTCCTTCTACTTACACTGGGCTTTTCTTATTGCTCATTCTAATTCTTTGAGGTGTAGGGTTAGATAATTTACCATTCTTTCTTGTTTTTTGCAGTAGGCTTGCAGAGCTATGAACTTCCCTCTCAAGATTGCTTTTGCTGTGTCCCATAGATTTTGGATTGTTGTGTTTTCATTGTTATTTGTTGCCATGATGTTTTTTATTTCTTCTTTGATCTCTCTGGTAACCCAGTCATTGTTTAATAGCATGCTATTTAGTCTCCAAGTGTTTAATTTTTTTGGATTGTTTTTATTGTAGTTGATTTCCAGTTTTATGACATTGTGATCTGAGAAGATGCTTGATATGATTTCTATCTTCTTGAATTTGAAGAGACTTTGTGTCCTAATATGTGGTCTATCCTTGAAAATGTTCCATGTGCACTGGAGAAGAATGTATATTCTGTAGCTTTGGGGTGAAATGTTCTAAAGATGTCAATTAAGTCCATCTGATCTAGTGTGTCATTTAGAATTGCTGTTTCTTTGCTGATTTTTTGTTTAGTTGATTTATCCAGTAGTGTCAGTGGAGTATTAAAGTCCCCTACTATGACTGTATTGCTATCAATCTCTCCCTTGATATCTTCCAGAAGTTGTTTTATGTATTTGGGTGCTCCTGTATTGGGTGCATATATGTTTACCAGAGTTATATCTTCTTGTTGAATTGCTCCCTTTAGTATTATGTAGTGGCCTTCCTTATCTCTTGTTATGGCCTTTACTTTGAGGTCTATTTTATCAGATATAAGTATTGCAACCCCAGCTTTTTTCTCATTTCTATTTGCCTGAAAAATGTTTTTCCATCCCTTCACTCTCAGTCTGTGTGAATCCTTTGTTCTGAGGTGGGTCTCTTGCAGACAGCAAATATATGGGTCATGTTTTCTTATCCATTCAGCTACCCTGTGTCTTTTGATTGATGCATTTAATCCATTTACATTTAATGTTATTATTGACAAGTAAATGTTTGTTGTCATATTTTTCCTTAATGTTTGTGTTTCTTCTTGCCTCTTTCTTCTTTTTACAGCAGTCCCTTTAGCATTTCTTGCATTGCTGACTTGGTAGTGATAAACTCTCTTAGGCCTTTTTTGTCTGTGAAGCTCCTGATTCCACCTTCAATTTTGAATGATAGCCTTACTGGGTATAGTATTCTTGGGTTCAGACCCTTGCTTTGCATCATTTTGTAAATTTCATTCCATTCCCTTCTGGCCTGGAGTGTTTCTGTTGAGAAATCCGTTGATATTCTAATAGGAGAACCCTTGTAGGTAACTTTCTGTCTCTCTCTGGCAGCCTTTAAGATTCTTACTTTGTTGTTGGTGTTTGCCAATTTAATTATTATGTGTCTTGGTGTCGGTCTTTTAGGGTTCATCTTGTTTGGGACTCTATGTGCTTCTTGGACTTACATGTTTTTTTTCTTACCAATATCAGGGAAGTTTTCTGTCATTATTTCTTCAAACAGGTTTTCTATTCCTTACTTCTCTTCCTCTCCTTCTGGTACCCCTATTATGCGAATATTGTTTCGTTCTGTGTTGTCCCAAAGCTCCCTTAGGCTCTCCTCTTGCTTTTTAAGTCTTTTTTTCCAGTTGCTGCTGTGTTTGTGTGTTTTTTTCTACCTTGTCTTCTAATTTGCTGATGCGGTCCTCAGCCTCTTCTAGTCTACTGTTTAAGACTTCCATTGTGCTCTTTCTTGCAGCTATGTCGTTCTTAATCTCCTCTTGGTTCCTTTTCATGTTGGTGACATTCTCATTCAGCTCCTTATAATTCTCATTGAGTTGTGTGTATTTGTCATCCAGCTGTTTAAACATCCTTATAACCATTACTCTGAATTCTTTCTCTGATAAGCTGCTAGCCTCAATTTCATTTAACTCCCTTTCTGGAGATTCCTCTTTTTCTTTCCTTTGGGAATTGCTTTTTTGTCTTTCCATGTTTTCCTGTAATGTTTTAATTGCAGATCCAATTGCTTTGCTACTCAGGTTCTTTTGGGGATGGTGCTACTGGTGTAATCTCTCAGTTCTCCTGGGCTTGGTAATCTAGTGTAGCTCCCTACTTGAGCTATTTGGGTTCTCTTGGTGTAGGCCTGCGAGCTTGAGAGGCACAACTGCGGTGTCTAGAAGTCAGCAGCCGTGGATGGGAGTGTCCCAATTTTTGCTGTCTTGCACCCTTAATTGAAATCATGTGTGCCCAGCAGGGACTCACAGTGGCACCCAGGAACCGTCTGTTGGGGTGATGGGGCTTAGGGGGCCTGCACTCTGGAAAGGCGTGACTGTGGTGTCCAGAGTTCTGTAGTTGTGGGGTGGGCAGACTCAGCTTTTGCTGCTGTGCCTGTGGTGGATAGGCGCTTACTCCCAGTGGCAGCTCAAAGGGGCACCTTCGCCTGCGAGGCACACTGAAGCACTCTGAAGGGCTCTGGCAGTGTAGCCGTGTAATTGAGGTTCCTGTGGGCAGGTATCCAGGATGAGTGAATTCAGAATTTCTACTGCCAGGGGGAAGTGTGCCCGTTTGTCCAAGATCACACCCAGGGAGAGCTCACAGTGGCTCCCACGAGCGCCCTGTGGGTAGGTGGGCTCAGGGTGCCTGCCTGTTGGAAATTCGCATCTGTGGAGGTGCGTTTGCCAGCGCAGAGCTCTGACGCACTCTGAGGGGTCCTGGCACTGAGGCTGAGCAGCTGGGGTGAATGTGGGCAGTTATTTAGGAAGAGGGAATTCCGAATTTCTATTGCGGGGCAGCGCGCCCTTGTCTGTGCAGAATCACACCCAGCAGAGTCTCACAGCTGCTCCCCCGAGTGTGCTGTGTGTAGATGGGCTCAGGGGTCCTGCTCCTTGGAAATGCGTGCGTGTGGAAGTGCCTTTGCCTGCACAGAGCTCTGACACACTCTGAGGGGCCCTGGCACTGAAGTTGCATTGCTGGGGTGTCCGTGGGCAGTTATTCAGGAAGAGGGAGTTCAGAATTTCTACTGCAGGGCCGCGCGCCCTTGTCTGTACAAAATCACACCCGCGGGGGCTCCCAGTGGCTCCCAGATGCTGCCTATGGAGTGGTGTGCCCTGGATGCCTGCACGCTGGAAATGCGCCAATGTGGTCCGGAGTTCTGCCGCTGGGGAGGGGGAGGTTGCACTTACTGCTGTGGTGCACCTTTGGAGGTGGAGGTCCCAGGGTCCGCAGGTCTGTGGGTGGGGCAGCAGGATTTTGGCTGGAGTGGCTGCTGGGTCACAGGGCAGTTACAAGGCCTGTCCGGTTGGTGGTGCTGATGAGTTCCAAAAAAGGCCGTTCTCCCCTTCAAGATGGCGTGGGCTCCGTGCCTGAGTCCTGCAATCTGGGGAGTACCCACAGCTGTGGTAGTCTCTCCTTATCCAAAAGAACCTGGTCTGCCAGCCCCTGCTGCTCCTACAGAGATTTAACTGTCCCTTACTCACTCACACACACACCACACACATCCACACACTCTCCTTTCAAACCCTCACCACACACATCCACACACTCTCCTTTCATACTCCTCTCCCTCACCTCCGTCCTGCCAGCCTCCATCTTCATGACCTCCAACCTCTTCTTTCTTATGTTTCTATTTACTCCCTTAGTGATCTCATCGAGGCTCCTGGCTTTAAATATATTCTATTTGACAACAGTGGACCCTTTCTCCTGTATTCCATATTCATAAACCCAACTACCTATGCAACACCTCTACTAAGTCTAATAGTCATCTATAATGTATTATGTCCAAAACTGAACTGTTCTTTCCCTCCACACTTATTCCTTTCAGGCTCCCCCATCTCATTAAATGGCAATGGCATTCTTCCAGGAACTCATCCTGAACTCCATCTTTTCCTTCCCAGCACACATCAAATCTATCAGCAAAGCTAGTTGTCTTTACTTGAAAAATATATCCAGAATCATACCATGTGTCACCATATTCACTGCTACTCCTAGTGCAAATGGTCATCTTCTCTCACTTGGATTACAGCAGTAGCCCAGGTGCTATTCCTACTTTTGCCCCTGCCCATTCCACCACCAATCCATTACCAACACAGCAGCCAGAATAATGATAATGTCAAAATGGAAATCAGATATCATACCATTACCCAAAAACCCTCCAAAGACTTCCCATTTCACTCAGCATAAAAGCTAAAGTCCTGCAAAGGACCAACAGAACTAGCAGCAACTGGGAGCTTATTAGAAATGGGCCCCACCTCAGACCTACAAAATTACAATCTGAATTTTAACAAGAACACCTTAGGTAATTCATGTGCACATTAAAGTTTAAAAAGTATTTGCATAAGGCACCACAATATAAGTACCCATCCTCCCAGATCCTTGCCATTCCTCAGGCAAGCTTCTGTCTCAGGACATTTGCAATTGCCTTTTGCTATGGCTGGAATGCTCTTCTTTTGTCTTCTCTCACCTCTTTCAAGCCTTTATTGAAATGTCACCTTATCTGTAAGACTGTCTGTGAATACTCAATCCCTCCTCTCAATATGTCCTATTCCTCTTTCCTGTTTTTACTTTTCTCATTAGAACTTGTCATCATAGGTTAAAAAGTTGCATTTTTACTTATTTATCTTGTCTAGTCTAGCTCTCCATATAATATATATAGTATACTAGAGGCCCGGTGCATAAAATTCGTGCATGGGTAGGGGCCCTAGGCCTGGCCAACGATCAGGGCCAATCTGTGGGGCGACTGGTGGGGTGATCGGGGGCCCCCCGCTGGCACCCGCCTTGGCTAGCCTGGCATCACCCACTTGCCGGCCCCGCCCCCCACTGCCGCCCGTCAGGGCCTGCGGGCTGGGGGCAGCTCCTGCATTGAGCATCCGCCCCATGGTGGTCAGTGTGTATCATAGCAACCAGTCGTTCCACCGGTTGTTCCGCCGTTCAGTCAATTTGCATATTTTTGCATATTAGGCTTTTATTATATAGGATTATATAGAATAAGCTCTAAGAAGACAGTATTTTTGTCAGTTCTCTTGCCCAGTGCTCAGAGCACAGTACCACTCAATATTTTTAAGTGCATAAAACAATAAACAAATAAGGTTTCTCTACAAAATACTATCTGGTAAGTTTGTGTAAAATGGTCCCTTACCATTCAAACTGACATTTTCTCAGTATCACATAAGACAAATCAACTTTTTATTTATTTAGTTAGTTAGTATAGTTAATCCTCACCCAAGAATATTTTTCATTGATTTTTAGAGAGTGGAAGAGAAACGGACAGAGAGAAAAACATCAATGTTTTGTCTCCCGCACACCCGAAAAATAGACGTAATTTTGATTGGTTTCCAAAAAAGAATAGTAATTACCCACCCTTTCTGCTCCAAAGTGGCTTTTTTAAAAATTAGGTGCCTATATCCTATATAATAAAAGCCTAATATGCAAATTGACTGACGGCAGAATGACTGGTCGTTATGATGCACACTGACCACCAGGGGGCAGATGCTCAACGCAGACGCTGCCCCCAGCCCGTAGGCCCCAGGCCAGCCAAGGTGGGTGCCAGCAGGGGCCCCCCGGTCGCCCCGCCGGTTGCCCTGCAGAAGGAGGCAACCAGTGGCGACGGCGGGGGGCAGAGGGCGGGGCCAGCGAGCAGGCGGTGCCAGGCCGGCCAAGGTGGGCGCCAGTGGGGACCCCCAATCACCGCGCCATATGCCCCACAGATCGGCCCTGATCACCAGCCAGGCCTAGGGAACCTACCCCTGCACGAATTTCGTGCACCAGACCTCTAGTTTGTATATAAGGATTTCTGGTACCAAGAATTAATGAATCAGACGTAATCTTATTATGCAACATGGCCAACAGATGCAACTCTATTGTATGACCTATATATTTATGGTTCAAGACAGGGCATTCACACTGGATGGCTACTGTTGTGCTGACTGCTGTCATTTTTTTTATTAACAATCTAAGGGAAAAGACGTCAGTGCTCCTGACTAAATAGTTAGGTATTGCATGTTTTAAAAATTCTTGTGGCACACCCGTTGAAAACCACTGCTTTACACTGAGTGGCCAGATTATTATGATCTCTGAACGCATAATAATCTGGCCACTCAGTGTATACCCTATATAATAAAAGGCTAATATGCAAATTGTCCCCTCGACCAGGAGTTCGACCAGTAGGCAGGCCGGCCAACCGCCCATGTCCCCTCCCCCTGGCCAGGCTGGCCAGACCCCACCCATGCACGAATTCATGCACCGGGCCTCTAATACACATACACACACACACACACACACACACTGAGTAGCCAGATTATTATGCATTCAGAGATCATAATAATCTGGCCACTCAGTATATATCAACAAAATAGTCTTCCACACAAATGTTCTCATCTGATCCTCAACAATCCTTTGAGGTCTGTGTAAAGCAAATAACAAAAAGCCTAGAGGTGAGAAAACATACTTTAACCCTAAAAGCATGACATAATAATGTCAAAACTGGGAATGAAGTCTCTTGATTTCTACACTATCATACCTCCTCTTGCAAATGATATTGAAACAGACTATAAAATCACATAGCCATATATTATGCTGAAGATACTAAGCTTTCCCAAACCATTCAGTGTCTATGCAGAATGGATACAAACTCAGTTCAAAAAAGTCACAATCTCAACTTGAGGAATAAGAATTCAAACTGCTTCCTGTCACTTATTAGTATAAGTCTAACCCAAAGTCCAATGACATTTAGAAAGAAGTTAAGGAATTAGCTGTTATAATGCACATCAAGAAAGTTCTTATTAAGCTATGACAATTGCTAGAAAAAAGGGAGAATAGAAAGGTAGATGAAACCAGTGAATTGAGAACTGAATTCTAAAGAGGAAAGTCAAGGTATCATTATTTTATAGGGCTCTGACTGCCTAAGTGATGCAACTTTGCAATAAAAGAAAAAAGACATACCTCCTCAAAATCCCAGCACAACAGCTTTCCTTTATTTGCATAGATGAGGATGAAATGTTGTAATCCAAAATGTTCCCAAAAATTTTTTTAAAAAGACATAGAAATAGAAGATCCATATGAAAAGAGATCCAATCTGGGAGGATGGAGACTGTCTTCTAAATCTTGTGATCAAGACCAGCTGTTCACCAAGTGTCAGCATCTGAAGAAAGTGCTAACTGCAGTTGTGTCTTCTGAAGAGAGTAATACCTGCTGGGACAAAGGAGTAAGAGGAGAAAGAAATACTACTGAATGCAAATGAGTGACTGGCAAACAATTACCACTCATTAGTCTCAACATTTTTCAAGTTGGTATTAGTGAATATTAAAAGATCAAGTGGAGGTAAATACAAGTGGGCGAGCCAACTGACAATGGGTTATCAAAGACAGCAGCAATCAAAGGTACACGTCAGTCCTGGCCAGGTAGCTCAGCTGGTTAGAGTGTAGTCCCAATAAGCCAAGGTTCCAGATTCGATCTCTAGTCAGGTCACATACAAGAAGCAACCAATGAATGCATAAATAAGTGGTACAACAAATGGATGTTTTTCTCACTCCCCCCCTCTCTCTCTAATCAATAAAAAAAATGTAAAAAACAACAACAAAGGTACACTTCAGCAGGTGATCCAGCTCTCCATTTCATGTTTTTTATAGTAAGACTAGTGACCTGGTGCACGGATTCGTGCACATTGAAAGGAAATTAATTAGAAGGTGGCTGGCGGGGCGGGGTGGGACTGGGCAAGATGAGCTGGACACACCCTGGAACCAACCTTCCATGGTCCCGCCCCAGCTGGCCGCACCTGGGGCAGCGCCGTGGCTCAAAAGGCATCTGCCAAGTGAGCAGGGTCCCTCTGGCAGGTGGGGTCCCTCGGCCTGGCCTGCGGGGATCAGGCCAAAACTGGCTCTCCAACATCCCGAGAGGTCCCAGATTTTAAGAGGGTGGTTCACCACAGCTTGGTAGCTCCTGCATTGAGCGTCTGGCCCCTGGTAGTCATTACACATCATAGCTACCGGTCGGATGGTCGGTCAGTCGGACAGTCACTTAGCCTTTTATATATATATAGATGATGACCATATCATACAACCAAACACAGACAAATAATATTAGGTAGTCTGGCAATAAGACCAAGCACTCTTTTTTTTTTTTTAATATATATTTTATTGATTTTTTACAGAGAGGAAGGGAGAGGGAGAGTTAGAAACATCGATGAGAGAGAAACATTGATCAGCTGCCTCCTGCACACTCCCTACTGGGGATGTGCCTGCAACCAAGGTACATGCCCTTGACTGGAATCGAACCTGGGACCCTTGAGTCCGCAGGCCAACGCTCCATCCACTGAGCCAAACCGGTTAGGGCAAGACCAAGCACTCTTATAAAACAAATATTATATTGAAGGAGAGGAGGATTAATTAGGGAACTTATATGCATATGTGCATAGCCCATGGACACAGAGAATAGTGTGGTGACAACGTGGGAGGGGCGGGTGTGGGGTGGAGAGGGTCAATGGGAAAAATAAAAATAGAACAACAAAAAACAAAGGGGACATCTGTACTTTCAACATTAAAGATTAAGTAAATAAATAATAAAGAAAAAATAAAACAAATATTGTATAACAACTAATTAAGATGTCTATATCAGCAGAATATATAGAATAATCATGCAAAAAATACATATATATAGGTCTGGCAGAAAAACAAAGGTAATGTGGAAAGGAAGGGAAATCAAAGTTAATTGGACACATCGGGTGGTTTTCTGCACCCTTGTCGGATATCTTACAGACTTAGGAATCTGTCATATATATTTTTAAAATATATATGTTTTTTTATTTCATAGAGGAAGGGAGATGGGGAGAGAGACAGAAACATCAATGATGAGAGAGAATCACTGATCAGCTGCCTCCTGCACGCTCCTACTGGGGATTGAGCCTGCAACCCGGGCATGTGCCCTTGACCGGAATCGAACCTGGGACCCTTCAGTTTGCAGGCCGACACTCTATCCACTGAGCCAAACCAGCTAGGGCAGGAATCTGTTATATTTTGGCATCAAATTAAGGCAATACTTCTTGATTACTGCCAAATCACTGCATTTCCATCAAACTACAAATTATAGAATACAAAGTGAGGCAAAAGTAGGTTTACAGTTGTTTACTAGTATATGGAAATTAATAATAATGTAAGAATAAACTGTTTTCACATACTCAAAATTGTGTAAACCTACTTTTGCCTAACACTGTATATAGTGGGCTGAAATGAAACATAATGAATAGGATTAATAGCAGATAAGACAATGCAAACTAAAATATTAGTGAATGTAAAACATAAGAATAAATACTATCCAAAATGAAATCTGAAATACAAGAAGTCTGGAAAAAAAAGAGTAAAACATCAGCGAGCTATGGGACAACCTAAAGGAGCTAATGTGTAATTGGAATCTTAAGGAGATGGGGACAGGATTTGAAAAAATAATATCCAAAATTTTTCCAAATTTGATGAAAACTATAAACCCATAGAGCCAGCAAGCTCAACAAACACAAAGCACAAAAACCTGGAGAAAATTAAACCAAGGAGTAATCAAAATCAAATTGCTTAAAACCAGAGATAAGAAAAAAAAATTCTGAAAGCAGCCAGAAGAATACAGAATAGGAGAAAATACTTGCAAATCATATATCTGATAAGTATTTATTATCCAGAATATGAATAGAGTCCTATAATTCAACCACAAAAAAAACAAACAACTAAACTAAAAAATGGGCAAAAGACTTGAATAGATATTTATCCGAAGAAGATACATGAATGGCCAGTTAGCACATGAAAGATGTTCAACTATTTATTAAGGAAATGCAAGTCAAAACCACAATGAGATACCAACCTCATACTCATAAGGATGGCTACTAATTAAAAAGTAAATAAATAACAATGTTGGCAAGAAGATGGAGAAATTGGGACCCTTCTGTACTGTTGGTGGAAATGTAAAATTGTACAGCTACTGGGGAAAACAGCATGGCAGTTTCTCAAAATTTAAACCTAGAATTACCATATAATCCAGCAATTCCACTTCTGGATATATAGCCAAAAGAACTGAAAGCAGAATAAGAGATATTTGTACACCTGTGTTTACAGCAGCATTATTCACAATAGCTAGAATGTGGAAACAAGCCAAATGTCCATCAACAGATGAATGGATAAGCAAAATATGGTATATACATACAATGTAATATTATTCAGCCTTAAAAAGGAAATGGCATATGCTACAACATGAATGAACCTTAACATCTATTAAGTGAAACAAGCCAGTCTCTAAAAAACAAATACTGTATGATTCCACTTATATGAGATACCTAGAGTAGTCAAATTCATAGAGCAAGAAAGTGGAATGGTGGTTACCAGGGGCTAGATGGCAGGGGAAATGGGAAGTTATTGTTTAATAGAAATAGAATTTCAGTTCTGCAACATGAAAAGAGTTCTAAGGATAGATGGTTGTGATAGCTGCACAATGATATGAATATACTTAATACCATTGATCAGTACACTTAAAAATGGTCAAGATGATAAATTTTATACTGTATGTTTAACGGAATTTTTATAAATCGAAAGAAAAATAAAAGGCAGCCAGAATTAAACAACCACACACTATGTACAGAGAGACAAAGATTAAAATGACAGAAAACTGAAACAGTAAGACAGAAAACTGAAAAGAAAAATACTGTCAACTTAGAATTCTATAACCAGTAAAAATAGCTTCTATAAATCAAGACAAATTAAAGACTTCTTCAGACAAACAAAAGCTGAAAGGATTTATCACCAGCAAACCTGTTCCACACGAAATGTTAAAAGAAGTCCTTCATTCAGAAGGAAAATGTACCATGTAGAAATCTGGAACTATACGGAAAACTGAAGAGCACTGAAAATATAAATACACATACTGTACTTGACAGAGCCTTTTATTATGAGGCTTAATCATTTACATTATTAAAATAAAAAAAAAGCCCTAACAAGAATTTTCATAATACATCTCTTCCCAAATGCCTGTCTTAAAAAAAAAAGAAGTACCTTACTAGAAGAGATTTCCCATCACAACATTCTTATAAATTATAGTCAATATTATCTTTTTATAAAAAGAAGTTCAAAAAACAAACAAACAAACAAAAAAACCAAACAGGTACAAACTATTTGTTCAATAATAGAGATCTTGTTTCCAGCCAAGTGTTCATTACACAAACCCTTTTAAAGGGCTTGCCTATAGTGAAGTTCCTTGGGATAAAGTTTGATGGTGGTTAATATATAACTTACATATTTTCCGTTAACTCCAGGGAATCCCAAAGTCACTTAGAAATAAGCTATAAAGACAGCAAAGACTATTCCTTGCTTTCAAGAAGTCTGAAAAACAGTAGGTTTCAATGGATTGGGTCAGATTACCCCAAACTTGCAAAATAAGAAAACTTTTGCCAATTCGAAAAGGAATCTATCAAGGCAAAGGTGTCATAGCAATAACTGCAAAACAAAGCTTCAGGGTTGGGTGCCAAAATAAGAAAACACAAAATTTAATGCTACTCTATTATAGTCCAAATCTCAGAGGGATGTGGTAAGAATAAAACCCCTGTAACATCAATGATGCCAAATAGATTACAGAATGGGGAATCCTGCCTACTATCCCTCTGAATACATAATGCTAAACATAATTCAGACACTCAGATATTCCTTAAGACCACAAGCAAATGGTGTAATCCAACTTCACAGTGAAAGACTACTTGCTACTCTCACAAGGATAACTGAATGGAACACAACGTAATTCAAGATATTTCTCTAACAGAATTCTAGGGGAAGGCTACCTACTATTACCCCATCTGGATCAAAATCCTTTACTCCATAATGACAACAGGAAAATTATGTGATTTCAGTATTCACTGATGAATATTATGCCAAGACAAAGTAGCATTCTATCAGCACTTTACCCCAAATAAGCCACTGGGAAACATAAAATAAAACTTTATGGAAAGAAAATACATTTATACCCTAGCTGGTTTGACTCAGTGGATAGAGCATCTGCCTTCCGTCTGAAGGGTCCCGGGTTCAATTCAGTGAAGGGCATGTAACTCAATTGCAGGTTCCCGGCCCTGGTCAGGGCATGTGCAGGAGGCAACTAATCAATGTGTTTCTCTCACATTGATGTTTCTCTCTGTGTTTCCCTCTCTCTAAAAAAATAAATGAAAAAATATCCTTGGTGAGGATTTAAAAAAAAAAAGAAAATACAAGAGCATTTTAAAACATATGTTCAACAAAAACTGATACACGAGCCCATCAGGATGGCTCAGTGGTTGAACGTCAACCAATCGAACCATAGATCAATTCAGGTCAGGGCACATGCCCCAGTTGCGGGCTCAATCTCCAGTGGGGGGTGTGAAGAAGACAGCCAATTAATGATTCTCTCTCTTCACTGATGTTTCTATCCCGCTCTCCCTCTCCCTTCTTCTCTCTGAAATTAATAAAAAACATATTTTTTAAAAAACGGTTACATGAATGTTCATAGCAGCAGCATTCATAATAGCCAAAAAGTGAAAACAACTCAAATGTCCATCAACTAAAGAATGTATAAACAAACAAAATGTGGTATAACTATACAATGGGTTATTATTCAGCCATAAGAAAGGAATTAAGTACTGAAACATGCTACAACATGGAGGAACCTTAAAAATATTAAGTAAAAGAAGCCAGAAACAAAGGCCATATATTATGTCTCCCCATTTAAATGAAATGTCCAGAATAGGTAAATCCATAGGAACAAAAATCAAACTAGGAATTGCTAGGGTTTCTTTCAGGAGTGATGAAAATGTTCTGCAATTAGATGGTGGTAGTGGTTGCACAAGATTGTGAATGAACTAAAAGCCTCTAAACTGTATATTTCAAATAGTTAATATTAAGAATTTTGTTATGTGAATTTTACCTCAATACAAAAAAAAAAAAATGTTCCCAAGTGTTAGTTATCTAATACCTGTATCTCCCACTACTTAAAAAAAGGCTGTATTCATTAAAATCATTCAAAAATACTTTTGAAAATTTAATATTCTGGGCCCTGGCCAGCTAGATCAGTTGGTTAGAACATCACCCTGATATGCCAAGGTTGTGGGTTTGATCCCCAGTCAGGACACACACATACAAGAAATAACCAGTAGCCCTGGCTGGTGTGGCCCAGTGATTAGACCGTTGGCCTGTGCACCCAAGGGTCTCGGGTTTGATTCCTAGTCAAGGGCATATACCTGGTTTGCAGGTTTGATCCCTGGCCCCGATTAGGGCACGTATGGAAGGCAACCAATCGATGTCTCTCTCTCATATTGATGTCTCTCTCTCTTTCTCTCCGTCTGTCTCTCTCTGCCTCCCTCCCTTCCATTCTTTAAAAAAAAAAAATCAAAGGAAAAAATATTAACAAAAAAAGGAAGTGAATACATGAATGAGTAGAACAACAAAGTGATGTTTCTCTTTCTTCCCCTCTCTCTCTCTCTTTAAAATCAATAAATTAAAATATAATATAAAATGTAATGTTCTGGAAAAGGCAATACTGTATAGACGGTAAATAGATCAGTGGTTGCCAGGGGAGGGAGTTAAATAGGTGAGGCACAAATTTTTTAGAGCAGTGAAACTATTCCATATGATACTGTAATGGTGAATATATCAAAAGTTTGTAGCCCTGGTCAGTGTGGCTCAGTTGGTTGAGAGTTGTCCTGTACACCAAAAGGTTGCTGGTTCAATTCCTGGTCAGGGCACATGCTCAGGTTGCCAGCTTGATCCCCAGTAGGGGGCCTGCAAAAGACAGCCAATTGATGTTTCTCTCTCTTCCTCTCTCTCTCTAAAAAATCAATAAAAATATTGTTTTAAAGAAGTATGTCAAAACCCATATAACTTTAAAGCACAAAGAGTAAACAATGTATGCAAAATTTAAAATAATTTAAGAAGTAAAGAGATCTCGGCATAGAATGCAGAATGTGACGAAACAATCTAAATGTACTGCAAATGTGAAACAACCTCACAAAGGAGGTGGAAGAATATAGTGCTAACCTAGGTAATGCTGGAAATGAGCAGAGTCTGTAAGACTAAAGCAAAAACGAAGGATCCACAAGCACTATACTCTAGTTAATATAGTTGTTTCCCACAGGGGCACATACTAACCATTCTAAAACCATGTATATGATGTATAGTGGAATTGAAGAATTAAGTAAATGAATGGCCAAATTTCTTGCTGGTAAAGTGGAGGAAGCTAGAATGATTAATGTGTTAAGGAATTAGAGTTGGACACATCAGTATGAATTCATGTGTAGCTTAATATAGAGACAAATGGTTACATACAGAACTATTTATAGATATACATGTACACATAGGTTAACACACACACATATATCTTTTTGCTACCTCACTAGAAACAACAATACTCTAGTTGCAACTAGCACACTTAGCACCCAGACCATAGTTTCTAATACCATCCTATATAATATAAGGCTAATATGCAAATCGACCAGACGGCGGAATGACCGTCGCTATGACATGCAGGAGCTGCCCCCTGGTGGTCAGTGCGCTCCCATGGTGGGAGTGCCGCTCAGCCAGAAGCCCGGCTCACGGCTGGTGAGCGCAGCAGTGATGGCTGGGGCCTCTCCTGCCTCTTTGGCAGCGCTAAGGATGTCTGACCCGCCTCTTCGGCAGTGGGGAGCAGGCCTAAGCCATCAGTCAGACATCCCCTGAGGGCTCCTGGACTGTGAGAGGGCACAGGCCAGGCTGAGGGACGCCCGCCCCCCCCCACCCCCCCCGCCTACACGAATTTCGTGCATCAGGCCAATAAAAGGAACTAGGCTCCTTGGAAAAAATGATCAATCATAGGATTAGAGCATGATATATAAAGGATGAGCCTGAAACATTTTATGTTGTCAGAAAAGTACTCACACACAATCATCAGAGTATGTCAAAGGAAAGATAGACAGGAGCCCACTGAAAAAGCTCCTAATGACCAAAGCTGGAACAATTTGAGCAAAGAAATTTATATAGATATTCTACCCTTAAGAAGGTGAAGCATAACTCATCACTCATTAAGTGTGGGCTATGCATAGTGACTTTCTTCTAGAGCACAGAAAGGGAGAAACAAAAGGGTAACATTACAGTGAAGAAAATAAACACTACCTCAACCTAGGTGATCAAGGTTAACATTAACATTGGTAAGTCATATCAATAATATGTACTCATGATATGTGATAAGAATGACACTTTAACTCTGTGGTCTTCTTTTCTAAATCACATTATATCAATCTACCCCTTAGAAAAACATCAGACAAATCCCAATGAAGGACACTGTACAAAAATGCCTGATCAGTTATTTTCAAAACTGCCAATGCCATTAAAATCAAGGAAAGTCAGGCCCAGCCAGTGGGGCTCAGTGTTTGAGCATCGGCGTAAGAACCAGGAGATCACAGTTTGATTCCCAGTCAGGGCACATGCCAGGTTGTGGGCTCAATCCCCAGTGAGGGGCATGCAGGAGGCAGCCGATCAATGATTGTCTCTCATCACTTATGTTTCTATCTCTTTCTTTCTCTCCCTTCCTCTCTGAAATCAATAATAATGTGTGTGTTTTTAAATCAGCCCTAGCTGGTTTGGCTCAGTGGATAGAGCATCAGCCTTCAGACTGAAGGGTCCCAGGTTTGATTCTGGTCAAGGGCACATGCCCGGGTTGTGGGCTTGATCCCAGAAGGCAGCCAATCAATGATTCTCTCTCATCATGGATGTTTCTATCTCTCTCTCCCTCTCCCTCTTGAAATCAATAAAAAAAAAGAAAGAAAGAAAAGATCAATGGGGAAAAAAATATCCTTGGGTGAGAATTAACAAAACAAACAAAAAAAGAAATGAGCCCTGAGAAAAGTGAAGACTTAAGAGACATAATAGCAGTGTTCAAATACTTGAAGGGTCATGTAGCAGAACTGAGAGTTAGATCATATACCCATTTAACTTACTAGCTGACCTCTGGTAAAATGTGAACAACACTCAAGGACATAGAGAGTGACAGATGTTCAGTAGAGCCACAACAGGAAATGCCTATTAGGAAAGACAGGAAGCAGGTGGCCTAGTTCTTCTCTACAACTTTTCAAAGGACAGTGTGAATGTGAGTCCAATGAAACAAAAATTTAGGTTCAAATCCTGCATTTATTAACCATGTACCACGTGCTAGATCAGTGGTCGGCAAATTCACTAGTCAACAGAGCCAAATATCAACAGTACAATGATTGAAATTTCTTTTGAGAGCCAAATTTTAAAACTTAAACTTAAACTTCTAACACCACTTCTTCAAAATAGACTCGCTCAGGCTGTGGTATTTTGTGGAAGAGCCACACTCAAGGGGCCAAAGAGCCACAGTTTGCCGACCACTGTGCTAGATGCTTCCTTACATATTATCTCATTTAATATTCACAATATATCTATAAACGTTTATTAATGTAATAAAGGCTTAATGTAAAAATACAATAAACCCTGCAAGGAAGCAGGAACACATTAAAATTATCTACCCTCCTCCACTCTGATAGGGATTTGACAGCTGTTTTAAAAAGCAAAAATGTTTGAAGGTCTACATATCCACATAATAATTTACTTCCTCTTGCTCCTTCCTGCAGTCAAGCTCAGTGGCTTTCAATCTGTAGCATGCATAAGAATGACATACAATTATATACAGTATACAAAAACATACACACTATATAATGTAAGGAATTTTCCTATAGCTTTCATCTTATGTGATTTTTGTCTCATGCAGTGACTTTAGAACCGAATCCTGGGGATAAGGTGCAATCCCAGTGCAGGCTTACTCCATGTAAGGAAGCACCATGGAAAGGAGGGAAAGGATGAATCCTATTACAACATGAAGAACACTCTAATAATTAGAGCTATCTGAAAATAGCATAGGCTACCTTAAAGTAATGAATTTTCTGTCATAAAAGGTGTTCAAACAGGCTGAAAAATCACTGAGAACATTTTAAGAAAGCAATTGGGTATGAAGTTAAGATCTCTTCCAAGTCTTAGATTCTATAATGGGTGGACTTTAAAAATCTGACAGGAAGAGAACAACCTAGTTAAGAGCAACACAATGAAAAAAGACACAAAGGCAAGAGTGGCATGGTATGTGGAGAACTTCAATGCAGGGGAACATAGGAGAAGCTCAATTCCACCTGCAGATCATCTGCTAGGAAAACTCTTGCATCAAATATCTTCTCCTTAGTGAGGAGAACACTTTTTTCTTTTCTTTTAATATATATTTTTATTGATTTTTAGAGAGAAGAGGGGGGAGAGAGAGAAACACTGATGGGAGAAACATCAATTGGTTGATTCCTGCACGATCCCCGACCAGGGATCAAACCCACAAACTGGGTATGTTGCCTTGACCAGGAATCAAACCGGCAACCTTTCAGTGCACAGGACAACACCCAACCAACTGAGCCACACTGGCCAGAGCAGGAAACTTTTTCTACAAAGGGTCAGATTACAGCCACAGGCCAAACCCAGTTTGCCCCAAGATTTTGTATGGCCTATGAGATAAGAATGGTTTTTACATTTTTAAATGGTTGGAAAAAAAATCAAAAGGAGTATTTTGTGACATGGGAAAATTATATAAAATTCAAATTTCAGTGTCCCAAGTTTAAGTAGGACAGACAAGTTTATGTACTGCCTGTGACCATTTCTACACTAAAATAACAGAGTAGCTGCAACAGAGACCATATAGTCCATAAATATTTACTTTCTGGCCCTTTACAGAAAAAGTTTGCTAATCACTGATTTTTAGCATTATCTGAAATTATCTTGTCTATTTGCTTATTGTTTCCTCATTCTGACATACACAGAATAAAGCTCAATGAAGGCAGGACTTTGTCTGCTTTGTTACCTCACTGTAACCCAGTCCTTAAAAGAAATCCTGGAACAAAATAAAAGCTCAATAAATATTTTATGATTAATGAATGATCCATAAATGCCACATCAAGGAGTTTAAACTTAAGTCCTCAGCCAGAACAGGTTTTGTACATGTAAGACAGGCATAAAAAACTCTTACAGAAAAGGAGAAATATTCTTGTACAAAACAGCTTAGAGTAACGGTGGTCACCAACTAATCCAGATCACTGGGTTTCTTCATCAAACTGTAGTTTGTGTGTGTGTGCTCATAAGATTCTCGCAACTACTTCAAGGTGTCACAACATTGTGTCAGCTGACTGTACTTCTGTTTATCTTAAGATGCAAATACTGAGAAATCTCATTTCATACACATAGTACAGGGTACCCATACCATGCCAAATCTAAATAAATGTTCATAATTATAACAGATCTAGACCACATACTAATGAATTTTTAAGATCTAAAATTTTGCTATGCTGATCAGCAATCTACTCTGTAAACAGCTTAAAACTCTTTAGAAATTAAAAGGTTACCGCCCACAAACCAGAAGCAGCTTTTTAATCTTTCCATACTAGCCAGAGAGTGGGTGTGTGATTTCAAAAAATACAAGCCAACTCTGTTGGTAGAGGACAAGGTATTGTTAAGTTAAAATCTTTTTTTTTTTTTAATATATTTTATTGATTTTTTACAGAGAGGAATGGAGAGGGACAGAGAGTTAGAAACATCGATGAGAGAGAAACATCGATCAGCTGCCTCCTGCACACCCCCCACTGGGGATGTGCCCGCAACCAAGGTACATGCCCTTGACCGGAATCGAACCCGGGACCCTTCAGTCCGCAGGCCGACGCTCTATCCACTGAGCCAAACCGGTTTCGGCTAAGTTAAAATCTTAACTATGGGCATATTTTGTTACATGACACTAGTAAAACTACCACCTACTCACAAAGTTTCACTTTTTTTAATTTTATTTTTCAATTACAGTTGACATTCAATATTACTTTATACTAGAGGCCCGGTGCACCCCAGTGGGGTCCCTCGGCCTGGCCTGCGGGAATTGGGCCGAAACAGGCTCTCCGACATCCCCCAAGGGGTCCCAGATTGCAAGGGGTCCCAGACTGCAAGAGGGCACAGGCCAGGCCAAGAGACCCCACCAGTGCACGATTTGTGCACAATTGGGGCCAGGGAGGGACCGTGGGAGGGCTCCAGAGTATGTCCGGCCCATCTCGCTCAGTCCCAATCTGCCAGACCCCAGCAGCAAGCTAACCTACCGGTCAGAGCGTCTGCCCCCTGGTGGTCAGTGCACATCATAGAGAGCAGTTGAGCGGTCTTAGCATATTACACTTTGATTGGTGGAAAGGCCGACCAGTGGACCAGACACTTAGCATATTAGGCTTTTATTATATAGGATTAGTTCCAGATATACAAGCATAGTAGTTCGACAATTATAAAATTTCCAAAGTGATCCCCTGATAATTCAATTACCCACCTGGCACCATAGTTATTACAACAGTATTGCCTATATTCCCTATGCTGAACTTTACACCCCTGTAATTATTTTGTAACTACCAATTTGTACTTATCCCTTCACCTTTTTCACCCAGTGGAGTCTCACTCTTCTAATACACAGTGGAGGAAAAAACTGTATCTACCTCCTGAAGGAATCTTGTCTGTAACACATTAACATTTTCATAAGGTTCTTTCCTCCAGGCTTTGTAACAATTTCTATACATGGGTACTTCAAAGACAAGGATTTAGTTAACCAATCACTTCCAAATTTTAAAATATTGGTCAGAAAGCATAAATAAATCAAAGTTGCATTTTATTTTAAAGCAGCTACCTGCTTTTTAAGCCCTGTGTGACTTTTTTTTTTTTTAATCATTAACTAATTTAGGAATTCAGATCTTTCAATAGAGATGCTTATGGTACAGGTACCTCTGATGACTTAACAGCATCCATTTTGGATTAGTGTCTATGTGTTCATCTTCCTTTCCTGTGACAAGTCAGGTTGAAAAGTCAGCCTACAAAAGCATTGGGTTAGGATCTACCAAGACTACTGTGTAAGGTGTCACCAAAAAAAAGGGGGGGGCGGGGAATTGGCCAACAGCTTCAAGAAACTCTGCTGCAGGTTCACCTGGGGCATCCTCACCATCAATGTTGTTAAGGAATGAACCAAACCGCTGCACAAGACTACACACAGCTTTGCTAAGGCTGAAAAGGGGGATGGAGCGGGGGGGGGGGGGTTGCAAGCTGTAAACGGATTTCTGGCCCTTCAGGGAAGATACGCCCATTTTCCCTTTCTAAAAGGGCTAATAACAGGCACTCCGAACCCAGACAGCCTAGCTTCCCACCTGCACTACCTATTCTCCCGATCCCAGACAGCAAGTTCCCTCCTCCCCTTAAACAACAAGTTCAAAATCAAAACAAAAGGTGCAGAACTGGTTTCAGGTGGCAATGGCTGAGTCCCAGTGGCCAACTTCTGGGGACGCCAGGGCGAGCGAGGGTTCACAGGACCTCAGACCCCACCACCACCACCACCACCACCACCACCTGAGCTAGCTCCCCAACAGTCCCTCGGGCCTCGGCCCAACTCCACACGCCCCTCCCTTCCCTCAGCCCCGGAGACGAGCGCTGGGAAGGGGGCGAGACGAGGGGGGTGAGAGAAATCCAGGGTCAATATGACAGAGGGGCCAGCCGGGAAAGAAGGCCAGCGGGGAGGTTGGGGGTCGAGTCCTAGGCCCGCGCTTCAGCCCCGAACGGGGGCGACCGAGGGTCCGAGTCGCGCCAGGCCGTGAGGGGAGGCCTGGCCCGTGTCGGCAGCGCCGCCAGGCCACGCTTCCCGGACTACTCTCACCCGGCGCGAAGTGGCCGTGAGGGGCCGCGGCCGCAACCACAATCCGGGGCGGGGGCGCTCACTCACCGGCAGGGAGGGGAGGAGCAGCCGGCGTCTCCGCCAGCACGGTCGCTCGAGTTCAGGCACCGGCTCCTGCCCCTGCGGCCGCCGCGCTCGGTCCATCCCCCCCAGCCAACCCCCCTCCCGACCCTCCCCCCACGCCACCTCAGCCGCCGCAGCCGCCGCTGCAGCCGCCACCAGCGCTTCAGTCCCTGCGCGGGAGCGCGAACCGGCTCGAGTAGGCGAGAGCGCGTGCGCCCGCCGTCACCGCCCACAACCTCCGCCCCCGGCCCGCGGCGCACGCGCGAGGCAGCGGCGGGCGCGCGCACGCAGCAGGGGGTGGGAACAGCCCCCCCTTCCCGCGTGGCCCCGCCCCCCGTCCGCGCGCCCACCCACGCGCTCGCTGGGCAGTGGAGCTGGGCTGCTGCAGGTGTAGCTGGACTGCTGCAGGTGGACTCCTCCCGGCCAAAGCTCCAGGAACCGAGCTCCCCTTGTTTGGCCCCTCTTTCTGGGGAGAGAGGGCCCGAAGCATTGCAGATTTGAGCCCATTTCTGGCCGCCTCTCTGAATCATACACCTGTTCTTCCTACCTGGAATCGAAACGCCTTCTTCCTTCTCCGATCTGGCGGGTTTTCGTCTGCTGCTAGGAAAAGGGCAAAGGCCGTTACTATTTCGCGTCTGGCATTACCACTGAAGGGACCACAAGCAGCCATCAGCCTAACGGTCCCTTTATTATTTCATTTTCCTAATTCATTTATTCATTCATCACTTATGTACTGAGGCTTCCTCCCTGTACTAGGCCCTGTTCCGAGTTGCTGCGAGTACAATGTGAGGATCAAACAGAATTCCTGATCTCCTGAAGTTAGATCAGATGGAGAAAGAAAATGTTAAAGAAATAATCAGCCCACCAGTCGGGAGAGCAGTGCCTGTGAGCGTTTCTGGACCTCAAGCTCTTCTCACAGAGGAAGGGACAGAACAGACAGCAGACACTATGGAATCCCCTTCAGCCCCTGCTCACAGAGGATGCATCCCCTGCCAGGGGCTCCTACTGGCCGTCTCACTCTTAACCTTCTGGAGCCTGCCCACCACTGCCCAACTCACTGTTGAATCAGGGCCGGTCCAATGCTGCTAAAGGGAAGGATGTGCTTCTTCTTGTCCACAGTCTGCCTGGGAATCTAGCAGGCTATATCTGATACAAAGGGGAACGTATAGACAGCAACCTTCTAATTGTATCATATGTAATAGACACTCAAAAAATTACCCCGGGTCTGCAAACAACAATCAAGAGACAATGAATCTCAATGGGCCCCCGCTGTTCCAGAAAGTCACCCTGAAGGAGTTAGGATACTACACCCTACAAACCCTAGAGAAAGATTTTCGGAGCAAACAAATAATTGGACAGTTCCATGTATACCAGCCAGTGGGAAAGCCCTCCATCCAAGCCAGCAATGCCACAGTCACAGCATAAGGACACCGTGGTCCTGACCTGTCTCAGAGATGACACTGGGATCTTCATCCGGTGGCTCTTCAAGAACCAGAGTCTCCTGCTCATGGACAGGATGAAGCTGTCCCAGGGCAACAGCATCCTCGCCATAGACCCCATCAGGAGGGAGGATGCTAGGGATTTTCAGTGTGAGGTCTTCAATCCTATCAGTTCCAGCAAAAGTGACCCTCTCAGGCTAGACGTACAATATGATTCAACACTACAAAGTCCTGGCCTCTCAGATAAGGCTATTGCCGGCATCGTGATTGGAGTCCTGGCTGGTGTAGCTCTGATAGCAGCCCTGGTATACTTTCTGTATGTCAGAAAGACTGGTGGGGCAAGTGACCAGTGTGATCTCACGTAGCACAAACTCAGCCAGACTCCAACCACAGTCGAGGCCACTCTGACAACTCACCTAACAAGATCCCTGATGTTACATATTCTTTGCTGAACTTCAGTGGCCAAGAATTAAAGAAACCAAAGCCAGCCTCCCCATCCCCAATAGCCACAGAACCAGTTTATTCAGAAGTAATAAAGAAGTAATGCAACCAGCCCTGCTCACTACACTGCTGACTGCTTCCAAGCTTCTCATCTCCAACACTAGGAGACCCCTTTGTCCTCAGGGAAAAGGAGAAGAATAGAAAGCTAATGAAAATCCGCCCCCCCCCCTCACTCTGTCATGAGGCACCTCCAGGCTCCTGGTCACAGCCCCCCTCCCTTCAGTATCAACAGATGAAAGGGAGTCTGTAGGAAGCCCAACCTTCCCTTTCATTGACATTTGGCTCATTAAATTAGTACTAGAACCAATAAAGTCTAGAGATAGTTCTTTAAAAAGCAAACTTCTGGCAAAATTATTAAGAAAAAAATGAGAGTGGGCACAATAGCAATATTAAGAGTGAAAAGGAAACAATGACAGCAGGCAATAGGAGGACATTAGGAGCATCCTTATTGTAAATACATGAACAATTAAATTAAAAGGAATAAATACCTAGAAAAATAAAATGAAACCAGAACTGAGTCAAAAAGGAACAAAAGAATGAGTAGCCCTATCCTATATAATAAAAGCCTAATATGCAAATCGACCAAACGGCAGAACAACCAGTTGCTATGATGCACACCGACCACCAGGGGGCAGATGCTCAACGCAGGAGCTGCCCCCAGCCCGCAGGCCCCAGGCCTGCCAAGGCGGGTGCCAGCAGCGGGGGGGGGGGGGGGGGGGGGGGCCCTCAACTGCCCTGCCGGTTGCCCCACAGATAGGCCCTGATCGCCAGCTAAGCCTAGGGACCCTACCCGTGCAAGAATTTTGTGCACCAGGCCTCTAGTTAACCAATAAAGAAACTGAGTTGGTATTTTTAATCCTTCCAATAAAAGATTACTTGGCAGGGAGTTTTCCAAACATTCAAGGAACAATGAATTCTAATCTTACATGTGCTCTTACAGAAAATAAGAGAGAATACTTCCCCAGCTCTTATTGTGTGGCTTATTACCTTGACCACCAAATCAGAAAAAACTTGCTAGACATGAGCAGAGCAAGGACAATGGGCCAGGTACAGAAACTCACCAGGGCAGAACGCTCCAGATGACTAGCAAGGGGCAAAATTGAGAAAACAAGAACCTATCTTCCCCTAGCATATCACTGGTCATGTGATTTGGTTTAGACCCCTGACCTTTTCCTCCCTAAAGATAACATCTAGGCTTCAGCTCCAGGCCCAGAAAAGCAGAAAAACCAGACAAGTAACACAGTGGCTGCCTCAGGACCTATTACATTGACTAATGGCACTGACCAATCAGTGGAGACCATGACCCTAAAAGAGCATACCTGGAAAGCTGATGAATATTCTACTAAGACCCTCCCCTGAGATTTCCACCTGCAAGAAAGAGATAAATATGCTCAGGACAAAGAATACAGGGTGTGCTCTCCCTCCAGGGAGCATACCTTTGCCATTCCCCCACAGGCACGTATCCCCCAACCTCTAAGGGACCCCATGAGACTTGCAACCAGAGGAACAATGGGCAGCGGCAGCTTGTCCCGGGCTAACCCCCTGGACTTGTCTCCAAGGTCCCCTTTTCTCTGACTTCTCAGTGAGTCAAAGCAGTCCAGCCTAGGCTTCTCTGTTGCTTCTTCTATGCCCTTCCTTGTTTCAAGTCCTAAGTACATTTTTGCTGCCATCATGGGCGTAATACCCTTTTGCTCAATGTGTGTAGTCCTTCTCTTTGGATATCCCCATCTCCCATCCCATTTTCCTTAAATAAATTCAATCTTCTTTTGAAAAAAAGAATCACATAAAATTAAAAATTGCAATTAGTAAAATCTTTTCTCAGAGTGTATGGTGCTAAGAATCTATATGGGAGCTGGGGGTGGGGAGGTGAAGTTTGATTTAGTGAAGTTTGATTTTAGGCTCGAATCTGAAGGCTGACTTGGAAGGAATTATTTAGATCCCAGGATGAGAGCTTGTCATGGCCAGACTGGGGCACTGGAAGACCACTGAGTGTGAAGTAGTGTGTGAGTATGGGGAGAGGTAGGCAAAAATTTAGGTAAGGATTTGAGACTTAAGGCAAGGTGAATTGGTGGTGGTAGAGAAGAGCACTTTTTAGGGAGTACAATGTGCAGGACAATGATCTATTGGATGAAACATGAATGCCAGAGAAGTGGCAATTTTGGCCTTTACATTTGAGGTTGGTGGGGGATGCAGTTATAGATCTCAGGAGCACTGAAGGAGCCCCCTGAGGAAATTAACTAAAAATGGGTGATAAATTTGAAAGCTAAAACTGTAAGTAAATTTCTAGAAGAAAATATAGAAAAACAGTCCTAACTGGTTTGGCTCAGGGGATAGAGCATTGGTCTGCGGACTCAAGGGTCCCGGGTTTGATTCCAGTCAAGGGCATGTACCTTGGTTGTGGGCACATACCCGGTAGGGAATGTGCAGGAGGCAGCTGATCGATGTTTCTCTCTCATTGATGTTTCTAACTCTCCCTCTCCCTTCCTCTCTGTAAAAAATCAATAAAATATATTTTTTAAAAAAAGAAAATATAGAAAAACATTATGTGATCTTGAGATAGGCAAAGATTTCTTAGAACACATAAAGCATGAACCATAAAAGAAATGATCCACAAGGTTAACTTCATCAACATTTAAAACTCTTGTTCTTTGAAAGACACCATCCTATATAATGAAGAGGTAATATGCAAATTAAACCTCACACTCTCACAAGATGGCTGCCTACTACCAGGCCTGCAGGGGGGTTAGTGAGGGACGACCAAACGACTGAACAGCAGGCTGTGTGGGGCGACCAGGCTGGCAAGGGGGTTAGTGAGGGATGACCAAGCAACTGAATAGCAGGCTGCGTGGGGCAACCAGGCCGGCGGGGGGGTGGCGCAGAGGGCAGTTGGGGGTGACCAGGCCAGCAGGGGGCCAATTGGGGTGACCAGGCTGGCATGGGGGGCAGTTGGGGGCGATTAGGCTGGCACGTAGAGGCAGTGAGAGGTGATCAGGCCAGTGCGGGGGGGCACTTAGGGGTGACCAGGCAGGCAGGCAGGCACATGAGCAATTAGAAGCCAGCAGTCCAGGATTGTGAGAGGGATGTCCAACTGCCGGTTTAGGCCTGATAAACCAGCAGTCGGACATCCCCCGAGGGGTCCCCGATTGGAGAGGATGCAGGCTGGGCTGAGGGGACCCCCCCACATGAATTTCGTGCACCAGGCCTCTAGTCAGGAAAATAACAAGGCAAGGGACAGATAGGAAGAAAAAGTTTTTAAAACAATATATCTGACAAAACAATATATCTGGATATTCTTGTATCCAGAATATATAAAGAACTCTTATAACTGAGTAATAAGAAAACAAACAACCCAATAAAACAATGGGCAAAAGGTTTTAGTAAACACTTCACCAAAGAAGATATAAAAATGGCCAATAAGCAACAAAAAGATGCTCAACATATTCAGTCATCCAAAGATTTGCAAATTAAAACCACAATGATATACCACTATACCCTCATTAGGATAGCTAAAATTAAAAAGACTGATGATCTCCTTAACTGTACTTGTTTCAAATAAAAATAAAAACAAAGTCATACTTCCATCTAACATGATACAACTAACCTAAACACAACCAAAAATGCTTAACACTTTCCCCAAGAGAGGATACAAAGTCCTTGGGTTATGTTCCCTTTCTGATTTTGACATCCTGTGCCATGAAATTAACTATTATTAATACACTAGAGGCCCGGTGCATGAAATTCATGCACAGGCAGGGTTCCTAGGCCTGGCCAGCATTCAGGGCCAACCTGTGGGGCAACTGGTGAGATGACTGGGAGGACCCACTGGCACCCACCTTGGCCAGCCTGGCACCACCTGCTTGCTGGCTCTGCCCCCCACCACCACCGCCAGTCACCTCCCTCTGTGGGGTGACCGGTGGGGTGATCAGGGGGCTCCTGCTGGCACCCGCCTTGGCTGGCCTGGGGCCTGTGGGCTGGGGCAGCTCCTGCGTGGAGCGTCTGCCCCCTGGTGGTGAGTGTGCGTCATAGCGACCGGTCGTTCTGCCGGTTGTTCCACCATTCGGTCGATTTGCATATTAGACTTTTATTATATAGGATTCCCATTGTGTAATAGCAGTTGAATTCCCCCCTTGGTAATTAGGATCATTCAAACCAGCCAGTACAATAACTCCTTTCTTTGCCTTTTCAAAGGCATGAGATGCCCCCAAGTGACCAGAAATATTGTTGTGTCTCCTGTTGGAATCATTCCTTCCTTTGGAACTAAGACCTCTAGACAGGCAGAGCTTCTGGCCATTTCTCCTTCCAGGCAAAATGAACAACCAGGTTCACTGCTTGAAGTTCTGCCAACAGGATGGCTTTTCCTTCACAATTTTTCTTCAAGGATATCCCAGAAAGGGCCAATAGTGCTGCAACAGTTCGTTTTCACTCTGTGCCTGCATATTGTGTAGAAACATCATAAACCACACTATTAATAACCAAGACTGGGTCTTCTCTTCCCCAGTCAGAGGGAATACCCCATGAGATTATAGGCTGAGCAAGAGAAAAAGAGAAGATAAAATAGCAAGAGTAGGGGCCATGGGCATTTGGGCCACTTCCTCATAACTTAACTTATGCCTTCAGGGCCCTCTCAAGCCCAATCTCATAAAGACAGTTTCATTGATAATGGAGTGCTGCTGAGCTTGCACAACTTTATAGCTTGGTAGACCAGACAACACTCAGTTCATGATGGGTAGCTCAGGTCACTTGGTAACTTGAGGACCTATGGTTAAGAGTTCAGTATCTACTAAGGCTCTGTAGCAAGCCAAAGGCTGTTTCTCAAAAGGAGAGTAGTTATCACAGAGAATGGCAGGGCTTTGCTCCAAAATCTTAAGTGTCTGCACTGTTACTCACCTACAGGGGCCTGCCAAAGACTTGAAATATAATCTCTATTAGCCATTTGCAGAATGAGGCTCTGGGTTTCGTTTTCAGAAATCATGGCACTAAAGGTTTCTTTCAAAATAGAAATAGAAGCTTTCAGGTCATCTATGCATAGCTTGAGCTGGAAATTTGAAGCCCTGATCTCATCCTTTTCTTTTCTTTTTTCTTTTTTTAAAATATATTTTTTTATTGATTTCAAAGAGGAAGGGAGAGGGAGAGAGAGATAGAAATATCAATGATGAGAGAAAGAATCATTTATCGGCTGCCTCCTGCATGCCCCACACTGGGGATTGAGTCCGCAACCCTGGTATATGTCTTTGACCAGAATCAAACCCAGGACCCTTCAGTCCACAGGCTGACACTCTATCCACTGAACCAAACTGGCTAGGGCTGTACTTTTTTTATACTTTCATTATACTGAGCAACAGAAGCTGAAAACAAAAGAATACATACTGTATAATCCTATCTAATAAAAGAGTGATATGGAAATTAACCATCACTCCGCTACACCCACAAGCCACACCCACAAGCCAATCAGGAGCGAATATGCAAATAAACCCAACAAAGATGGCTACGGCCACAGAGAGCAGGAGGGAGGCTTGGGTTTCCCTGGCAATGGAGGAAGCCAAGCTTTCCACCTGCCCTTGGCGGCCTAGGCCTCCACTCAAGGCTACAAAGTTTCAATGATAGAAGATACATAAACCCAAACAGAAATGGCGGCAGCCACAGAGCTCGAAAGAGCAGGAGGCTAGTGTTGCCCCCGGCGATGGAGGAAGCCAAGCTTTCCACACACCCTGGCCTGCCCAGGCCTCGCTTAAGGCTACAAAGTTTCAATTATAGAAGATACATAAATTCCAATAGAAATGGCTGCTGCCACAGAGCAAGCAGAAGGCTTGGCTCCACTCCAGGCTACAAAGTTTCAATTGTAGAAGATAAATATACCCCAGATACCAGGGCCTCCACTTGGGTCGCCAGGGGGCGTGGCTGGCCTGCAAACCACCACAGGCCCCTCGCCCAGGCCACCCCACGCCCCAAGGGAACCCCCACCCTGATCCGGGACACCCTTCAGGGCAAACCAGTTGGCCCCCACCCATGCACCAGGCCTCTATCCTATCTAATAAAAGAGTAATATGCAGATTGACCATCACTCCAACACACAAGATGGCTGCCCCCATGTGGTCAAAGATGCTGCCCCAATGTGGACACAAGATGGCCGCCACAAGATGGCCAGCAAGGGAGGGCAGTTGGGAGTGACCAGGCCTGCAAGGGAGGGCAGTTGTGGGTGACCAGGCCTGCAGGGAAAGGCAGTTGGGAGGGACCCAAGCCTGCAGGGGAGGGCAGTTAGGGGTGACCAGGCCTGCAGGGGAGGGCAGTTAGGGGTGACCAGGCCTGCAGGGGAGGGCAGTTAGGGGGGACCCAGGCCTGCAGGGGAGAGTAGTTGTGGGGGACAAGGCCTGCAGGGGAGGGCAGTTAGGGGTGACTAGGCCTGCAGGGGAGGGCAGTTAGTGGTGACTAGGCCTGCAGGGGAGGGCAGTTAGGGGAAAACAGGCTGGCAGGGGAGCAGTTAGGCATCAATCAGGCTGGCAGGGGAGTGGTTAGGGGGCAATCAGGAAGGCAGGCAGGCGAGCAGTTGGGAGCCAGCAGTCCTGGATTGTGAGAGGGATGTCCGACTGCCCGTTTAGGCCCGGTGGGATCGGGCCTAAATGGGCAGTCGGACATCCCTCAAGGGGTCCCAGATTGGAGAGGGTGCAGGCTGGCTGAGGGATACCCCCCTCCCCCGTGCACGAATTTCGTGCTCCGGGCCTCTAGTCCTATATAATAAAAGGGTAATATGTAAATTGACCCTAATGGTGGAACACCCAGGAAAGACTGGTCGCTATGACTCGCACTGACCACCAGGGGGCAGATGCTCAATGCAGGAGCTTCCCCCTGATGGTCAGTGTGCTTCCACAGGGGGAGCACTGCTCAGCCAGAAGCCGGCTCCTGGCTGGCCAGCGCAGCAGCAGTGGCAGGAGCCTCTCCCGCCTCCACGGCAGCACTAAGGATGTGCAACTGATGGGAGCAGGCCTAAGCCGTCACTCAGACATCCCCAAGAGGTCCTGGACTGTGAGAGGATGCAGGCCGGGCTGAGGAACCCCCTACCCTTGCACGAATTTCATGTATTGGGCCTCTAGTTCTATATAAAATTCTAGAAAATGCAAACTAATCTGCTGTCCATATAGTGACAGCAGATCAGTGGTTGCCTGGGGCCAGATATGGAAGGAGAGATGAGAGGAGGTAAAGGGGCAAAAAGAAACTCTTGAGGATGATGAGAATGATCTGAATTTTTATTATAGTGGTGGTTTCATGGGTGTATACATATGTCAAAACTCGTCAAATTGTATACTTTAAAAAGGTACCGTTTACTGTATGTGTATAGTCCACCTTAGTAAAGTTATTTAAAAATTTCTTTCATTGGATTAATAGCAGATTAGAAATAGCAGAACAGAGGATTAGTAACTGAAAGACAGATAACAGAAGGTATTTGGATTAATGCACAGAAACAAAAGGAGTGAAAACAGAAAAGAACATCAGAGATATATGGGACACAGTACAAGGTAGTGCTGCAGAATAGAGAGTATATAAAATAGGAAAAACTATTAGTGTGCTCTTGTTGAAAACATTATCTGTATTAGTCAGAGTGCAGAGAAACAGAGCCAGTAGATTTACTGGTTCAACCAACTGAGCCACAACTGGCTTTTTAAGCATTCTTTAAACTTGACAGTGAACAATGCGGTCAAAATCTCCTTTGACATTATCAATTTTTTAAATATATATTTTATTGATTTCAGAGAGAGTGAAAGGGAGAGGGAGAGTGAGATAGAAACATCGATGCGAGAGAAACAACATCAATCGGCTGCCTCCTTCCTGCTCCCTACTGTGGATCAAGCTGGCAACCCAAGCCTGTGCCCTGACCCAGGAATCAAATCATAACCTCCTGGTTCATAGGTTGACACTCAACCAGCCCGGCTTGACATTATAAAATTTAAAAAGTATCTTCCAGAAACTGTATGACTGCTTTTCAGTTTCAATTAGACATTTGGGTGTATTGAAAAACAGTGAATATAAATTTGAAACCACTTTTAAACATGTGACGGAAAAATTGAGTTGATACTATCATGCCAGTAAAAACTCAGCTACAAACAGTATGCAATGATCTTTTTATGATGATATTAATAAAGAATATGGGTCCTGCCCTAACCGGTTTGGCTCAGTGGATAGAGCGTCGGCCTGCGGACTCAAGGGTCCCAGGTTCGATTCCAGTCAAGTGCATGTACCTTGGTTGCGGGCACATCCCCAGTAGGGGATGTGCAGGAGGCAGCTGATTGATGTTTCTCTCTCATCAATGTTTCTAACTCTCTATCCCTCTCCTTTCCTCTCTGTAAAAAATCAATAAAATATATTTTTTTAAAAAAAAGAATATGGGTCCTAAAATATCAGACAAAGTTCTACTTTCAAACATATCCATGTCTAAATTTATTAGCTTAGTACTGACTTGGCATGATGCTTTAAATAAAATTAATGATTTAAGCAAAATGATACAGAAAATTCAATGTACAAAAAATGTTGATGTATATAATGCTCTCAAAAAACTCAAAGGGATTAAGAAATTATTTGAAGTATAACTGGATGAATCTTTAAAAAAAAAAGTTATTGATTTTAAAATAAGTTGCAGAACACATAAAATGAAATATTACTCAGCCATAAAAAAGAATGAAATCTTGCCGTTTGTAACAATATGGATGGACCTAGAGGGTATTATACTAAGTGAAATAAGTCAGAAAAAGAAAGACAAATAGTACATGATTTCACTTATATGTGGATTATAAAAAACAAAACAAATGAACAAACAAAATAAAACAGAAACAGAGCCATAGACACAAAGAACAAACTAGTGGTTGCCAAAGGGGAGAGAGATGGGGGGCAAGGTGGGGAGACAGGCAAAATTAGTAAAGGGGATTAAGAGATAAAAACTTCCAATTATAAAATGAATAAGTCACGGGGATGTAATGTATAGCATAGGAAATATAGTCAATAATATTATAATAACTTTGTATGGTGACAGATAAAACTAGATTTATCATGGTGATCATTTTGCAATGTAGGAAAATATTGAACCACTATGTTGTATACCTGCAATTAATATAATATTGCATGTCAACTGTAATTCATTACAAATTAATTATTAAATAAGTAACATTGGTTGAATTGCTTCTTGACATTGGTTTCAATTTATCCAACACAGAAAATATAAGAAAAAGGAGATTTCAGTTGCAAATCCCACAACCCATCTAGGATCCAAAACTAAATTTTTAAATCAATTTTCTTTTTATTCTACATAGGAAATTGCAATGTCATTTTAAAATTTAAAGTTTATAATACTGAAAGAAAATAATGATCTTTTTGGTCTTCTCATCTAATACTTACTATTCAAAATGTGGTCCCTGGACCAGCAGCATCAGCATTACCTAGGAATTTGGTAAAAATGTAGGATCTCAGCCCTGTTCCAGATCACCTTAATCGAAGTCTTTATTTTATAGCATAACCAGCAGGCGATTTGTATGCATATTATAGTTTGAAAAGCACTGGACCAGATGACATGTAATTTGAAAAATTACAATGAACATGAACTGCAACAACTGTTAAAATTTACATTTAAAACTGATTAATGAATATTAGTGATAATGCTGATGAAAATGAATACAGAGGAACTAAAACTTTACATTGTTTGGTAAAATCTAATATAACTTCTGTTAAAGTATTGTGATATCTTTGTAGCAATAATTTGTCACATTTCCAAATAATCTCTATCTCTCAGTATATGTTTAACTTTGCTAATATAAATAACCAGTAAAAAGTGTAGATTCACAAAATTAAAATTTAGTCAAAACTGGTTAAGGTCTACAGTGAGCAAAAAAGACTATCATGTAGTGATAATTACATACTGGAGCAAGTAAGCATTGAAACTATCAGGTGGCCCTAGTGGTTTGGCTCAGTGGATAGAGCATTAGACCCGCAGACTGAAGGGTCCTGGGTTTGATTCTGGTCAAGGGCATGTACCTCAGTTGCAAGCTCGATCCCCAGCCCTGGTCAGGGTGCGTGGGAGGCAACCAATTGATGAGCCTCTGTTACATCCATGTTTCTCTCTGTCTTCCTCTCCCTCCCACTCTCTCTAAAAATCAATGGAAAAATATCCTGAGGTGAGGGTTAACAAAAAACAAACAAACCAACAAACAAAAGAAAGGATCATAGGGAATTTTACCTCCAAGAAAGCAAGACAAGTAATTGTTGTATAACAATTTATCATATGCTAGTGACTTTGAATTTCTAATTATTGTGCTAGTTTCTCTCTCTTACCTCAGGACCTTTGTTTCTGCTATTCCTGGTGCCTGGTACACCTTTCTTTTCAACTCTGCTGACCTTTCCGTCTCAGATGAAATGCCAGTTCCTCAGTGAGGTCTTCCATGACCCCATAGACAAGGTCAGCTTCTACCATCAAGCATCCTGAGGTTTCCGTTTCCTAGCCCAACATACATGTAACTTCCCCCTTAAACATCTGCTTTCCTCTCTGGACTGTGAGTGCCAGGATGCAAGGAGTTTGTCTCTGTCATTCTGAACCCACTCACCTTTTCAGGTTGCTCAATACAGGCATACCTTGCAGATACTGCAAGTTTGGTTCCAGACCTCCACAATAAAGCAAGTTGTAATCTTTTTGCTGGTGGAGAGTCTGTGGTGCAACATCTGTCAAGCACAATAAAATGAGGTACGCCTATAAATGTTTATTGGATTAAGAAGTGAATAAATGGCTATTCTATTCATAATGAATGAAGCATTACCCTGCCTTATATTTGTATAACCTTTTACTCTTTTAAGTACCTTTTTAGTTCTGTTGTCCTGTTGGAGCTTCCAAAGACCCAGATCTACTTAGTTAGCCTTTCTCAGACCTTAAAATGCATATGACATCTCCTACCTCTTAGATAAAAGCATGGGCTACAGACGGCTTCCCTGCCTTCTGGTCCTAAGTCTGCTACTTCAGACCTGTGTCCTGGGCAAGTTACCTCACCCCTCTGTGCCCCAGTTCCCTTATTTGTACTTACCCATACGTACACTGTGAGGAAGGAGTAAATGAATACAGTTGACCCTTGAACAATTGTGGGGTTTGAAGGTGCCAACATCCTGCCACAGATTTGAAAATCCACATATAACTTTTTTTTGTTCTTAATCATCACCTGAGGATATTGTTTTCTATTGATTTTTTTAGAGAGAGTGGAAGGCAGGGAGGGGAGGAAGGGAGAGAGAAAGAGAAAAAGAGAGAGAGAAACATTGATGTGAAAGAGACACATCAATTGGTTGCCTCCCACACATGCCTCAACCGGGGCCAGGAATCGAACCTGCAACCCAGGTATGTGCTCTTGACTGGGAATCGAACCTGAAACCCTTTGGTGCTCGGGGCCTATGCTCTAACCACTGAAAACACCAGCTTGCGTGTCCACATATAACTTTTGACTCTCCAAACATTTAACTACAGTCATCCCTGGGTATCCAAAGGGAATTGGTTCCAGGACTCCCTGCAGATACCAAAACCCATGGATGCTCAAGTTCCTAAATAAAATGGCATAGAACAATGTATATAGTTGGTCCTCTACATCTGCAGATTGAACCAACTACAGACTGAAAACAGTGTCCATGGATGGGAATCCATGGATGAGAAACCTGAGGATACAGAGAACCAACTGTGTATTTATTGAAAAAAAATCCACGTATAAGTGGACCCTTGCAGTTCAACCATGTGTTGTTCAAGGGTCAATGATATATATATATACATACACACACACACACACACACACACACACACACACACACACACACACACACTTAAGCACTTTGAACAGTGCCTGGCACTTAACAAATGTTAGCTATTATAGGAGTACCATGAAGATCAAGAATGTTGGGGCCAATATTAAAAATTAGGCATCCTGCCTTAGCCAGTTTGGCTCAGTGGATGGAGTATCAGCCTGAGGACCAACGGGTCCTGGGTTTGATTCTGGTCAAGGACGCGTACCTTGGTTGCAGGCTCCTCCCTGGCCTGGGCCCTGGTCGGGGGCATGCAGGAGGTAACCAATCGACTTGTTTCTCACACATGGATGTTTCTCTCTGTCTTTCCCTTTCTCTTCCACTCTCCTTAAAAATCAATGGAGCCGAAACCGGTTTGGCTCAGTGGATAGAGCGTCGGCCTGCGGATTGAAGGGTCCCGGGTTCGATTCCGGTCAAGGGTATGTACCTGGGTTGCGGGCACATCCCCAGTGGGAGGTGTGCAGGAGGCAGCTGATCGATGTTTCTCTCTCATCGATGTTTCTAACTCTCTATCCTTCTCCCTTCCTCTCTGTAAAATATCAATAAAAAAAAAAATCAATGGAAAATATATCCTCCGGTGGGGATTAACAACAATAAAAAAAGTAGACATCCTTGCCCTGGCCAATGTGGTTCAGCAGTTGAGCATCAACTCATGAACCAGGGTGTCAAGGTTCGATTCTCAGTCAGGGCACATGCCCAGGTTGCAGGTAAGGGGCATGCAGGAGGCAGCCTATTGATGAAGTTTCTCTCTAATAGATGTTTCTATCTCTCTATCCCTCTCCCTTCCTCTCTCTCTAAAGATCATTAAAAACATTTTTTAAAAATTTTGAATTAGGCATCCTCAATATTACATTGAGTGAAAATGAAGCCAGACACAAAAGACCATATACTGTGTGATTCTATTACAGGAAGAACAAGGACAGGCAAAACTAACCTATGATGATAGAGGTAGACAGAATAGAGGTGTGGGGTGGAGAGGGGGCAGCATATTGACTGGGAAGATGTACATAGCAATCTTCCTGATGGGGGATGTTGACAGTGAGGTTAATTTGGAGTGGGGATAGGGATAGAAGGTATATGGGAAATTTCTGTGACATTCACTCAGTTGTACTGTGAACCTAAAACTGCTTTAAAAAATAAAACTATGCCCAGCTGGTTGAGTGTCGACCTTTGAACCAGGAGTCATGGTTCGATCCCAGTCTGGGCACATGCCCAGGTTGGTTTGTGGGCTCAATACACAGTGGGGGGTGTGCAGGAGGCAGCCGATCAATGCTTTTCTCTCATCATTGATGTTTCTATCTCTTTTTCCCTCGCCCTTCCTCTCTGAAATCAATAAAAATATATTTAAAATTTTTTAAATAAAAAATAAATTAAAAGTATTTTTTATTTTAATTTTTAGAGAGACAAGAAGGGAGAGACAGATTGAAAGAGAGAGAAAGAAAGACATCAATTTGTTGTTCCACTTATTTATGCATTTATTGGTTGATTTTTTAAAAATACTTTTTTGTTGTTGTTAATTCTAACCCAATATTTTTCTATTGATTTTTAGGGAGAGTGGAAGGGAGGCGGAGAGACAGGGAGAGAAAAACATTTATGTGAAAGAGACACATCAGTTGGTTGTCTCCCACAACTTAGGTAAGTATCTTTGTCTGGAATGGAACCCCGGACCCGTTGGTTCGCGGGGCAATGCTCTAGCCACTGAGCCAAACTGGCCAGGGTCATTGGTTGATTCTTGTATGTGCCCTGACTGGGGATCAAACTCACAATCTTGGCATATCAGGACAATGCTCTAACCAACTGAGCTACCCAGCCAGGGCAAATATAAAATCTACTAGATGCCCATGCATGAAATTCATGCAAGGGGCTTGGCCCTCACAGCCCCTCGCAGCCCCTCACAGCCCCTCACAGCCCCTCGCAGCCCCTCGCAGCCTCAGCTGGCCCTCACAGCCCTGGCTTCCTCCGGAAGGTTGTCCGGACTGTCGTTCTGCTGTTCAGTCTAATTAGCATATTAGCTCTTTATTATATAGGACTAGAGGCCCAATCCCAGTGGGATCGGGCCTAAATGGGCAGTCGGACATCCCTTTCACAATCCAGGACTGCTGGCTCCCAACCACTTGCCTGCCTCTGTCTCATTACCCCTAATCTCTTCGGCCTGCCAGCCTGATCTATGCCTAACTGCTCCCCGGCAGGCCCAATTGCCCCTAACTGCCTTCCCCTGCTGTCCCAGTCCCCCCTACTGTCCTCCCCTGCTATCCTGGTCCCACCCAACTGACCTCCCCTGCTGGCCTGGTCTCCCCCAACTGCTCTCCCCTGCAGGCCTAGTCACCCCCCAATTGCCCTCCCCTGCAGGCCTGGTTCTCCCCAACTGTCCTCCACTGCAGGCCTGGTTCCCCCCCCCCCAACTGCCCTCCCTTGCTGGCCTGATCCTCCCCCAACTGCCCTCCCCTGCTGGCCTGGTATCCCCCAACTGCCCTCCACTGCAGGCCTGGTCCCCCCCAACTGCCCTCCAATGCAGGCCTGGTTCCTCCCAACTGCCCTCTCCTGCTGTCCTGGTCTCCTCAAACTGACCTCCCCTGCTGGCCTGGTCTCCCCCAACTGCCCTCCTCTGCTATCCAGTCACCCCTAACTGCCCTCCCTGCTGGCCTGATCGCTAACAACTGCCCTGCCCTGCTGGCCTGCTCACCCCTAACTGCCCACAACTGCCCTCCCCTGCAGGCCATCTTGTGGTAGCCATCTTGTGTCCACATGGGGACAGCCATTTTTTACCACATGGGCGTGGCCATCTTGTGTCTTGGAGTGATGGTCAATTTGCATATTACTCTTTTATTAGATAGGACTTCAAAACTGCATTAGCACAATGACACATAGTAAGTATTCATCTTAAGTGTTCATTATTATGATTATAATTATTCCATATGTCCTATAAAGTTCTGACATGCAATTATCCTATGATAGTAAA
The DNA here is from genome assembly GCF_963455305.1 of Plecotus auritus. Taxonomy (NCBI): domain Eukaryota; kingdom Metazoa; phylum Chordata; class Mammalia; order Chiroptera; family Vespertilionidae; genus Plecotus; species Plecotus auritus. Next base: position 143,506,272 of record NC_137773.1, read on the forward strand.
TGGAACAGCACAATAAAAAAATATAAAAATATGCCTTGATTTTATTTTTACTTATTTATTTATTTAGTTAGCCTTGTTTCTATTTTATACTTTTGTTAAAATATTTTTTTATTGCCCTAACCAGTTTGGCTCAGTGGATAGAGCACTGGCCTGCGGACTGAAAGGTCCCAGGTTTGATTCCAGTCAAGGGCGTGTACCTTGGTTGCAGGCACATCCCCAATAGGAGGTATGCAGGTGGCAGCTGATGGGTGTTTCTCTCTCATCAATGTTTCTAACTCTCTATCCCTCTTCCTTCTTCTCTGTAAAAAATCAATAAAATATATTAAAAAATATATATTTTTTTATTGATTTCAGAGAGAAAGGGAGAGGGACAGAGAGATAGAAACATCAATGAGGAGAGTGAGGGTCATTGATCTGCTGCTTGACCACACACTGGGGATCAAGCTCACAACCCAGGCATATGCCCTGACTGGGAATTGAACCGTGACCTCCTGGTTTATAGGTCGACGCTCAACCACTGAGCCACACCAGCCAGACAGCCTTGTTTCTGTTTTAAATCCCTAGATTTAAATCCCCAAACATATATTGACAGAGAAGAAGGTAATGAACATTTATTGAGTACTTACTATAGGGTGGGCAAAAGTAGGTTTACAGTTGTGAGTATGCCAAAATACAGTTTATTCTTATATTATTTATTAATTATTATATTATTTTCCATACCAACAACTGTAAACCTATTTTCACTGCACCCTTATGTGTCAAGCAACTTTACATATATTTTACCCATATTACCTTCATAATACCCTCTGAGGTAGATAATTTCAGAGAGGCAGTGAAATCTCTGCATTTGGACTGTATGGTTTGAATATTGGCCTTACCATTTGTAAGCTGTGTGACTTTGGGCAAGTTATTTAACCTTTTTGTGCCTCAGTTTTCCCATTTGTTAAAAAGAAAAAGAAAATAAATGGTTTTTGTACCAATCTCATAGAAATGCTGTGTGGAATAAATGAGTAAACACATAAGACAGGGACTGGCACATAGCAAGCATTTTGTGTTTGCAGATGCGATTTTAGAGATGTGGAAACTGGCCCTAGCTGGTTTTCATCAGTGGCTAGAGCACTGGCCTGTGGACCAAAGGATCCCAGGTTCAATTCTGGTCAAGGGCAGGGCCCTTGTTTGCGGGCTTCTCCCCGGCCTGGTGTGTTTTTCTAACATTGATGTTTCTCTCTGTCTTTCCCTCTTTATTCCACTCTCTTTAAAAGATCAATGGGAAAATATCCTCCAGTGAGGATTAACAAAAAAAGAGAGAGAGATTTGGAAATTGAAGCACAGAGAAGTCACTTGCCCAGTGTCACACAGCTAGGAAGTGCAGATTTGGGATTTAAATTTGAGTATCTACACTAATAAAAGAGAAACATGCAAAACACTAATAAAAGAGAAACATGCAAATTAACCACCACTCTGCTATGCCAAGCCACACCCACCAGCCAATCAGGAGCAAGTATGCAAATTAACCCAACCAAGATGGCCATGGAGCTGAAGCAAGCAGGAGGCTTGGGTTGCCCCCAGTGATGGAGGAAGCCAAGCTTCCTGCCTGCCCAGGCCAGCCCTGACCTCCGCTCAGGGCTACAAAGTTTCAATTATAGAAGATAAATAAATCCTAGATACTTGCTTCCAGCTGGCCCTGGCCTCTGCTCAAGGAGGCACTGAAAAAAAAAAAAGAAAAAGAAAAAAAGGAGGGGCTGGGACCTTGGGTCGCCAGGGGGTGATCAGGCCAGGATGGGATGGCAGGGGCCATTGGGGGTAAACAGACCAGCAGGGGGGCCAGTTGGGGGTTAGCAGGCTGTCAATGGGGATCAGTTGGAGGTGATTAGGACGGGGGGAGGCAGTTTGAAGTGAGCAGGCCAGCAGGGGGGGCAGTTGGGGGTGATCAGGCCAGCAGGCAGAGTGGTTAGGGGCAATCAGGCAGGCAGGCAGGTGAGCAGCTGGAGCCAGCAGTCCCGGATTGTGAGAGGGATGTCCGACTGCCAGTTTAGGCCCAATCCCTGTAAACTGGCAGTAGGACATCCTTTGAGGGGTCCCAGATTGGAGAGGGTGCAGGCCGGGCTGAGGAACACCCCCCACCATGCACGAATTTTGTGCACCGGGCCACTAGTCCTCTTATAATAGACTAGAGGCCCAATGCACAAAATTCATGCAAGAGTAGGCCTTCCTTCCCCCAGCTGCCAGCACTGGCTTCCCTCTGGCATCCAGGACCTGAGCTTCCCTCTGGCTGCTGGCAGGCACCCGGGACCTGGGTGTCCCTCATAGCCCCAGCTTCATCCGGAATGGATGTCTGGTCTAATTAGCATATTATGCTTTTATTATTATAGACAAGTATATAGGCAATTACAAAGGGGACCCCTGCCCTGAGCCCCATATCTTAGGCTCTGTCCCTCCAAATTCCATCCCCAGTCTCAGAGGAAAGAGGAGGGTGCCCAAGAGCTGCTAGTGAGTGAAGTCCAAGGACAGAGTGCTGAGCAGAGGGACAGGCAGCCTGCTGGCCAGCGGCTGAAGTGATCTAACCTAGCAGCTCAGGGTATTTTTAGGCCTCTGTGCTCTTGCCCCTGGGCTGGAAGCAGATTAGAGAAAAACAAAAATGAAATGACCTCTGCTTGGCCTGACAACTCCACCAAACAGAAGAAAAGACTTTGAGAAAAAGCTAAGCAGCCTTTGGTCTATTTTGCTGCCTCTTCTCTCAGCAGGTAGGAGCAAAGCCAGCACACCTAGTGGGGTAGGCACTCCTGCAAATACCTCACTTGGGACCAGGAATTTTCTCCCATCCACCCTCTCAAACTCACTGACCACACTGCCCAAACCTACCCTCAGTACCATTGATTTAGCTAACAAACATTTACATTCCAGGCTCTACTCTCAGCATTTTCTAATATTGATTCATTTAATTCTCAAACAGCCTCACTTTCACAGATGAGCAAATTGAGGTCACCGAGATTGTTTAACCTGCCTCTGGCCATGGGAAGCCAAGTCAGGACTCAAACCAGACAGTATGGCTCCAGAGAACAGATGTAACCTCCATGCTATGCCACTTCTCCGAAGTCTGGCACCTTTGAGTGCTACAGGACACCAGGAACCACCCTCCTGAAGTAGCCCTGACAGTCCCCTAACTCCCCCCCGCCCCCCCCTCGCCCCAGCTAAAGTTGCCCAAGTTACAGTGGAAATCTGTTATCCCAGAGTAATTATTAATAGAGGAATTGCTTGTCCACCCCACTCACCAGTTACCTCTGACCTGCTGCTCTGGGCTGCCCTAACAGAGGCTCTGGGACCTTCTCAGACCTCCTCGCCAAATTCCTCCAAGTAACCTGAGTCCAGGCTGAAGTTCTTACACAATTTTGCTGAAAGCCTGAGGGAATAAAGGAAAAATGAAACCCAGTCAGCAGGTCTCTCTGCACTGACCATGCCCCTGCCCCGAGGGCCCCTTCTGGCTGCTTCTCTCCCCAGCACTTTGCCTCTCATTTTAGTCAGAGGCCCTGACATGGGATCCCTTGTTCTCTCCCCCAGAGTCTGGGAATCCTCACTTCCTAGGCCATGTCCCAGCCAGAGCAAGTAAACCCAAGGAACAGCCCGCAGTCTCTTCAAAGATGCCCATTCCCTGCTCCCTCAGAACTCGGCAATTAACATTTGGTTCCCCTGGGACCAAGGTTTCTTAAGACAACAGAGGGCCCTGTGAAGTGCTTTTCCAAATAAAAGAGCAATCTTTGCCCAAAGGGTAACTCTAGTGCCATCAAAGAAATGGGCTCCTATATATTTTTTTAAATCCACACTTAGATATGGTTTCTATTGATTTTAGAGAGAGGAAGGGAGAGAGAGAGAGAAACATCGATGTGAGAGATTAAGGTTGCCTCCCATACATGCCCTGACTAGGGATCAAACCCACAACCTAGGTATGTGGTCTGACCAGGAATGAAATCCGAGACCTTTTGGTGTATGGGATGACACGTCAACCAACTGAGCCACCGGGCCAGGGAGAAATGGGCTCCTATTGAGAAGAGCTCTCCCTCTTCATTTCTTGACAAAACATAAGTAAGAGCTATATACTGAGCAATGTACTCCTGTGGTATGAGGAATAGAGTGAAGAAATAAAATGCAGTCACTGTAGTCAAGCTGCTAAATTACTAAAATCAAGTAGGTTGAGGCACCAGGAAACAATTCTATTCTTGTTTCACATTGCCTGAAAACTTAAACTTTTGAACTTTGCAGTCCTGCATCAATACCTGGATATCCATCAAGCTTCCAGATAACCCTCTGATTATCCCCAAAGGACTAAGAAAAGAATGCTTACATATCCGGACCACCTGACATCCATTCATTATCCAGGCCACCGGTCATTAAGGACCATCCATAGGCTAAGAATGCAGGACTGATTCTTCTCAAGGATGTGTACTTTTTACTATAGGAACTCTCAGTTTCCTTTCTTCTTAAGAACATTCTGGATATCACCTAGTTGTGTTTGCAAACCCTAATACTCTTTAATAAATTTTATTTATTTGTTTGTTTGTTTGCTTATTTGTTTTAATCCTCACCAGAGGACATGCTTACAGAGAAAGGAAGGGAGAGTGGGAGGGAGGGAGGAAGGGAGAGAGAGAGAAAGAGAGAGAGAGAGAGAGCAAGAGAGAGAGAAAGGAGAGAGAGAGGGAGAGGGGGGAGAGAGAGAGAGAGGGAGGGAGAGAGAGGGAGGGAGGAAGAGAGAGAGAGGGAGAGGAAGAGGGAGAGGGGAGGAGAGAGAGGGAGAGGGAGAGGAAGAGGAAGAGAGAGGGAGGAGGAGAGAGAAGGAGAGGGAGAGGAAGAGGAAGAGAGAGGGAGAAGGAGAGAGGGAGAGGGAAAGAAGGAGAGGGAGAGAGGGAGAGAGAGATGTAAGAGAAACATCATCAATCGGCTGCCTTCTGTATGTGTCTCCACCAGGGACCAAACCCCGAACCCAGGTATGTACTCTGACTGGGAATGGAACTGGCAACGCTTCAGTGCACAGGACAATGCTCAACCAACTAAGCCACTCCAGCCAGGCTAAATTTTTTTCATCTATTTCTAGCAAAGCCTCCAGACTGTTTTTGGGTTTGTTTGACAAGTATAATCACCAAATACTTATTTTGTCTCCCATTATCTTTTTTTAAATTCATTCAGTAGAGGAAGCTCTATCTCTGTCCCTCGGTGAAAACTTGGATCTGATTATCCCCAGGTGTGATGGTTTATTTTATGTGTCAGCTTGGCTGGGCCACGGGATGCCCAGATATTTGGTCAAACACTATTCTGGGTTTTTCTGTGAGAGTATTTTGGGGTGAGATTAACATTTAAATTGGTGGACTTTGATTAAAGCAGATTGCCCTCATAATGTGGTTGGGCCTCACCCAATCAGCTAAAGGCCTGAATAGAACAAAAAGACCAGTTTCCCCTGAGCAAGAGAAAATTCTCCAGCAGATGGCCTTTAGATGTCATCTTCAACATCAGCTCTCTCTGGTTCTATAGCAGATGGCCTTTGGACTAAAACTGGAATGTCAGTTCTCCTGGGTCTCCAGTCTGCCAGCCCAGTTTACAGATTTTAGACTTGCCAGCTTTCATGATTGCATGAGCCAATTGCTTATGATAAATTCTTCTCTCTCTCTCTCTCTCTCTCTCTCTCTCTCTCTCTCTCTCACACACACACACACACACAGACATATGCCACATAACAATGTTTTGGTCAATGACAGACTACATATATGAAAGTAGTCTCATAAGATTATAATTGACTAGAGGCCTGGTGCATGAATTTGTGCACATTGAAAGGAAATTAACTAGAAGAAATATTTTAATATTGCTATTTGCCCTTTCTCTATAATAGAAGCGTCAACCAAATTCACCATCGACAATGACAGATCGAAACACATGCGTGTGATTGGCACCCCTGAGAGCTTTATATGTATCGTGCATGTGCGAGTCAACTTACCCTTTTATAGATATAGAATAAACTTGCTTAATTAGACCTGCCTTCTGATTTAGCTAAACTTTTTCCAGCACAGTGAAGCACCCCAACTTCTCTTTCAGGTAATTGTCAGCAACACAGCAGTAAATATCAACATGAAGCAGATTATTATTGTAAATCATTCAGGGAGAACAAAGGGTAAAATATTTAACTGCAGCAGTGTTTGACTATATTCTGCACAGTAAAAAAACCTAAAGTCATTTTCAAGGTCCACCATTTCTTACTTCTTTTCAGTCGGGTCAAGTTTCTAAGCTTTCTAAATCTCTGTTTTCAGGCTAATGAAAAGAAAATAGGATTCTACCAAGTCTCCTATCTACGTACTCCAAGACTTCTCTGAGGATTAAATGAGATGAGGCACAGGAAAACGCTTCACAGACATTTTGTTAAAGTGTAAAATGTTTGCACCTGGCTATAAAGCAAGTCGTGTTCCTGGGCTGAAAAAACTCCAAGGAGGCTAGTCACTAGGGAGAGGAAGCCAGGCGTTTCTATGTGACATCATTACCTGGCACCCATAGTGACCATTTCCGGGCTGGGCTGGGCTGTGGGCCACATTTTGTGCCATGGGTTCTTGGCAACGTTGGCTACGATTTGGTGGGGTGTCACTCTGGGGTGGTGGTGAGGCCTGTGTCCTAATTGGGGGAAGCTGAGTGTTGCTTTGTGGGTGCCAGGTCCATGGTGCCATTTCTTTATAAATGGCCAGGGCACGTCACAGCAGCTCCTGCATTGAGCGTCTGCCCCCTGCTGGTCAGTGGGTGTCATAGCAACCGATCGGATGGACACTTAGCATATTAGCCATATATATATATATATATATATATATATATATATATATATATATATATATATATTAAAACAAGCTAGACCTGACTACATTGTTGAATTTACTGCTAGCTCTGGGTGATTTTTAAATAAAGCATGTTGTCCATCCACTGTGCACCCACCTGTACACCTGCACACACATACACAGACTCATGAGCACAAACTCACTTTCCTTCCTTCACATTCTCCCTCCTTCCTCCTGACTTCTATTCTCTCTCTCCATCACTGTCCTCCACTGACCCCACAATGCACATGTATACACACAGGGAGGGAGGTCTCCTTCCCGCTCAGCCACCTCTCTGAGGCTCCCCACAATGCACATGTATACACACTTTATTTCTTATACCATATTTTCACTGTACCTTTTCTGTGTTTATACATGTTTAGATACACAAATACTAACCACTGTGTTATAATTGCCTACAACATTCGGTACAGTAACATGCTGTACAGGAGCAATAGGCTATATCATCTAGGTTTGTGGAAGTGCACTCTGTGATGTTCACACAACGATGAAATCACCTAATGATGTATTTCTCAGACTGTAGCCCTATTGGTTCTGTTTCTCTGGAGAGCTCTGACAAATACACCAGGTTAATAACACACACACACACACACACACACACACACACACACACACACTCTATTTTAGGTTCTGAACACAGCCTCAATTCAGAAGTTAAAATATCTAGTCTGGGGAGCAGCCAAAGCTTCCAACTTTTAAAGAAGTTACAGAGGCCCCTCCCCGTTCCAAAGTGAGGCTGCATCCTTCGTTCTCTTTCCCGTCGTAAAGCCTCCCCTCCGTCTTGCTCAGCTGGCTTCTACTCTCTGGCACGGTTGGGCAGAGGGAGGGAGGAGACGTTGAGGAGCAGGAAGCCCTTCCTTGGTGGATATGCTCCAGGATGGTGTGACCTATGAGTAAAGCTGGTCCCTCTCGGGGAGTGCCGTCATGGATTCTGGAGACCCCCAAGAACATTCCATTTTACCTTTTTTGGTTGTTGTTGTTAATCCTCACCCGAGGATATTTTATCCATGGATTATTAGAGAGAGTGGAAGGGACGGGGGAGGGGGACGGGGAGACAGAGAGAGAGAAACATCAATGTGATTGAGAGAGACACATCTAACGATTGCCTCCCAAATGTGCCCGGACCAGGACCGGGGATCCAGCTTGCAAGTGAGGTACCTGCCCTTGACCGGAATCGAACCCGAGACCCTTCCGTTCGAGGACCGACGCTCTAACCACTGAGACAAACCGGCTTGGGCCATTTTAACTTATTTTGTTTTTAAATATATTTTATTGATTTGTTACAGAGAAGAAGGAAGAGGGATAGAGAGTTAGAAACATCGATGGGAGAGAGACATCGATCAGCTGCCTCTTGCACACCTCCTACTGGGGATGTGCCCACAACCAAGGTACATGCCCTTGACCGGAATCGAACCTGGGACCATTCAGTCCGCAGGCCGATGCTCTATCCACTGAGCCAAACCAGTTAGGGCCATTTTAACTTTTTGATGTAGGTAACATACTTACCCCCTGCTGGTGACTGTCTCCTCAGCCCTTATTCTTCCCTCTCTACAACTGCTCACAAACCACACTGACTCTCTGCTGGGGTCACATCACTCATCTAGGTGTGCTCTGGGACATGACCAGGCCACTCTCCTGAGGGGCCCACATCTAAAATCCTGAAATCTGAAATTGGAAAAGTGGTGCTCATTCCTCTGACATCCTCAGGGAGGGAGGCCTCCTTCCCGCTCAGCCACCTCTCTGAGGCTCCTTTCTTTATCCTTCACATTGCTGAAGTGAGAACCAGAGACTAATTCCCACATCCATCATCCTACAAAGAGCCCAGATTTAGCTTCCAAGTGGTCCTGTTGGGGTTCCTCACCTGGTCTCATCTAAGAACACCGTTAGTTCTCCCCATGGGTGGGGTGGGACTGAGGGTGAGGGAAGTCAAAGCTACTCTCTCTGAAAAGGTTCTCACACTTTCAAAAATCTCCAATAACTTGAGTAGTGGTTCTCAACCTTTCTAATGCCGCGACCCTTTAATACAGTTCCTCATGTTGTGGTGACCCCCAACCATAAAATTATTTTCGTTGCTACTTCATAACTGTAATTTTGCTACTGTTAATGAATCGTAATGTAAATATCTGTGTTTTCCGATGGTCTTAGGCTCTACAGCAGCGGCTCTCAACCTGTGGGTCGCGACCCACAGGTTGAGAACCGCTAGCAGGGTCACCTAAGACCATCGGAAAACACAGATATTTACATTTGCAAATGTAATTGTGTGTAACACGCTGTTAAATTGTAACTTCCTAAGGATTCATCAAAATAAAATAGATAAGACATTCCAGACCAAGATGGAAATGTTCAACTTATTTGTTGTTCTACTTATTTATGCATTCATTGGTTGATTCTTGTACGTGCCCTGACGGGGAATGGAACCTGCAACCTTGACATATTGGGACAATGCTCTAACCAACTGAGCTACCCAGACAGGGTATAAGTCTCCTAGCCTTTGATGGGAGACTCTGTGTCTGTTGGGGCATGCTTTTCATGTTCTATCAGGCAGTTTACAACACTACCTTAGCTTCCACTTTCTGCTAAGCAGAGCCTCAAGGTCAGCCAGAGGTGAGAGATTAGGGCTTTGTCAGGCATTTCCTGGCAAGTGCATAACTCTGCCCATGTGCATGGCCTTCTAGATCCCCCAAAATATATTGGAGCTTTTCAAATTCCTCTGTGGACATCTCATTCCCCAGCTTTTTTTTAAAATTTGTGGTCAGCTTCATTTGTGTCTGTTATCACTGCCTCAGGCAGCTTCTATGTTAAATTATTGTTGCTGATTGTTTTTGACAAATGGCCCCAGGGAAAAGGCTGTTCACACTGACTGAGCTGAGTCAAGTCAAATAAAGACAAACCCTGGGAGTGGATATTTCCAAGGACCTTTCAGACTTGTCTGAAATAATGACAACTCTCTGAAGATAGGACTTTTTTGGGAGTCCCAAACCTTTCTTCCCACTCCAGTGGCTGCTACATTGCTGGTTTTTATGCCTATCATAACTGTAAAACTGTTGGTTTTCAAGGCTATTGCAGAACTGGGACAAGAGGAATGGGATAGGATAAGTTAAAATGCCACAAAACTCACAATTCTGAAAGTCCATCTTTTTTCCCGCTCTTTTAAATAAATGTTTTTTGGATGTTATAAGCCTTTGGTTAATTTTCAGACTACATAAAAAGTTAATTTGATGCCTGACCGGCATGGCTCAGTGGCTGAGCATTGACTTATGAACCAGGAGGTCATGGTTTGATTTCCGGTCAGGGCACATGCCCAGGTTGTGGGCTCAATTCCTAGTGTGGGGTGTGCAGGAGGCAGCCGACCAATGGTTCTCTCTCATCATTGATGTTTCTATCTCTCCCTTCCTCTCTGAAATCAATAAAAAAATTTTTTTTTAATGAATTTGATGATTTTGCCAGTGTTCTCATAGGATTTTGGAGGAGTGGATTTTCAAAGGTCCTTTCTCCACCATTCTGGAAGTGCTCTACCCCCTTTACCCCCAAAGACTTAGAAATTCAAAAATTTTAAATGTGCAGCCCAGTCCTGGCCAGTATGGCTCAGTTGATTAAGTAAAGAGAAAGAGAGATCAATTTGTTGTTCCACTTATTTATGCATTCATTGTGAAAGGAATTTTAGAGACAGGACAGGCAGTCAGGAGCTAAAGGGGCGGTCCATGGGCGAGGAATGCATAAGAGAGGGCTTGGAGACGCCAAAATGCTTATCTTACTTTTACAGAGGCTAGAGAAATGTTACAGGAGGAAAGCATATTTTCACAGAGGGTAGAGAAATGTCGCCAGGTACCGGGAAGAGGGAAACATATTTTCACAGAGGATAGAGGAATGTTGCAAGATAAGGGGGAGAATAAAAGGGGGCACCACGTGGGCTTTGACTTTTGAAACTGATACTACAGCCCTGACTGACTTGGCTCAGTGGATAGAGCATCGGCCTGTGGACTGAAGGGTCCTGGGTTCGATTCTGGTCAAGGGCATGTACCTTGGTTGCAGGCACATTGCCAGTAGGGAGTGTGCAGGAGGTAGCTGATCGATGTTTCTCTCTCATCAATGTTTCTAACTCTCTATCCCTCTCCCTTCCTCTCTGTAAAAAAATCAATAATAATAAAAAAACGATTTGTCTCTTAAAAAAAAAAAAAAGAAAGAAACTGATACTATGTAGCAGAGTGACCAATGAGGAAAGCACGGCGTCCTAAATTAAGGAAGTGTCCAATTAGAAAGAGTCATGGTCAGACAAAGAGCTACAGCCTTTATAAACCTGGAGACAAAGAGACTCAGAGATTTTAGATTTTTTTTTTTCTCATTAGAGAGAGAGAAAGCAGGTTTTTTCCTATTTGGGGACCCCTCCCAGGAAGAGTTTGTATATGCTTCCTATAAACGTCCACATTTTTATTAAAGAAATCTTTTAGTCCACAAATTTATTCTTCAACTTCGTAGGACAAGGACCCACAGAAGAAGAATCTGCACCCCGAGCCCCACGTTTCAATTTATTGCTTTCTAATAAATTCATAAAATTTTCTATAGGTTTGGACTTTCTTACATCGACACAGTGTGGTTGTGTGAATGCACGTGAAAGTTTAAGGGTGTTGTGAGTATGAATGTGTGTGTAAATATTTGTATATGAGTGTGTGTGAATTAAATGTATGTGAGTCAGTGTGCACAAATATATCAGCATGTGTAAGTTTGTGCATGTAAGTACATGTGTATGAATATGAGTGGGAATATGTATAAATGCTTGAGTGTATATGTGTGTGAGCAGACTTAATATATATATTTGAGTACATGAGATGCAAGAGTATATGACTACATTATTGAATGTGCATTTAAATACATGAATGTATAAGTATAACTGTGACTGTATGAGTGTGTATGTTTGCGTGTGTGTAACTACATATGTGGGTGAGTAAATGAGTGAATGTATGAGCATTTGGATATAAATGTTTGAGTGTGTAAGATATGAGCACATGTATATGTGTATGAGTACATGGGTCTGAGTGTTTACATGTATGAGTGTGTATGTGAGTATGTGAGTGTATGTACAGAGGGTATGTGGAGGTCTGGAGAGGCAAGTGAGTACTTAATCACAGCTTGGAGAGAAAGCCCTGGTTCTCCCAAGAGATGCGGAGGGCAGGTGTCCCACACAGGGACTATTATGTCACACATGTCAGAAGTTCAACTGCCCGGTGCCAGTACCTCTGTAAGGGCCCTGGCCTCCTGCTCCCCCATCACTCACACTCCTGGGGAGCGGGGCGTAGCAAGGCTCCCAGGCATTGGTCTCATGGCTGTGGCCTTGTCTTCCCCTGAGAGTCAAAGAAGCATGGAGTTTTCAACTCACCTTTGCCCCCAAGTTTGCTATCTTGGTAATGTAGGCACAGCATGTCTTATTGGCACCATTAAACTTTTCCCATTGGTCTCATTGCAAAGCTATGAGGCAGGAAAGGCAGGTATGTTCTGGAGTTTGCTTTAAAAACCCTGTTCCTATTTGAGGAATGATAGGGTAGGTCCCATGTCTTAAAACCAGACACTATGCTGAGGGCTTTGCATATACAGGGTGTCCCCCAAAAATGTATACACACTTTAACAGCTGATAGCTCAATTTTGAAAATGAAATGTATTTTCATAAATACTGCCTTTATAATTATTCAAAGTGTGTGAATACATTTTTTGGGACACGCTGTATATGGTATTACCTCACCCAATCCTCCCAAAAGCCATTAGTAAGCCCCATTCAGAGTCAGACAGACCTGACTTCTTCTTCTTTTTTTTTTTTTAATATATTTTTATTGATTTCAGAGAGGAAGGAAGAGGGAGAGAGAGATAGAAACATCCATGATGAGAGAGAATCATGGATCGGCTGCTTCCTGCAAGTCCCCTACTGGGGATCGAGCCCACAACCCGGGCATGTGAGCTTGCCTAGAATTGAACCTGGGACCTTTCAGTTCTCAGGCTGATGCTCTATCCACTGAGCTAACTGGCTAGGCAGACCTGACTTCTAATAGCGATCCTGGGAGTGGTTAGCTGTGCAACCATGGAAACCAAGAGAGTCCCCTCTCGATCCCAGTTGGGAGGGTGGCAGCCCGTTCTCAGCCTTCAGCCTTCAGGCCTCCACACAAACTTCCCCTCATTCCCTCCCTCCATTATCTTCATCACATAATCCTGTGTATTTCATTGATAACACAATCTGTAATTATCTTATTCTTTTATTAGTTTGTTATTATTTCCACCTCCAAACTCCTCTGAGGCAGGTACTAAATATTCTGGTCTCACCTGAATCCACAGCATGTTACACAGCTCATGGCATGTGACATGTAGTTAGGTGCTCAATGACTAACTCAAACTGACTGACAATAAATAAACTCATGCATATTCCACAGAAGTAAATACCTCTTGGAACCAGCTACCCACCGGGACCTCCTCTTTGCAAAGCTCAGGTGTTGTGTTTGCTGTCTTGAATTTTTTAAATCCACTGGTGCTTAGATTTTAGAAATGTACACAATTCAATTATTTGAAAACTCCAATTCTTGGACTTGGGTCCCTAGTCCTCCCAGTCACATTATTTTTGGACCTACAATGCCACCTACAGGCTATAGATGGATCTGCACCCTAGGAATGGCATGGGGGGTGGGGGCGGCGGATCCCAGCTAATCAGGAATTTATAAAATGAGGGAGTGATTATAGAGGTTCTGACAAGCAACCTGGTGATGAAAGATAGGAAACCTCTCTTCTCCCTTTGCTCACTTTCTTGAAGCATTAAATTCCTCTCAAGACTTCAATTCTCAGGTTCCCAAGGTCTCAGAATCCAACCAAACTCCCCTCCCTCCCTTTAAGCCTGCTTCCCCCCAAGCCTTCCCCATCGCAGTAATTGCTCCAGCCCTAAACACTGGAGTCACCCTGGAGAAGTCCTTGACTTCACTCTTTCTCCCACGTCCTGTTTCTAGTCCATCAGCACACCCCGTCTGCTTCATCTTTGAACGCTGTCTGGAATCTGACCACTTCACACTACCTTCCCTGTTCTTACTCTGGTCTGAACCAAGATCATCTCTCACTAGAAAAGACTTCTCCCTGAACATTTATTTTAAAAAGATACACAAATGGCCAGTAAGCACATGGGAAGATGCTCAACATTATTAGTCATTAGGGAAATACAAATCAAAGCCACAATGAGCACCACTTCAGGTTCACTGGGATGGTTTTTATTTAAAAAAAACAAACAAAAAACAAAACAACAACCACACACACAGGAAAAGAACGAGTGTTGGTGAGAATGTGGAGAAACTGGGACCCAATAGTGGTGGGAATATAAAATGTGCAGCCACTGTGGAAAGCAGTTTGGCAAAATGTTAAATATAGAATTTCGATATGATCCAGGAATTCTACTTCTGGGTGTATACATGAAAGAATTGAAAGCAGAAAATCAAACAGAGATCAAAAACTGGCTGTTGCTTTTCTGACAAATCTGGCTCCTAGACATGTTTTATTTGACCTGTATAGTGATATATGAACTTTGAATTAGTTGAGAACCATTAGAAATTGGGAAATTTCATCTAAAATCCAGATTTCTGGTCTTTTTTGAGAAATGAGTCTTTATTTACAACTTTGATTGGCTGGGCAAAATTGTGGTTACCCCCTTTAAGGGTTTCCTGTCACCATCGGGGGCTCAACCTATGTAACTCCAAAGGCCTATATTAAAAATCTAAGCTTCTATGAAAATATTTCAGGAGGTGGGGTTTAGCATATAGCAACCCCAGGCTAGACTGGGCATTTGTCCCTCCCAGGAACCTAACCTCAAGGACCACAAGTTTAACTGCAATTTTGATGTTTGCCACTAGGGGGAAGCAAAACTGCAAAGTTGACCTGAGTCTTGCAGGTCCAGGATCAATCCTCTGCTAGGACCTAGGGTCAGGAAGCCTAAGAGGGCCTGGAGCTGAGGAGGGAAAGGAAGTGGAAAGGAGATGGAGGAGGGAGGTGCTGGGCAATGCACCTGATTCAATGCCCAACAACGAGGGGAGGCCAGAGGGGGAGAGGTCTTAGAGGGTGTGATCAGAGAAGGCTTCTGGAAAAGGAGACTCTCAGCAAATACTGAGAACCTACTCTGTGCCAGGGGTTATACCTGTGACCAAGTCAACCTTGTCCTGGAGTTTGGCAAGAGAGACAGACAATAACCACTACACCAGTAAGTAAATGCGAAGATACTGGTGATAGAAGGCCATGCAGAAGGTTAGAAAAGGGTCTGCATGTTATGCAAGGAGCAACAAGAAACCACTGGAGGGTTTTCAGCGGAGAGTGACGGGATCTGCTTTAGAAGGACACTTCGCTGTCTTGTATAGAACAGATTTTCAGGATTAGAGGAAATAGGAGGCCAGTGAGGAGGCTGCTGAAGGCTTCGAGGTGGGAGAGGTGATGTTCACGTGGAAGAGCTTGAACAGAGGAATGGAGTCAGGAAACCAACCTTCACTCTCTGTGAGAGGTGCTTTAGGACACAGCGGAATCACTGTCCCTCTCCAGGGCCTTGGACAGGCACTGCACTCAGGGACTCTCAACCCCCAGCCCCTGCCACTTCATCAGTGACTGTCACTCTGCCATTAATTGCCACATCACCCTTCATTTCCCTACAATCAGCTCCATCTCCGGGTTTTTTATTTCCTTAGGAGCCATCCCCTTTTGCTCATATCCTGTTGGTCCAGACCCTTTGCCTATCAGTGCAGCCTGTCCCTCTGGTGGTGACTTTCCAAAGCTTTTCCTGGGGTAGCAGGGAGGGGCTCCCGCGCTTGCCTCGTCCTGCAGCCCCATGTCTGCTTTTTACCACGTCATCCTCAAAACAAAACAAAACAAAACAAAACAAAACAAAACAAAAACTCCTGATCATCTCAATCTTTCTCCCTAAATCTTAGAGTCAAACACCCAGTTGGCACCATCCATCCTCCCATTTCACAGCCCAGAGAAGTGGGTCCTTTAGGGGAAAACCCACCAGGACAAAAACCTGGCTCTACCATTCCCTAACTCTTACTCTGGGCCAGACCGGTCACCACTCAGTGCCTCAGTTTCCTCAGCTGTGAAATCAGTATCACAGTCATTGTGACACACGTGAAGGGTCCGGCACAGTCCCTGGCAAGTAGAAGTTGCTCAGGAGCCAGGGAGTGGAGTGGGGCCTCAGGAAATGCAGGAACTCATTATGGAAGAGGGGTCGGGTGCTTCCAAGGAGAACCAGGACCGACCCGGTACTAGAGGCAGGGAGGTGCCAGGCCTGGACACCTCTCAAGGCTGGCATCACAGGGTGGGTAGCAATGCCACCAGCTACTCATCCTGCTCATTTCAGAGGCAGAGCACTATGGTTTTCAAAAACGTTGGCTCTGGAGCCAGATTTCCAGGGTTCAAATCCCAAATCTGCCCCTTGCCAACTGGGCAATCTTGAGTCATGTGAAATTCCCAGAAGCAGCCTGGCCGGTGTGGCTCAGTGGTTGAGTGTCAACCCATGAACCAGGAGGTCACAGTTCAATTCCCAGTCAGGGTACATGCCAGAGTTGTACTCGATCCCCAACAGGGGGTGTGCAGGAGGCAGCCAATCAATGATTCTCTCTCATCATTAATGTTTCTATCTCTGTCTCCCTCTCCCTTCCTCTCTCTGAAATAAATAAAAAACATATTTTAAAAAAATTCCTAGAAGCAGAGCCTGAGTTGGGGAAGATGAGCTCTCAGGAGGAAAACAATTGGACAGGAGAAGAAGTTGGACAAAGATGTCAGTTTGATAGGAGGTTAGCCTTAGCCTGATCCAGAGAGGAAGGGCAGGGTGACACTCTGAAGCAGGAGTAACACTATGGAGTTGTCCCACTTTGTGACAAGGGGGCCCCCCGAGGGCTCAGTATTAGTTTCTTCGGAAAACCATAACAAAGTACCACAGACAGAGTGGCTTTAGCAACAGAAGTTCATTGTCTCATGGTCCTGGTGGCCAGAAATCTGTTCCCTCTGAAACTTGTGTGGGAATGAGACGGATGGGCAGGGGGTCCTCCCTTGCCTCCTCTAGCTTCTTGTGGTGGCCAGCAACCCTTGGTATTCCTTGGCTTGTAGATGCGTCTCTCCAAGTCTGACTCCACTGTGACATGGCCATCTCCCGGTATGTCTCAGTTCCTGTGTCTCCTCTCCCCTTCTTATAAGGACACCCGTCATACTGGATTAAGGGTGCATCATATTCCAGTATGATTTCACCTTTAACTAAATAGGTATGCGATGATTTTATTTCCAAATAATATCACATTCTGAGATATTGGGGCTTAGTACTTCAATATATCCTTTTTGGAGGGACACAGTTCAACCCATAACAGGTTCTTTGTGGCAATGGGCCAGGCTTTTGTACCTACACATTCACACAATCATTGCCCAAGGATTGTTCCCTGTGGAGAGGACTTTTTTTTAAATTAATTTTTATTTATTTTATTTTAATAAATCTTTATTGTTCAGATTATTACATTTGTTTCTCCTTTTTCCCCCCACTGCTCCCCTCCACCCAGTTCCCACCCCACCCTCTGCCATTACCCCCCGCCCCCCCCACTGTCCTCATCCATAGGTGTACGATTTTTGTCCAGTCTCTTCCCGTACCCCCCACACCCCTTTCCCCCTGAGAATTATCAATCCACTCCCATTCTATGCCCCTGATTCTATTATATTCACTAGTTTATTCTGTTCCTCAGATTTTTAATTCACTTGATTTTTAGATTCACTGTTGATAGATATGTATTTGTTGCTCATAATTTTTATCTTTACTTTTTTCTTCTTCCTCCTCTTCTTAAAGAATACCTTTCAGCATTTCATATAATACTGGTTTGGTGGTGATGAACTCCTTTAGCTTTTTCTTATCTGTGAAGCTCTTTATCTGACCTTCAATTCTGAATGATAACTTTGCTGGGTAGAGTAATCTTGGTTGTAGGTTCTTGCTATTCATCACTTTGAATATTTCTTGCCACTCCCGTCTGGCCTGCATAGTTTCTGTTGAGAAATCAGCTGACAATCGTATGGGTGCTCCCTTGTAAGTAATTAACTGTTTTTCTCTTGCTGCTTTTAATATGCTCTCTTTGTCTTTTGCTCTTGGCATTTTAATTATGATGTGTCTTGGTGTGGTCCTCCTTGGATTCCTTTTGTTTGGGGTTCTGTGCGTTTCCTGGACTTGTAAGTCTATTTCTTTCACCAGGTGGGGGAAGTTTTCAGTCATTATTTCTTCCAATAGATTTTCGGTATCTTGCTCTCTCTCTTCTTCTGACACCCCCATAATTCTGATGTTGGTACATTTGAAGTTGTCCCAGAGGCTTCTTACACTATCTTCAAATTTTTGGATTATTTTTTCTTTTTGCTTTCCCGGCTGAGTGTTTTTTGCTTCTTTGTATTTCAAATCTTTGACTTGATTCTTGCGTTCCTCTAGTCTGCTGCTGGGTCTCTGTATAATATTCTTTATTTCAGTCAGTGTATGTTTAATTTCTAGTTGGTCCTTTTTCATATCCTCGAGGGTCTTGTTAAATTTATCGGCCTTTTCTAGGAAATTATTGAAAAACCTTATAACCGTGGTTTTGAACTCTATATTCAGTCGTTTGTTTTCCTCCATTTCTTTCGTTTGTGATCTGTTTCTTTGTCTCCGCATTTTTGTTGCTTCCCTGAGTTGGTAGGGTGGCTTTGTGTGCTAGGTGTCCTATATGGCCCAGTGGGTCGGCCTCCCAGTTACCTGAGGTGGACACTCTTGGTGCACCCCTTTGTGGACTGTGTGTATAGCCTTGTTGTAGTTAAGTCTTGATTGTTGTTGGTGTCACTGGGAGGAATTGACCTCCAGGCCAATTGGTTGTGAGGACCCGCTATGTCTATAATGGAAGAACTGCTGTGCTGGAGACACGCTTATGGGGCAGGACTTGTTTCAGTGGGACTTTGGTGCTCACTGAGTCTGCCTCTTGAATGTGTCACTTATGGATGTGGGGAGTTGAAATCTGGTGTTCTCTTACACTGACCACTAGATACACTAGCTTCTGGATCTCCAATGGGGTGCAGGTCAGCTACTGTCTGAGGCCACCCAGCAGGAGCTACAGTGAGAACAACAGTTTTCTCCTCTTTGCTTGAGGTTTGGAGGTTTTGGGGCTGTCTGACCAGAGCTGCAGTTTGTTAGGTTAAGCTGTGATAGGGCAGGCCATTTATATGCAAAAGCCACGGTGTGGAGCTTGGGTGGGTTTGTAGATTGTGCGGTGCGGGGTCTCAGGGAGTCACTAGGCTAGGGCGTGGCAAACAGCGATGGCTGCCAGTCAGCTGTCTCTGCGTTTCCACATTTCCAAGTCCCTGCGCCCCGCGCCCCAGCGCAGTAAACAATGATTGCTGGGTGCACCTCTGCAAGAAAGTCACCCTCACTTTCCGACTCGATAGCAGACAGTCCAGCTTCCCCACGTAGGAGTTTGGGTCCCCAGCATCTCCTCAGAAACTGGAGTTCAGAGTAATCGGGAGCTTGTCTCCCTTCGGGTTGAAAAAAGCAATGCACCCAGACACCAGCCGCCAGCCCGATTCACGCATCTCCGTACCTCAGCTTTTCAGCGCTTGTGCACGTTTCAATGCTCTTTTCTCTTTCCTTCTAGTTGTAGAACTTCCACTCAGCCAGCTTTCCCGTGGTTCTGGGTGATAGACGTTTTGTCTTTTAGTTGTAGTTTTGAAATTGTTGTGCGAGGCAGCAGTTTAGGTGTTTACCTACGCCGCCATCTTGGTTTCTCTGGAGAGGACTTTTGGGGAGCTGCAGAAGATGAAGATATCGAGGTGGCTCCCATCAGCCAAAGACAATTGTCAGGAGAAGGGGGGAAGCTGTGCTCTCTAGGAGTCAACACCCACAGCAGTGGGGGGATGGATGTATTAGCCAGGAAAGGGAACCTGGATGAGGCACCCACAGCATCTAGACAGCAAATTTTTCAACCTCTCCATGCCTCTGTTTTCTCATTTGGAAAATAGGAGTGGTAGAGCGCCTACATTGGGGAGAGGTAAGGATTAAAATAATTTGTGTTCTTAGAATATCACCTGATGCATGGCAAGTGCTTTGGAAATGTTAGCTTATTATTGGGCCCTTGTGGCTTTGGCAGGCTCTGAGAAGAAGCAGGGTTCATTCTCAGCTCACAGACTGGTCTCTACTCATCTTTCTGGCTGACTCCAAAAAAACAAAAACAAAAACAAAAAAAACCCAGAAAAGTTTATTTACCATCAGCAAAAATAAAGAATGAGCCCTTCAGGACCATTCAATCCAGTCCTCCATAACCATTTCACAGAGGGGGGAACTGAGGCCCAGCGAGGAACTTACTCAAGTAATAAATGGGAGGCAATTGCCCTGGCTGGTTTGACTCAGTGGATAGAGCGTTGGCCTGTGGACTGAAGGGTCCCTCGTTCAATTCCGGTCAAGGGCACATGTCTGGGTTGCGGGCTCGATCCCCAGTGGGGGATGTGCAGGAGGCAGCCTATCAATGATTCTCTCTCATCATTGATGTTTCTATCTCTCTCTCCCTCTTCCTTACTCTCTGAAATCAATAAAAATATTTAAAAAATAAAAATAAAAAATAAATAAATGGGAGGCAATATGGTGATTGTTAAGAGAAAGATTGTGGAATCAGACACTTGGCTCAAATTCCAACTGAGTGACCTTGCATCAGTACCTCTGCCTCTCTGGGTCTCAGTTCCTTGTCTATAAAATGGGTTGTCATTGCATCTGTGGTTGAATATTAAGCGATGCTCCTGTGTCACACCAACATAATCATGAAACATGGGCATGTACATGGCCATTCTGAAAGGAGCGAGACTTCTTTGCCCAAGCCTCTAGGACAAGCATGTCAAATATTTTTGCGACCCAGCCAATATAACAGTATGTAAGAAACGTTTTAATAAAAATTTCATAACTTAATCTTTACAATATCCTGTTAAACATAATTATTAATAACGAACTACAACGTTTGCTAATGACTGATTACCATAATCGTGTTGCATTCATTTCCCTTATGCATCTTATGCACAGGCGAACCATTTCTCTCCACTCATACTAGCAGTGAATATTTTAGCAGCCAACTGCCATGTCATTAGTCTTATACTGACTTGTTTGGTGTGCGCAACAAGAAATATTTCGCTTTCGGAGAACAAGAAAAATAGGTTTATTTGCATTACGCTTATTAATTTGTGCGGTTATTCAGTGTCTGGTAAGTTAATGTTCAAGAAAAAATATTAATTTTTATTAAAATGTTGTATTATTTTATGTTAACGATTACTCATTTATTTCAGCCCTTTGTATTCAGCCTGTCTCTATCGAAGTAAACCTACATACATTTCTATGACAGTTGACGCTTTTGTTTTTTTGCAGCCCACATAAATGATAAACTTAAACCTTGTTTATTTGGCCCATGTTAGCCTTTGAGTTTGACATGCTTGCTCTAGGATACCCTGGCCTGGGAGGTTCCAACCCCCGGCCCCTTCCCCTGGTTCAGGCTCTGCACACTGCCTCCTAGCTCAGCAGAAGCTTCTGTCAGGCCTGGGCTGTGGTCCCACCAGGAAATCGATACCAGTCAGGCAGCTGTCATCCACTTCCCCAGCACCATCAAGCTGCTTAATTGTATGGATGTTGGTGCTGCCGCCAAGGCCTCATTCGTCAGAGCCGTGTGGTCACAGCCGTGCTTGGCTGAGAGGTACATTCATTATGGAGACAGCTTTTATTGGGACTTTCAGAGGGATTGGGAATGAGAAGCGAAGCAAGCAGGCACTCCTCACCCCCGGGGTGCCACAGGCTTCTCATCCAGGCTGCTGATAATAACAGCCAGCATTCACTTAGGGTTTACTCTGTGCCAGGCACCTTCCTAAGAGCTTTACCAATATCAACCCACAGCAGCTCTGTGAGGTAGGCATAGTTACTTATCCCCATTACACAGATGGAGCAATCGAGGCCCAGAGAAGGGAAGTGGTTTGTCCAAGTTCACTCAGTTAATAAGTGAGGCTAGTAGCCCCAGGGCCTGTGTAATTAGTCTCTGCTGTGGGGTTTCTCAGTGATAAAGATGGTGATACTATGGTATCCGTAATAACGATTAGCAGGAGCCAGATGTGGTGCGAACTTCCTTTTCATACCTACTGTATTTTATTCCACTCTAACACTCTGAGATAGGGATGAATGGCCCCATGTTATAAATGGGCCAATTGGGCTGTAGGGGATAAAACACTTGCCCATGGCCACACAGCAGATCAAGGGAAGGGCCATTTTGTTTTTAGTTTCTTCAACCAGGGCACGTCTGGCTGTAAGCCTAGGTTCTTAACCATCCTCCTCTGCTGTCTCCCATTCACGTGCTGTGTGGCTTCAGGGAGGTCACTGCCCTTCTCTGGATCTCAGTGCACTTTTAATTCATCCATGAGCCTTTTCTGAGTTCCCATGTGCCCAGACTGGAGTTGGGGGAGCTGAGGCAGGTCCAAAAGAGGGAGGGGATGCCATGTCTCTGCCCTCAGGGGGTCAGATACCTGTTTGCAGCCCTGAGGCAGCATTTCTCCCAGCATTTGTGGGCATAGACCACCTGCTACACAATGGCTGGGGAGCTTGTTAGCAAGGCCAGTGCCAGCCCCAGAAATTCTGATTCCGGAGGCCTAGGGTGGGACTCGGGAACCTGCATTTAAAGAAACTCCCAGGGCCCAGCGGTGTGGCTCAGTTGGTTGAGCATCGTCCCATGCACCAGGATGTCTCTGGTTTGATTCCGGGTCAGGGCACATGCCTGGACTTCAGGCTCAATCCCCAGTTGGGGATGTGCAGGAGGCCACTGATCAATGTTTCTCTCTCTCTCTCCCTCACCCTTCCTCTCTGTGAAATCAATAAAAACATGTTTTAGAAAACAACAACTATTAAATAGTATTTAAACTAAAGAAACAAAACATGAAAACAACTCCCAGGGAGTGGTGGTGCACAGTGTGCACAGGCCTTGTTGAATTAGATTTTGCACTCTCTGCTCTTCATTCAAAAGCCTTATGAAGAGGACACTTCCTCTATACAAATCTTCAAGACGGTTATTTTGGTCATTTAACAAATTAATACAAAACTAGATAAGCTTTAAAAATGATAAAAGAGTACTTTTCAGGTTCAGGTTAATACATTCAAACAGTATAGGAAGGAGAAGTAGTAACTGTCAGCTTCCTCTCTTCCAGTCTACCTCCTGGAGCTGCCCAAAGAAAACCATGCTCCAAAAGCTTCTTGATCACTTACTTGTGGTCAAGGAGCCAGGCGGTGGAGACAGCTGGGCGGGACAGACATGGTCCTGAAGAACCAATGACAATGACCTTGGAAGTTAACACTTATTGAATGCTAACAGTGGACAGGCCCTGATCCTGACCTTTATAATGGGATATGGAGTGGTACTATGATCATTCCTTTTTATAAAAGAGGTGAATTGAGCCCAGCTGGTGTGCCTCCAATGGTTGAGTATTGACCTATGAACCCAGAGGTCACGGTTCAATTCCTGTGAGGGCACATGCCCGGGTTGTGGGCTTGATCCCCAGTGTGGGGTGTGCAGGAGGCAGCCAATCAATGATTCTCTCTCATCATTGATTTTTTAAAAAATTATTTTAGAGAGGAAGGGAGAGGGTGAGAGAAATAGACACATCAATGAGAGAGAATCATTGATCGGCTGCCTCTTGCACGCCCCGCCCTGGGAACTGGACCCGCAACCTGGGCATAAGTCCTTGACCGGAATCAAACCTGGGACCCTTCAGTTCGCAGGCCAATGTTCTATCCACTGAGCCAAAAGAGCTAGGGCTCATTGATGTTTTTTGTTTTTTTTTTAATCTCTCTCTCCCTCTCCCTTCCTCTCTGAAATCAATAAAAACTATATATATATATATATATATATATATATATATATATGTGTGTGTGTGTGTGTGTGTGTGTGTGTGTGTGTATATATACACACACACACACACACATATATATATTTAAATATATATATTTTATTGATTTTTTTTAAAAAATATATTTTATTGATATTTCACAGAGAGGAAGGGAGAGGGATAAAGAGCTAGAAACATCGATGAGAGAGAAACATCGATCAGCTGCCTCCTGCATGCCTCCTACTGGAGATGTGCCCGCAACCAAGGTACATGCCCTTGACCGGAATCGAACCCGGGACCTTTCAGTCCGCAGGCCGACGCTCTATCCACTGAGCCAAACCGGTTTCGGCTATTTTATTGATTTTTTTACAGAAGGGAGAGGGATAGAGAGCTAGAAACATTGATCAGCTGCCTCTTGCACACTCCCCACTGGGTATATGCCCGCAACCAAGGTACATGCCCTTGACCTGAATCAAACCTGGGACCCTTGAGTCCACAGACCGACGCTCTATCCACTGAGCCAAACCAGCTAGGGCAATAAAAATATATTTTTAAAAATATAAATAAAAGAGGTGAATTGAGTTTATTATTCAAATTATGATTTCCCAAAGTTTGTTCAAGTTCGGTCTGTATCAGAAGCACTTGGACCAGCCAAGTGCAGATTCCTGAGCTCCTGAGCTCCCATTCTAGAGCGGGCCAGGAACCTGCATTTTTAAGATATATTTTTATTGATTTCAGAGAGGAAGGGAGAGGTGGGGAGAGAGGTAGAAACATCAATGATGAGAGAGAATCATAGATCGGCTGCCCCCTGCACATCCCACACTGGGGATTGAGCCCACAACCCGGGTATGTGCCCTGACTGGGAATTGAACCATGACCTCCTGGTTCATAGGTCAAAGCTCAGCCATTGAGCCACACCAGCCAGCAGGAGCCTGGATTGTTAAAAACACACCCCGGGTGTCTTTAGGTTGCTGCTCAGTTATGAGAACCGCTCCCCCAGCTGTCCTGGGAGGTAGGAGGATAAGGAGAACACGGAGGTGGTGGGAGTTTAAGAGGAGGGAAAGCAGCTCCTAAGAGGGGTACAGCAGGGCAAAGGTGCAGAGTGGGCTGGGATCACCCCACTGGGTTTCTCCCCAGCAGTGTGGCTGAGCCCCCATCCACATCTAACCTCCCTCACCATAAGGCCGCTAGCCCCTGAAAACCCTCCCCTCCTTCCTGAGATGTGTAATGATCCCACCCCCAGCCTCCAGGCCATCCCAGCTGCTTCTGTGATATCTTATTAGTCAAGTGGAACATTAATTAAATGTGAGAATAATAGAGCCAGAGATAGGAAAAAATTGTAAAGCCCAGGAAGAAAAGAAGTCCCTTCACAGGACTCTGCAGTAGCTGGAACCCTTAATTGTGTGACAATGAGAAAGGCTGTCACCTGATATTCCCATTCTGCCAGTGACTCAAGGCAGCAGGCCTATGAATGTGTGGGAAGGACAGGGGGGCATTGCAATGGTGAGGCCAGGGAGCCAGGAGAAAACAGGGTCCCTGAGCCACCATGGGGCTCTGTGAGTCAGGGGCACAAGGAGAGCCACCATACTGGGATAAACCATACCCTGTGGGCAAAGAATAAAGTCCAAACTGCCTCCCTCCACCCCATTCTCACCCTCCTGTTGGCTTCCCTGGTGAACTCTCATTTGTTTCTCAAGCCCAGCCCCAAAGACCCCACCTCTGAGAACAGTTAGTCCTTGCATTTCCCAGGCTGTGGCAGCTCTGAGAGCAGCTCTCTGTCACTGTACTCCTGTCTGTTCCCCCTCAGGGTTCTTAGAACAAAGCCTGGCCCTGAGTAGGTGTTGATGAACATTTGTTGGAAGATCAGTGGGTCTTGCCAAGACAAACCCCACATCCAGCCAGTACAGGTCAAGTAGACTAGAGTTAGGCAAGTAGAACTTCTTAAAGTGACGTTCAAGAGACCTCACTCAAACCCACCTCTTTATCAGGGCTTCTCAAGAATATTTCTGAGTCACCTGTATCAGAATCTGCCTGGACTTAATGAGTCAGAATCTCAGGGAGTTTGAGGAGCCCCGGTGTACAGACAGTGGGGAGAATGGGAGGAGTTGGTGAGGGGCAGGGAGTGCACTGGCGCCCAGATAGCAGACTCCATGGAAACTGAATAGACACACCTCTCATCAAACCCCAGGGCTGTAGTTTCTTCCTTTGCCAAGCAGCTAAGTTATTAAATTAAACACAGTGCTCCTAACAGAACAGTAGAGTCATTACATGCTCTACTACCTCCTAGCAAAGCCTCTAATTGACTCAGCCAACCTGGGGAGGCACTGAGAATACTCTCTGTGGTCTGCCCCCATCCTGCCAGAAGGGCTCCAAAGAGCACCTACCTGCTTCATTTCACCAAGGTCCTAGAGCTTCGCACACCCCTCCCTGGAAGAGTTGGAGTGGTGGTAGGGTGCAGGGTCAAAATGGACCTGCATAAAGAGCTCCTTCCCCGGCCTGCCTTCATTCCCCGCTTTGTGCTCACACACCTGTGATGACTTGGCAGGTGGGGCTTCCCAACCAGCCCCAGCCTGCAGACTCTGGCCCCTCCCTGGCTAAGTTTCATAAATGGGAGCTCTGTGCACCCTCACACTCCACACCTTTTGCACTTTCAGTCCTCTGTCCCTTGACTGTCCCTCCTCTCATTTCTCCAGCTGATAAATTCCAATCCATGTTACCTCCTCTGTAAGACTTGCCCTAACTATTTTCACACTTTGGGCAGAAGTAAGTTCTTCCTCCCCTATGTCCCACAATAACTTATCAGGATTATATGAATAGAAGATAACATTTACTGAGCACTTACTATATGTTGGGCCATCTGTTTTCTGTCTGAAGCCTCAAGGCTATAGGCCCCATATCCCACTCTTTCAACCTGGTAAGGAAGTGGAAGAATTGGGAGTGGGGTAGGGTGGCTTCTGAGATGGCCTTATGAGGTCCCTGAGTGCTCAGTTTGGTGTGAGAAGCAGCAATATGATTCTCATATTCCTAGAAACATAGATGTAGCCCAAGAGGCCCAGGCAAGGGGATGCTGCAATGGGGGCCCAGGGCTCAGTACACCAATGATTGCAGGGCATGCAGGCACAAGGCCAGTTCAGGGGAGAGATGGTGTGGCAGATTGTATTTGCAAGATGGCCACAAGCTGTCCCATTACCCAGGCTTATATTGCAAAGAGATGTTGACACTCCTTTCATTGAGATGATGACACTCCTTTCATTTCAGTTCCCTCCCATTGAGTATGGCAGGTGACTCTAGCACAAGGATGCCATGTGACTTCCAAGGCCATTGTGAAAGGTAACTTTGGCCTGTTCTTTTGAGTCACTTGCTCTTGGAACCCAGCCACTATGCTGTAAGGCAGCGATTTTCAACCTTTTTCATCTCATAGCACACATAAAGTAATTACTAAAATTCTGTGGCACACCAAAAATAGAAATTTTGCCTGACAAAAAACAGGTAAAATTTTTATTGATTTACAAAATAAAACAATAATAGTAATTGCCTAACCTTTTTGCTCCAAAATGACTTTTTCTAAAAATCAGATGCCTGTACTTGTATATAAGGATTTCTGGTACCAAGAATTAACTAATCAGATACAACCTGATTATGGAACATGACCAATAAGATGCAACTCTATTATATATATATGGTTCATGACAAGGCATTCACACTGGAAAGCTATTGTTGGCTGTGGTCATTTTTTTTTATTTGACAATCTAAGGGAGAAGAGGTCAGTGCCCCTGACTAAATAGTCAGGTATTGATGTTTTAAAAATTCTTGTGGCCCAGCCAGCATGGCTCAGTGGTTGAGCCTTGACCAACCTATGAACCAAGAGGTTATGGTTCAATTCCTGGTCACGGCAAATGCCTGGGATGCAGGCTGGATCCCCAGTGGGAGGCATGCAAGAAGCAGCCGATCTATGATTCTCTCTTATCATTGACTAGTGGCCCAGTGCACGAAATTTGTGCACATTAAAAGGGGATTAATTAGAGGAAATAATTTAATATTGCTATTTGCCCTTTCTCTATGATAGAAGTGTCAGAGATGAAAGAAAATTAGTAAAATGCATATGAAAACCTTCCTCCTGTCAGAGTCTGGGGTGCACCACGGGACCCAGAGTCAAGTCCCCACCCACCCATGTGCGCCTCAAAATCACGTGAGACCCAGACCCGGCTGCCCCCCGCCCCCCATTGGGCTAGATCCAGACCCAGCCAGTCCCACCCTTGTCAAGCCCTGCGGGCAGGGGGTGTAGCCTCAGGTCCCCCAGCCCAGACCGGGGGAGGGGGCATGCCTTGAGGTCCCCCATCAAGCCCCACCAGGTGGGGGACACGGACTGAGATCCCCTGTCAAGCCCACTGGGTGGGGGGCATGGCCTGAGGTCCCCCATCAAGCCCTGCCAGGCAGAGGGGCACAGCCTCAGGTCCCCCGGCCTGGCACCGGGAGGGGCGCAGCCTAAGGTCCCCCGTCAAGCCCCGCTGGGCGGGGGGTGTGGCCTGAGTTCCCCCGACTCAGCACTGGGGGTGCACCTTGAGGTCCCCTGTCAAGCCCCACTGGGTGGGGAGCACAGCCTGAGGTCCCCTGTCAAGCCCCGCCAGGCAGTGGGCCACAGCCTCAGGTCCCCTGGCCCAGGGCCGGGGCGGGGTGTGTGGCCTGAGGTCCCCCGGCCTGGTGCTGGGGTGGGAGGTGTGGTCTGAAGTCTCCTGTCAAGCCCCACCTGGTGGGGGGGCATGGCCTGAGGTCCCCCGGCCTGGTGTTAGGGTGGGGGGAGCAGCCTGAGGTCCCCTAGTTCAGCACCAGGACGGGAAGCACACCTTGAGGTCCCCCGTCAAGCCCCACCAGGCGGGGCGCATGGCCTCAGGTCCCCTGGCCTGGCACCGGGGTGGGGGTCGCGGCCTGAGGTCCCCCAGCCTGATGCCAGAGCGAGGGGCATGACCTGAGGTCCCCTGTCAAGCCCTTCGGGGTGGGGGATGCAGCCTGAGGTCCCCTGTCAAGCCCCCTGGGGGCGGGGGAGGGCGTAGCCTCAGGTCCCTGCTGATTGCTCATGAAGGCTCCTTATGGGAACTTGGCTTCAGCTGTGGGTGCAGCCATCTTTGTGATGGAGTGATGATCAATTTGCATATTCCCTCTTTATTATATAGGATGTTTCTATCTCTCTCTTCCTCTCCCTTCCTCTCTGAAATCAATGAAAATATATTTTAAAAAATTCTTGAGGCACACTGGTTGAAAATCGCTGCAGTAGGAATCCCAGGTAACTTGGAAAGGTCATATATAGGTAGGTGTTTCAGGCCCCAGCCCAGCTAAGGTCCTAACGAACAGCAAACATCAGCTGCTGAATGAGGCAGCCTGGCAGCCTTCAAGATACCTTCAACCTCATCCACTGTCTGATTGCATCAGCACAGGAGACCCTGAGCAAGAACCTCCTAGCAGAACGCTGCCAACTCCCAGAACTGTCCAAGAGAATAATAGATTGTTATTGTTTTAAGCCACTAAGTTTTGGGGTGATTCTTTATGCAACAATGGAAAACCAGCACGGATGGAGACTGCAGATGGGAATTGAGTAGTAGAGATGGGGAGATTTTGAAATGATCAAATTAAATTTCTACTACTTGGCAGAAAGGGAGCTTGGGGTAAAAATGAAATTTCAATCTAGAAAATAACAATTTTGCATATTTGACTTTTAGACTGGAAGTCATAACTTTTATGCCAGCTGTGTGACCTTGGGCAAGTTACTTTCCCTCTCTGAGCTTCAGTCTTGATAAGGGTAAGACTCCCTCCTTGTGGGGTGGTGCTCCTTGTGTTTTAATTGCTGTCTTCCCTCATGGCTGAGCACAGTAGGGAGTACCCTGGCCATTTCCCTTGCCACCCTCCATCTCCACTCCAGGGTCTTTCTGACACCTGAACACTTGTATGCAGCTCCTAGGGACACATATGCTCTCCCTCCCTCCTTCCCTGGTGCTGGAGTGAGCCAGAAGCCAGGTGACCAATGGCCAGCCCTGCCTGGATAAGCTCTCTGCTCATTATAAGTGCCCGCCACCTCTGCCTCCCTCCTTTTCAAGGACAGTTCCACAGGTACTTAATTCAGGGCAGGAATAAAGCAACCAGAAATCCGCTCTCCTCCCAATCCCCACCCTATTTACCCAGAGCAGGACACCTGGCTGATCATACTGCCCCCTGTGGCAGGACAGGGCCTGGATGGAGACACAGACCTTCCCCTCTGGAGGGTTTTGAGGTTTCATCTCTCCTGCTGGTCGATTAGCCTAAACAATTATCATTAGTACAGATAACAATGACCTGTTTATTGAGCATTGATTGTGTAGTGACCAGACGCTTTACACATACATCGAAATTGAGTCCCACCAAATCCCTGAGGTTGGCACTATAATAAGGTCAATTTGATAGAGAAGAAACTGAGGAACAAACAGATCACTTTTCTCAGGACGCAGTTGGGCTGGAATCAGACCAGTCTGACTCCTCCGTCTTCCTATGCTCAAGGGCTATCAAAATCGCCTCCAAATTCAAGCACAAACCTGTCCCGTACTCCATGGAAAACATCCTGTGGTTCTGATGAAGAGATAGGCAAACAGACCTATTCATTCGTTCACTGAGCACCTATTTAGTACCAAGCTGTTTCAGGTGAAGGGATAGAGCAATAAACAGAGGAAGTCCTGCCCTCACTGGGGTTATAATCTAGTGGCCCAAAGAGGTGCTGTCACTTGCCTGAAGTCCCACAGCTGGTAAGTAGCCATATCTATGGACCAGCCAGAAACAGAAGGGATGGTTATGGGTAAAGGTCCCACCTGACAAGCCAGGGTCAGGCCAGCCAAGGAATGAAGGGCAAGAACTTCTTTGGTAACAGACCAGCCAGTGTTCTAATCCTACGACGGCCACATCCTTACCTTGAAAACCCATCATTGTGACAGCTGCAATGAATCTATTTGTGACTTCCCTGGACACAAACTGAAAAATGACAGTCAGTAATAGTGTAGGGAGGACTTCTCTCTCTGCGACACTCCAGCCAGAACTTATTAAAGTTTCTTTTTTTAATTTCTTTTAATTTCCCGGTTGAACTCATTGGCTCATCAATCATGGGGCGCCTTCAGTGTGAAGTGCATCCTCAATATTATCGCACATCATCCGGCCACACCCGTCCATTAGAGCAGGCAGCTCCGAATGTCCCATCCCCACCCCAGTCTGTGTACCTGAAAAGATCAAGCTTCTTGTTCATCAGAATGCTGTCACTGCACGCCTCTCTCTGCTTTGTGGAGCAGTGGTTGTCATTGCGGAGCCTAGATTGTGGCAGAGCAGCTTGAGAGCATGTTTACAAGGAAAGGTCTTCAGGTTTATTATGAACAGGGCATTTAGAAACCCCTTGTGCTAGATCTACTGACCCTCCACTCTCCAACCTTCCCCACCCTGCTCTAGCCCGGGAGGACAACTTTATCAACGGCTCCCTTAGCTCCTGGTTTTCTGTAGGGTTTGGTCAATGGTGATTCTCAGAAGAGATCAGAATGTGGGAGAAAAAGGGGCTTGTAGTATTTAATCCCCTGGCTCCTTCTCTAGTGGGGTCCCTCAACTGAAGGCTACAGCATCTGTCAAGACCCTTTCTATCCAGCCCCCTCTTACTCTGGGTTCTGGCAACTGCAGCCCCCTCTTGTCCCTTTAGGCTTAGAGGTAATGACAGGTCTCCCCTCACCTTCCCTGTGCACCCTGCTCATATTTTTATAAATATCCCTTTTATTAAATTATCCTCAAACTGTCCGATTTCGGGATGCCATGTATTTCCTGGCCGTACACTTTCTCCCAAGATCATAAGCAGACACACTTTTGTTGTTTAAAAATTTTTAAATTAACTATATTTGTTGCTGATGACCAAAGTGCTGATTGGAGAAAAATCAGGAGATAAAAGATTGTAATTTATCAAGTATCTACCTGTTTCAGGCAAGCACAATGCAAGGCACCTTCCACATTACTTCACAACACCCTGTGAGATACGTTTTACTGCCCCTGTGGTTCGGAGGTGACGTTAGTTGCCCACAGTCACATATCAAAGCAGTGCTGGGCCTAGGATTGGAAACCAGGTCTAGAAACCAGATTCCAGAGTCCTTTTTGTGGCCCTGCCCCCATGCTCAGAAGCCCTTGCTTATCTGAGCATCATTCGTGACTATCCTGAATAGCTCTCGGGCCCCAAAACCAATAAAGGGAAATCTGTTTGCTGCAACCAGCTGGGTCCTCAGAGTAGCCCTGGAGATGTGCCCAATTTTGGCCTTTGGCATGGCCAGACCCAGCATGCTTATGATAGATGGCTCTGACCCACCTCTCTGCCCCAGCTGTGGGCTAGAGTTAAGAGCAGCCATTACTTGTGATTTCTCCCTCCAGAATCCATGCCCTAGATCTGTGTCCACAACTGAATCTTGGCTAAGTGATGATGGAGGAATTAGAAATGGTGAGTGCCAGGTGGGTCCACAGATAGGGAGCGAGTCTTACACTTGGGCAGCTCCACTCCTCCATTTGCACATGGTGTCCCTCCGGAGTGCCCTACCCACCCCTCTTCTCCAGCTTTCCTAATACAGTATTACCCATTCTTTAGGGTCCTCATCAGTCCCACTTCAAGTTTGACTAGACATCTCCAGTCCATAGACACAGCTTCCTACATGACACACCACTGGTGCACATAATTGTTTTCTAGTTATTTATATTGTTTTTGCCTTGTCTCCCAGCTGCCCTGGAGCCCCATAGGGCAGCATATGTTGGCTTCTATCTCAGTCACTCACTAATTCACTTACTCATTAATGGATTTAATCACGTATTTACTCATTCCTGGGCTCATTCATTCACTTAATCACTTCAAGTATTATTATTCTTAAAAGCTTTCTGGCCTCCCTTTTGTCGCATATGAGCCAGGGGAAATGAGTTATCCTTTTGAAAGTCCAGTTCAGATGTTGTCCACAAGGCCAGGCCAAGTTTCATGACACTGATCTTGTCAATGAACTTGACTTTGCTTTGTCCTCTCAGAAGCTCATGAGACTTTGGGTCACTTCCCCATAAGAACACTTCTCAGGTGGAATTGGAGCTTCCCCTGTAAGGTGCACAATAACTCAAAAAGCAGATGGGTAGCCAAAACCGGTTTGGCTCAGTGGATAGAGCGTCGGCCTGCGGACTGAAGGGTCCCGGGTTCGATTCCGGTCAAGGGCATGTAACTTGGTTGCGGGCACATCCCCAGTGGGAGGTGTGCAGGAGGCAGCTGATCGATGTTTCTCTCTCATCGATGTTTCTAACTCTCTATCCCTCTTCCTTCCTCTCTGTAAAAAATCAATAAAATATATTAAAAAAAAAAAAAAAAAAAAAAAGCAGATGGGTGTTGGTGAGCCAGCAGGCAGGACAAAGCTCCGGCACCCTGCCCCTTCCTGCCCAGCTGCCTTTTCTTTTCTTTTTAAAAAAAATATATTTTATTGGTTTTTTACAGAGAGGAAGGGAGAGGGATAGAGAGTTAGAAACATCGATGAGAGAGAAACATCGATCAGCTGCCTCCTTCACACTCCCTACTGGGTATGTGCCCGCAACCAAGGTGCATGCCCTTGACCAGAATCGAACCTGGGACCCTTGAGTCCGCAGGCTGACACTCTATCCCCTGAGCCAAAGCAGCTAGAGCCCAGCTACCTTTTCAACCTCTGAGAGGTTGTGTAACATTATGGTTAGGTGTTAGAGACTTTGTCTTCCACCTGGTGACCTTGGGCAAGTTGTCCAACCTCCTGGGTCTCAACTTTCTCTTCTGTAAAATGGGAATAACCATAATACCCACATCACTCAATTTTGATGAGTAACAATGCACTGAAAACACTTTGCCTAAGGATTAATATGAAGTAAACAGTTAGTTGACTGAACATTTTTTATCAGTAGTGTTTAAGCATTATTATCATCCTCATTTTACAAAAGGAAAACTAGAGATGTTAAGTAATGTACCTAAGGCCCCTAGTGCAGTGGTCAGCAAACTCATTAGTCAGCAGAGCCAAATATCAACAGTACAACGATTGAAATTTCTTTTGAGAGCCCAATTTTTTAAACTTAAGCTTCTTCTAACGCCACTTCTTCAAAATAGACTAGCCCAGGCCATTTTGTGGTATTTTGTGGAAGAGCCACACTCAAGGGGCCAAAGAACCGCATGTGGCTCGCGAGCCGCAGTTTGCCGACCACTGGCCTAAAGCAAGGGAATTTTCTTTGTGATGTGGCCCCTCTTCCCCACCCTGGCATGGGATAAGCCATAACCCAACCTTGGATTCCTTCATCTCTTTAAGTTTTATCTGTTAGTCATTAGGTTTCAAGTGACAGAAAGAACAACTCAAATTGACTTAAACTAAAAAGGAACTTAGCTCCATCCAGTAATGTCCAAATGAAGTCATGAAATACCAGTTACTTTCCACTTCCTGGTTCAATTAACTTTGTGGTGACAACATTCACAAGCAGAATCTTCCCATGAGGTGGCAAGAATGGCCCCAGTGGTCCTGGGCTTACATCCCACTAATGCAGCATGTAAAGAACATCTTTTTCCACATAGTTTCAGTAAAAGTTTCATCTTTGTGTCTCATTGGTCCATCTTGGCCAGACATCTGTCCTTGAACCAATCCCAGTAGCTGGGGAGATTCACACTCTGATTGGCCAGACCTTGGTCCCAAGGTGGTGCCAGGCCCACACAAACCAGCAGGTTCAAAGGCAGGAAAGGGTGATTCTCCTTTGTAAGTCCAGCTTCCTGTTAGAAGAATAAAAGGACTGGAGGTTGACCAGACAAAAATAATAGTCGTCCATACAAACAGGAATAAGAAGACTTTCTTCCAAGTTTCTTGTGTGAATAATGTGTGATCCTTTAGAGAACATTTCTGGTACCTTTTAGGGCCCTAAGTGGGATTTATTTTTTCTTGTTGTGCTTGACATCCATTTGACTCCATTGTACCCCCTTCCCTTCCCAGTCCTCAGCATTCCCCTTCTAACCCCTTTCCTTCCTCCATCTCTGTATCCTGAAATCACAGGCAGGATCTCATGAGATTACAGTACAAAGGAGGAGAGCTTATCAGTGAGAATTGTAAACAACAGAACCCAACGCTAGCTAACCTAGCTGAAGGAGGATTTATTGCTTGGCAGACTAGAAGACCAAAGGCTACAGGCCAATAGGAAAGCCTTGCAAGAGTCCAGGCAGCAGGAAATTTTCAACCATCTTACCCTAGTGCTGTCGCTGTTCCTGGCACAAATGTCTCCCCAACAACTCTGGCATCTCTCCACCCAAGACTCTAAGTCCCAGGAGAAAGTGGGTTCCGTAGGCCAAACTTGGGCCACATGCTGATCCCTTGTACTGGGCAGTGTGACTAGCAACCCATCAAGGCCATACAAGGCAGGGGGTAAGGTTACTCCCTGGAAGGAAAGAGGGATCCTAATGCTGACTGGAAGTCAAAGGGTAGATGCAGGCAGCCAAAGGACTATGGTGTCCATTCCAGACTCTAAAGTGGGTTCTCATGGGGCAATGAGAAGGGACATTTGGATGCTCAGGAGGGGCAGTGGGCACCTTGTTGGGCCAAATGAAGGTCGCTGTCAGCATCCACTAGGCCTCTCCTCCTCCACCTGTTGTCACCCTGACTCAGGGCCCAATGTTAGTAACAGATTAATACCTACTCCCCCACTTGCAAGTTTCAGGGTGTGTACTGCATGTATTCTGAGGACAAGCTCTAATTAACTCAGAACATTGGGATAGAACCTACTTGTGGCTGACAACGAGATAAATGTACCTAAATGAGCAAGGTGAATTGGAGTTGGTTTTCATTTTTCTTCTGTAATAAGAGAGGCGAAGTCAGGGGTGGGGACTTGTAATCTCTAGTGGGCCTGATCGATGAGGAGGTGTCTTATCCGCCAGCGACGTCACCGCCCCTACCCCAGCCCACCCAAAGCACTTCTGTCCTTGCCAGAATTAGTATATATCCTCTGGAGATGATCCAAAGATAAGCCTCATGATATTTCAAAAGTCAGAATCTCACTTTTTCTACTATGAGCTTTGAGACATAAGATACTGGGTGGAAGGGTAGCTTCAGATTTTTATTCCTTCCAGATACTTTCTATTAAAAATAAAAGTTCCTTTAATTTAGTGAGAAGATGTAACCAAAACATAAAAAGAATTTTACAAAAGGAAAAACTAATTCTCTGTTTTCATCATCATCCTAACTCATTAGCTATTTTCATCTGCCTGTATTCCCTTCCAGTAGGGTAGAGTGGAATGAGCTTTAGAATGACACATACTTGAGTTCAAATCCAAGTAAATTCCTCTCTTTCCTGGCTGTGTGACTTTGAATAAGTCACTTCACCTCTCTGAGCCTTTGTTTCTTTATTTTCTTTGTTTATTTTTTGTAATTGAAAAATAGAATTTATTTATTAATTATTATTTTTAAGTTAAATCTATTGGGGTGACATTGGTTAAGATTATACGGATTTTAAGTGTACAATTCTGATACATGCCTTCATTTCTTTAAATAGGCAGGGTCATTTTGACTTCATAGGGCTGTATGAATTGAGGAAATGTGTTCAGGGCACCCAGGAATTGGTTTCAGTACACCAGTCCTTCTCTGTTGTCCCTCTCCAGTACTGATCTTCTCCTCAGCACCCACTGTGTGCTAAGCTCTGTGAAAGACAAACACACACTCTGCCCTCAAGGAGATTCCTTCTGTTATGGTAACACATGTTATTTACCAGACTAACTAGCAGAAAACAGAGAATGGAAGAGTGAACAGGTAAGTGTTGAAAGAGCAGTGAGGATGTCCAATTCATGGGTAGAACATTAGATCTAGAGCCATGTTTCCTTACTAGATGGGGCCACCGAAGACCAACTGAACTGAAGATGATCACTAGACTCTGCCCCAAACTAAGCCACAATACATGTGCCACACATGTACACATTGAGCTGTAGACCTGGGCACCACACACACATGCACACGTGCACACCAAGGCATAGATATGCATGAATGTGTGCACACCATACACATAAACTGTGCATATGTACACACACAGAGAGATATGTACACAAACACATATTTGCACATGCCCATGCCAGCTGAATACATCAGACAACACCTTTCAGAAATCGCTCCTTGCATCCAACTCCATGCCAAGCCTGTGGGATAGCGGCATCCCCACAGCCCCCAGTGCCCTCCCTGAGCACGAGCTCCACTCAGCAATATCCAGCTGGGAAGAAAATTGCTCTTTGGAAGCAATCTGGACCACACAGACCTGCAATTGGCCTCTCAGCATGAATGTAAGAACTCATCGGGGGCACAGGGTCTGGGTTGGTGGGGGTTAATGGCTTCAGCTTGTCAGTCTAGAGGACTGTGAGTGTGGAAGCCTGGCCTGGCCCTGAGCAGCCTCAACAGTCCATGGACATTATCCATCTCTAGACCATGCTGCTCTGGGAGGAGGGCAGGAGACCAGGCTGCTCTGCTTAGGAAGGGGAGAGGAAGCAGGTCCTCGATCAGCTTGAGCTCATCTGCTTCCAATTCTACTTGTCTTGACTCTCCCCATCCTACAGGGTCTGGCTTCT
Source organism: Plecotus auritus (assembly GCF_963455305.1). Taxonomy (NCBI): domain Eukaryota; kingdom Metazoa; phylum Chordata; class Mammalia; order Chiroptera; family Vespertilionidae; genus Plecotus; species Plecotus auritus. The sequence continues at coordinate 143,543,610 of NC_137773.1, forward strand.
GCCCCTCTGCCTCCAGGAAGCTTCCGCTGATGGCTCTGGCCTTCAGATCTCTCCTTGCTCGCTTCTAAGATTGTTCCCTAGTTTGTCTGTTTCTCCTTCTGGTAAATATTTTGACTCTCTAATGTGTTGTCCAGAGGTGATAGAGGGATGCAATATTTGTGCTCTCTTGCCTCAAAAGACAGGGCCAGGCAACTTGTGCTCACTTGCTCTAGTCTAAGCTGAAAGCATTTACTAGTATTCATGTAGTCATTCATTTAGCAAATCTTTACTAAGTGTCATCTATGTGCCAGGAACTGGATAAACAGTAAGGAACAAGTAGCTGTCCACGTGAAGCTGAGGTTCTGGTGTGAAAGGCAAATAACAAGGAATAAGGAAATGCCCAATTGCATTCGATAAAGGCTGGGGAAAGAGAGACTGTGGCCCAGCCAGTGTGGCTCCGTGGTTGAGCGTTGACCTATGAGCCAGGAGGTCATGGTTTGATTCCCGGTCAGGGCACATGCCTGGGTTGCTGCCTCGATCCCCAGTGTGGGGTGTACAAGAGGCAGCCAATCAATGATTCTCTCTCATCATTGATGTTTCTATCTCTCTCTCCTTCTCCCTTCTTCTCTGAAATCAATAAAAATATATTTTTAAAAATCCAACTAAAAAAAAAAAAAAAAAAGGGAAAATATGAGGGGAACTATTCCAGTCAGGATGGTCAGAGAAAGCCTCAGGTATGCCCTTTCATCCCAAGTAACTCCAAGACTTGTCCAATAAACCATTCTTCATCTACAGGCTGGATCTATGGCCCCACCCCAGGGCTTTTGAACACATGGTACATTGTAATGTAATTTATGTGGACACATCCTTCTCCCCTCCCAGACTGCTAACATTTGTAGAGCAGTGTTCCTGTCTGGATCCTCTCAGTGACCCTAAAACTCTATACCTTACCTGCTCAGGGAATGTTTATTAAATGAACGAATGAAAGGATGAATGAATGAATGGGCATTTGCAGTAGGCTCTTAAGAATGAGTAAGTGGCCCATAGGTGGCAGGCAGTAGGTAAGGAGAGGGGCCCAAACAAGAGGTGTGGAATTGTACAGAATGTTTGTAAGATGGGTTTCATTGGTTGATGTTGGGGGTGGGCGGGAGGCGGGGGGAGGGGGAGTGAGAATCTGGACATGGAGTCAGAGAGAGCTGTCAGGAGAAAAGTTTAGATTGTACTAAAATTATAGAGACTTAAATGCTAGGCTAAGGTTTTGATCCTACAAGCCTCATGGAACCATACAAGGTTTGTTCCCCTATATTCCCTGACACCTATTACATTGCCTACAAGCAGTTTGGCACCCAATAAATGTGTATGGAATTGAAGCATCCTGGAGGGACTACATTGAATTAACTCTTCTTTGCTGGCAGCTGAGCAGTGACCAAGGATGGCCTACATGGAATCAAATTAGCAGCTGCCTGGAGTTGCCTGGAGTCCTCTTGGGCTCCATATAGCATAGTCTGCCCACCACGGTGTCTGAGATTCCTTCATTAGAGGGTCATTTCTCAGAGGCTTAATGTTATTTGGGGCTAGGCTTACCCAAAGTTTCCAGAAAATATGATACAATTTTAATGGCAATTTATGGTCACCAGGACCAGAACAAGATCCTGCAGGTGGGGTGAAAGATAGAACCCAGTCTTCCAGCCAGAGTTTGGTTACTTTTAGTTCCCTTAGAGAAAACCCTGACCCAGCCAGTGTGAAGGAAAGACACTGGGTAGGGCACTGGTCTTGAGGTTGTTGCTAATTCACTGAGGGATGCAGGCAAGCCTTTCCCTTCTCTGAGTCTTAGTTTCCTCATCCATGCAAAGGGTACATAGGAGACCTGTGTTGTTTTACCGGCTCAGCATTCAGCTCCTCTTCTAATAGGTGAACCCCAATATGCCTCTGGAGAAGCCCCTCGGTCCATGCTGTTTAAATAGGATTGACTCCACCCCCCAGCCCTAGGGTTGGCCAATCTGAATTATAGGGACCTGTCCAGGAATGAGCATGTGAACCAGGCCGGGCCAAGAAGAGCTGACCCTAGGACTTGTAGTAAAGAGAAGGACTCTTGTTTTTAGGGTTACTCAGCTGGGAAAATGCAATCCTGGGGATGCCTATGGTCACTTCTCCACCTGTGAGGATAGCCAGCTTGAGAATGAAACTATCTAGAGGAAAACAGAGATAACAAATGGAGAGAAGGGACAGACTCCTCATGGTACCATTCGAGCCTCAGGATTCTGCCATCCCTGCAGCTAGTCCTAAGTCTATGCTGCTAGTGACATCCCATTTTTATTTTGCCTATGCCAGTTTAGGTTGTGTTTTCTCTCACTTGCAGCTGGTAAGAGGGATCACCCAGGGAGGGGGCCCTTTCGGAGGACTGTGCAGTTTTCTGTGGAGAAGCTGATTTGGGAGGCATATGCACATGGCCAGGGACACTGCAGGGGACGAGGAGACCTGGGGAAGGTGCATGGGGAGAGAGCAGACTCATGTACTTCCCAGACAGGCAGAGCAGGAGGAGAGCCCAAGAGGAGAGGTAGACAGAGCAGGGTGAGGGAGGCTGGGACAAGGGTTTCCTGGAGGCTTCTCAGTTGGCTTGGCTGTTCCCCTCTTGCCCCTGCACACTCTTCATTCATCAAGCAGCCAGAGGGATAGTCTGAGAGATTAAATCACTCACATCTCTCCTCTGCCTTAAACCCTCTATTTTCCCATTGTCTTGAGAATAAATCCAAACTCCTTATTCCCCATGGCAACAAGGTCCCATAGGATCTGACCCCTTCCCACCTTTTTCTTATATTGTATACCACCCCAACCCATAACCATTGTGCACCCTGGGTCTAGAACTATGCTTGCCACCTGTGCATATACTGGAAATATTTGTTGAATAAAGAAATAAATCAGTGATTGAAATGAGAACAGCAACATTTCCAGTGGATTTGGCATCAATGAAATTGGTAGGTAAGGGGGAATCTGTGGATTAGAGAGATTCCTGGAGCAGGTTTCTATGGAGAAAAGGCAGACAGGAAATGGACTCATCTTCCTGAATTCCTGAGATAGTTTTATGATCTTGGGGAAAAGAAGTCCTTCATTTTTTGGACAATAATAGCAGACTATAAAGGAAAGAACTGAGTATATAAAAGGTACCATTTTTTTTAAATTAAAAAGTCACCATGTCGTATATACACAAACCTACACATCATAAAGTTGCATAGAACAAACTGCACACATGTGAGTGTGCATGTACACGCACACACACACACACACACACACAAATGAGTACAAGTAAAACTGGGGTAATTGGAATAAGGTCAGAGGATTGTATCAGTGTCAATATCCTGGTTGTGATATTGTACTATATAGTTTTTCAAGATGTAACCATTAGGAGAAGATGGGTGAAAAGTACCCATAATCTCTTTGTTTTATTTCTTACAATTGCATCTGAATCTATAATGATCTCAAAAATTTTAATTAAAAAAATACCATAATAAAAAGAGGTGCCCTGGCAGGTGTGGCTCAGTTGTTTGGGTGTCATCCTGTGCAGGGGGGTGGGAGGGGCCAAGAGGGGGATTGGTAAGTAGGAAAAGAGGGGCGATGTCCCCGGTTCCATCCAGTCATGTGCAAATGCCTGGGTTCCAGGTTCATCCCAGGCAGGGGTGCATGCCGGAGATGGCCTATCAATGTTTCTCTCTCACATCAATGTTTCTCTCTCCCTTCCTCTCCCTTAGTCTCTTTCTAAAATCAACAAAAACATATTTTAAAAAAATTTAAAGGTAAGCTGGGAGGGGCTGCTTCAGGCCCTTCTGTAGCTCAGGGGTGACAAAAAACAGGAAGCAGAGGGGCTTTGAGAGAGAACTTAGGGGAGTCTGGATCTGGAACATCAGAGTCCACCCAGTAACTCAGCAGACCTCCGGCAGGAAGGTGTGTGTGTGTGTGTTGCAGTGGGGACGGGAACTGGAAGCTAGAAATTAGTGCACAAACTCACCACTAAATTATCCCATTATTCATTTTCAAAAGCATAGTAGTATTAATCTGATAAGCAACTAAAGTACAAACACATTTGTATTGTCAGAGGGAAAAAAGAAGTTAAAAAAATATGTACAACATAATGACTGAACTCTCAGCTCCCTGATTTGTTTTGTTTTTAATCTTTACCTGAGGATATGTTTTTATTGATTTTTTTTTTTTTTTTTTTTTTTTTTTTTAGAGAGAGAGGAAGGGAGAGAGAGAGAGAAATATCTATGTGAAGGAAAAACATCTACGGTTGCCTCCCATATGTTCTCTGCCCTGACTGGGGATCGAACCTGCAACTTAGGTATGTGCCCTGACTGGGAATGGAACCTGCACCTTTTTGGTGTATGGGACAACGCTCCAATCAACTGAGCCACCCGGCCAGGGCTCAGCTCCCTGTTTTAAATGTGGGTTTTATTATTATTTAGGCATGATGAGGCCGATTGATCAGGAGATTACTACTATTGAAAAAGTAGTTTATTACTCACAGTTCCTAAGAGGAGGGGGCAAACCACACCATGCAGGGTCACATGGGGCAGCACCAGGGTCTATCAGGAGGCAGAGGGAGCAGGGAGTGGGGGGAAAGATGGGCAAGAGCTTTTACTGTAGTTTCTGCAGGAAGGAACAGGCCAGATGGGGTCAGAAGGTTCCAGATCATCTAGTTTCAATAATTTCAGTGAGCTCTGGGGCATAGGCGCTGTCCCTAGTTGCCTGATACCTGGCCCTGGGTGATTAGGGCAAGAAGATAGTAGCCCAGAGAGTGGTAGGGGTGTGGGCTCTCAATTGGTTTGTTTGCATATGAGTTCTTTACTTATCTCTAGGAATTGGCTAACTCTGGGCGTTGGCAGTCTCTCCAGAGTCAGCAAGACCCCAAAGGTCAAAGTGTCAGGAAGACATGGTTAATACAGTGCCTAAGGTCTAGAACAGGTCCTATTACTTATTAGGAGTTCAGTGAGTATTTGCTGAGGGAAAGAAGGAGGAAGAAAGGGAAAAAGAGAGGAAGGAGGGAGGGAGACGTGGCTTGCTGAGGACACTTCAGATACCTCTATCATCCTCTCTGGTCCCTTGAGCTATCTGGGCACTCCATTTCCTCCTCCCATTCGCCCCCCCACCCATCTGTCTAGCAACTCTCCTCCTAACAGGCAACTCAAATCCCTGATTATAGAAGTGCATCAAATGGGTGCACCCAGGGGCGATGTTCCAGCTACCTCACCCTTTTCCAGGCAGCTTTTCTATCCATCCACTCTTATCGCTCCTGAGCCTCAGACTCAGAGATTTAGTTTTATTTATTTATTTATTTATTTATTTATTTATTTATTTATTTATTTTTGGTGCTGTTTGGTGGTTTGTGGTTAGGTAAGGCTGCGCAGACAAAAAAAAAAACAAACAGCGCTAAGCAAGCTCCCTTGCACTATCCTCCTTTGTCTGGGCTCCCCAGTTCTCCTTCGGCACTGTACTGGTGCACCCCAACAGAGTCTCTGCATTACCAGTCCGTCTCCCAGGCCACCACACAGATGTACATGATGTACACATTGTTCTCCACTCTGCTTTTTTTCACTTTTTCCTGGAGCTTGTTCCATATCTGTACGTATGGAACAGCCTCGTTCTTCTGAAGCTGCAATAGTACCTCCTAGTTTTATATGGACCCTAGTTGATTTAAGCAGGCGCCTCCCGGTGGACAGACATCCAGGCTGTTTCCAATTCTGGCTTTTTAAAAAAAAATGTTTTTATTAATTTTATAGAGGAAGGGAGAGGGATAGAGAGATGGAAACATGTATGAGAGAGAAACGTCAATCCTCTGCCTCCTGCATGTCTCCTACTGGTGATAGAGCCAGAAGCCTGGGCATGTGCGCTGACTCAGAATCAAACCTGTGACCTCTTGATTCATGGGTCCACACTCAACCATAAGCCACATCGGCCAGGCTGGCCTCCAATGCTGGCTTCATTAAGCCAAGCCACACGGAATACCCTGTGTATACATCCTCATGCGTAGGTGTGGGTATCTATAGGATGAATTCTGAGAAATGGAATTGTCTTATGGAGGGTACATATGTGTTAAATTTCCAGGTTGCCACCCAAAGAGGTTGTTGTATCAATTTACACCTCCACCATTGTATGTGAGAAAATAATAGGTTTGTCTGTCTGTCTGATTAAATGCTTAGCTAAGTTGGCAGTTCTTCAAATTCTGGAATCTGATTGGAAGAGCAAGCCTGCGATTTCAGGTTTGCAATCTACCCCAGCCAATCATCTGAATTTGGGGGCACAAAGTATGCCTGGGAGTTGGGAAGCCGGTCAGGCCATCTCTCCAGGCCTCAGTTTTTTCATTTAAAAATGAGGAGATGACTTTTTAGCTGGTCATCTGAAAATTCCCTTCCTTCTCTACCATTCAAAGTTCTTCTGCCTCCCCAGGTCTCTGTGCCCCTATCTGTAAAGTGGGACTAATAGTCTTTACCTTGTTTATCTTGCTGGTGATGTGAAGATGCAGTGAGGTGGTGGATGTGCTAGGAAGGTTGGGTGCTCTACCAAAGGAAGGAGCAATAGTTAAAATACTTTTGGACATCCTTGCCAGACCACTAGCATGGTCTGGGCATACAAGTATTAGGCTGAAGAAATATTGGATATGGAGGCAGAATAATGTTAAGATTGTCCAGAGGTAGGAGATACCTTCACAGACATTGTTCTGTCAAAAATTCACTCTAAGTGGGCCTGGCTAACTTCTTTGTCTCCAAAACCAACAAGGGAGCCATTAGATGCTTCAGGTTGGAGGCTGTGCCCAGGACTAGATGTAGCAGGGTTCTCTTCCAAGGTATCATGTGACTTTGGGGAGTGATTGGGGGACAAGCTCCTTGGCATCTGTGCTTTTCTCCTCCCAACATTCCCTCCCCTCCTTTGCGTGGGTAGCGTGGACCCCTACAGATTTCTGGTCCTGAGTCCACCACAAACTCCAATGTCCCTTCCTGGTGACTGGGGCAACACACTGGGAGACAGTAGGGAGTGGTGGAGAGTATGGTGACCAGAGGCAGCCAGGCTCAACTCCAGCTGGCTGTTGTTAGGAGGAAGTGTAGGTCCACTCTTTTTTTTAAATATATTTTTATTGATTTCTGAGAGGAAGGGAGAGGGAGAGAAAGAGAAACATCAATGATGGGAATCATTGATTGCCTGCCTCCTGCGTGCCCTGCACTGGGATTGAGACCACAATCACAACCAGGGCATGTGCCCTGACCAGGAATCTAACAGTGACCTCCTGGTTTATAGGTCAATGTTCAACCACAGAGCCACACTGGCCAAGCAAGATCCCCTCTTTTCCAAGAGAAGCCATGAATCCACATTTTACCTAAGTTCTCCTGATTTTTAAATGTTGGTTATTCGGGTTTAAAAAATAACACCTGTGGGAGTCACACAAAACAGTCTGTAAACTGGTGGTGGCCCACGCTCTACCAGCTTTGGCATTCTGAAAACTTTCCCCTTCCCAACTGCACAGACGAGAAAATTGAGACCCAGGGAGTGGGAGGCATTTGCCAGAGGTGACTATCAAGATCAAAGCCCAGATCCCACTTGTCCCCTAATTTCTCCCTCTCTCACTCTACTCCTTTCTTCCTCCTTTTCTCCCTCTCCTCTCCCTCTTTGTCTCTATCTCTGTGTCTGTCTGTCTCTCTGTGTGTGGTGTGTATCTCTCTGTATCTCTCTATATGCATCTCTCAGTCTTTGTCTTTATCTCCTATTTTCTCCCATGTGTCTTTTTTGTGTGTGATTCTCTGTGTCTCTTTGTCCCCTACTCTTAGACAACTGGCCTTCAGAGCTGGATGCAGAAATGACCCCGCACCAGCAGCCCATCCTGCGTCGTGTGTCAGGTCGCTCTCCCTCCCGCCCCCGCCCCAGATTTCCGGCAGAGCTCGGAGGCGCAGGGCGGGGGTAGATGGAGGTAGGGGGGCGGTGTACCCGCGGGGCCCGCTGCCGTCAGCGCCCCTTCGCGTTGGCCGTGACCCCTCCCCGCTGACCTCACCAGCGCCGCTGCCTCGCGCGGATATAAGCGCGGGTCCCGCGGAGCAGCGGGCACCGGTGACCGGGACTCCTGACCCACCGCCTCTAGACCCCGAAACTCCGGACTCGAAGCCCCAGGATCCCGGACGGGTCCCGCGGAGCTCGCGCCGGACAGGTAACCACCTCCGTCCCTCTCCTCCCGCAGGCGGCGTCCGGGAAAGTGGGCCCTTTCCTCCCGCCCTCCAGTGCGCCCCGAGAGAAGCCGCCGCATCTGTGCTCAGGTGGGGCGCTGCGTTCGTGCCCCATCTTCCACGGCGCGGGCACACCGGCGGCGGTCACCCCTGCACACTCAGGTCCCTGCATCTGGGCATCGCAGGGAAGACTCGCCACCCCACCCTGCCCGGCCGCCAGCTGCAGGTCCCGGCGCAACGAGGCAGGCGGGGCGTCGCGGGAGCGCCTGGGAGTGAGAACCGAATCCCGACGTTAGAAACGAAATGTTCGCGTTAGACTCTAAGTAGCCTTAGAATCTCAGTCTCGGCGCTAGAATAGAATGTTAGCGCTGGGATTGACGTTGAAATTGGGATCTTAGGGTCAGAATTGTATTCCTTAGCTTAGTCATAGAAGCATTTTATCATTAGAAATAGGGTCTTAGCGTTGGGATGAGGACGCGGGCGGAACGTGGGCATTAGGACGTGGCGCCGGGAACTTTGGGGGAATCAGCCTGCGTGGCGGCAGCGAGCATCCTGGCCGTCGGGCCGACGCCGTAGCCTTGGTTACACTTTTGCGAGTCCGCCCGGGCGCTGGCTGCCCCAGCTCCGCCGAACACTGAGCGGCGGCAGCGACGGCGTTCCCACGGCCGCCTGGCTCGCGCAGGCAGAACTGGGCATGGGCAAGCGCTCCGAGCAACTCGACAGGTGAGGACACCGGGGCCGAGGCAGATCCTCCTGCTGCCCCCGGTTCGCTACTCCGGCCTCAGGGACCCGCTGGGTCAGGAAAGGAGGAGGTGCAGCTCCCTGTGAGGGGGGCGCAGCGCGCTTATACTCTCTCTCTGTCCTCCTCACCCAGCCGCCACGATGCCTGGCCCTTGGTTGCTGCTTGCCACGGCTTTGACCCTGACCCTGACCCTGACCGGTGTCCCCGGAGGCCGCGCACAGCCCGAGGTGGATCAGCAGGAGGCTGCGATGGCTGCAGAGCACCCGGCCCTCAGCGACCTCCTGCGCCAGGCGGGGCGTCTTCTCCTCCTCCGGGAGGACCTCCAGCGGCTGCGAGGGGACCAGGGAAATCGGGAATCAGGTGAGAGGCGGGTCTGACCCGGGCTGCCCAGGCGAGATGAGGCTGAGGAGAGAGCTGCGGGGAAACCCGGAACAGAGGAGAGGGAGCGACTTGGTCATCCAGCCTGTTGCTCAGAAACTCTCACTGGCCACTCCCTCAGCCAGGTCATGAGTTGACCCTTTCCTGGGACCAGATTCCTCTTGCATCTCAGTCCTGGGAATATGTCACAGAAAACATACCCACAGTGGGGGAAGATTCTGTGCTGGGAAGAAAGAGAGTCTGAGTGTTTACTACTGATGAGGTGTATATATGTTATGCCAGGCACTCACTGTTCTAAGCACTTCAAATACTTTGTCACACTATTTGATCTTCCTCACAACCTCTTAGATAGCAACCGTTATTATCCCTCATTTTACACAAAAGAAAACTGAGGTTCAGAGAAGTTAAGCGAGTTGCTTATGGTCACACAGCTAGGGAGTGGCAGCGTTGAGACTGGAATCAGAAGTCATGCCTTTGACCATCTGTGTGAGTGTATGTGTCTGTGAGTCCTGAGAGACAGATGCAAGGCCATAACTCTGCAGGAATTTCTACCTTGATTGGTGGAAGGCTAGAGTAGGCACTCAAGGATCAGGGGATCCCTCACTAGCTCTTTCCTTCCACAGAGTCCCAGATCTTTCAGTCCAATTGGCTCTCTAAGCGTCAGCATCCAGGCAAAAGGGAGGAGGAGGCAGAAGAGGGAGTTGAAGAGGAGGAAGAAGAAGGAGGGGCTGTGGGGCCCCACAAACGGCAGCATCCAGGCCTGTGGGAGAATGCAGCTACGTGGTCAGTGGATGTGACCCCGCAGAAGCGGCAGCACCCTGGCCGGCGCTCCTTCTGGCTGGGGTATACTTTCACCAAGAGGCAGCACCCCGGCAGACGGCTGGTGGACCCCAAGGCCCAAAGGAGCTGGGGAGAGGAGGAGGAGGAAGAAGAGGAGGAAGAGGGAGAGCTGATGCCTGAGAAACGCCAGCATCCGGGCAAGAGAGCCTTGGGAGGCCCGTGTGGGCTCCAGGGAGACTGTGGTCAAGCCAGCCTCCTGCTGGGGCTCCTGGATGACCTGAGCAGGGGCCAGAGGCCTGAGGAGAAGCGGCAGCACCCTGGACGGCGTGCGGCCTGGGCCAGGGAGCCCCTGGAGGAGTGAGCCCAGTTTCCTGTGAAGTCAAGTTTGGGGTCTAAGAATACCTTGAGTCCTGTGCACCCTATCCTTCTGTGACCCCTCTTTCCCTTACCCTTAGATCCCTAATCATAAACCTGAGCCCCCCCTCCCCCCGTATGCACACATCCAAACCCCTGGCCTTGCTTGCCCCCCTCCTTTAGGGACATGAGAAGGCCATCCTATAAGCTAAAACCCCATATTACTTCATTTCGTATCACTGGCAACGGGGCAGATCCCAGAGATCCTCGCCTACCCTGCAGGCCGGCTCCCCTTCCTTAGCCCTGGCTAAGATGACCCTTCTGTGTCTTCTAAGGTATTCCCAGAGAGGGGCAGAGTGCCTCTGGGGCAACAGCCAGTGAGGGTGGGGTGCAATTGAAGTCGTGATGTCCAAACCTAGCTTCCATCCCCCACCCTGTGTGTCAGGAGTCACCACATGTAAACGTTGCCCCCAGAATTCAGGGTCTCCTTCCCTTCTTGGTTTTCTTGGATGGTTTTTTGTTTGTTTGTTTGTGTGGGTGTGTGGTGGTAGCACCTGACCCACAGCTGTGTTCTGCTTGGGGGAAGCATTTTAGGTGGAGATCCCCTGTGGTGCTGTGTTGTGTGGTAGCTGCAGAGTGAATGTGTGTGGGAATATGTAAACATTGCCCTGGAAGTTGTGGGATAAACATGTATGTGGGAATATGTAAATATCATCCTGGATGTTGTGGCTTGTATATAACCTGCTGGATACCTTCTTCTTGTCACTGATAATCCTAATGATAATAAAACACACCTAGATAATCATGGAGCTCTGTGGTGGCAGTTCTGTCTCAGCTGATGTGGGGTTTCTCTTTTCAGCATTGAGAGGGGACTGGACTAAGAGCTCCCCAACTCTGCTGAGAAGGGAATCTGGGACCCGGGGGCATGAAAAGTCTTCACTGCCCCCCACCTCAGAACAAACTTGGGAGGTGAACAGGGACTCTGGAGCCCATTTGACACCTAGGGTAACTGAGGCCTGGAAAAGAGGAAGGGCATTCTGGAAGACACAAAGCTGGCTGAGGTGGAGCTATAGGTCTTAAAGGCCACCTCAGGACCCTGCCTTGAGTTTGCCTGGTTTGATGAGAGAGCTGGTCTGGCTTAGGTTTGTAATCAACATAGTTCTTTGGCAGGAATCAACTGTCTGTGTCACCTGGCAGGCAAAATGAAGACAAAAGCTATGATTGGGGACTCAAACCAGGGGCCTTTGGTGTCAGGCAGGGAGTCAGGCTAAGTGCAGGACAAGAGGGAATGGTGGGGACTGGGGCAAACTGAATAGGCTATCTAAAGACACTTAAATCCAATCACACACACACACATATACACACACACACAAGCCAGTCACTGGGGCTTTATTGTTAGTCCATGTCAGGCACTGTGGCTTTATCCTTAAGTCTATGCGCTGATCCCCAAACATCCTCTCACACACATGAATTTTGCTCAGCCTAGGATGCTGTGGCAGAGATAGTCCATGTGTTTCCCTACATTTCCCAGCCTCCCTTGCAGTTGGGGTGGAGTCATATGACTAGCCCTAGCCAATGAGCTGTGAAGAGAAGGGTGTCACTCCTGGACTGAGGCAGTTAAATTCCATGAACCTCCTTTACCCCTTTCTTCCTGCCACAGAAGCCTGGGAGGCCACATGTTGAAATGGTAGAGCATGTGACAGAAGGATTCTGGACCCTGGCATCACCAGATGGAACCTAGGCACTGCTCACCCACATCAGACTTCTCATGTGGAAAAAATAAACTCGTGCCTGGCTGGTGTGGCTCCTGGTGTGGCTCTTGGCCTCCTCCTCCTTAGTTGTCACTTCAGACAACACTACCCTGGTGCATGGGTTGAGCGTTGACCCATGAAACAGGAGGTCATGGTTCGATTCCTGTTCAGGACACATGTCCGCGTTGCGGGCTTGATCCCCTGTAGTGGACATGCAGGAGGCAGCCAGTTGATAATTCTCTCTCATCATTGATGTTTCTCTCTCCCTTCCTCTCTCTGAAATCAATAAAAACGTATTTAATTAAAAAAAAGAAATAAACTTGCATTGTACTAAGTCACTGAGATTTCAGGGTTTATTTGTTACTGCAGCTAAACTTAGCCAATTGTGACTAACACAAAAGCCTCTCCCTTGTTCTTTCTCCACTAAAATCCTTCTCATATGTGCCTGTCTTCATCAAAGCTACCTAGCTCAGGGCTTGGCAGGAAGTAGGTGCTTCATAAATATTTGTTGAATGGATGTTGAAAGCTTCAAGTCACTTCTATATTAGTTCTTCAGCCTGACTTCCTCAGGCTCCCTGCCCTTAAGGGAGTCCCCTTCCAGTGGGGAGACAGACAAACAAACAGATGATGGCTACTTAGTGTGAGATGTATTGATTGTGGTGAGCAAAGCATGCAAAGAAAACATGGATGAGGGATGTTCGGGCAAAGTAGGCTTCCTGAAGGAGGAAACATCCAAGCAGAGTCAAAGGATAAATAAGAGGAAAGCTATTTTGGGCAGAAGGAAAGAGCATTAACGAAGGCCCCATGGAAAGAAATAACATGATCTTGGAGTTGCTAACATTTGAAATTTGACGTTTTATGGACCCTCCCTCCCCCCCAACTTCCCCACCCCATTGTGTAGCCCAGACCTTAAGTCTTATGCAATTCTTCCCCCTCCCTGGTTCAGTCCAGTCTCCAAGACGCTCTGATTGCTGCAGCTCAGAGTATTAAAAACTGTGGTTTGGGGTGGAATTGAGCAAGCCTTCCTGGGGAAAGGGGCACTTGGGTTGAGTTTTGGAAGATAAAAGAAAAAAAAAAAATGTTTCCCAAACATTTCCTCTGAGGCCAAGACATTAGGAAATGCATTTAGTAGGTGATATGTAAACGAATGAATGAATTGTCCATTACAGTCACCCCTGTTTAGAGAAAAGGTAACTAAGAAAGAAGTCAAGTGACTTTTCTAAGCACATGAGTCTGAAACTTGGGGGTTGTTTGCATGGCTCTAAGGCCTATCATCTAATTTTTACCGTCTCCTAGATGTGTCTCAAATCTACCCATTTACTTCCAGCTCCTCTGCTACCACCCTGCTCCCGGCCTCCTCCTCCTTAGTGGTCACTTGAGACAACACTGTGGCATGTGGCACTGCATCCCACTCCTTCCTTGCAGCTATCACAGTTTGTAATTGTATCTGTCTTAGTTTGGGTTCCTGGAGCACCAGACCCTGAGATATGATTTGAGTGCAAGTAGTTTACTTGGAGGGTGATCCCAGGAAGCACTGGTCTGCAGGGGGGAGGGGAGGGAGTGATTCCGGGAAGGGGAGGAAATGAATAGGGCATGCATTAGAGAGCAGGTTTTTCTTGGGAAACCGTACTAGTAGAACACGACTCAGAGTTGTCCCACTCCACAGGGTGAGGAAACTGGAAATTTTCTTCTGAATTCCATTGATCAGGAGTTGAGGGCTGCTCTTGGGGATGTTAATTCCCTGGCACTTCCAGCTTGCCCTGTGTCCTGACCACAAGAAGGCCCTTAGGTGAAGAATCTCAGGAAAACATTGTGTGTACCACAAAGGTGAGAACTGAGGGGACAGGGTGAGGTACCAGCAGCATCTGCCACAGTCTTCTTGGGTGATCCTATATAATAAAGAGCTAATATGCAAATGGTCATCACACCCTTGCACTGGGGCCGGGGGACCTGAGGCCAAGCTGGGGGACCTGAGGCTGTGCCAGGGGGCCTGAGGCTGCGCCCCTCGCCCAGCGGGGCTTGATGGGGGTGGGGCCGGCCGGGTCTGGGTCTCGCGTGATTTTGAGGCATGCGCGGGTGGGCAGGGACTTGACTCTGGGTCCCGTGGTGCGCCCCAGACTCTGACAGGAGGGAGATTTTCATATACATTTTTTTTAAAATTTCTTTATTGATTAAGGTATCACATATTTGTGCTCATCCCCCCATTCCCCTCCTGAACCCTTCCCCACGCATGTCCCCACCCCCCTGTTGTCCATGACCACTGGCTAGGCTTATATGCATGCATACAAGTCCTTTGGTTGATTTCTCCCCCTTACTCCCACACTCCCCTACCTTCCCTGAGGTTTGACAGTCTGATGGATGCTTCCCTGTCTCTGGGTCTGTTTTTGTTCATCAGTTTATGTTGTTCATTATTTCCCCTAGATGAGTGAGATCATGTGATACTAGAAATACACTTATAAGAACCGAAAATGAGACAAGCAATAATAGTTATGCTGAGAGGCAAATGAATCAGTCTGTAGTGAGTTTCTTTCTGGGCCAACAGTTCTTTTGAGTCCCAATTTCAATGTTAAACAGTTCCTTATGTGTACATGTCAGCGATGATATTTCAGTTCTGGATGGTGGACAAATGGTGGTAATGCAGGTCCGACCCTCTCTGGTTTGGTCCTGGGCAACCTACAGCAATGCACAGCTGCTGACTGCTAGTATGGCAAGGCGTCGTCAGCGTCTTCCATCTCTGGACTGTTTCTCTTCTGTCTTCATGGCTGGAGCAATTCCTCTCTGTTGCAGGAATCCACATGGTCTTGGAGTTGTTTTCTGAAAATATACAAACATATTCTTGACCAAAAGTTAATAAAGGAATCTTTTCTATAAATTTGACTTGGGATCCTTTTTCATTTTTTGCCCAAACGATTTTCCTTTGGCTTGTTTTGACACCATGTGTGTTTTTCATGGGTGTCTTGCTGTTAGCATTACAAATGAAAGTTAATTTTCTAAAGTAAAAATTTTCTAGATGTAATTTACTTACAGGATATTTTTCCTTACATGATATTCTTATATTGTCCCCCCTTTTTTGATTTAAATATTAGGAGGCTTTTGGAAATTTTATAATGTAGTCTTGATAGCTTTTAAATTTCAATTTTTTGCACTAAAATATAACTGCTTTAGGTTCATTACATGTTACACAATTTTACCATGAGATGAACTACCAATAAAAATTTTAGTTAACACTTTAGGAATAGCTTTTTGTCCAGTACCATTAATTTTTCTAGAATATTTGCTTATTTCAATTAGCCAATTTAAATTAGTCTGAGAACTTGACTACTATTTTACTGTCAAATTTAATACTCTATCAACAATCTTATTTTACCCTGTATATATTAGTGGGAAGGATTATTTGCCTTCTTGAGTAGGCCCTGAGCATTCCTGGTGCTAGGCTGGATTTAGATATCAAAAATCCACTTCCCCACACCATGGGTACAAGACAACTCAAACAAGTCTTGTTGTAGTGAGAGGGCAGCTGCTGTCGGTCAAGTCTCTGTCTGTTAACCGGGTCCCGATTTGAGCTGGGCATGGGAAGTGAAGCAGCCATGGGGGCAGGAGACCTCCCTCAGAAGGGGTGAGGGTTCAGGCCCCTGCAAAGTTGGGAAGGTGAGGGTCTGTGCCCCACCTCTGTTGATTCCCAAGTTCTCTCCTGATGGCCCCTCTGTGACTATGCCTGTCTTAGGTTGTTCCTTCCCTGAGGAATCTTACCCGTCTCTGGCTAACCAGCTATCCTCTGGGGCCAAGCAGGGTGATGTGAGGTTCAGTTCTGTCTCCTTGGTGGCCTATGCCCCCATGGCCTCCATGCCCAGCACCTGCCTTGGGATCCCCTCGCCTGCTGGTGGGGCCCCCAGCACTGATCACATATCTTGGGGAACCCAGGTTTCTTCTCCGGGGAGGGCCCAGATCACCCCACTGGGCGAGAGACAGATCCATGGTACCAGCCACCATGAGGCTTCAACCTCAGGATGAACAGAAAGCTCAGGCAACAGCTGTGGGCAATTGGATTGTGAAAAGAGGGTACCTCTTGGCCAAAGGGGCAAGAGGGGCCAATATAGAATGCTCAGGTGCCCTCCCAGGGGGCCCTCTACACAGTGGAAGGGATTAAATCCCTTTGTGTCCTTTTTCAATTGCTGCCAGACATTCAAAGAATTAGTTTGTAAGTTTGTTTGGGATAATTGTACATTATGCTGTTGTAATTCTAAAATGTCAAGAGATGTGTTACCTTTGTCTCCAAGCACCAAAAAGATGATTTTTCATTGGTTCCCAAGGGTGCGAGGTACTATTATAGGTAATGGGGGTAATACAAATCTGGGAAAAATTATAATGAGATTGTAGAATAATATCATGTAAGGATATTCTTTGCTCTAGGCCAATGGCAATTCCATTTCAAACTGGCTGTCAATTTCTTTTTGTATAGACAAGGTCTTAGTTACATTTTCTGCACCTCTCCCAGGAGCAAGTAGTGATAGCCCCTTCCATTGGCATCCACGCAAGCCAGAAACCTCTCTTGAATTTTACACACAAAGGAGCAGTGGTTTGAATTTGTGTCATACAAAAGGGAAGCTGGGTGGCGACCCCTGTGTAATTATACTTCCTAGCTCCACCCATGGTCCTCCTGGATGACCAAGGTGTTTGGTATTATTGGTGACCACATTAGGTGGGGGATCAGCCCACGTAAGGGCTCTTACCCTTCATATACATTTTACTAATTTTCTTTCATCTCTGACACTTCTATTATAGAGAAAGAGCAAATAGCAATATTAAACTATTTCCTCTAATTAATTCCCTTTTAATGTGCACGAATTTCATGCACCGGGCCACTAATTTTTTCATAAATGGTTCCTCCTTCACCGAACTCTGTGCTCCAGCATTGAGGACAGTAAACAGTGTTAAGTGTGTTAATGAAGGCCACAGAAGTGAGCAAAGGTAGAGCTGAGATTTGCCTGATTCCTGGGCCCAAAAGGAAGGTGGTGTGGCAAATCCAAATGTTGTAGGTCACTATGCAGTCACTACAAACCTGTGAAGCTGGCCCCAAAGAGGGCCACAGAGCTGACAGCTTATATTGCAACCAAATATAACATCTACCCAATTACTCTACCTTTTAAAACCCTTCAGAGGACACCAAACAGTTCTCTGCAGGTGCCGGTTTTCAGCTCTGCACTGTGCCATCTAGAACCTACTATGTGCTGGTCCCTATGCAAGGCATTCTCTACCCACCAATGGTACCCCTACTCTGTGGCTCAGGGAGGCGAAGAGACTTGCCTAAGCCACACATCTTGCATGGATTAGCACCACTGGGCTCACCCTGATTCTGTAAGACCCCAAGTCCAGTGGTCTTTCCTCTACCCGTGCTGTTCCTGACTCAGGCAGCTTTAAAGAGCTGGGGAGCATTTCTTCAAGGATTTTCTTCTCATGAATTCAGCAAAGCTTTGCTATAAAACATCCCAATACCATGACTTCCTCTAATAGGTTCTTTAATTAATCCTTTCTACAAACCTTATATTGATTAATTAACTGCAATCAGAGGACTGGTTTGCTGAGAGACTCAGTTCCTGCTCCGGCCTCTTGGGTGGCATGAGAACATGTGGGGCTTCTTACCTGAAGGATGTTGGCAATTAGAGCCCATTTCGATTGGCCAGTATGAGCTGACTGCCTTGGAGAACATCAATTAGCTGAGCGGTGAAATCGTGCTGAGAGTTACGGGTTACCAAGGGGACCCGTGGTCAATGCCAGAATTTAAGTGACTCTTATCTTTGGGGATCAGCTTTCCTGAATCTCGGCCACGTTCTGGGCCTGGTAATTATTGGTATGCTGATTAGGCTTCGTCCATTATGAAGAGTGACTTCCTAATCACCAGCTGCTGGGGAGGAGAGCTTCCCAGTAAGCGACACAGGTACACCCAGCTGAGGTGCCAGAGGCCGGCAGGCACACGTGGGCACAGCTGCTTTGGGCCTGTGGCCAGAGAGATGGCACAGGGCACATGCTGGGCTCAGCCCAGTCTCCCTTGGGAGATGCACAGGGTCTCAGAACAGCTCTGGGGAGTGTGGAACCCAGGTCATTCTAGAGTGGTTGAACATTATCTCCAAAGGGATGCCTGACCTAGGACGGTAAGGGAGCCCTTACTAATGCCAGACTCAGAACTAATAATCATAACAGTGTTTACTGAGCACTTACTATGTGCCAAGCACTACTTTAACCACTCCTCAGGAAGCAAGTCATTCAGCCCTCTCTAGGAGGAAACTGAGGCACAGAGGTTCGGTGATTGGCCCACACATTTGAGGTTTACATCCAGACAGTTGAACAGCTGTAGAATGCTGGCTTTCATGCTTTATATGCACCAGCACTTCTCAATGTTGCTCTGAAGACCCCTAGGGTCCTAAGACCATTTTAGGGAATCTACAAGGTCTTCACTTTACTAATTACATAGCTGTGCAAGGCCAGGTTTTCTTCATCTACTTCCACCAAAATTAAATCTGTTGATTAAATGCAGAAGCACATAAGAGAATCCAGGTGTATTCTGTCAGACATTTAAAAAAAATTGTAAACATGTAAACCAATTCCACTCTTCTCTCTAAATTGACTTTTTGAAAAAAGATTTTATTTATCTTAGCACATAATGGATTAATTAGTTATTTTTAAAAATATATTTATTTTTATTGATTTCAGAGAGGAAGGGAAAGAGAGAGATAGAGATAGAAACATCAATGATGAGAGAGAATTATTGATCAGCTGCCTCCTGCATGTCCCCCACTGGGGATGGAGCCCATAATCCGGGCATGTGCCCTGACTGGGAATTGAACCATGACCTCCTGGTACATAGGTCGACACTCAATTGCTGAGCCAAACTGGCTGGGCAATTATTTATTTATTTATTTTTAAATCCTCACCCGAGGATATTTTTCCATTGATTTTTAGGGAGAGTGGAAGAGGGAAAGACAAAGAAATATCAATGTGAGAGAAACACATTGATTGGTTGCCTCCTGCATGAGCCCCAACCAGGGCCCAGACTGGGGAGGAGCCTATAACTGAGGTACATGCCCTTGACTGGAATCAAATCAGGGAGCCTCTGGTCTGCAGTCCAACACTCTATCCACTGAGCTAAACTGGCTAGGGCCAATTAGTTATTTTTTAATGAACAAATAAACATTTAAAAAAATTCTCATTTTAAGTTCTAATATGGGAAATATCAACAGCTATAATCCACATGAACGTTCTTTGGGGATCCTCAATAATTTTTAAGAGCATAAAGGGGTCCGGAGATCAAGATTGAGAAGCGCTGCTATATACTATCATAAGAACTGACAGCATTCCTGTGTGCTTGGCACTCTTCTAAGTGCTTTATGTATTTTGACTTATTTAGTCTTCACACCAGGAGATAACCATTATAATTATCTCCACAGGAAAAATAAGGCATGAAGAGGTAGTCTCTTGCCCAAGACCATACAGCTGGGACATAGCAAGAGTTCAGACACCAACCCATGCCTCCAAGTTCCAGGGCCTATGCTCCTAGCCAAGGTGCCACAAGCTGCATGGTGGGTTCGGGAGGACCTGTAGGAGGGCTGACACATAATGAAGACACTAGCCCTGACTGGTTTGGCTCAGTGGATGGAGCGTTGGCCTGCAGATCAAAAGGTCCCAGGTTCGATTCCAGTCAAGGGCATGTACCTTGGTTGCGGGCACATCCCCAGTAGGAGGTGTGCAAGAGGCAGCTGATCGATGTTTCTCTCTCATCGATGTTTCTAGCTCTCTATCCCTCTCTCTTCCTCTCTGTAAAAAAATCAATAAAATATATTAAAAAAAAATGAAGACACTACACAAGAAATAAGTTTTAAGCATGGGGGCCAGGTGGAACCTCTCTTGTGAAGAGGAACCATGAGCCCTTGTCTTGCCTGTTTTTATTCAACTTGGTTTCACATTTGCCCTTAGCAAAGCACACAGGTAGAGCACGCAGTAAGCAGATAGTATCAAAGGTCCGTAGAGGTCAGTAAAGGTCAGTAAAGTTCAGTAAACACGTAGTTCCAATTACTCAAAGATTACCAGGTCAGGAAATCGCTTGAGACACCGCGATCTCAGCAAGAACAACCTGTGCTGGCGTCAGCCCTCCGACGCCCAAGGCTCATGGCCTTCCAAGTTCCTTGTTGCACTTTCATGCCAATGCTATTACACGGTGGTCTCTGGCACCAAGGTTCCGCACCCTACTTCTGGCAGCATTGTCTGAACTTACTGGGCCCCAGATCCTAGGTTCCCCATGATAAGGTCATTTCTGCACAGAGAGATGTAGTGCTTTGCCCAGATCATACAGTAAGGATGGGGGCTCCTTACTCCCCAACTCTGAGCTGGACCCAGGCCCCACCTGTCACAGATATTGGCTCAGGTGTGGGCCTAGCCAGGCCAATGAGTCAGCTCCAGGACTTCTGCTGGAATTTTGGCAAGAGGCTCTCTCTTTCTCTTCACTGATGGGATGCTAAACTAGTACAATGTTAGCCTGGAGCTGCTAGAGCACTTACAATGGTGGAGAATTAAACCAACCAGAAGACAGTGAAAAGATGGAAAGAGAGAGACAGCTGTCCAGTGACTTTGAACATGTGGATCCAGTTATACATCATACCTCTGAGCTTTCAGTTACAGGAGCCAATAAATTCCACGTTATTTCAAGTCATTTGTGTTTCTTTTTAATACAACACAAGTTTTAGCACAGTCTATACATTTCACACGATTTTAGCATGTTTTCAAGTGGGTACTATTCCTTCCTTTCTCCCACCCTACTACCTCCTGCCAACTGCTTGCTGGTATGTTGGGAAGGGCTCCAATCACTGTGTAGTGCCGTTTCCCTGTCACCCCTTCCTCCAAATCTATAACCGCTCTTGTTGATAATCGACATTTCTTAAGGCCCAGCTGGACTTTTTTATACCTCTGGTCGTGGCTTGGTGAACTCACTCCAGATACCGACTTCCCTGGCTTTTGGGATTTCCTCTGTTTGCCCTCCAGACCCCTCTCTGCCCTGCCTGCATCCAGCGGTTCAATTTCTACAGATAGCCCCATGTAGGTTCCTGTTCCTCAGGAGATCAGAGGCAGAGAGGAGAGGAAGGTGGGGTGCTCCTGTTCCTCTCCTTTCCTGCAGAAGTTTGAGCTTCATTCCTCTTAGGCCACAACTCCTATGGGGCCTCCCATCCCGACAGCCCCAGGCTCTCTGAGCTCTGACAACACTGCTCTCTTCCTCGCCCTCTCAGCCTGCTGGGCTCCCCACTGTTGTTTGCCTTGGGGTGCAGCGCTGTCTCCTGTGCTTCTCTTATCTCTGCCACCCCCAGGATAAAAAGTCCCATCAATAAGCTCTTTAGGTACCCCTTGCAGTAGGCAGCTGTTTCCTAACAGGACTCTGATAGATACAGCCTTACCGGCAGTCATAATGATAGTGCCATAGTGAAGACAGGGGCTAGTCTGGCTTTCAGGATCATGGAAGACTTTAATAGCCTGCGTATCTCCATTAACACCAAGGGAAAATATTATTATCATAGCAGCTACATTTACTGAATACTCACTACGTGCTGCCCGCTGAACTCAGAACTTTGCATATGTTACCACATGTAATCCCTGCAATGATTTTGTCAGGTAAGTATTAAGATTATTCCCATTTTACAGATGAAGATACTGAGATTCAGAGAAGATACTTGCTGAAGATCACACAGCTAGTGAGTTCCTAAGCCAAGATTAAGAGCCCATTTTATATAATCTCAAAACCCAGGCTCTTAACCACTACACTAGAGATCATGTGACAGAGTCCAGAATCTAATTTCAGTTTGAGATTTAAATTCTGCCTGTCTTGCCTTCCCAGCAGCCTTCTCTACTCTCACTTGGCATTGCTTCTTAGCAGAGGCTTCCTCTTTCTTCACAGCACCAGCTCCCACTCCCACATGAGCCTCTCAAACCCAAGCCCAGGGCACCCTCTGGAAGGAGAGAGGGCTCCTCTCCATAGCTCTTCTGCTCCTCTCATGATCCCAGCAATGAACTGAGAGCCAGACAGAGCCTGGCTTGCTTTCTCAATGGGGCTCAGCTTTTGTCTGAAGAGCAGTGCTTTAATATTAACCACAATAATAGCAATAACTTACATTAATTGATCATATACAATGCCCATGCTAGGCATATTACATGGTAGTGTCTCATTTTATTCTCACAAACAGCTTGGCAATTTAGGTATTATAGTTATCCCATTTTACAGATGGGGAAACTGAGCTCAAAATCATTAACTAACTTGTCCAAGGTCAGGCAAGCAATCCATGGATGACTCATGACTCCAGTCTTCCTAGCACCATGCGATTGACTTCTAAAAGGTTCAACCACAGTTTCCTAATGAGTCACACCTGAGGAAGCAGTTCCTAGTTCAGGCAACAAGAATAGACTGTCTCTGTTCATGTTCCTCACGAGGTCTTGTTGTGTGTTTGGGGTCTTCTACCTAAAGGGCTCTGTGGAGAGGGTCAGGTACTGCACAAATATCAGTGTTAATAACTCAAGCTCATTTTTATTTTTACTTTATTTTATTGATTTCAGAGAAGGGAGAGGGAGAGAGAGATAGAAACATCAATGATGAGAGAGGATCATTGATCAGTTGCCTCCTGCACGCCCTACATTGGGGATCGAGCCCAAACCTGGGAATGTGTCCTGACTGTGACCTCCTGGTTCATAGGCTGATGCTCGTATGTTGACGCTCAACCACTGAGCTATACTGGCTGGACTCAAGCTATTTTTAAATACAGCCTGGATGCTTCTCTCTTAAGAGCTTGTGTGTCTGTGCTTTTCTCTAATCTAGTAACTTCTCTTGATTCTATATTTTAAAATTTTCAGGAGATTTCTGGTTGAAGATCACTGATTGATCACACATGGTTAGCTCATCTTCTTTCTAAATGAACAATCAAGGATGATTCAACATTTCAGGTAAAACTTGCAACCCAAAGAAGAGATTAAGATAAAGGAGGAAAAAAGGTTTTCTTGAGGATCCAAGATGGCGGCGTAGGTAAACACCTAAACTGCTGCCTCACACAACAATTTCAAAACTACAACTAAAAGACAAAACGTCCATCACCCAGAACCACGGGAAAGCTGGCTGGGTGGAAGTTCTACAACTAGAAGGAAAGAGCAAACAGCACTGAGAGGTGCACAAGCGCTGAAAAGCTGAGGTACGGAGGCACGAATCCGGCTGGTGAAGGGCGACTGGGAGCACTGCTTTTTTCAACCCGAAGGGAGACAAGCTCCCGATTACTCCAAACTCCAGTTTCTGGGGAGACGCGGGACCCAAACTCCTATGGGGAGAAGCTGGACTGTCTGCCGTGGGGTCGGAAAGTGAGGGAGGCTTGCTTGCAGGGCTGCGCGCAGGAATAATTGTTTACTGCACTGGGGCGCGGGACGCGGGGACACGGTCGGTCGGAGACGCAGAGCCGGCTTCTGGCAGCCATCGCTGTTTGCCACGCCCTAGCCTAGTGACGCCCTGAGACCCCGCCCTGCACAATCTACAAACCCACCCAAGCTCCAAGCAGCGGCTTTAGCATATGAATAACCTGCCCTATCGCAGCTTAACATAGCAAACTTGCAGCCCAGGTCAGACAGCTCCAAAACCTCCAAACCCCAAGCAAAGAGGAGAAAACTGTAGTTCTCGCTGTAGCTCCTGCTGGGTGGCCTTGGACAGTAGCTGACCTGCACCCCATTGGAGATCCAGAAGCCAGTGTACCTACTGGTCAGTGTGAGACACCAGATTTCAACTCCTCACATCCATAAGTGACACATTCAAGAGGCAGACTCAGTGAGCACCAAAGCCCCACTGAAACAAGTCCTGCCCCATAAGCGTGTCTCCAGCGCAGCAGTTCTTCCATTATAGACACAGCGGGTCCTCACAGCCAATTGGCCTGGAGGTCAATTCCTCCCAGTGTACCAATAGCAATCAGGGCTTAACTACACCAAGACTTTTCACTCAGCCCACAAAGGGGTATACCAAGAGAGTCCACCTCATGTGATTGGGGAGGCTGAGCTACTGGCCCCTATAGGTCACCTACCACACAAAGCCACTCCATCAACACAAGGAAGCAGCAAAATGCGGAGACAAACATGTCACGAATGAAAGAAATGGAGGAAAGCAAACTACTGGACGACATAAGAGTTCAGAACCACATTTATAAGGTTACTCAAGAATCTTCTAAAAACCACTGAGGAACTTAGTGAGACCTTTCAGGATCTTAATGAGAATGCCAAAAAAATGGAAAAGGACCAGTCAGAAATTAAGCATACACTGTCTGAAATAAAAAATATACAGAAACTCAACTGTAGATCAACGTACCCCAAGAATCAAACCAAAGATCTGAAATATGAGAAAACAAAAAACACCCAACCAGAAAAACAAAAAGAAAAAAGAATCCAAAAATATGAAGATAGTGTAAGGAGCCTCTGGGACAACTTTAAGCGTACCAACATCCGAATTTTTGGGGTGCCAGAAGAAGAGAGAGAGCAAAATATTGAAAACCTATTAGAAGAAATAATGACAGAAAACTTACCCTACCTGATGAAAGAAATAGACTTACAAGTTCAGGAAGCACACAGAACCTCATACAAGAGGAATCCAAAGAGGACCACACCAAGACACATCATAATTAAAATGCCAAGGGCAAAAGACAAAGAGAGAATCTTGAAAGCAGCAAGAGAAAAACGGTTAGTTACCTACAAGGGAGCACCCATATGACTGTCAGCTGATTTCTCGGCAGAAACTATGCAGGCCAGAAGGGAGTGGCAAGAAATATTCAAAGTGATGAACAGCAAGAACCTACAACCAAGATTACTCTACCCAGCAAAGCTATCATTCAGAGTTGAAGGTCAGATAAAGAGCTTCACAGACAAGAAAAAGCTAAAGGAGTTCATCACCACCAAACCAGGATTACATGAAATGCTGAAGGGTATTCTTTAAGAAGAGGAAGAAGAAGAAAAAGGTAAAGATAAAAATTATGAACAACAAAATGACATCAAATACATACCTACCAACAAGTGAATCTAAAAATCAAGTGAATAAAAAAATCTGAAGAACAGAATGGACTGGTGAGTATAATAGAATCAGGAACATAGAAAGGGAGTGGACTGACAATTCTCAGGGGGGAAGGGGGTGTGAGGGGTGCAGGAAGAAATTGGACAAAAATCTTACACCTATGGATGAAGACAGTGGCAGGGGGTAAGGGCATGGGGTGGGGTGGGGAATCAGGTGGAGGGGAGCTCTTGGGGGAAAAAAAGAGGAACACCTGTAATAATCTGAACAATAAAGATTTATTTAAAAAAAAAAAAGGAGGAAAAAAGACCCAGAGGAAACAGATAATTCTGAAAACAGAAAAATATATTTTAAAAAAGAAGAAAGAAAATACCTTCTAATTGGTATCCTCAGACAGATAAGATAAAATATAGCATCCATAAAACAAGTACAAGATGATATAGAAATGAATCAATCAGGGAACAAGAATGAGGTTTTAAAGGATAAATGTGAAAGGGCATTCTTAGTATTAAGAATGTTGGGGGCAAAATGGGAGAGGCTGGAAGAGTGGGACATGTTTGGGGTAAGAGAAGTGATCGCCAAGGGGGGCGGAGCATGAGAGCTGGGAGGTGGCAGAAAACAAGGCTGAAATGTCAGGTTCTGTAGCAGTTACATGCTTTTTGCCACAAGTAACAGAAACTCAACTAGAAGTGGTTTAAACAAGGAGTCCACTTTATTTTCCCACATAACAAGAGGTCAGAGGTGGGGTGGCTTCAGGGCTGATTAATTCTGTGTGGCTCAATGACATTGTCAAGGACTCAGATGTACCTGTCTTTCTGCTCTGCCACCCCCAGTGGGTTGGATGACTCTCCTCCATGCTTCCAGCTCCCCCTTTACAACACCAAACATCAGGGAGCATGTCTGTCCCCCACTGAACTGTGAGATCTTTGGAGGAGCAGCGGGAGCTATGTCCCTAGCACTCAGGAAGGATGCTTCTCAGGTCCTTTGTGAGCATGTCATGTCCTGAAATTGTCTTCAAAGTTCTGCTCATGTGCATGTGTTTGTGTGGTAAAGTGAGCTGATTAAAAAGCAGGTTTTGGCCCGAGTGGTGTTGCTCAGTGGTTGGGCATTGACCTATGAACCAGGAGGTCGAGGTTTGATTCCTGGTCAGGGCACATGCCTAGGCTCAATCCTCTGTGGGTGGCATGCAGATTTTGAAATCCAACAGACCTAGGTCTGAGGTCAACCACTAACTAGCTGTGTGGCCTCCAACAGTTAACAACCTCTCTGTGTCTCAGTACCCCACCCGCAAAGTAGAGATAGCTAAATTTAGGATGTCGTGAAGATTAAATGAGGTGAGGCATGTGAACCATGTAACTCAATCCCAGGCAAATAGTAAATTATTTATAAATTAGTAGCCCTGCGCATGAATCTATGTGCCAGTAGCTCTCCGCTCGCTGCCCTGCCCCCCTGTAGCTCCTCCCCCCTGCTCCCTGCCCCCCTTTCATAGCTTGCTGCCCTGCCCCCTCCTTAGCTCTCCGCAGCCCACTTGTAGCTCACTGCCACACCCTCCTGCTGATCTGTGATCCGGTCCTTACCCGGTCGGTGGTTATGCTTCACGGTGTAACGAACATTTGCATATTACATCTTTATTATATAGGATGCCCTCTCTTGGGATTATTACTTTATTAGTTTGCATTTAATTCTTGTTAGGGGAAGGGTTTCGATCTTTCATCAAATTCTCAAAGGGGCCTATGATCCAGGAAAGTCAAAAACCACTGGTTTGCTTTCCCTTTCCACGGAAGCCTGAAAACTGTGTTTCCCCTGCTGGAGGTGAAAACACTGAAGGTGACACACAGCAGAACAGAACTGTCTGGCCAGAGAGGGCCCTGGCCCCACGGCCATATGGGCTTAGGGCTGAGTAACAGCCATGCTGTCTTCACAGCCTTGCTGTATCACGATTGAACTGTTTGCACTGAATAAAGCTTCCTTCCAAAAAAAATCACTGGTGTGGGAGGGAAAGGAGTGGTGGGTATCATGACAAGGTTGTACATCTTGCTTTTGTAAAATCTGCCAGGAGATTACCAGGCACTTGACTCCTCTGTGGGGTCAGGATGCCTGCTGCCCGAATGTTACCATAATAAGTCCTCCCTTTATCATTTCTCCTTCAAGGCCCTGGGTCTCGGTGACCTCAGGACTCTCCAAACACCTCATTAGCACCCACTGAGAGCAGAGCCAGCAAGGGGGGCTCCTGCTACCTCTTCCAAGAAGGCCCCTCATTAGAGCAGAGGGAAGCAGCAGCTCTGATAGGGGGCTGGCAGAGGCTGCAGCTCCTTCGTATCTGGGCCTGATAAACCAGGGGATATCACACTTCTGTAGGCAGTGTTGTCAGTGGGAAGATGTGGCTTTGGCCCTCTAGGCTGGCACTGTTCCCTACCCACCCCATGATTCCCCAGCCTCAGCCCGTTTTCTGAGCTGCATTTATAATAAACTACCTGTAATGTTTTACTAGTTGGTCCTCCTAGTGGCCAGGAGAGGGAGGGTCAGAACATGAGGCCCCAGTGAGCTTGGGCAGAGCCAGGATTAGGAGGACCGTTAGATCTCTGTGCTCCAAACCCTTAAGGGTGGTGGGCAAAAGTGTACTGTTGGTATCAGGCAAACCAGGGTGGGTCCTGGCTCTGCCGTTTTCAAGCCTAATGGTGTTAGGCAAATTATTTATACTCTCTACTCCCTAGTTTCCTCATCTCTAAGGAGGGGATAGATAATCACACCTGAACACCCACTTCCCTACCTTTCGGATAAATCATTTCAAAAGTCAGCTCTGATCATGTCACCTTTGAGCTGACAACCCTGAGCAACACTCCCGAGCCCTCAGGACAAAGGCCAAGTTCCTCTGTCTGTCATTCCAGACCCTTTGTGAAATGGATGCTGCCCATTGCTCCTGGCTCAGCTCCTACCACTCACCCGCTCCAGGCACACTGTGCAGACCAAACTCTTTCTCTTCTTAGCCAATAAACTGCATCTTTGCCTGGAATTATTTATGACCTGGAAAATCCAGCTTTAGACTTAACTTAGGTACCTCTTCCTTCAGGAAGTCTTCTTTACCTCCCACATTATATCAGGCAACTCCCCTGGGCTCCCACCTGCCAGAGCTGGATGGATCTAGCCCAGAATCCTAGGGTTTATCTAGAGCAGTGAATCTCAAAGTCTGGTCCAACATTATCCGGAACTTGTGAGAAATGTAAATTCTTGGGCCCCACCCCCAGACCTACTGGAACAGAAACTCTAGGATTGGGACCCAGTGATTTGTATTGTAAAAAGCCCTTCAGGAAGTTCTGACACTCAAGTTTGAGGACCACTGGTCAAATCCAGTCGTCTGGAACCATGCTAGATTTATGCGTTTCAAGTGCCTCATTATATCAACTGCCACATGGCCCCAGCCCCAGCACCTGCTGCAAAAGGGAGGATCCTGGCTGAGTGGTTGGCTCCCCTGGGTGCCTGCAGCTAATGGAGTTGTTATAATGGAGAATCTTCTCCACCACATCCCCTTCTCCCACTTGCTGGAGACACTCAACCAATTTCAAATTGTAACTTTCTTTTATTGGCAAGAAGAAATTTCAGCACCTGTCTCATTTATTTCTCATCAACCTCTCATCTATCTCAATCCTGCCAGGCTGAGGCCTGCTGGGCTAGAGAAGCAAACTACCAGTCATCTTCCTGTTCAGGAAAGTTATAAATTTCATGTGGCTCCTCTCAGACACGCAAATTGTTGTCTGGAAAAGTATTTCTTTTCTCCTCTTCTCTTGCCCAGGACCCTGCCCATGTGGTTCAGAAAGCTGTGAAGGTCTCAGTAGTCCAAATGTTTTCTGAGCCAGGTTCTCCTTCGATTAGAAGAGTCGTGTGCTTCAGTCCCCTGCCCTCCACTTCTGAAATTTACTAACCTTTCATACTAGGAAGTTCTTTCTGTCACTGGCTCCAAACCAGTCTGTGACATACAGAGAACAAGTAGTTTAATTTCTATTTTATAACTCTGAGAACCAGCAAACAGCAGGCACATAGTAGGCACTCAACAAATGTTAGTTTAGAAAACGAGTGAACAGGGTGATTAATAATAACAAAATTTGACATTTGAAAATGAACATTTACTCCAAAGAATATGTTAAGTGTTTCAGATATATTCGAACACCCAACAATCTTTATGGAATATATCCTGTTTTATTCCCATTTTCCACATGAGGACACAGGAGCTCAGAGAGATTAAGCAATTTGCCTAAGATCACATGGCAAATATGTATTTGAACCCATGTGACCTAATTGTATAATTGGGGCCTCGCTTCCTAGATAGCCTCTTGAGTGTTGCTTTCTGAGAGGGCAGCTGTCACAGGAAGAAGCATCTAGCTCCTGAAGATTCATGATGAGTGGGGGCAAGGCGTGAGGCAGAGACAAATAATCCCCATAACTGTGTTTTGATGAGAGGCTCCTGAAGATTGCTGGAGAGGAGGAGGAAGCCCACAGAAGCTGAGCTCACTGGGGGAGACGTTGGCGTCAAAGGCAATAAGTGCCAACAGGTCTGAGTAAGAGGCCCCTTTCCCATCACCAGGCTGGGACCTTCCATTAGAACAAAGCTTAAAAAACAACAACCAAACAACAACAACAACAAAAAAACCACAGTGACAAGCCAGCAAAAGACAGCCCTCACCTCCCCCTGCTGCCAAAACACAGTTGTTGACTCAGTATGCCTTGTTCTTTCTTTTTTCCCCTTAAGCCTATCATTATTTTTAATATTTTAAATTTACTTAAGTAATACATTCACAGAGCATCATTAAAAGTGTATGTAATATACAGCTATGCAGAGCAAAAATTAGTCTCCTTGTATAACTCCCACCTTCCAGCATCCTTCTGAAGAGGCAGCCAAAGTCCACAATTTGAAGGTGGTTAGCCCTGGGCATTGCCAGTAAGGATGAGGAAGTGGGTAGGGGAGTTGACAGAGGATTGTGTTACCACTGGCCATTGCTTCATAATCATCCTAGCAGGATGCTCATGTGGTGTGTCCACTTCACACAGTACAGCTCTGGATGGATGCGAGCGAGGAGGAAGCTGGACTCTTACTAGTAGGTCTCCACATCCCTCACACATTGAGGGGTGGTGTTTGAAGTACGGAAGTGGGGCAGTGTTTTAGCATGTAGATTTTATTAGTCCGATATGGTGAGGCCAACAGATGGAGAGGCTGCCATTGAAAAGATAGTTTGTTACTTGGAGGACTCACAGTTCCCAAGAAGGGGGGGCAAGCCGCCCATGCAGGACCACACAGGGAAACACCAGGGAACAAGACGTTTGGCCTCTGTGTTGAAAAGAGATGTAGAGAGCAAAACAGTCAAGAGTGCCTGGCACACTCAGTAAGTATCAGGTTTGAAAGGATGCATGCTGAGTGTCCAGAGGTAAATACAAATTCCAACAGTAGTTGCCTCTGCATTTGCATACTTGCATACATCACACGCATGCACACTCTCACACTGTTGTTTCCTATTGTTTTACCTAAATGCCTGGTCCCTCTACTCTGCTCTTTGGCCTAAGATTCTTTTAATACCACAACATGACATGGCACCCTCAAGTTAGTCATCAGAGCTCTCCCCTGTTCTTTTTTAATCAGTGCAAAGGTTGATATGCAGATAGATCATAATCATCTTGCATTCCCCTACTGATGGATATTAGGTTATTTTCAGTGCTTCCCCATTATGAACAATACCATGATGAGCAGTCTTGTTCCTGTCTTCGTGTAGACGTGAGAGTTTCTGTGGGACAAAACACATAAAAGTAAAAACTACTAGGGCAAAAGGCACGGGCAGTTAAAATAGTAGATACTGCCAATTGCTCTACAAAAGGCTGTACTCAATTTATATTCCCCCTATAGTGCATGAGATTTGAGAGTACACATTTCCCCACATAATTTCTAACACTGGATATTAATGGGCTATAATATTTTTTTAAATTAACCTATTTCTAAAATACATTCTACTTGATTCCAAAAGTGGTTTGAGGCAGATTTTTTATTATTCAAAGGTGCGTGAAGAAAGCATTCTAAAGTGGTGGTTAAATTGTGTGGACTCTAAAGTCAAACTACTTAGATTCAAATCCCAGCAACAATACTTAAAGGCTGTGTGACCTTGGCAAGTTTCTTAACCTCTCTGTGTGTTGGCTTCTTTGTGGCAGAATGAGAAGAATAAGGTTGTGGTTTATGGTAGCCATACAAATGTGCTGCTGAGGGTTTCAAGGATGGGGAGTGTCACTGACTGGCTCAGCTGCTCCAGCCAGTGGCTGAGCAACTGAGCCACTGAGCAACAGGCCCCTTTCTGTGAAACAGAACTCTCCACAGTCCTCATCTTACACCGTTCATTTCCTTTTTCGATTTTCTTGCCTCTCTTTATAAAGATTCTTACAATTACATATAGGGTCCACCTGTATAATCCAGGATAATTTCCCCATCTCAAGATCCTTAATTTAATCACAGCTGCAAAGTCCCTTTTGCCATATAAGGTAACATTCACAGGTCCCAGGGGATGGGCATTTTGGGGGTCATTATCAGCTTATCACACCACCCGCCTTTCCTCCTTTCTTCCAGCGGTCAGACTGCATCGTGGTCCGGTGACTCTCTCAGTCGCCTCCAGATAAAGTACAGGATATTCAGTTAAATTTGAATGACAGTAAACAACAAGTAATTTTAAAAATATTTTTATTGATTTCATAGAGAATGAGAGAGGGAGAGAGAAATAGAAACATCAATGATGAGAGAAAATCATTGATTAGCTGCCTCCTGCACACCCCCTCCTGGGGATCCAGCCCACAATCCATACCCTAACTGAGAATCCAACTATGACCTCCTGGTTCATAGGTCAACACTCAACCACTGAACCATCCTAGCTGGGCTAAATAATTTTCTTACTTATATGTTTTCATTGATTTTAGAAAGAGAGAGAGAGAAAGGGACAGGGAGAAAGAAACATGGATGTGAGAGAGAAACATCAATCGGCTCCCTCCTGCATGCCTTCTACTGGGGATCAAGACCGAAACCCAGGCATGTGTCCTGACCGGGAATCGAACCAGTGACCTTTTGGTACATGGGACAATCCTCCATCAACTGAGCCACACCAGCCAGGACCAAATAGTTTTTTTTTTCCCCCCAAATAATTTTTTAATGTAAGTATGCATGGGACATTTTGCACAGGAATAATTATAGTAAAAAATTATTCATTGTTTATCTAACATTCCAATTTACTAGGTGTCCCATATTTTTGTTTGCTGAGTCTGGTGATGTTACTTTATTTCCTTCCCCATTTTCCTTCACAGGTATTTTTCCCAATAAATCTCTTTCATGTCTAACTCCATATTGGTGTCTGCTTCTCAGAGGACCCTGAGTGAGAATTATATGAAAAAACATACAAAAAGATCACAGAACAATGATCTGGCCCCCAGGAAGCAAAGATTTGCTCTTAGCAGGTAGACACGGCCAAATATTACCAGCTGATGTGTGAACCTAGGCCTGTCTAATTCCCTAGCCTGTGTGTCCTCACCCCCACCCTTTACTTATTAGGTGCTCAAATCCCATTTCATGAGAGATGTATGTACTTGTTTGCATGTTTACAGACTATTTTGAAGGATACTAAGGATTGGTGGTTGCCATAGAGAGAAAGTAAGAAAGGGAAACTCACTTTTCCCTAAATGACCTTGCCCACCTTTTGAATAACTACATAATTTTAAACATATTTTAAATTAAAAGTTCGTAGCAGTTTTTATAGCTTGGAGACCCAAATTGTTCAGGAGGCCTGAGTCAGAGGCCACTGTACTGCCCAAGAACCCACATCACTCTTGAGATGCATTGTCTTGGAGATAGCAAGAGCTCCCACCATCTCTGTTCCTGAAGGTGCTTTTGCAAAGCCAAGTTCCTACGTCAATGCCAAACAATGACCTTTGATGCTAGATGACTCTAAGGACTTCCCAAATCATTCCAGTTCAGGGCTCTCCACCCACCTAAGTTCTTCTTTGGGAGGCAAGGAGATTGGCATGAGGCAAGAGAATACCTCCCACCTTCTCTCACATTTCGCCCACCAGCAGAGGAGAAGGAAGCAGGACTCATCTCAGGGAATTGGAGTCACAGAAGTTTAGCATTCAAAGACCCTTAAAGGTAAGGGAGAGTAGGAAAATTCTCCCTAATGTGTTTCCTCAGTCCATGCTTGCCTTCAGGGATGAGGATCTTACTCCCTCAGGAATGACCTTCTTAACCAGTACAGCTCTGTGGGGAAGAAAACATTTGTTCTCTCTGAGCTGAGACCTGTACCTTGTGAGTGCCCCATGATGTCCTATGAGTCCTTGCTCTGTCCTCTGGGCCCCTAGACCCTATTAGCTTGCTGCAAAGTTTTTCCCATGAGGCTTCCTCCAGCTCCTTTGGAGACTTCATGGCCTCCTACTTGCCCTGGGCACACTCAGCCTGGCTCTCTCACAGGGCCCAGCACCTAGGGATGGGATGGAAAGCCAACATATCTTCAGAAAGCACCTTCTGGGCTGAAACTCAGAGAAACATTTGTTTTCTGGGCCTACCCTGGCTGACGCCATTGGAAGTTAAGTGACTAACACAGAGGATAGTGGGTCTCCCATGACCCAAACACTGGGTGCCCCCACCCCAATTCTGCACCTCTCCTGCTTGGACAGGGCTGGACACTCTCAGACAAAGTTAGAGTTCTGAGATATTCTAAGCATTTTCAGCATATATGTGCTGTCCTTGACTTGGGAGAGGACCCCCTTGCCTCCCTTTATATGCAACCCCAGAAGGCAATCTCTATTCCCTGATCCCACATACTCCCTCCCAGGTGTGATGAATGTACCTCTGGTTCTGCAAAGAATGAGTCTGAGTGGTACATGGGTCTAGTGGTACTAGTTTTAATAGTTTAGCATTTACTTAAATGCATATTAAAGAAAACAAACAAGTACATACAATCCATAATTTCATATCTGCACAGAATGTGGTTAAAATTTAAAAGTGAGTTGTGTTCAAAATAAATGATACGCAGTTTGTAGACAGGGGGAAATTGTACAGGAAGTACAGGAACAACTCAAAAGCTTGGAAATGCTGCTACCACCTGTAAGAAGTGGATCAAGAAGGGGAGACTGGTGCTTAGCGCCTAGAAAGAGCCCACCAGCAGTTGGTAGAGGAAGACAGAGGCTCTCGGGCTGTGATTCTCAAACTTAGCTGAACATCAACATCACAATGGAGAGCATTAAAAAATCCTGATGTCTAGGTTGGTTCCAGATCAATCTGAGGGTGTGTGGGACCAGCATCATAAATTCCACCAGGGGCAGTTGAGTGGTCCTCAGAGCTCCTCTGAGCCTCTCAGGAGAAGACAAATGTTGGGTGTCCCCTGGTGGTGGGAGGAGCTGCAAGGCCCCACTCTGGTGAGCTTTGCTGGGGACTTGGGGTCTCTCAGATAAATGGGGTAAGCGTCTGGCCAGCTTATATAAGCTCTGCTCCAGGCTTCCTATTAACTGTTAGCAAGAGGAGGCTATTTAAAGCAGGCGGCTGGGAGGCATGTGGGAGGCCACTATGTCTAAGTGCAGGGGCTCAGGAAGCAGGCAGAGGATGATGGCCCAAATGCTGATCCTCCAAGTGCTGCCCAGGCCAAACAAATATAGGAGGCGAAGGCAGCGACCAGACAGCACCAAGGCATGGAGGAGGCTCTAATTAAAATGCTTAATGCACTTGGTGATATTTTTGTCTTAGCTAAAGTTTTACTCATCCTCAAGCACTAATCTGCTTGTGAACTTGAAGGTCATTCATAATTTATCAATTTATCTTATTCAGCAAATAATTCCTGGGCCAGGTCCTATGTAAGACACTGGAGGATAATAAAAATAATAATAGCTCACATTTATTGAGTGCTGACTTTGTGTCAGCTACTGTTTTAGGTGCTTTGCATGTATTAACTCATTCAATCCTCATACAATCCTTTGAGGAGGGTCCTTATTACTCTCACTTGGCAGGTTAGGAAATTGATGCACAGAGATGTTAAATAACTTGTCTAAGATCTCATAGCTAGGACGTGACTGGCATGTGACTAACACAGCAGTAATTCCTTTGAGAAGCTCACAGTCTAGTGGAGTGACAAACCTGGGAAATATATATGTAACTAGGGACTCACCATAGATGAAGTACCACCTCTGTTTGGGACGGGGGGTGGAGGGGACATGCGATGACAGTGCACCTGGTATCCTGAAATCAAGGCTCACAGTTCCAAGAAATAACCAGCATGTTTTCAGGGCAAGAGAAGGGAGACCTGGGTGTTCTCTGTGTTCCACCATGAGGCAGGATGGAGGGGAGGACCCTGAAGACACCATGTGTTTGGCCCCCTCCCTGCTTCTCACATCAGCCTGTTCAAGAGGAACAACTGGAGGTAGAGAGGGCATAGAGGGGATAAATGGTGATGGAAAAAATAAAATAATTTTTTTTATAAACGAGGAACAACTGGCTTTCCAGATGACCTGTGTCCAGCCTGGGGGTCTGCCCCAGTACACACCCTTCATGGGGAAAAGAAAATATGAGAGAACCTTTCTGTCAGGAGGACCAAGGTTCCCATAATGGCTCCTCAAGTCACTTACCCTCTCGGCAGCTCAGCTCCAGATGTGTGAATTGGTGATTAACACCCACCTTGAAGGGTCATCATTTTATTCAGGATATAGCTAGGCGTCTGTGGTAGATTGAGCACAAAAATAATCACAGTCTCTACCTGTTATTTCCCCAAAAATTCATATGCTGAAATCCTAGCTCCTGAGACATCAAAATGTGACTGTATTTGGAGATACGGTCTTTAAAGAGGTAATTACATTAAAATGAAGTCATTACATTGGGCCTTAAGACAATATGGTGTCCCTATGAGAAGAAAAAATTTGACACAGACATGCACAGAGGGAAGACCATGTGAAGATGCAGGGAGAAGACAGCAGTCTGCAAGTCAAGCAAAGAGGCCTCAGAAGAAACCAACCCTGCTGACACCTTGATCTTGAACTTCTAGCCTCCAGAACTTGGAGGAAATACTGTTGGTTCAGTCACTCAGTCTGTGGTACTTTGTTATGGTAGCCTGCAAACTGACACCTACCCCTTTGTGATTCCTCCCAAAAAGAGGTGGGTCTATTTCTCCATCCTTAGATCTAGGCTGGTTTTGTGACTTGCTTTGGCCAATAGAAGGTTAGAAGGCATTAGAAGTGACAGTGTGATAATTTTGAGCTTAGGCCTCAAGAGTTTATGCATGCTTCTGCCTGCTATCTTTTTATGAATAAACCTGGACTGGCCTGCTGGAAAATGAGAGACCACATGGAGGAGAACTTATTTAATTTATTCCAGTCAAAACCACTCCAGTCCAGTCAACTCCCAAACATGTGAGAAAGCCCGTTCTGACCTGCCTGGGATGTGCTATTTTGATAGGTAACATTTATGGGATGTGCTATTTTGATAGGTAACATTTATGCGGAAGCCTAAGGAGATGAGGGAGAGAGGCATTTAGGAATCTGGGAGAAGGTGATTCCATGCACGGGACCAGCGGAGATGGAGCATCAATCTGTGAGAACAGGAGCAGGAGGCCATTGTGCCTGCATACTGGGCCTGGGGAAGGTGCTGAGATGAGTCTTGGGGGGGTGGGGGTGGTGGTGGTGGTGGTACAAGGGCCAGGTATGCAAGGCCCTGTGGGCCATTGTGAGGACTTTGGTGGGAGCCATGGGAGTGTACTGAACAGAGGAGGGACATGGGGAGCAGAGGCTGGGATTGGGGGTGAGAACACAGGCAGAGATTACAGGGAGGGGGCTACAGCAGTCATCCAGGTGAGAGAAAGTTAGGTGGCAGCAAGGTGAGGAGAAGTGGGCCTATTGTAGAAGTGGGCCATTTCAAAGCAAAAGCTGACAGGACTTGCTGATGGATTAGAAGTAAATTGTGAGAGAAAGAGAGGGACCAAAGATGACCTCAAGGGTTTTGGCTGGAGCACCTGCCATTTACTCCAATGAAAGAACTGTGGAAAAGCAGGCTTAGGGGTGAGGCCCCAAGGAAAAAGAACCCATGAGCTCTGTTGAAGGCACAAGACCAGTTCACCGCCATGCCACCTGAGCTCCATACTGTCATTGTCTGCTCAGTTGAGCTCCTCCCTGCCAGAGAAAGGGGGATGGAGTCTTCAGTGCAGGGGCTTGTAGGGGAAACTGAATCTCCCACACCAGGCCAGTGGGATGCTCACCTTCCTCTGCTAGACAGCAGGTGGGAGCCTCTGAAGGTATTAGACATGAACCAGCAGAACCACCTTGGCTTTGAAAACCTAGATTGGCTCTTTGCCGCATCTACTGCGAGGATGAAGACCATTCTCAGCAATCAGACTGTGGACATCCCAGAAAATGTGGACATCACTCTGAAGGGACGCACAGTTATTGTGAAGGGCCCCAGAGGCACCCTGCGGAGGGACTTCAACCACATCAATGTAGAGCTCAGTCTCCTCGGAAAGAAAAAGAAGAGGCTCCGGGTTGACAAATGGTGGGGAAATAGAAAGGAACTGGCCACAGTTCGCACTATCTGCAGTCATGTACAGAACATGATCAAGGGTGTTACACTGGGCTTCCGTTACAAGATGAGGTCTGTGTATGCCCACTTCCCCATCAACGTCGTTATTCAGGAGAATGGTTCTCTTGTTGAAATTAGAAATTTCTTGGGAGAAAAATACATCCGCAGAGTTCGGATGAGGTCAGGCGTTGCTTGTTCAGTATCTCAAGCCTAGAAAGATGAGTTGATTCTTGAAGGAAATGACATTGAACTTGTATCAAATTCAGCTGCTTTGATTCAGCAAGCCACAACAGTTAAAAACAAGGATATCAGAAAATTTTTGGATGGTATCTATGTTTCTGAAAAAGGAACAGTTCAGCAGGCTGATGAATAAGATCTAAGTTGTCCAGCTATAGAAACACCGAGATGCCGAATGATTTGTCACACTTGTTTGTGAAACTATAAAGATGTACAATAAAAGCCTTGTATTGAAAAAAAAAAAAAAGAAAAGAAAACCTAGATTGTCTGCAAGGTTTTTATGTGGCCATATGACGCCCCCTGGTGGCTAGCTCGACTTTTCTTAGCCTTCTGCTGACCTTGCATACACATCCCACAAAGAGTATAGCATGTATTGTGAAAAGAGGTCTCCCTCAAACACCAGCTCCCCTCCCCAGAGGCAATGACTACTGTATTAGAGTTTGTGTTCCCTTCCAAAGGAGATGCACTCAACATGATACTTACTGAGGATTTACTGTGTGCCAAGCACACTTAGCACTTCTTCCTCTGCATCTCTTCTCAATACCGAAGCCAGAGGTGAGATCCTGTTCTTCCCTTACTCCAAACTCTCCCCAGGCCCCCACTTCCCTCAGAGTAAAGGCCAAAGTCCCTACAATATCCAGGACCTGCCCTTTCCCCTTGAGCTCTTGGACCTTCCTTAACTCCCTCCCTTGCTCCCTCTGTTCCAGCTACATTCACCTAATTACCATCTATTCTTGTGGTAAAATAAACCCAATATAGTATTTATCATATTAACCATTTGCAAGTGTACAATTCAGTGACATTAAATAAATTCACACTGTAGTATAACCAGCACCACTTCTATACCAAGTTTTTTTCCCTCATCCCCCCAAAACTCTATACCCATTAAACACCCATTTCCCCACCTCCCCTCTCCCAAGCCCCTAATAACCTCTATTCAACTTTCTGTCTCTATGAACTTGCCTGTTCTAGGTACCTCATGTGAGTGGAATCATACAGTATTTGTCCTTCTGTGTCTATCCTATTTTGCTAAGCATGATGGAAAAGGTCCATCCATGTTATAGTGTATACCCAAATTTCATTCCTTTGATGGCCAGATAATATATCATTGCATTTTGTTTATCCATTCATCCATTGGCGGACACAGGTTGTTAGAACCTCTTGGCCATTGTGAATAATGCTGCTTTGCACGTGGGTGTTAGCTTCATTACTTGTTCTTCAACCTGCCAGGCACACCCCTGCCTTGAGGACTT
Source organism: Plecotus auritus (assembly GCF_963455305.1). NCBI lineage: Eukaryota > Metazoa > Chordata > Mammalia > Chiroptera > Vespertilionidae > Plecotus > Plecotus auritus. The sequence continues at coordinate 143,582,901 of NC_137773.1, forward strand.
TGCACTGGCTGTTCCCTCCGCATGGAATGTTCTACCCCTAGAGATCAACATGGCCAATTCCTCTCTGCCTTCAGGTCTCTGTTCAAATGGTGTCTTCTTGGTGAGGCCCATTCTGACCACCTTACTAAATACGGTGACCTGGCACTTCCCATCCCCTTTACTCATTTTTTTATTTTTATTTTTTTTCTATAGCACTTACCACTTTCTAATATATTGTATAATGTACTGAGTATATTTATTTTTAGTGTCTGTGTTTCGCCACTAGAATGTCAGCTGCATAAGGGCAAGAACTGCTGTCAGGTTTAGCTCAGGCACACATGTAGGCAGGTGCTCGATACATAGGTTGTTGAATTAACTTAAAATCACAGGCCTAAGTCAATTTCTGAGTTATACATTTTAAATTGGAGTCACAAGACAAATGTGTTCAATGCTCTACACATCAAGCTCTCTTAAATGCCTTAAATATTTAAAATATGTACAAATCTGGGTTAGAATTGGGGTTAACTTCTCAACTGGCTGAGGAATGAGATCTGAAACTGCAGACAACCAGTATGATTTTTTAAAAATATGTTTTTATTGATTTTAGAGAGAGAGGAAGGGAGAGGGAAAGAAAGAAACATCAATGTAAAAGAGAAATATCTATTAGTCACCTCCCACATGCACCCCAAGTCCTACATGCTCCCCAAGCACCCCACCCAGAGACCAAACCCCGCAACCCAGACATGTGCCCTGACTGGGAATCCAACCGGCAATCCTTTGGTAAACAGGGATGAAGCTCAACCAACTGGGCCACACCAGCCAGGGCAACCAGTGTGATTTTTTTCTCATGACCTTGGCTGAGCCTTGACCATCCTGTAGGTGTGTACAGCACAGTTGAGGGAGTGCATGGGGGCAGAAATCTAGTTCATGACCAACTCATGAAGCATATGGTTTGAGTCCTGGCACAGGGCTGCATGTGTTGGAAGGAGGGGGCCTCCTTCCCATTCACCAAAAGCCCCTGTCTTCTGGCAGTGGCACTACTTTGTCAAAGGAGATGCCAGCCCATGACCTGCAAATTGGGTGGCCTTGCAGCTCACATTCCCTAAATCAATCCCATATTTCCTACTTTTCAGGTCTTTTGAGGATGCCACTCCCCACCCCACTGCCCCACTGGGTTCAATGAATGTAGTTACTATTTGATTCTGTTCTCAGTTCCCATCTGGCAGGGCCATGACTCTCAAAAATATTTATTCCCACCATACCAAATTGGATCCTCACACCTCCTATGGCAGTGTCTGACTCAGCTTGACACAACTGCCAAGGCATTGAATGACACCTCCCTTCCCTTTTCTTCATTTAACAAACATTTACATAGCCCTTCCATGTGCCAGGCAGTGTTCTAGCACTTTCCAAATACTAACCTATTTAATCTTCCAGCCTAGGAGGTAGGTACTGTTATTGTCCATTTTTCATATGAGGAAACTAAAGCTCAGAGAATTTAAGTTGACTCACCCAGGATCACACAGCTACAAGGCTGGGGTTCAAACCCCATCGACTGGCTCTGGAGTCTGTGCTTGTAACTACGAAGCCTGGCTATCTCTTAACATTTTTCTTGTCTTTCTTTTCTCCCTCTTTCCTTTCTTGCTTCTCTCCCTCTCTTTCCTTTCCTTCCCTCTTTCTTTTCCTCCATTCTCTGCTTCCTTCCTGTCCCTGAGCAGCTGCCACCTGCTTCCCCTGGCCACCACCCAGCCTGGCACACCCGTTGTCAATTCTCTAGACCAGGCCCTGCCCTCCTGGGCCCTGCCAGTCCTTCCGTCAATACTCTCGTTTCCCTGTGCCAGAGTATGGGGTATGCCAACCTTTACCCCTTCAACCCGTCTGCTCAGAGGCCTGGGGAGCTGGGGCTTGGGCCAGCCTGGAGAGAAGCCAGATCTTTGGGGAGTTACATGCTGTGCTGTGCCGCACACCTTCCCCTGACGTACACTTATCCACATCATGATTTCTCTTTTCCGCTCAGGGATTTCAGTGTAATGCCAAGATTCTTGTGCTGCTTGGGGAAAACTTAGATAATAAGGGGCCAGAAAGAGAGATATGAAGAGAGAGGTAGAGAGAGGGACAGAGAGACAGAGACAGACAGGGGGAGAGAGAGAGAGAGAGAGAAAGAGAGAGAGAGAGAGAGAGAGAGAGAGAGAGAGAGAGAGAGAGAGAGAGAAAGAGAACACTAAGGTGGAAGGCAAAGGTGAAGAGAGCCAGCTACCCAAGGTTCTACTGTTAGAAGTGGCTCGCTGCAGTGCTGGGAAAAAGGAGGAGTGCCTCAATATCATCACTCTAAGTGTGAATTAATTTTTCCAAGTTTCTCAAAGGAAACATGTCCATGACCATGCCTCTGCATATGCCGTTCCCCTGGCCTGGAGAGCTCTGCTCATGTGTTGCTGCCTCTGGGAAACCTTTCCTGAATTCCTACAGGGGATTTCCTCAGCCTTCCCTTTGATGCCAGAGCATCTGCACACATGTGCACACCTGTCTCTCTCTCTCTCTCCCTCTTTCTCTCTCTCTCTCCCTCTTTCTCTCTCTCTCTCTCTCTCTCCCCCCCTCCTCTCTCTCTCTTTCTCTGCCTCTCTCTCTCTCTCTCTCTCTCTCTCTCTCTCTCTCTCTCTCTCAATTGTCTTATGAACTGCTGTCTTCTCTGCCAGCTATAGCCTTCTTGAAGACTGAGACCATCATGCCTGATGCCGATTCTCCTCACACCCTCTATTTCTATGCTTGGTACATGGTTTGTCCCTGGAAAATGCTAAGAGATACAGGAAGACTCAAAGATCAGGCCTTCACAGAGGAAGGAAAAGTGGGGGCTATGAAAGTCTCAAGACGAGATGACTCTGGATACAGCACTTATCAGCTGTGTGACCTTGGGCAAGTCACTTAACCTTTCTGTGCCTCATATTCCTCACGAATAAAATGGGAACAATATTAGTTTATACCACATAGGGTTGTATGAGCTAAGGCATGTAAAGCACATAGAACAATGACTGGCATATGCAAATCACTCAGTAACATTAGTTGTTGTTGTTCTTATTAAAATGAAACTAATTACAAAGTTGTCCAAAGATTTTAAGTAACAAAAGTGATTTTGCTAAACTGTAAAGCATACAGAAAGGTCTTTGCCACCATCAGTTAAAAAAAAATCTCAGTAGAATAGCAGTGGCTGATCCAACATGATTTCCAGAATTAATTCCTTGTCTGCAGGCTACATTGCTACTTTTTTTTTTGAGCAAATGAAATGGTGAATGTGACACTGGCTTTTCTAAATGATAGAATGACAGACATAATCATGATGGTTTAATAAAAGGCTCATCACCTGGCTATATGCATGGCCAGTTCTGGGACTTACCCAGCTCCAGACACTCAAGGTGTTTTCACTCCCCAAGAACTGGCTACTGGGGGCCAAGGCAGGAGCTGGTGATAGAGAGGCAGAGCTGGGTCATTGTTTTGCTTTTGACATGTTGGGAAATCTCTTGTTTGTGCCTATACACAAAGGTGAGTCACTGTCCACTCTTGCCAACCCTGTAAAGTTAAAAAAAAAAATTTTTTTTTGGCTATCAGATTGAAGTAATAAAAGAGCATGAAAGTCTTTGGAAACAATTTTATCTGTATAGATGGGAAGGCTGAGACTCAAGGAGGGGAAGAGACCTGTTGAAAGACACACAGTAACGTGTGGTCAGGGCTAGAACCCAGGACCCAGGACCCCTAGCTCACTGCCCTTCCACTGGCAATTGCCTTCCAAAATCTCAATGCTCCCCATGCTGAGAGCCCGTGCCCTTCAATGGAAGGTGAAAGAGGGCCAGCAGAATCAGTGCTCCTGTTCAGAGGTGGAGCCACACTCCAGCTCCCATCCCCCAGCCTCCTTCTGTCCCTGGCAATCACCAATCTGTTTTCTGTATCTATGAGCTCAAGTTTTTGTTTTGTTTTGTTTTGTTTTTAAGATTCCACATATAAATGAGATTGTATGGGATTTGTCTTTCTCTGTCTGACTTATTTCACTTAGCATAAATGCCTTCAAAGTCCATCCATGTTGTCCCAAATGTCAATCTTTTTTGTGGCTGAATAATATTCATATATAAGTGTGTATATATACAGTATATCTTCTTTTTCCATTTATCAATTGATGAACACTTAGGTTGCTTCCATATCTTGGCTATTATAAATAACTAGAGGCCCGGTGCACGGACAGCCCCCAAGGGGTCCCGGATTGCAAGAGAGCACAGTCTAGGCTGAGGGACCCCACCGGTGCACGATTGGGGCCAGGGAGGGATTGTGGGAGGGCTCCAAGGCGTGTCTGGCCTGTCTATCCTAGTCCCAATCTGCCAGACCCCAGCAGTAAGCTTACCTACGGGTTGGAGCATCTGCCACTTGGTGGTCAGTGCATGTCATAGCGACTGGTTGAACTAACGGTCGGACACTTAGCATATTAGGCTTTTATTATATAGGACTAGTGACCCAGTGCATGAAATTCGTGCACATTAAAAGGGGATTAGAGGAAATAATTTAATATTGCTATTTGCCCTTTCCCTATAATAGAAGTGTCAGAGATGAAAGAAAATTAGTAAAATGTATATGAAAACCTTCCTCCTGTCAGAGTTTGGGGTTCACTACGGAACCCAGAGTCAAGTCCCCGCCCACCCACATGCACCTCAAAATCGTGAGGTGAGACCCAGACCCAGCTGGCTTCCCCCCGCATTGGGCTAGATCCAGACCTGGCCAGTCCCACCCTTGTCAAGCCCTGCCCAGCAGGGGGTGTAGCCTCAGGTCCCCTGGCCCAGTGCCAGGATGGGGGGCGTGGCCTGAGGTCCCCCAGCCCAGACCGGGGCGGGGGGACACACCTTGAGGTCCTCCATCAAGCCCCGCCAGGTGGGGGACACGGCCTGAGATCCCCTGTCAAGCCCGCTGGGTGGGCGGCATGGCCTGAGGTCCCCCATCAAGTCCCGCCAGGCGGGGAGGCTCAGCATCAGGTCCCCCAGCCCAGCACCAGGAGGGGGGCGCAGCCTGAGGTCCCCATCAAGCCCCACTGGGCAGGGGTGCGGCCTGAGTTCCCCCAACCCAGCACTGGGGGTGTACCTTGAGGTCCCCCGTCAAGCCTTGCTGGGTGGGGGGCACGGCCTGAGGTCCCCTGTCAAGCCCAGCCAGGCAGGGGGGCGCAGCCTCAGGTCCCCTGGCCCAGTGCTGGAGGGGGGGGGCGTGGCCTGAGGTCCCCTGTCAAGCCCCATGGTGGAGGGGGAGGACGTAGCCTCAGGTCCCTGCTGATTGCTCATTAAGGCTCCTTATGGGAACTTGGCCTCAGCTGTGGGTGCAGCCATCTTTGTGATGGAGTGATGGGCAATTAGCATATTACCTCTTTATTAGATAGGATACTGCAATGAATGAGGGAGAGGGGAATATATATCTTTTTGAGTAGTGTTTTCATTTTCAACAACTAAATGCCCAGAAGTGGAATTGCTAGATCATATAGTTCTATTTTTAATTTTTTGAGGAACCTCCATACTGTTTTCAATAGTGGTTGCATCAATTTACATTCTCATCAACATTGCACAAGTGTTCCTTTTTTTCCACATCCACCAACACTTATCTCTTGTGTTTTTTATAATAGCTGTTCCAACAGGTGTAAGGTGATATTTCACTGTGGGTTTTTTTGGTTGTTGTTTTGTTTGCTTTTTGTCCATGTGAGAATTACACCATATGCTGTGGGTTCTCCCCCCCACCCCCAGTTTTATTGAGAAATAACTGACATACATCACTGTGTAAGTTTAAGACATGCAGCATGATGTACATATATTTGATTTACATATATTGTGAAATGATTACCACAATAGATTCAGCTAACATCCAACTTCCCTTATAGGTATAATAAAAATAAAGCCAAAAAATGTTTTATCTCTGTGATGAAAACTCTTAGGGTTTACTCTGATCATACAGCAGTGTTAGCTATAGTCATCCTGTTACACATTACACCCCTACTACTTATATATCTTACAGCTATAAGTTTGTACCTTTTGACCACCTTTTTCCAATTCTCCCTCCCCTAATGGTTTTGATTTGCATTTGAAAATGCCAGATTTGAGCATACTGTACCCTGCAGTCGGATACTCCCTCTCGTTCTAAGTCCTCACTCTCCTGTGGTTCTAAAACGGGTCTTTCCACGGCCTCCAACTCTCCTGAATATTCCTTTTATCTCTAGCTCTCAGGAACTTTAATTGACGTGAATTAATTTAGAACTGTAGCTGGGGTTGGGGTAGGAGGTGTTAAAGTCCCCACCCCCAGCCCTGCTGCCTCATTCATTGCACACCTGTTTCAGTTTCCCCACAAGTACAAGGGGAGGAGGGGTAGGGGCTGACTTTAACGCACTGTACGTGAGCACCTGGGACGTCCAAACGTCTTCTTATGGCGCCTGCGCGGAAGCCGCCGGGCGCCCAACACAATTGGAATCTGTCTCCGCCCCCTTCCCGCAAGTCATCGAGGACTCGGCGCTCCTCGCTCAGCCTGCCTTGCGGTTTTCGCGCCGCCGCAGGTGCTCCTGCCGAGCGCCGAGCCGCTGATGGAGATGGCGTCCGCTGCTGTGTGAGAAACCGTGGAGGCCTAGAGCCTGGGCGGAGAACTGGACGGGCCTGCGAGCCTGCGGAAGCCCGACCGGGTACAGAGGGCCGGCCAGGCCTGGCCTGAGGGGCGAGGGACGGTTCTCCCTCATGCGCGGGGACGGGCGAGCCGCGCGGGTGTGGGATGGTGTGGTTGTGGTGGGTGTGACGTGCCTGGTGGGCGATGTGGCTTTAGGGCCGAACGTTCGCCTGTGTGTGCTTGCCTTGAGTGGGCTCTGCTTGGTTGTGTGGTTACGCGGGGCGTGTACAGTTGTGTTTGGTTATGCGGCTGAGGGGTGGATGGTTGGCGTCTCCCGGGTGGTGGTATTTGGGGTCTGAGTTTGTGTGGGGTTGTTTGTAGCGTTTTGTGTGGTGTCTGCGTGATGTGTGAAGTTGTCATGTCTGCTCTGTGGGGCCGAGTCTTTCGTGTTGTGTGTGGTTTTGCGACCTGTGCATACTCGTGTTGAGGCGGGATTTGTGCGATTTTGAGGCCGTGATGAATGCAGCTGTGTGACGTGTAGTCTAATGGGCATGTGGCCGCGTAGCATTCAAGCTGGTGGTATAGGTGCAAGAGAGGTATGTTTTATTTTGAGGACTTGCTTACGTGATGGTTGTGGGGTCTGGTTTGATGCTTTGTGATAGAGTTTAGTTTATGGTGATGTTTGGTCTTATGATCTTAGAGCTTCATTGAATTTCTTCGTGATTTGTGCCAGGCACTGGGCTAGACCTTGGGGATATGTTGGTGGGGAAACTCTGCTCTCACAGAGCCTACAGGCTTATGTATTCAGCCACTTTAAATTGAGATCCGCGCTGTGAAGAAGTGCAGGGGCTGACATGTCAGATGGGAGAATGCCCCAAGTGAAGGGCACTTTCTTGAGAAACTGAGGTTGGGTTGAGATGTGAAGGTTGTGTGTGTGTGATTTGCGGTTGTTAGGGGTGAGTGCACCAGAAGGAAAGGGGCTCTCAGAGTTAAAGCTCAGGTGAACTCCTGGCTGGGGAGGGAACTGGAGCTGATATTTCAGTGACTTAGTAAAGGGACTGAGATATGCTTGTGTATAGTCAGTCATTGGGTTTCTTAACTAGAAGAAAAAAACAAGGGCCTGATGTTTCATTTATTTATTTTCTGGGTCACTGTCATCCTGTTACGCTTCACCCGTCAGGCAGTCCCTCCTCAGTGGCCCTGTAGGCAAGTCCACCCAAAGCTGAAGGTCATACATTCCCTCTCACTCTCTTTTGTGGTTTCTGGCCTCGAGCTCTTGGGGAGGAATTTCTCTGCATTTGTGGAATGGTTTTGTCTGGGTTCTCCTTATGGCTGGGTGTCTTTCTGAGGTGACATTGGAAGTGACTTTGCCATGGCCCAGTAAAACTGAAAATGTAACTTATTAAGCCTTAAATTGTTTAAGCACCAAGTCTTTTTGTTTTTTTAAAATCTTTATCGTGTTTTTAAAAAAATACATATTTTTTTATTGATTTCAGAGAGGGAGAGGGAGAGATAGAAACATCAGTGATGAGATGATCATTAATCGGCTGCCTCCTGCACGCCCCCTACTGGGGGTCAAGCCCGCAACCAGGGCATGTGCCCTTGACTGGAATTGAACCCGGGACCCTTCAGTCCGCAGGCCAACAGTCTATCCACTGAGCCAAACCAGCCAGGGCTAGTCTTTTTATTTTTGAGGCAGTGAGAATATTAGGCTTCCTGCTCAACTGTCACTTACTGGTTTATAAAATCTAGTAAGTTCACTGGAAAGAAAGTGCTGTACAAATATAAAACACAAAATAGATTTTTCTTGCCCTGGCCAGAGTGGCTCCTTTGGTTGAGCATCGTCCCATGCACAGAGAGGTCACCAGTTCCATTCCCAGTAGGGGGCATGCAGGAGGCAGCTGATCGATGTTTCTCACATTGATGTCTCTCTCCCGCTCCCTTCCTCTCTCTCTAAAAACAAATCAGTAAAAAATATTTTTAAAAAAGATTGTTCTTTTTGACCACTAGGTTTCTAATGCTCTCCTTAAACTGATGTTGGGATTTTTGTTCAGTTTGGTTTTATTAGGGCAGACACAATGTTTCTAATTGTTGCGTTTTTTTGTGTTTTTTTTTTTTTTTTTTTTTTGCACAGGTGCAAGAGCTCAATGTTTGTGGTTGAATAAACGGTCAGGGTACAGAGAGTCAAAGAAAAACTTCTATTTGTTGATAAGTACTTCAGACATTTCCCCTGTGGTCATACAGTTTTCTGAAGTTGGACCATTTGGAACAAATGTTAGAGAATTGTCTTAGTATTGTGTTTGCTGTTGAAGTTGAATTTTCCTTTCTAAGCTTCAAGAATCTGTGTTTCCCATTTTATTGAGTTTCCATTGTCCTGTGATGTTCTCATATCTTAGGTTTTGTGTTTTCATCTAAGGATTTGAGAAAGCAGTTTGTGTTCTCAAAGTTGTACTGAGCAAACATTAAAGACCCTTATTGAATTGTGAGAAGAAAAAAAAGAAAATTCTCAATTCCTGCTAATTTGCCTGATTGACTTAACCCCCATCTCTTATTTCCTTTCTCAAGGCTTCTCTTGCTCCAGAGAGGAAGCCCCTTCCAGGGCCATGATGCCACTTCCCCATCATCTGTGTGCTGCTTGGTTAAGCTAATGCTGCGGGAGCCTTGTTCCTTGTGGAGGAATCAAGCTGACTCTTGGCATGAGGCCCCTGCATTGTGGGGGTTGAGAGGGATACTCCCATGGCTTCTCTGGATGACCCAGGGGAAGTGCGGGAAGGCTTCCTCTGCCCTTTGTGCCTGAAGGACCTGCAATCATTCTATCAGCTTCAGTCACATTATGAGGAAGAACACTCCGGGGAAGACCATGATGTCAAAGGGCAAATTAAAAGTAAGAGGGAAGGATCTTGCTTATCCCATTGTGTCAGTGGGAGCTTTAACTCATGGAATAATTTTCATCAGCTTCCATGTTGCCACTAGAACATGATAATCATAAATTAATAATAATAGTCACAAACATATATCTAGTGCTTACCATGTGCCAGGCATTTCTCAAAGTCTTCCCATATATTAACTCATTTAATCCTCACAATAGCTATGTGTCTATGAACCCAGTTCTACTGATGAAGGTATCAGACACAGATTAAATAACTTGCCTAAAGTCACAAAATTGGCAGAGCTAGGCTTTGAACCCAGGTCTTCTATCACCTCTAAGTCTAATGCTATTCCTTCCGCATGGCATCACTACATATACCATCACTACATATACTGCAGCTGGAAAACAAACAAACCAGTTATCTGAATTCCCTTCAGACAACTGAAGGGCCTCCATGATTTTCAATGTGTTTCCAGACTTAGCATCAGCTGAACTGGGTCATATATTGTGATATCACTAAGACTTTGATGCCAGTGGGTAGAGAGGTTATAGAATGTCCTCAGATTCCTTTTGTAATACCTCCTTTATTAGAGGAAAAATGGTTAAGGTTATTTAGGGAATAATAGATATGAGAATCTAGATAATACTAAATAGAGTGGAAATTTTGTTTATTGTGAAAGAAACTTCAAAGTATTCACTTGTTTTTTCTCCCTCCACTACCACCTCCCCCTCCCCGCGCCCCCACTCCCCAATCTCTAGTAAGAGATTGAGTTAAGCATTCTTTAGTCAGGGAGGAATTCTTAATTATGTTGTAATTTTCTCTATTTCAGAATTAGGAGAATAAAGTTTTAAAGGTAGATATCAGAGATTTTTGAGAAATTCTTTAAAAAGAGGATCACCTCTCCATTTGGTCTTTTGATTTTTTAGAAATTTTATGACATTGCTAGTTTAAGCAAATGAAATATTAAAACCAAAAGAGTGAACCTTGGTTTTAGGTTTTGGAGGCAGTTTAAATAAAATATAAACTTGTCATTACTAAAAAATGGTCAGTGGGTTTGGGCTCTAGCCCTGTTTCAACTTTAGTTTAGCATATCTACAGTAACGTAGAAGAAAAGGTGGTTGAGAATCAAGTTTGGCTTCTGCCTTGTAAGTGTTTTTTAAAATCATATGGGCTTGTTCTTAATTGGCCCCTCTTGAAGGGCTACACCTACCCTGGGAGGGTTGCCAGGTTGTTTTTCTATGCCTCCTAAAGGTTACAGGGCATGGACTTCCTGTTTAATTCAACCCAGTTTAGTCTTGTTTGCAGAAACAAATTGATGTTTTCTAACTCCAGTTTCTTATCTCCTAAACCCTTTGTTACATCAGGTACTTTCCTCTCTCCTGTTGTTAAGAACGACTTCTTGATATATTTTAGAGGGTGTCCTTTAGCTACGGTGGACCTTTATTTCCAGTTGGAGAAAGCCATCCCAGAGTGACTGATAATCAAAGAATCTGCTTATTAGCCTGAATGGACATGTCTATAACCTTGTTAATTTCACCCCCTGCCTGCCAAGCCCCTCCATATCTGCATTTACATTTGAAAAGTTATGGGAGTGGTTTTGTTTGTTTTTTAAATCCTCACCTGAAGATATTTTTCCCATTGATTGTTTTAGACTGAGTGGATGGGAGGGTGGAGGTGGAAAGAGAGAGAGAGAGAGAGAGAGAGAGAGAAACATCAATTGGTTGCTTCCCACATGCACTGCTACCAGGGCGAGGGATGGAACCCACAACAGAGGTACTGCCCTTGACTGGGAATTGAACCCAATGCTCTAACCACTGAGCAACCAGCCAGGGCTATGGTTATATTGTATTAATTCTGATGTTTTCTACTTGATTCTAGTGGCAGAAACGGATAGCAGTCACCCAAGATTTAAGAACATTAATGAGAGCAACATAGAATTGAGAATCTTTTTCCCACCAGTTGACTGTTGTTCTATTTTGATAGCAGGTCCTCTCACCTCAACTGAGGGGTGGCTGAACTCCTGTTCTGCAGAGGCACAGTTTTGAAATAAATGCTGGCTCGGAAGAACTGAGGCTCTTGTTTCAGACATGAGGTTTCCAGTTCTAACCCTGGTGCCTGTTAGCTCTGATCTTTTGCCCCTCCTCGATGTCATGTCCTCATTTGTAAGTAGGGATATCACCTGCCTCATAATGTGAGCATGAACTGGCATAAGGTATTTGAAAGTATTTTGCTAGTCCTAGCCAGTGTGGTCAGTGGTTAGAGCTTGGAACCTCCCACCAAAGCGTTGTGGGTTTGATTCCCAGTCAAGGATATGTACCTGGGTTGCAGGTTTGACCCCCTCCATGTGTGGGAAGCAAGCAATTGATGTGTCTCTCTCTTTTTTTAAAAAAAATATTTTTAATATGTTTTTATTGATTTTTAGAGAGGAAGGGAGAGGGAGAGAGAGATAGAAATCTTGATGAATCTGGCCAGTGTGGCTCAGTGGTTGAGCTTCGACCCATGAACCAGCAGGTCACGGTTTGATTCCGTCGGGGCAGATGCCTGGGTTGCAGGCTCAGTCCCCAGTAGGGGGCATATAGGAGGCAGCTAACTGATGATTCTCTCTCATCATTGATGTTTCTGTCTCTCTCTTCCTTCCTCTCTCTCTAAAATCGATAGAAACATATTTTTTAAAAAAGAAACATCAATGAAAGAAAAATATAAACATCCACTCTCTCTATAAAGCAATGGAAAAATATCCTCGGGTGAGGATTAACCAAAAAAAGGAAAGAAAGTACTTTACTTTGTGCCTGGTACATATAAGGAATCAACTCAGGAAACATTCATTTTCTCTTTTTTTTTTTTTTTTGCCACATCTAGTTCTCTTTGTGTTGTGTTTTAAGTGTTATATCTGTTTCTTGAAGCTTTTTGTCAATATTCTCACACATACATTTGGTAAGTGAGTAGAGGAAAAAGAATTCTATGTACAGTTAAGCATTATGGAGAACAGCAGCCCAAGGATGATGGTTTGGCTGAATCTCATCCTGGAGGTAAACACGTGTTTAGCCCTAACAGATTTGGCTCAGTGGATAGAGCGTCGGCCTGTGGACTGAAGGGTCCCAGGTTCGATTCCAGTCAAGGGCATGTACCTTGGTTGTGGGCACATCCCCAGTGGGGGCTGTGCAGGAGGCAACTGATCAATGTTTCTCTCTCATCGATCTAACCCTCTATCCCTCTCCCTTCCTCTCTGAAAAAAATCAATAAAAAAAATATATATTTTTTAAAAAAGAAGTGTTTACTCATGAGTCCCTAGGGTAAATACATTAGTATTGTGAAGTTTGATTTCAAAAACTTTAATTGAGGTTTAGTTTACACATAAGTTTTTAAGTGTACAATTCAGTGAGTTTTGAAAATTGTATATACTCATGTAACCACCTCTCCAATTAAGATAAAGAAAAAAACACTTCCATTACCCTGGCCCCCTCACTGAAATTGATTTTAACACTTTTATTTAATTGGACCTCTTACATTTACTGCTAATACTGAGACTCAAATAGATTGTTCTGGTATTTGTAGTATAATGGTTGAATGCTTATTATTGTATTTTATTTGGGATCCAGAATTTTCTTGAGCATTTAAAAAACATATTGATTTCAGAGCAGAAGGGAGCGGGGGAGAGAGATAGAAACATCAATGATGAGAGAGAATCATTGATCGGCTGCCGCTTGCACGCCCCACACTGGGGATCGAGCCCACAACTCTGGCATGTGCCCTTGACTGGGATCGAACCTGGGACCCTTCAGTCCACAGGCCGACGCTCTGTCTACTGAGCCAAACTAGTTAGGGCTTGAGCATTTTTTATACAAAGCATAATTATTTTTTTAACTCCTGTGTTTTGAGATTTCCCTCCACTCTTTACTGGCTGTTTTTCATGGACTCATTTATGGTGTTTTTTCAATTTTTTCAAGGTCTTGTTCAGAAGGCTAAAAAAGCAAAGAACAGGCTGTTAAAACGAGAAGGAGATGACCGAGCAGAGTCAGGGACCCAAGGATATGAGTCTTTCAGTTATGGAGGGGTTGATCCTTACATGTGGGAACCCCAGGAGCTTGGTAAGAAATTCTCTTCATTCATTCAGCAAATGTTTATTGAGCATCTCCATGTTCTTGGTAATGTCTTAAGAGTTGGCTGAGGAGGCATCAGCAAACCAGAATGGTCTAAGCTTCTTGTGGACCTTATGTCTAGTGCGGTGAGAGGGAGAAAATGGAAAAGAATGAGCTGAGCACCTGCCTTGTGTTAGGCATTGCATTAAATGCTTCCCATGGGTGCTCTCATTTAACACTCATTGCACCCCTGGGGCACCTGCCCAGGATCAGACACTGGGGTAGGGATCCAGGTCTGTGACATCAACCCAGGCACAGATTCCATTGACTGGACTGTCTCCTCTCACATAGGACATTACCTGCCTACTGAGAGGCACTGGTTTGCACAATTAATTTTCTGAAACACATAATTATGGTACCATATTTATTTCTAAAATAATTATCTTTTTTGAGGTGATGAAAATATTCTAAAATATATTTTGGTAATGGTGGCACAACTCTGAATATACTAAAAACAATTGAATTTGTACACTTTAAATGGTGAATTGTATGTATGTGACTAATATCTCAATAAAACTGTTACCAAAAAGATCATGCTGTACAGAGTTGAACTAGCTAATCTTACATGTGCTTTATTATATTTTCATATTCATTATCTTGTTCACCTTTCACCCAAAGCCTTGTGAGATAGAATGCATAGTGACATTCATTCCCACTTATATTTGAGGAAACAGGCTCTAAAAAGAGAAATACTTATTCAGGGTCATTTATCATATTCTTATAGTGCCACTACAGAATGTGTCTTTTTGAATGAAGGAAGTTCTAGAACTGCACTGTCCTATGATAGCCACTAACTATATGTAGCTATTGAAATTTAAAATTAAATAAAATTAAAAGTGAGTTTTCCAGCCATATACTAGCCACATTTCAGATGCTCAATCTCCACATGTGGCTAGTGGCTACCATATTGGAAAGTAGGAACATTTTCATCAAGGCAGGAGAAAATGGCTTTAAAAATAATACATGTAATTATGAGTTACATCTGAAAGCCAATTAGAAACATGAAAGAGAAATTTCAGGTATGTGAATTATTATTAGCTTTTTAAAAAATGTTTTGTATTGACTTTAGAGAGGAAAGGAAAGAGAGAGAGAGAAACATCAATTGGCTGCCTTCTGCATGCCCCATTCTGGGGACCGAGCCCACAACCCCAGGTATGTGCCATGACTGGAAATTGAACCTGCGACCTCTCAGTACATGGGAGAGCATTCAAACAACTGAGCCATACTGGCCAGGGCCTTATTAGCTTTTTTGATAACTTATTTCATGATTGCTAATGTTAAATTATCGGGGTGATTTTCTGAATAACTTGCCTGTTTCAATAGCTGAAGGAAGTCACAAATTTTGGGAAGGTCAAGCAAATGGCAAATTTTAGAAGTTAATATTTACAGTCACCCCTAAGAACACGAAAGTAAATTTTAGAGTATGGTTAAAGAAGAAAAGATACATGGATGCTTTCCTAGTTTTAAAATTTTTAGTAGGACTCTAAAATCCTAGATTTTTTACTTGTTTTTAAAATTTATTGAGGATAAGCAGCAAGGTAGAGAGGCTTCCTCAGAGAAATGACAAGTCATATATCTCCCACCTCCTCTCCTTCTAGGTGCTGTGAGAAGCCATCTTTCAGACTTTAAAAAACACCGAGCTGCCAGGATTGACCACTATGTTGTTGAAGTCAATAAATTAATAATCAGGTTGGAAAAGGTAAATTTTGCTGTTTTAAAACACCCTTTTTCTGCAAGAATATATTTTTGGGGGCGGGGGGAATTACATTTCTGCAGCATGTGTTATATAGATTGTATATATTGGGTGCTGGCAGTATCTGATGTTGGCAGAGAAATGCCTCACCTAGAGAGGTACAGAGAATGTGGGGGACAATTCTCGCCTGCCTGGTTTTACTGAAGGGAATAGCCCAGGTTGGACAGACTTGCCACATAGCCAGTTTCCCTTTTCCTTCCTATGAACCCACTTGGCTACTGCAAAACCTTTCTGTCTTCAGATTCTTTCCTCTTCCTCTCTAAAGAAGCCTCTCGACTTTGCATAATCACACACTGGAGCATAGTGTGTGATATCATTTCTTGGCAAACGGAGGAGCTGGTGACTAGGTCTCTGAGGAGAACTTGGTGTTGAAACATCTTGGCTAGGCCTTTTGTTCTCTGGTATGACTGCGTGTTCCACGCCACGATCACTCTATTTTACTTTGACCCTAGAAATGCTTGTTGTATATAAGCTGGATTGTGTGGTGGGCATGGCAGCAAACACCGGTACAGTTTTTTTCGCTTTTTAAATTTAATCCTCTCCTGAGGATATGCTTATTGATTTTTAAAGAGAAGGGAAGAGAGAGAGAAACATCGATGTGAGAGAGGAACATCTTATTGGTTACCTTCCCGTATGCACCCCAACTGGGAATTGAACTTGCAACCCAGGTATGTGCCCTGAGGGAAATAATGTGGCTAGTTTAGTTGTCCAGTAGGATTGTGGAGAATCAGGAGTTCTCCATTGCTTTCAGGAGCCACCCCCGTCACATCTTTGCCTACCCCTGGTTAAGAGTTAAAGGGCTAACTGACAATAAAGAGATTGGAAGTGGGTGATAGAAAGGGAGGTGCCTTCTAGATTATCCCATGTGAAATTGCTTGTGACTTTGTGGGACTGGAGATGAGAGGTGAGACTTGAGAAATGCAGATATGGTCATTTCCGCTTAATGCCTCATGCCTGTGGAAAGTGTATCCATCACCTGATAATTACATTTGGCACTATTTTCTCCTTGTCAGCTCACTGCATTTGACAGAACGAATGCGGAGTCAGCTAAGATCCGAGGTAACTCTAAGAACTTTGCTCACATTTATTCTATTTTTCTTTCTCCCTGACCAACTTTCTTTTTAAAATGGCTTTTTTATTTGTTTGGTTTTTGTTTTGTTCTTCTCAAAGCAATAGAAAAGTCTGTGGTGCCTTGGGTCAACGACCAGGATGTCCCTTTTTGTCCAGACTGTGGGAATAAGTTTAGCATCCGTAACCGCCGCCACCACTGCCGGCTCTGCGGGTCTATAATGTGCAAGAAATGTATGGAGCTCATCAGCCTTCCCTTGGCAAGTAGGTAACATGGCAGCGGGACCCTAGACCCTAATCTCCTCCTGAGACTAGCTTGTTTGTTAATCACTACAGGGTGATTTTTGAACTTTTTTGTTTAAATTAGTGGTGTTTGGAATCTTTATTCATGCACCTGTTGATTCCATGAAGCCCAGAACAGGGTGGGCACTGTGCTAGGGGCCAGGGATGCAGTGGTCTACAACAGGGGTTAGCAAACTGTTTTTGTAAAGTTCAGATAGTAAATATTTTAGATTTTGTGGGCTACAAATGGTCTCTGTGACATTTCTTCTTTTTTCAAACAACTTTTTAAAAATGTAAAAATTATACTTAGCTCAAGGGTCATACAAAAACAGGCTGGACTTGGCTTATAAGTCATGTTTGCCCACCTCTGGTCTATAAGGCATTGTTCATTCCCCCAAGAAGTTCAGCATCTAGCAGGGGATATAGACTCACAAACAGATACAGATAGTCCTTGGGTTATGTCGGACTCGACATACGTCATATCGTGGTTACGTCGCCATCTCCCATTTATTTATAAAAAAGTTCCGTCGTTTCGATATATGTACATATGTGCTTTATGTTTTTTATTATTTATTTACCATAAGTAAAGGTCAGGAATTGTTATCTTTTAAATTTTTGTTACTGTTTCACTTCATTACTGCTGTGTATGTGCTCCATGTGAGTGACGTAGGTGCTTAAGGAGGTGGGTTCCGACTTACAGCGAAAATCGCATTACGTCACGCCGTAGGAATGGGTCTCCTACGTAACCTGAGGAAACAGTAATAAAAAGCATGTATGTACATATGTCGAAATGACAGAAATTTTTTTTTTTTTTTTATAATAAACTAGAGGCCCGTTGCACGAAGAGATTCGTGCAATAGGCCTTCCTTCCCTTGGCTTCTAGCACCGGTTTTCTTCTGACACCCGGGACCCAGGCCTTCGTTCCGGTCAGAGTCTACCTTCTTCATCTTCACTGCAGACTCCGGCCGGAGTCTGCCATCTTCGTCTTCGCTGCAGATTCCAGCTGGAGTCTCCATCTTGTCTTTGCTGCTTCGCTGCAGACTCTGGCCTGAGTCTGCCATCTTCATCTTCACTGCTTCGCTGCTTCGCTGCAGACTCTGCCATCTTCGTCTTGGCTGCAGACTTTGGCCAGAGTCTGCTGTCTTTGCTGCAGACTCCGGAGTCTGCAGTCTTGTCTTCGCTGCAGCACTCCGCTCCTGTAGATCCCTTTGCCCCATTGCCCTCCCTCTTATAGCATGCGTCCTGCCCCGCCTGGCCACTCTGCGCTTGGAGCAGCGGGAGGCTGCCATCTTTGGATTTCTAATTTGCATACTCACTCTGATTGGCTGTGGGCGTTGCGGAGGTACGGTCAATTTACATTTTTGTCTATTATTAGGTAAGATGGGAGATGGAGATGTAACCATGAAACGACGTACGTCAAGTCCGACGTTACCCAAGGACTGTCTGTAATTGCTTTACAAGAGATAAGTACGATGAGAGAAGTTGCAACAGGCACTCAGGAGAGCTGACCAAATCTTTATCAGCTCTGCTTAGAAGTGGCAGATGAGGTGCTGAGAGGAGACTGTAGGAGACGGTCTTGAAAAATGAGCAGCAGACTAATCCTTTTCTTTGAGATAAAAGTCACAAATGGTCATTGTCATATAGAACAAACTGTAATGCCTTAATACAAGAGACACAGTGTTGTGGAGGCTGGGGAGCGTGAGAGCATGGCTACTCAGGGTCAGAAGGTGATGTTCAAGAGGAGCCTTAAAATGACTAGGATTGCAAAGAGATGGGGCAGGAGGACATCCTGGGTAAACAGCAGAACCAAAGGCATGGAATTTGGAAAGGCCCTGTGGAAGGTTAATGGATAAGCAAACAGAATATTTGGGGGAGTGTGGAAGACATATTTGAGAATCATGGGAATGAAGCTACAAAGGTTAGGTGGAACCAGATGTCCAGAACTCTGAATCTCAGCTGGTTAAAAGTTGCTCGAGATGATCTTATGGGCTTCTGGCAATTTTGGGACATTCGGGTGGTTTTGCAACCCTGGAGAGTTCCGCTGACCTTGCATGTGCTGTTGGCTATGGAGCGTCTGGACAACATGGGCAGAAGCTTCCTCTGCCAAGCTCTGACATCCACAAGCACACATTACCTTGATACTTCCCCTTTCTCCTTGAGACCGACTCCCTGTCTCACCTGAGACTTTATAAGCTCACTATTGGACACTATTCACCTCTCTCCTTGGGTTAATTAACCAACGTTTACTGGGCAGCTGCTATGAATTGGCCCTGTAGTATATGTAGGGATATAAGTATGAATAAGTCATTTCTACCCTGAAAGTCTCACAGATTCCTAAGGCAGCTCGGGGGTGTACATAGACCAGTCACACAGGGAGAAAAGTGGAAAGTTCTCCATGAGGGACAACATGGTAAGAACTATAGGAAAGGCAGATCATTTTTGCCTTGAGGAATAGGGGAGGGCTTCCTGGAGGACATGCCATTTGAGCTGAGCTTTGGAAGATGTAGGATTCAGGTGTTTGGGAGTGGGGAAGGCTGTCAGGATAGTCCAGGAAGAATGTGGGTTGTGTCTGAGGCGTGACAAATGGAGGGGGCAGTAGGAGGTAAGGCTCTTGAGCCGCGGTTTGCCGCTCTGTTGACTAATGAGTTTGCCGACCACTGGGCTAGGCTAGCGGTGGGCCTTAGAACCTCAAAGACAGACTAGGTTGTCTGGCTCTTTCCTGGATGGCAATGGGAGTCCCTCCCGCCACAGAACCTGACCCCAGGGAGGCAGAGATGTGGGTACTTCTTGCTCATAGGCAGAGCCTGCCTTTACCTCGCCAGCAGCATGGACTCCCCTCCTGTCGTGGGCAGTGGAGTGATTGGAGGCTTCAGGCTCACTGCTGCCTGTTCTGTGTTGTGCTTTACAGATAAGCTCACCAGTGCCAGCAAGGATTCCCTGAGCTCCCACACGAGCCCTAGCCAGTCACCCAACAGTGTCCATGGCTCTCGCCGGGGCAGCATCAGCAGTGTGAGCAGTGTGAGCTCCGTCCTGGATGAGAAGGATGATGACCGGATCCGCTGCTGTACCCATTGCAAGGGCACGCTGCTCAAGAGAGAGCAGCAGATTGACGAGAAGGAGCACATCCCCGACATTGTGAAGCTCTATGAGGTGACTGGCTGAGTGCAGTCCTGGGGCTGACTCAAGAGGCAGATTTGGCTGTTCATTGCATCCATGCCTGCAGATTTGGGAGGATGATTTGGAAAGTTATTCCTTTGACTCATTTTTAGTTTCTGCTAAAGGGCCGTGGCATTTCCTAACTAGGGCCCTGGGTGAGTCATAGACTCATCCTGGGTGTGTTGCCACAAACTTGTTCCCTCACTTTCTTGCCTTTTGAAAACAGGTTAGAGGCTTTGGTGGCCCAGGGACAAGAGGAGAAAGGATTGTTGCCATGTGGTGTGGACAGGTTCTGTGAGTGAGGGTAGAAGCTGGAGCTGGTGGTGAACAGTGGGCCAGAAGAGTCCTGTGATACTCACTTGGGATCTTCAGGCTTAGAGCTTCCCCATTTAAGTCCATTCACATGCCTCAGTTCTAGAACACCTTTAGTAGATGCTACTTTGAGAGGAACATAGTGTAGTACAAAAACATGGGATTTAGTGTCAGAGAGGCTGGCCTCCCAATGGCCAGGTGAGACCTGCAAGCTGAGGAGGTAGGTAGGGAGGTGGGAAGAGAGGGGGAGGAGGAGATGAGCCCTGGCAGAGGAAGCAATTCATGCAGAACTCTGAGCAGAGGAAAAGTGTTTATTTATCTGATGATCACTGAATGGTCCCTGTTAGCAGCTCTGCAGGTTATAATGGTGGTGTTTCTGGAATCACCATGAAAATATTCAAGTTACTAAAAATGGTGTTAATTAAACCCTATGCTGAGCTGCAGGTGCAGCCATTATCCATCCTTTATGTGGAGTTCATGACCTGATAACTCATTTTGTAAATTGCCACTGTGCTTTTTGCTTCTGTCTTTTTTGCAGTAAGCCTTGGCGATGCCTTGTGCTGGTGTCTTCCCTTGGCAGAGAAATTCTAACTAATTCAACTAATTTAGAAATTCCAACTAAAAAGCAACTAATTCTTTTTCTCTGCCTCCGTAAACTTTGGCTTGTGTCTTGGAAGGCCTTGTTCCTCTTTCCTTCCTGCAAGATTTTCTGCTTGTAAAGTAGGTCTGTAACTCAGGAAATTGATAACAGTAAAAAGAAACTAACAAACAAACAAAAAAACAACACAAAAAATGCACTATCTGCATTTTTATATTTTAGAAAACTGTACAGTTTAAATATATCTTTGTTGATGCAGCATAACTTCTGGGTAGGCTTTTCTGTTCCCTGAGCACCACTTACTCTTCTTTTTTGTTCTTAGAAACTACAACTTTGCATGGAGAAAGTTGACCAAAAAGCTCCTGAATACATCAGGATGGCAGCATCATTAAAGTAAGCTATTCCTCTCTGTTTTTCTGAACCAGTGCTGACTCGTTTTAGGCATTTTAGGTCAAATCTTTAGTAGCCGAAAGAAAAATCTTAACTCTGGCTGTGCTTTTCTTCTGTGACCGACTGCAGAGAATCTTTGTCATGTCTCTTTCCATGTGGCACTGTCACAGTCCTCTGTAGCCATGTTGAGGGGACCCCAGCTACTCTGATTGAGCAAGTTGGGGAAGGGCCTCAGACGATAGCCACCACTGCCAAGTGCAGCATCTGGAGGTGAGCAAGAGCAGTGTGTCTCCTGCTCATACCTGGGTAGATGCCACTTCAGGGTAACACTGAGGTATCAGGGCTTAGAGCAGGCATTTCCTTTAGAGCAGGGGTTGGCAAATGCCACCCCATAAGCCAAATCTAGCTAGCCATCTGCTGCTGCTGCTTTTGTTCTTGTTAATCCTCACCTAAAGATAGTTTTCCCTTGCTTTTAGCTAAAGTTGAAGGGAGGGAGAGAGGGAACATCGATGTGAGGGAGACATGTGGATTGGTTGCCTTCCACATGCACCCCAACTGGGGCGGGGAATGAACCTGTAACCGAGGTACATGCCCTTGTCTGGAATTGAACCCATAATCCTTCAGTGTGTGGCCGACACTCTAAACACTGAGAAACACTAGCCAGGTCTAATTCTTTTTTTATTTTTTAATGAAGATAAAATTCACATACCATAAAGTTCACTCTTTTAAAATGTACAGGTCAGTAGTTTTTAGTATATTCACAAACATCACCACTGCATTAATTTTCAAACATTTTTGCCCTGCCCTGACTGGTTTGGCTCAGTGGATAAAGCATTGGCCTGTGGACTGAAGAGTCCCGGGTTCGATTCCAGTCAAGGGCACATGCCCAGGTTGCAAGTTAGATTCCCAGTAGGGGGCGTGTAGGAGGCAGCCAGTCAGTGATTCTCTCTCATCATTGATATTTCTATCTCTCTACCTCTCCCTTCCTCTCTGAAATCAATAAAAATATATTAAAAAAACCCCACATTTTTGCTCTGGTTGGTGTGGCTTAGTTGGTTGAGCATTATTCTGTGCACCAGAAGGTCACTGGTTCAATTCTTGGTCAGGGTAAATGCCCAGGTTGCCAGTTTGGTCCCCAGTTGGGATGCATACAGCAGGCAACCTATTGATGTTTCTCACATTGATGTTTCTCTCTCTCACTCTTCTTCCTTCCTTGTTCTAAAGTCAATATAAAAAAAATTTTTTTTCAGCATCCTGATAAGAAACTCCCTACTCATTAGCAGTCATAGCTCATTCCCCCTCTCCCTTTATGGAAAAATTTGCTGACTTTTTCTTTAGAGCTTTGCTCCTTCTGAAGGGAAGTGATGTGTGAGCTAGAATGTGAGGTGCTACTACTAAGTCAGATCCCAGCAGTGTTTTCCCAGCCTTCAGAAGAAAAAATTATGGTAGTCAGTGTTTTCAGTTTGAGGATTGTCTGCCTTTGTCTTAAGTCTCTGTTGCCACCTGTCATTTTTGTAGTGATGCATGTAGGATTAGATGTGCTTTGTTTAGAACAAACCTATATTTTTATTTGGACATATACAGTGGCAATACTGTATAGTGGTTTCAAAAAACAAAGGGTGTCAGTGACCTTTATGATGTTAGTGACCATGTTCTAAGCTCATTGTGGATTTTATATATAAAGAAAATTAACTTTTTTGTTTGTACAGTCCTTAAAGAGTTTCCTGACTCTTGAGTTTGTAAATCTTTGACTTACAAAACATGAAAGACTAAATCCAGTTGTTTTGTGGCAAAAACACCCCTTCTTTTACATCTCTTCCTGACTCTGCTGTTGTGTTGGTTCTCTTCTTCCCTTCCCTGTTCTTTCCTCAATGTTTCCCAGCCCACAGGGAAGAGAATAGCAAAAAGGTAGGGAAACCATTGTAGGCCCTGTCCCAGTTTCCCTCCATCCTAGCAACTAGGTGTCTGCAGCCCCTGGCAGCAGACAGTGGGAGAGGAGCAAATCCTATTTCTTGAGCCCTCTCAGCCACCACTGTCCTATGGTCCCTTCCTCCTCATATTTGTACCTCTTAGACCCCAATTTTCCTCTTTCCATTCCTTAGCCTAGAGCACTGGTTCTAAAGAACAGCAGGGAAATGAGCAAGAATTTCAGTCTGCCCTCTCTGTGAGCAGGTTGGAAGAAGAACCCCAGGTGATTCTGACATATACCTCCCCCAAATGGAAAGTTCTTGGCGTGGAGAATCTTTTTCCCCCTAAAGCTTTCTGGAATCAGCACCCCTCCTGTATCACTGCCTATTGGTTTGACATTAGAGCAGGACTGTTTCTACATGGACATCAGCAAGGAGAGCTGTGTTCCTGGAAGTCTGATCTGGCACTCATTGTTTTCCTCATGAAATTGTTACCGACAGACTCCTCTCCCTGAGTTCAGTTGGTTTTTGCTTTGTGCCTCAGACACAATTGTGGTTCATGGGCCTCCCTAGCCAGGTGGGAGCTACCATTGCTAAGGGCATTTCCAAATGTCTAACTCCTACTCCTTCCTCTTAGCAAGGCTGGTTCTAAAGGGCTTTACATGCATTTCATTCTCTTACTCTTTCATTCAGTGGATAGTCATTAAGCACTAGCTCTGTTCCTAGCACTAATCTAGGTGCTGGGGCTGCAGCAATGAGCAGAACAGCAATGTCCACGTTTGTGGAGCTTCATTTTTGTGGGAGCACAGGCCTTATCCAAGTGAACGAAGAAGGAACAGGATAACTCCAGATGTGATCGTTGCTCTGAGGGAAATGCAGTTGGTTGACATAATTGCAACCAGGGGAAGTGATTTCAGATTTGGGCCAGCCTTGTTATTTTCCACATGACTTGGAGATATTGAAATAAAGCATAGGTCTTCTCAATTCTAGCCCAGTGTTGTTTTTTTTTTTTTGCAAACTAAGTAGTAAAAGATAATGGAACAATCTTACTGAGTCCTCACATTACAGCACACACCAATATTTTTCCAGCTAAGACTGTTTTATAGATGGTAAAATAGGTAAGCACAGCAGTCCTTTCTGCTTATTTAACTTAAATTGCTGCTGCTTCAGAAGCGGGGTTGAGTGGCCAATGCTCAGGATGGATTAATAGCTGCAAGATCTGCCCTAACCGGTTTGGCTCAGTGGATAGAGCGTCGGCCTATGGACTCAAGGGTCCCAGGTTCGATTCCAGTCAAGGGCATGTACCTTGGTTGCGGGCACATCCCCAGTAGGGGGTGTGCAGGAGGCAGCTGATCGATGTTTCTGTCTCATCGATGTTTCTAACTCTCTATCCCTCTCCCTTCCTCTCTGTAAAAAATCAATAAAATATATTAAAAAAAAATAGCTGCAAGATATACTGAAATGTTTCTCTTCTCAGTAAACACTGATTAAGCTTGATCCATGTGCTAGTTACTGAGGACATAAAAATGAAAAGCTACAATCACAGCACTTGGAATTTAAAAGTCTGGTGGGGGTGACAGATTTTTAAATGATCAATTCTAAGACCACAAAGTAACTGCTGTTGTTTCTCTGAGACTGGAGTTAAACCACTTCTGGCCTTCCCTGTTGTCCCTTGCTCCACCCTGGACAGAGTTCCTCCTTTTCCCCCTTCTGGATTTGGAGTCAAGGTGCTTTTCTCATGTAGGGAGCAGTTGTTCTTGAGACCCAAGAGCATGGGGCAATTGATACAATGCTGGGCTGCATATTGCTATTGGGGAATCCCTTGATCAGCTTTCCAGTTGTTCTGTTGTGTCTGGGTAGCCTTTGAGTGAGAAAAGCCAAGTGTTTTCTGCTCTGATGTAGTATAACCAATTCATTTAGTAAACAATTTTATGCATGTTATTAGATATAGTGAAATTGGTTAGGGGAAATTGGCCAAAGAAGGTTAAGTTGCATTTATTTTGGTGATGAGTTTAAGAGCTGGTCCTCGAGGCCTGTGGTGTTTGCAAACTTTTGTACTATATTATGTACAAAAGTCTGAAATGCCACTTGGAGAGAATTAACTGTGTGTCCCTTTGTGAGGCCTTAAACCTTTAGAGTCCTCTTAGGCTATACTCTCTAGTCTAGTGGTCGTCAACCGGTGGTCTGCGGACCACTGGTGGTCTGTGAGGTCCGAAAGGTTGGTGACTGCTGCTGTAGTCAGTGCGATGAAATGTAGAATGGCTTTAAGTAGTATGATATTTGCTAGCAAATTGAAATAGAAATTCCAAGTGAATTCATTTTCTCAACTTTGAAGCATGGACAATTAATGATTATGCCATTAACATTTTGTTCTTGAAGAAAGTAAGTGTTCAAATTCTAATTAATATACATTTACTTAATTCATACATGTTGGAGACCTTTGTTTTTCAGTCATTTTAAATGATGTTGAAAAATTGTTCAGTGAGTATCTATATATATAAAAGCCTAGGCAACCGTTATGACCAAATGACTGGAGTGACTGGTCGACCAGTTGCTATGATGCGCACTGACCACCGGGGACAGACGCTCAACACAGGAGCTGCCTCCTGGTGGTCAATGCGCTCCCACAGCCAACCTCCAGAGGCCCCTCCCCCTGGCCGGCTGGCCCCCATCGGCCCCTGGTGCTAAACCATTTGTAGAGACCTGCTTCTGGGTCGGGGTTTCGTAGATAGAGAGCAGCTCCCTCGCTGCAACCTATTGAAAGTCAACACTTGACACAAGGGTTTGTCTCGCTCCCATCCTCTCTCTTCCCTAGGGGCCGCCCGCCCACCGTGGTGGTGGTGTGGCAGCGAGGGAAGGAGGAGGGGAGAAGGTGGGGAACCGCACGGTGGTGGGGTGCCAACAGCGGCATTGGTGTCCGTTTCTTCTGCGCCTGACCCAGCGACTGTCACGTCCTCTTCTGACCCTGCCGGGGCCTTTGGGCCCGGGCTAGGACGGGGAGCCAGGGGTGGGTGGTGGTGGACTCAGCCCCTTTCCCAGGGGGGCTAAGGGCCGGCTTCCTCCTTGGGGCTGGTGGCCAACCTCCCTCAGTCCTTCCCGCAGCCAGCCAACCTCCCGCGGTACCTCCCGTGGCCGGCCAACCTCCTGCGGTCCTTCCCCATCCCTCATGCATGAATTCATGCACCAGGCCTCTAGTCTCTCTATGTATAAAAGGCTAATATGCAAAGTGTCCCCTCGAGAGTTCGACTGGGAGAACAGAAATTCAGTTGCTCGCTATTATGTGTGCTGACCACCAGGGGGCAACGTGGAACATGGCAGGCTACCAGTGGTGGTGGCGGGGTGCTGAGGGAGTGAGGGAAGGAGGAGGTGGGAGAACCGCCACCACGCAGGTGGCAAGGGAAGGAGGAGGCGGGGAGGTGGAGGGAACCGTGTGGTGGCGTGCGGGTGGCAAGGGAAGAAGGAGGCAGGGGGAACCGCATGGTGGCATGTGGGTGGCAAGGGAAGGAGGAGGTGGGGAGGCAGGGAACCTGATCAGCCCTGATCGCTGGCCAGGCCTGGGGACCCTACCCGTGCATGAATTTTTGTGCACCGGGCCTCTAGTATAAGCCATAAAAACAATTGATAATGTTACATTAAACTCAGTTAATGTAACAGATTCAGTAGTCAGTAAGCTAATTTAGCTTTTCAAAGATATGTTGTATCTAAATTATATGAAAGCCCAATTTATCTTAATGCAATTAAATATTGAATCATTCATGATAATTTTTCCACAGTAGAAATAAAATGACTCCTGGCTGTATATTTTCTGAAAATAAAAAATTTAAAAACCTAAAATAAAAATCTCTGATTTCTCCTTAGTGCTGGAGAGACAACCTATAGGCTGGAACATGCCAATGACCTTCGGGTAGAAGTGCAGAAAGTGTACGAGCTAATAGATGCTTTAAGGTAATGTTTGGTGATGTCTTACCTATTGCCTTGAGTAGAGGAGGTGCTATTTTAATGAGGTATTGGGTGGCTAGCAGACCTGAGCTTACCTGGAGTCCTGGTGACAGCAGTATTTGTAATGATGAGGCTGAGGAAGGTGTCAGCTTTGGCACTCAACACATCTCAGTAACGTTTTTTTAAAATATATTTTATTGATTTTTTTATAGAGAGGAAGGGAGAGGGATTGAGAGTTAGAAACATAGATGAAAGAGAAACATCGATCAGCTGCCTCCTGCATGCTTCCTACTGGGAATGTGCCCTCAACCAAGGTACATGCCCTTGACTGGAATTGAACCTGGGACCCTTGAGTCTGCAGGCCGATGCTCTATCCACTGAGCCAAACTGGTTAGGGCTCAGTAACTTTTGGATAAGGATTTCTAGTATTCAGTATTATTATAAAGGAATGCGAGTTTATTGAACACCAGCTGTGTGCCAGGAAATATCACTGGATATTTTTATAGAGTGCAACTCATTTTTTCTATCAAAGTTACCCTGTGAAGTAGGGATTAACATCCGCATTTTATCGGTGAGAAAATGCACCACAGCTAGCAAAAGTGGTGGAGCCAGGATTGAAACCCATATTCTTTCTTCAAGTCAACAGCTACGTTTTAACTGTGGACTGGATGTTGGGGTTAAATCAGCCCTTAGCAGTGTAGGAAGTACACTGACTCAGGGAAAGAATTGTTTATCCGTACATGCAGGACTGGCTACATAATTTGTGGGGCCTAGTGCAAAATGAAAATGTAAGTTCCTTTTTCAAAATTGTAAGAATTTGAAGACACTGACAGCAGAATATTAAGCCAAGTACGGGGCTCTTCTAAGCACCAGACCCATGTGTGGTTGCTCATGTCACTCACCCTTGAAGCTGCCTCTGCACCCATGGTCAGTCCCTCAATGGCCAAGTGTTTGTCATGTACCCTGTGCTGTGTTAGGGGCCTTGGATACAGCCAAAGGGTAAGAAACGGGCTTTGCCTTCAAGGACACTTCAGTGGAGTCTCTAATCTGTCTCCTCCACAAATCTTCCCAGCATGCAAGCCTGGCAACTCAGAGACTTTGTTTCTGAGGCTGACAGCGCTTGTTACATTGATGTGTTTGTTCCAATTCAGTAAGAAGATCTTAACCTTAGGCTTGAACCAGGACCCTCCACCACATCCAAACACTTTGCGGCTGCAGAGGATGATCAGATACTCGGCTACACTTTTTGTGCAGGTAAAGCCATCCTGGGGTGGCAGAAACATTGCACTTGCCTCCCCTGCTCTTCTACCATTCAGGAGGCAGACCAAGCCAATGGCTTGTTCATTTCCTATTTGCACATTGATTATTTTTTAAGATTATAAATGCATTATGCCACATTTTGAGAAAAATCTGGATTTCAAAGAAAAGTAAAAACTACTTTTATTTCTAATGTCCCCAATACCACCACCCATTATTCTGGTACATATATATGTGTATATATATATATATATTTTTTCCATTTACATTTATAATATAAATTGTTACAATTAGTGTATATTTGCACTTTTGTGTCTTCTCTTTTTATCACTGAATTTTATATGATAGTACTTTTTTACATGGTCCTCAAAGAGCTATCATTTGAATACTGCTACAAAGTACTGCTTTGATATATATATACCATCCTTTATTTAACTATTCCCTTTTCATTGGACATTTGATAGACTTCCATTTTTTGCCATTATGAGTATTGCCTGATGGATATATGTGTGCGTAGTATTTCTTCCTTGGGATAAGATCCTAAGGGACTTTTCCTGGGTCATTGGGAGGAAACAGCTGATTGTTCAAGGGCAGACTGAAGTTGGGTGGTTAGATCTAAGTTGTTTCTACCTCAGAAAGCTCCTCAGAGAGTCACATTTAACCACCTTTGGTCTCCATGAAAGAGAAATTTAATAACGTTTCTATTGGGTTAGTTTTCCAACATTGTATTGCAGAGAATTAGGCCTTTCTCCTTTTGATTAGTGGCTATATTCCACAGTCATTTGGTGAGTGTCTGCTGTGTACCAGGCAATGTTCTAGGTGCTGGGTATCCTGCCATGAGCAAAAAGGCAACATTCCTGTTCTCACAAAGCATCTATTCCAGAAAGGGGGTTAGATGAGAAACAACTAAGACATATAGCTTACATTGGAAAGTGCTGTGGGCAAATTAAAAGCCTAGGAAGGGTGGCAGGAAGCGCAGGTGGAAGCTTACACATTGAGGCAGGGAGGGCAGGGAGAAGGCCTCATGGGGAAGGTGGATAACTGGGGTATCTGGTAGTGGTCATTTCATAAGGGACAGGCAGGCCCATTTGGAAGCTGACTCTCTGACCCATTTAGGGGTTTAGTCTTTTTTTACTACTGCTAATTAATGTGACTGTCCAAGGATGGAATGGCTTAGCCTAAATGGACTCTCACCACAAGGCTAAGGTTCATTAAAGGTTTAAGTGTAACATTGTCTATGAATCCCTATAGGAAAAGTTGCTTGGTTTGATGTCACTGCCAACCCAAGAACAGTTTGAGGAACTAAAGAAAAGGAAGGAAGAGATGGAAAGGAAGAAGATGTTAGAGAGACAGGTGAGTGAAGCTCAGGGATGCTGGCATCTTCCACTTTGGGGCTCTTTTGAGCACAGAGGCCTCCACATGCTCCGAAGAGGTCCTGTGCGGTTGTACATCAGAACTCTTGCTCTCTCTAGTTTCCATTTGTCTTCTGTTCTGTTCTGGCCTCACTCTCTAGACATCACAATTGTTTGTTTTTCTCTGCAAGTCCTATTTTCCTTTCAGAGGTGCTACTGGTTTTCTTCTGTCCAGAATACAATGGAGACTGGCTGTCCTCCCTCTATTACAGGTTGCAGAGGATCCACACACCAGCAAGTTCTTTGTAGAACACTTTGGAACATGCAATATTAAATTTAATACTGTGAGAGTTTCTAGTGTAGATGAGTGTGGATATTTCTCTCTTTTCCGCGTCCAGCGCGGCTAGAGTGCAATCCGGTTCCTGAGTAGGGCGGCTGGGGATTGAGAAAATGAAAGAAAGAGACCAACACAGAGATGGAAGGAAAAAGCTGGGGCTGGGTGAGAACGCTGTCCTCTGATGGAGAGACAGGGACCCGGAGCCAATACAGCGTGTTTATTTTATACAGCATAAAACAGGAAGTTTTACTAAAGGTCAAGACAAAGAAGGTTATATGCATTCTTGGGTGGGCCCGAGTCTTATTTATTCCTGGTGCTTGGCTAGATTTAAATAACAAAACCCACCCCCTGGCACCTGGGCTGAAGGTCAAGCTGACAACACTCCTGCCTCTGGCAAAACGTGTTTCCCTGACGTGGCTTTGCCAATGCCACTGGATTCAGCTGACAGTAATTAAATAAATGCCTATGTGCCTTCCCAGTCGCTCTCTACAGATGAGTGCTTTAAGACAAGTGTATGGCCAGTGAGTCTAAGATTGATAAAATTTTATCCCTTAGCTTACTGTTACTATTTTATTTTTGAGAATCAGGGTTTGTCCCTCCTCTCCCCCTGAAACGAAAGCATGGTTTGATTTTAGCAGTTCGCTTCTTAGTCCTGAAGGGGGCAGTTGGAGTCTCACGGGCACAGGAATAGTGAGAATGCAGAGGGCAGCTGATGGTGTGGCTGCTGATGGCCTGGTGACTGTGTTTTTTCTCTTTGGTTCTGATGTCTCCCTAGGCTTCCCTGGAATCCCAGCGAAGGCTTGAGGAAAGGCGGAGTGACCTGCCATCTCGTGCCAATGGGGAGGTGGTGTACCATCGAAGGGGCTCTGCCCCCTTGAGAAAGGCTGAGGGCTGGCTCCCACTGTCAGGAGGTCAGGGGCAGTGTGAAGACTTGGACCCCCTCCTCCAGCAGATCCACAACATCACATCATTTATCAGGCAGGCCAAGGCCGCAGGCCGGACAGACGAAGTGCGCACCCTGCAGGAGAACCTGCAGCAGTTGCAGGACGAGTATGACCAGCAGCAGACAGAGAAGGCCATCGAGCTGTCCCGCAAGCAGGCTGAGGAGGAGGACCTGCAGCGGGAACAGCTGCAGATGCTGTGTGAACGGGAGTGGGAGCGAGAAAGGGAGCAGTTCCAGGCGGCATCCTTGCACACACGGACCCGGTCCCTGGACTTCCGAGAAATCAGGCCTTTTCAGCTGGAGCCCAGCACAGAGCCTTGCACCCCCCTTGCTCATGCTTTGGATCTGGGTTCTTCCCCAGTTCAGAGCAGTGCTACTCCCAAGACCCCTTCACCCAGCTCTGCTCTTGAGCCTATCAGAGTGTGGTCTGGGCCCGCAGCCCTTGGCCAGGAATTCTTCCCCCAGAGCACCAGGTCACAGCAACGCGAGGTACCCTCCCTAAATCCCTTTGATGAGGAAGACTCCTCCAGCCCTGCAGCAGAGGGCCCTACCAGCCCTCGTGCTGCAGAGCCTTCCTTTGGCCCTCCATCCCGCATCCTCAAAGAGTACAATCCCTTTGAGGAAGACGAGGAAGAGGTGGCAGCGGCAGGGAATCCCTTCACTAACGCCAGCAGCCCAGCACCCAACCCCTTCAATGAGGAAGATGAGCGTCCTCACCAGCGGCCCTCAAGCCCTCCTGTTCCTGGCAACCCCTTCGAGGAAGCCACCGGTACCAACCCCTTCGAGATGGACAGTGACAGTGGGCCAGAGGGCGAGGAGCCCATAGAGGAGGAGCTCCTCCTCCAGCAGATCGATAACATCAAGGCGTACATCTTTGATGCCAAGCAATGCGGTCGCCTGGATGAGGTGGAGGTACTGATAGAGAACCTGAGGGAGCTGAAGCGTACCCTGGCCAAACAGAAGGGGGGCTCTGACTGGCCACTGGGCAGGTAGAGCACCTTTGGGTCCAGGGGCCTGGCAGGAGCGGGTTGGTGGAATTGATGGGCAGGAGGAAGGATGAGAATTAAGATGCATACAGGTTAGGGGAGGAAATCTGCTATTTCATGCTGTGTACTTGGAGGTTTTTTCACTACAATTGAAAAATAAAATGGGAACTAGAACAGGAAGAATCAGCATTCATTTGCTGTTTTTCCTGGGCTTTTTTTTTTTTTTTTTTTAAATTGGGTTTTCCCTTTAGAAGGGACTTAACATTTTCACTACTGAGATATAACTAAATGCATTTCTGCTGGGTCCTGGTGTGCACCTCGTGGGTCCATTTGTCCTGCCTAGTCTTTGGTCATTATGAGTATTATAGAGCAGCCTTATATAGGGCCTCCGTTAGTGAAGACTGACAAGGTGGATTCCTTTAAACCGTGCTCGCCTCTGGCAGAAGCCTGACCCCGTTAGGCTGTGGGTTCCTTTCCCTGGATCTTCCTCTGCCCTGCTGGGTACATCCTGCCTGTGCAAAGGAAGGGGTCAGGAGATCCCAGCACTTTTTTTAAAGAGAGGGTGATGGGGATGAGGTTTCACCAGGGTGTGTTTCCCTCTCAGTTTAAGTTCTTGTTTGTCTCTTTTAGGAAGTTAAATTCCCGGTGCTGAGGTATCACTGTAGTCTGATCATGAGCTTTTTAGAAAATAGAAGTGGTTAACTTTTTGGTTGATCAAGGTCGTATTATTTGGGAAAAGAGTCTCCACCCAAATGTTGTCTGTTCTCTCTAACTACTGGAACAATTGTCTGACCCTGGAGAAACCTCCCGGAGCTTTGGCAAAATTACTTGTGCCTGGGGTTTTTTAGAGGCCTTGTCTGTAATTTAGGAATGGGTGATCAGGAGGCTTTTGTGGAACATTGTTGGATAGACGCTTCCCTAAGTCAAAAGGTAAATCAAAATAATTTCCAGGGCTGGTTGATCAGCTTTCTTCCCTTTTTGTTCATCCTGTCCTGACCTGGGACACTGGTGAGATTTTTCTTCCCAATGTGTTCAGCATTAAAAACTAAAATGTTTGAAGAAGCACAACCCAGGACCATTCTAGTAACACGGCAGTTCTTGAACTCTTCACCAACTAAGGACAAAAAGGGAAATTGTTAATTTAGCTCTGGTGCTTTGGTTTATGGGAACATAACCCTCAACTGACATCTGACATCATGATATCCAAGTGTGCTCGGCTCTGGGTAGAGTTCCTGTAATTATACTTGTTAATTAATGAACAATAACTGACCACTAGTCACTTTATACCCGTTAACTAACTCTGGGTTATACTCTCATTGGTTACTGATGTGAGAGCTAAACTTCATTTTGCTACATTCTGGGAAGACTCCTGTTGATCTTGGAAATGTTTGAAAAACATTGGGGTATAAAAATATTCTGTGTTTGTGTTGACACTATTTACATTTCTTTAGCACCTGCTGGATCTTTGGGTTGAATGAAAAGGGGGTGTATAGGGATGTGGGAATGGGGAGTCAGTGGAAGACTCTGCATTTGAGTTCTGTTCACAAAGGAACATGAGTGGGTTACTAACGTCAGCCAGTACCAATCTTGCTGGCATGGTAGTTATGGGAAGTTGGCATTCACGCATTTATAATGCTGCCTCATACAGGCGTCATTTCTCCCTTGAGGTCCACGCCCTTCATGCTGTTATTCTGGAGGCTTCATGGGTGGCTGTATGCTCCTCCCTGCTCAGTCTGTCATTTCTCTCTGACTGAAGAGGAGAAAGCTCTCTGCCAAAAAACCAGGTAGTTCGTAAATGCTGCCAAAGCTGCTTTACATCATAATCACTTTCCTTATGAGAATATATCTCTTTTAATTAGCTGCTTGTTTCAATTAAGACTAGTTTACTAAACATACCCTTTCTTTGAAATCAACCATAGGTAGCAATATGTAAGTAAGCATTGAGAACTACACATAGGAAACATTTTTAAAACAAACAAACAAACACAAACCCTCCCCCTCAAAAAACACTGAGTATCCTAAATCAAACTAAAACCCTCTGATATAATTGAATTCTTCTATGGCCATACTCTTCCATGAATTTAAAAAATATATATTTTATTATTTTTACAGAGAGGAAGGGAGAGGGATAGAGAGTTAGAAACATCCATCAGCTGCCTCCTGCACATTCCCTACTGGGGATGTGCCCACAACCAAGGTACATGCCCTTGACCGGAATCGAACCTGGGACCCTTTAGTCTGCAGGCCGATGCTCTATCCACTGAGCCAAACTGGTTAGGGCAGCTTACATGAATTATTTAATTTAATTCTTCCATGGCTCTCTTCTCCTATAATCATAGACATGATAGGAGTTAGAATTCACTATCCCTCAGCAGTACCATTTCCCAGAATTCACATAGGCATGCAGTTGGATTTACAGAGGTGGGTTAACATCAGGGAAAAGATGGCCTATGAATTATAATCACAACTTCAAGTTCTTGACTCATGTGGATATTTCACCTCCTGCAGTCCTTCATCAGAAAATGAGCAAGTTCTTGATATAGTGTTGGCAGATCTCCCAAAAACATCATATATGGGAGAGACTTTGGCTTTTTCCTTTTATGCCTTGTTTGTATTTTTTCCCTGTCTAATACACTAAGGATACTTATTCAATGTATTTGCAACTCAATGTGTTTTTGCTGTTCAGATACTGAAATGTACCTGGTCACCATGAGCCATGTGGTAGGTTGGACATTTGCCTAGTAAGCTTGGAACTCAAAGTGAGAAGCTGGTCTCTACCAGGTTAGAGTCTGTGGTAGCAGATTATGCTGGTCATCTGACAATGATGGAGATATTGATTTGCATGCACTGGGGCCTGGTATTGAAACCTTTTAAAAAAATAAAATAACAAATTTTAGTGGTTGGAGATGTGTATGTATGTGTGCATGTGTGTTGCATGAGAGTCACCAGATAACATACCTTCCCCACTTTCTTCATGACCCGAGTATCAGGAGATAGCCCTAGCTCCTGTTTTACCTGTCGGCTTAAGGCCTCCAGACAGAATCAAGGTCACTGGGCTCTCATTGGGGTAAATGTGAGTGTCAATTCTGCCCTCATCCCCAGTTACTCCTGCAGTGTTAATTAGATGAACCATTTTACACAAGCATAGTGTAAACCTTTGCAATCCTATTATCCCCATGGAAGAAACAGGCCTACCAAGGTTGAGGAACCTTTCCGCTGCCACTTGTGCCAGGCACTGCTACATATTCACACAGTCTGCATTTAGGTCTTCTAGCAGTCTTGTGAGGTACTTACTCGGGTATCATCTGACAAATGAAGAAACAGGTTGAAAGAGGTTCACCTGGCTGGGGTCGCACTGCCTGTCAGTGCTGGGATGAGGATTTAAAGCCTGGTCTGCCTGACCCACGTTGCCCTAAGTAGCAAGGGGGGTTTGATCTGGGTCAGGCACAGTGGGAATGCACAAGCATTGTGTCTGTCCCAAAGGTGGCAGGGATGGGCAGGTTACCTGGAGCTGCTGAGTGGGTTTCTGATACTGATATCACTTGAGCCTTTGACATGGAACTTTCTAAGACCTGTAAAGATTACTAAACCAGGAGGAAATAATAATTAGTGCTCACTGTGGGCCAGACAGAATGCTACATGTTATGCATGGATTAACTCACTTAATCTTCCCAACAACCTCTGTTTACAGATGAAAAAAATGAGTGTGGTGAGATTAAGCAAGCTCAGGGTTATACCACTGGGATTCCAGTCCAGGTCTGTGTGACTCCAAAACCCAAACTGTCCTGGCCTGCTTTGTCTGTGGACACTCATGTTTCTAACGTGGGATGGGGTATTTCATCCATAGGAAGTGTTCCCTGTGGACTTTTTTTTTTTTTTTTTTTTAATATATTTTATTGATTTTTTACAGAGAGGAAGAGAGGAAGGGAGAGGGATAGAGAGTCAGAAACATTGATGAGAGAGAAACATCGATCAGCTGCCTCCTGCACGCCCCCCACTGGGGACGTGCCTGCAACCAAGGTACATGCCCTTGACCGGAATCGAACCTGGGACCCTCGAGTCCGCAGGCCGACGCTCTATCCACTGAGCCAAACCGGTTTTGGCGCCCCCTGTGGACTTTAAGATCAAAAGCTCTCCTGCCTAAAACTCTTCAGTAGCCTAGCACAGTTTAAAAAATCCGTCACAACAAACTTCTGGTTTTAGCTCAGGCACACAAAGAGTTTGGAAGTTGTCATTCCTGCCCTTACAAGACAAAGCTGGACAAACTGAAAATCACTGACTTTTCTTGGACCCATCAGAGAACTGAGTTTGCAGGGCAAATGGCTACCCCATTTGAAAGAGGTAAGTTCAGAGTCACAGCCGAGGTCTGCTTACTTGGAGCAAAGCCATTGGAACCATACCTGTTAGGAACATTTCGACAAATTGCTGGGGCTGAGTATTCCAATACTCTTTGTCACATGGTTCTCGTGGTAACAGGCCCCTGGGGCTTTCCAAAAGTCACTTCATTTGCATAAACAGGTGTGTTTGAACTGGGGGTTGTTATAACAAAAGATGCTCCTTTCACTTTTATCCAGAGTCATTTCAGGGAGAGGGACAGAATCCAGAGGTTATGACAAAAGATGCTTCTGTCTCATTAAGAAAATGACAGGCTGCCCTAACTGGTTTGGCTCAGTGGATAGAGCGTCGGCCTGCGGACTGAAGGGTCCCAGGTTCGATTCCAGTCAAGGGCATGTACCTTGGTTGCGGGCATATCCCCCGTAGGAGGTGTGCAGGAGGCAGCTGATCGATGTCTCTCTCATCGATGTTTCTAACTCTCTATCCTTCTCCCTTCCTCTCTGTAAAAAATCAATAAAATATATATTAAAAAAAAAAGATTAGAAGCTCTAGCTGGGAATGAGGAACAAAAGCCAAATATACATAGCCTATGTAATAAAAGCTTAATATGCTAAGTGGCCAATCAACTGTTCAACCAATCAAAGTATAATATGCTAATGATATGCTAAGGCTGCTCAACTGCTCACTATGATGTGCACTGACCACCAGGGGGCAGACAGTCAACTGGTCGACCAGTCGCTATGACGTGCACTGACCACCAGGGGGCAGGCGCTCTGACCAGTAGGTTAGCTTGCTTCTGGTGTCCGGCCAATTGGGACTGGGTGAGATGGGGCCGGACATGCCCTGGAGCCCTCCTGCTCTCCCTCCCTGGCCCTGATCATGCACTGGTGGGGTCCCTTGACCTGGCCTGCACCTTCTTGCAATCCAGGACCCCTCAGGGGATGTTGGAGAGCTGGTTTTGGCCCGATCCCGCAGGCCACTCCCCTCAGGAGGGTGCCAGATGCAGGGCTCATGGCTGGTGATCAAGACTGATTGGGCTCGAGCCTGTGGCAGGTGCAGTGGGGCCGGGATTAGCAGGAGCGGCAGGTAGGAACTGCAGGCAGTGTTGGACTGCAGGTTTCGGCCTGATTCCTGCAGGCCACCCTGAGGGACCCCACCCGTGCATGAATTTGTGCACTGGGCCTCTAGTATTATATTACAACTAGAGGCCTGGTACACAAATTCTTGCATGCGTGGGGTCCCTCAGCGTGGCCAGCAATCAGGGCCGATCGGGGCCATCTCGCCCAGTCCTGATCAGAGCCGAATGGGGCCAATTGGGGTCGGTTGGCCAGCGGGGAGGGACCGCGGGAGGTTGGCCGGATGCAGGAGGTTGGCTGTGGGAGCACACTGACCACCAGGGGGCAGCTCCTGCATTTAGCATCTGCCCCCTGGTGGTCAGTGCGCATCATAGTGACCAGTCGACTGGTTTGTTCGGTCGACTGGTTATAACGGTCACTTAGGCTATTATATATATAGAGATATCACAGGGATAAGAAACATTTATGATGGTCATAGCCCAGGGACACAGGCCCACTAAAATACTGAGATTTTATTATAAGACAATGGACTGATTTCTCTCTCCTCCCATACGAACAGAGCTCCAGTAATAGCAGTGGGTTATAGCTAAAAGAGCTACAAAACACAAACTCTTTGAGGAGGACTATCTGAGGAAGCCCAAAGTCAAGAGGGGAGGTAAAAACAAAGATTAGAGGAATTTGAAGCCTCTAGCACCTACAGCAAGCATGTCAAACTCACGGCCTGCAGGCCGCATGCAGCCCACAACGAATATTTTTATTTATTTATTTATTTAAATATATTTTATTGATTTTTTACAGAGAGGAAGGAAGAAGGATAGATAGTCAGAAACATCGATGAGAGAGAAACATCGATCAGCTGCCTCCTGCACACCTCCTACTGGGGATGTGCCTGCAACCAACGTACATGCCCTTGACCGGAATCGAACCCGGGACCTTTCAGTCCGCAGGCTGACGCTCTATCCACTGAGCCAAACCGGTTTTGGCCCACAACGAATATTTTTGCGGCCCAGCCAATATAACGTATGTAAGAAACATTTTAATAAAAGTTTTGTAACATAATTTTTACAATACCCTGTTATACATAATTATTAATAATGAACTACAACGTTCGCTAATGACTGATTACTATAATCGTGTTGCATTCATTTCCCTTATGCGCCTTATGCACAGGTGCACCATTTCTCTCCACTAATACTAGCAGCGAATATTTTAGCAATCAATTGCCACGTCATTAGTCTTGTACTGACTTGTTTGGTGTGCACAACAGGAAATACTTTGCTTTCGAAAAATAAGAAAAATAAGTTTATTTGTGTTACGCATATTTGTGCAATTATTCAGTGTCTGGTAAGCTAATGTTAAAGAAAAATATTAATTTTTATTAAAATGTTCTATTTTATGTTAACAATTACACATTTATTTCAGTTCTTTGTATTCAGCATGTCGCTATCGAAATACATCTATGTTTCTATGAAAATTGAAGCTTTTGTTTTTTTGCGGCCCACATAAACTTAAACCTTGTTTATTTGGCTCATGTTAGCCTTTGAGTTTGACATGCTTGACCAACAGCTACAGCAAACATTAAACACAATTCAAACCCTAGTCAGATTATCATAAATCCACATACTGCAGGCTTTTAAAAAATATATTTTTATTGATTTCAGAGAGGAAAGGAGAGGGTTAGAGAGAGAGAAACATCAATGATGAGAGAGAATCACTGATCGGCTGCCTCCTGCACGCCCCACACTGGGGATCAAGCCCGAAACCTAGGCACGTGCCCCTAGCCAGAATTGAACCTGGGACCCTTCAGTCTGCAGGCCAACACTCTATCCACTGAGCCAAACCAGCAAGGGCTGCAGGCTTTTTTTAACCTTGGTTTCTATTACCCAATATGCCCAATATTGTCTGACTTTCAACCAAAATGAGAAGCATGCTAAAAAAGGCTAAAAACAACAAAACAAAACCAAAAATAGTCTGAGACAAAGTATCAGATTCAGATATGACACAGGTGTTGGAGTTTTCAGGGAATTTAACATTATGTTAAGGAGTCTAATGGTAAAAGTAAATAATATGCAAAAACGGATGGGTAATGTAAGCAGAGATAAGAAAACTCTAGGAAATAGTCAAAAGGAAATGCTGTGGAAAAAAACAACAAAGAATGCCTCTGATGGGCTCATCAGTAAACTGGACACAGCTGAGGAAAGAACCAGTGAGCTTGAAGATAGGTTAGCAGAAACTTCCCTACTGAAGTGCAAAAGAAAAAAAAAATATCCAAGAACTCTGGGAAATTTTCAAAAGATGTAAAATTGGGATACCAGAAGGAGAGAAAAAAAGAGAGAATGAAGAAGAAATATTTCAAGCAATAATAGCTAAGAACTTTCCAAATTAATGACAGTCACCAGTAACCACAGATCCAGGAAGTTCGTAGAATACTAGGCAGCATAAATGCCAAAAATCTACACCTAAGTGTATCTTATTCGAACTGCAAAAACCAAAGGCAGAGAAAATCTTGAAAGAAGCTAGAAAAAAAACATATTCTACCTATAAAGAAACAAAAATTACATCTGACTACTGGTCAGAAACTATGCAAGAAGACAGTGGAGTGAAAAATTTAAAGCATTGAAAGCCCCCCCCCCCCCCGCAATGAACCTAGAGTCCTATATCTGGCAAAATTATCCTTTAAAAGTGAAGGAGAAATAATGTTCTCAGATCAATAACAGCAGTACTTGAGAACTGCATGTCATCCACGTTTGGCTTATGAAAAATATTGAGGTCCAGAGCTATTAAGTGGTTAAATCTGGAAGGGGTATACCCAAAGTTTTCTTTTTCTTTTGCAAATCAGTTATTTTAAGTGAATGTTAGATATTGCACAGTTCGAACCATTCATTTTGAAATTGGAGAAGCTGAGAGGAAGACAACTGACTTATTTGAGGTTGAATAGAAAGTTATTCCTCGATTTGGTGTCCTGATTTATTTTCTGCTGTAACTTTGTTGTCTGAATGATTGAATTTGATCCTAAAAATATTTTTCCTTGTGCGGGAGAAGGCGACTACATAGAAAAACGAAACGTCTCAGGAGGACGGTGCTCTAAAGCGAATCTGTACGTGCTCCCACCCCAACCCCGACTCAAATCACGGATAGCCCAGGACTACAAGGTCCAGGCTGCCTTTCGGCATCCGCGTTGGCCGCCGGGAGGAGTTCCTGTGAGTCTGCGCGGGAAGTGGAAACTGCGCGGAGGAGCTGCGGTGGAAGGTCCGCTTGCGGCGGCGTCTGCTACTCTGGTCACTCATCGCCGCTCGCTTCGCGGCACGACCACCGCAGCCATGCCAATGAAAGGCCGCTTCCCGATTCGCCGCACCCTGCAGTACCTGGGCCAGGGGGACGTGGTGTTCAAGGACACGGTGAAGGTCATGACGGTGAATTACAACACGCACGGGAAGCTGGGCGAAGGCGCCAGGTCAGTCCAAGCCTTGTGAGGGCGTCCCGGGTGGTTGTAACAACGTGCTAGTAACGCGGAGACCTGGGACAGCGCTTAATTTTGGGACTGGCCCCCCGAGGTTGGTGCTGTTGCCTCCATGTTACAGAATTGGAGACTGGAGCAGCTTGGCCACTCCGTGCCTGCTGAGGTGGGGGAGCGGAGGACCAGGCCTCCCTCCCACCTTCCTCCCGGGTAACCCGGGGAGGCCACAGCCTCCATAACCACCTGGGACCTCCAGGACCCCCAGCGGTGGGGAGGGGGGCAGCCGTCTGAGTGGAGCCCAGCCCAGGGGCGACGGACCTTGTTCCTGTCCCTTTCCCACCTGCTGCTGGCTTTGGGCGAGTTGCTCCTCAGTGTCCCAAACGGGGATGATAGTAATGCTCCAGGGCCAATGTGGGATGCAGTGAGAGAAGTAACAGCTGCTGGCATTTATTGAGTTCTTATATGTGCCGCACGGTTCTGAATGCTTCTTGTGTCTTCTCTTCATTTGGTCTGTACAGAAACCCCATTGTTGTCCCCAGGAAATGCACAGAGAGGCTAGGTAACTGCTTGTCCAGAGTATCACA
The DNA here is from genome assembly GCF_963455305.1 of Plecotus auritus. Classification (NCBI taxonomy): domain Eukaryota; kingdom Metazoa; phylum Chordata; class Mammalia; order Chiroptera; family Vespertilionidae; genus Plecotus; species Plecotus auritus. Next base: position 143,624,224 of record NC_137773.1, read on the forward strand.
GCTAGCTTGTGAGCGGTGGCTCTGAAAGTGCCCCCCACCCCCGCTCCTAATTCCTCTCTGTTATAATTAAGTGACTGGTCAGCTGTGTAGTGTCAGCGCCCCTCCCCCCTAGCAAACTCCTTAATGGTTTTCCGCCTGGAGTTGAGGAGGGAGTCATGGAATGGAAGCTTGTAAGTGAAACATTTGAATTTAAACTTTGAGGCAACAGCCATGATTTGGGCTTTTCTGGTTTTCTTTTTTTTAATATTTTAATTAACTTTTTTAAAAATACATTTTTTATTGTTGATAGTATTACAGATATCTCTCCCCCCCCCCCCCCCCCAGCCCCAACTCACCCCTCTAGGTCTTCACCACCCTGTTGCCTATGTCCATGGGCTATGCATATCTCCTATATATATAAAAGGCTAATATGCAAAGTGTCCCCTCAGGAGTTTGGGAGACTGGGAGTTTGATCGCTTGCTATGACGTGTGCTGACCACCAGGGGCCAGCCCTGATCGATGGCCAGGCCTAGGGACCCTACCTGTGCACTGTGTACCAGGCCTCTAGTAAGTATATAAGTTCTTTGGTTTATTTCTTCTCATCCCCCAATCCCACATTGAGGTATGTCAGTGTGTCCCATGCCTCCATACTTCAGGTCTTATTTTGTTGGTCAATTCATTTTGTTCATGAGATTCCATAAATAAGTGAGATCATGTGATAGTTGTCTTTTCAGTTTGGCTTATTTCACTTAGCATAATATTTTCTAGGTCCATCCATGCTGTCCCAAAGGGTAAGTTATCCCTCTTTTTTACAGCTGCATAGTATTCCATAATATAAATGTCCCACAGCTTTTTTATTCATTCATCTACTGATGGGCACTTGGGCTGTTTCCACATCTTAGCTGTTGTAAATAACATTGTTGTGAACATACATAGAGGTGCATATATTCTTTATGAATGGTGTTTTGGGGTTATTAGGATATACTAGTGATCTGGTGCATGGATTCGTGCACATTGAAAATTAATTAGAAGGTGGCCGGCAGGGTGGGACTGGGCAGGATGGGCTGGAGCCAGCCTCCTGCGGTCCCTCCCCGGCATCTGCAGCGTGAGTAGGGTCCCTCGGCCTGGCCTGCCAGGATCAGGCCGAAACCGGCTCTCCGACATCCCCCGAGGGGTCCCGGAGTGCGAGAGGGCACTCTGCAAAGTTGCTGTTGTACAGGGTGTGGAATGCAAACACAAGTGGGCAATAAACCAGATCAGGCCGACAGTGCCCTAGCAACAACATAACCCACAGTTGAAGGTGGAATGGCGCGGCCCCACGAGGAATTGGGTTCCCTCCTCTCTGGTTTCAGAGCACGTCACCTGAGAACCACTGCTGCCAAGTCATTACAGCTCCACAGCTCCTGCATTGAGCGTCTGCCCTCTGGTGGTCAGTGCACATCATAGCAACTGGTTGGACAGTCGGACACTTAGCATATTAACCTTTTATATATATAGATTCCCAGAAGTAGAATCATTGGGTCAAACGGAAGTTCCATTTTTAATTTTTTTGAGGAAACTTCATACTATTTTCTATAGTGGCTGCACCAATCTACATTTCCACCAGCAGTGTACTAGGGTTCCCTTTTCTCCACATCCTCACCAGCACTTGTTTGTTGATAGCCATTCTGACAGGTGTGAGGTGATATCTCATTGTGGTTTTAATTTGCATTTCTCTGATGATTAGTGACTTTGAGCGTCTTTTCATATGTCTCTTGGTCATCTGTATGTCCTGTTTGGAGAAATGTCTATTCAGGTCTTCTGCCCATTTTTTAATTGGATTGTCTTCCTTTTGTTGAGTTGTATGAGTTCTTTATATATTTTAGATATTAACCACTTAGGGGCTTTTCTGGTATCCTATCTAATAAAAGAGTAATATGCATATTGACCATCACTCCAACACACAAGATGGCTGCCCCCATGTGGTCAAAGATCCTGCCCCCATGTGGACACAAGATGGCCACCACAAGATGGCCAGCAGGGGAGGGCAGTTGGGAGGAACCAGGCCTGCAAGGGAGGGCAGTTGTGGGCGATCAGGCCAGCAGGGGAAGGCAGTTGGGAGGGACCAGGCCTGCAAGGGAGGGCAGTTGGGGGCGATCAAGCCTGCTGGGGAGGGCAGTTAGGGGTGACCAGGCTGGCAGAGGAGGGAAGTTGGGGGTGACTGGGTCTGCAGGGAAGGGCAGTTGTGGGGGACCCAGACCTGCAGGTGAGAGCAGTTGGGGGGTACCAGGCCTGCAGGGGAGGGCAGTTAGGGGTGACCAGGCCTGCAGGGGAGGGCAGTTAGGGGCAAACAGGCTGGCAGGGGAGCAGTTAGGCATCAATCAGGCTGGCAGGGGAGTGGTTAGGGGGTGATCAGGCTGGCAGGCAGAAGTGGTTAGAGGTAATCAGGAAGGCAAGCAGGCGAGCAGTTGGGAACCAGCAGTCCTGGATCCTACCGGGATCGGGCCTAAATGGGCAGTCAGACATCCCTCAAGGGGTCCCAGATTGGAGAGGGTGCAGGCTGGGCTGAGGGACACCCCCCCACACCCATGCACAAATTTTGTGCACCATGCCTCTAGTTAAGTATAAATGTATTGAGTGCCTGTTGAATGGTAGGCCCTGCTGTGTGCTGGGAATTCAACAGTGATAAGAAAGAAGTCCTGTCCTGCAGAAACTTTGCTATGTCCCATTCTGTGCCCATTCTGTGTGGAATCGGTCAGAATGGGATATGAGAGCAACTCCCTCCGAAGGGCAGTCCCCCACGGAGTGGGGCCTTCACGGCAGGGCGTCCAGGATAGCCATTAGCTACCTCTTAGCTGTTTGCTTTCCACAGATGAACCCAAGAACAGGGACCTGCTTCCATGGGATCAACTGGGATGAAGGCTTCCTGGAAGAGTTGGTCTTGGCGGTGACTAGGCACCTTCATAACCCTCTGTGCACACACCATACCAGGAATCACAAGGCAGAGGCCAGGCAGGTACCAGACAGGAGGGAAGCAAGCTGAATGGGCCTGCGTGAGCTGGAAAAACGTGCCCTGTCTCAAGGAGCATTCACTGCTTGGCTACATCTTGGCTATGTCTGTTCCGGGGAGAATTTCAGATTTGTCAATAAGCCAGATGTTCAGATTCATATGTAAACCTCTGGTGTTTAAAAGGCCAGCCAATCAAAATAAGTCTGCAAGTCCTATTCTCACCTGCTCAAATATTTTAATACCCTATGTGGCTTGAGAGCCGCAGTTTGCCGACCACTGACCTAGGGTAAATAGGATACAAACAACTGTTGTGTGTCTTGTTCTTAGTAGTAAGGGCTTGCCTTTTCCACCTCTGCCCTTTTTGTAATTTTGTGCCCTTGGGTTTGAACCTGCCTGACCTGCACTTTCTAGCCCCACTTGCACTTTCTTTGCTTGTTCGTGTGACCTCAGCATTTCAGCTGTCCCTTCATTTCAAGTGCTAGTGGCCAGCACTACAGCCCCCGGGGTAGCCATAGTCTTGGGCTGTTTGCTGGGTGTGTGGGGAACTGGTTTGTTCAATGAGGGCTAAGTCCCTACTCACCTGTGCCAGGTGTTCTTGCCTTTAAGATGCAGTAAGAGAAGTAACAGCTGTTAGTATTGAGTTCTGTGTTAGCCCTGAGCCTCAGGATCTAGGTAGATTGGCTCATTTGATAGTGACAGAACAGTGTGGAGGAAGTCCAGATGCTAATCACAGCCCTGGTTCTTTCACTTACTAGTTGTTGACCTAGGGCAGTTACTTAATTTTTCTGACCTCAGTTGTAAAACCCTGCCTGTGGGGATTTGAGAATAAAGTGTCTGGCACATACACCAGGTGCTCAACTAAAAGTTGCCTATCATTACTAAGTTTCTGCCCATGCTTCAGCAAGAACCATTTAACGATCCTGTTGAATCTTTGTCCTAGTAGTTTAGGGTGTGAAAAATTCCTACACGGATATATGTCTTGGTTTATTTGTGATGTTGGGATTCTCTGCTGTGGGGCTGGAATTGAGGTTAGGCCCAGGAAGGTAAATTCAGTCTTTGAGCTTCTAGCCCTGTGTGCTCTCCTGGTCTACAAGGCTTATAAGTAGCACCCTATTTCCACTTCCTCCCCTAGAAGCAGCAACTTCCAACTTGAACCATTAGCGTTTTACCTCCATATAGTTAAATAACTTAGCTACTTCTCACTTTCCTAGCTTTAGACATGGTCTAGTACCTTGTCACTATGCAAGATGAGGGTTTAGCTCTTTCACTACCATTGCCACTCCCTACCCTCAACACATGTATACTGCTCGGCCCTCCCACTCCCCAATCTAGTCATTTCAGGATTTTGGATAGAATATTCAACGTTTAAATTAATATGATTTTGTAAACACTGTATACAATTGAGCCAAATAGAGAATGATGATTATTTTTTTTTGTTTTTGCAAAGATTTTTGTTTTCCCTGAAATTAATAATTGTAATTGTTTTTCTTTTGTTTCAATTCAGATTTTGCCCCAATTATGGAAGTCTCCCCAATTAAACGGTCACACAGTCAGGCTTTCTGTTGATTCTGTCAATTTTATCTTCTTGAAAATAGACTTCAAGCTACAGTTTGGACTGCTTGTCTTACACTGTCATCTTTTTGGCATGAACATTGAAGCTCAGAGCACTAACTTGCCCTGGTCATACAGCTAGAAAATGGTGGTTGGGTGATTGTCCTTCTGTCCTATGTACCACTCACATCTTCCTGTCCTCTGGTGTATGGGGCAGGGTGGGAAGGGTGCATTTAAATTCAGATGATTTGGTCCCTGGCTGGTGTGGTTCAGTTGGTTGGAGCAGCGTCCCATGCACTGGAAGGTTGTGGGTTAGATTCCCTGTCAGGGCATATACCTAGGTTGCGGGTTCGATCTCTAGTCGAGGAGGTAACTGGTGGATGTATCTCTCTCACATCTATCCCTCTCTACCTCTCCCTCCCTCCCTACCTCTCACCCTCTATAAAGTCAATAAAAAATAAATAAGTAAATTCAGTTATTTGGGGAGCCTTTAATTAAGGGACTACTTACGGAGGAGTGGGTAAAAGAAACCACAGGGAACAGTGCGAGACTCCAAGTCTAGGCTAGCAGAAGTGAAGGGAAATCAGAGAGGGCTGCCTTGCCTGGGACTCAGCCAGGGAATAAGCTAGGGAAATAAGCACCTTGGCTAATTCCCTCCTTCCAGTCTTCCAGTGCTCCCTGTTGGCCGAATGCAACAGAATCCAGAGGGCAAGGAATCCTGTTTCCATAGCCCACGTAGGTTAGCCATTCAATACGGAGAGTAGGTGGAGAGGGATCCAGACACACAGTCGTATTGTAATGATTCAACCAGACCTCTGTTGAGGGGCATTTAAGTTTTTTCTGTTCCTCTGCTGTAACTAATAATGCTGTAGTAAACCCCACCCATGTCTTTACATTCAAATGTGAAAATATCTAAAAGCAGAAGTGGATTTGAGTCAAGATCTATGCTTTTAAAATTTTGCTAGTTCCAAACTGACCTCTAAAGAGGTTAAACCAATTTATACTCTTCAGGAAATGTTTCCTCACTTCTGTAACTTTTAATTTCTTTCAGCCTTCACCTGAGGGTATGTTTTATTGATTTAGAGTGAGAGGAAGGGAGAGAGAGAAACATTGATGTGAGAGAGAAACATCGATTGGCTACCCCAGTATGTGCCCCAACTGGGGATTGAACCCGCAACCTAGGTACGTGCCCCAGTGGCAATCCAACCTGCAACCGTTTGGCATATGGGATGGCCCTTTAACTGAGCTACCCAGCCAAGGAACTTCTATAAATTTCAAAAAAACCTTTAGCAATCTAAGAGGTGAATACAATTACATCTTAATCTATATGACTATTGGAAAGATATTGAGAATCCCTTCATATGATGATAGTTTTTTGGCTATCTGCCTATTTGTGGCTTTTGCCTTTTGTTCTTGTTGAACTGTAAATCTTAACTAATGACCGGTAAAACTCTATCACAAGGGAATTAGCCTTTTGTTTTGTTTTACAAATATTTTTCCTTTGGTTTGGTGAATGTTGATTTTGTTTGTGGTAAATTTTGCCATTTGAAACTTTTTATTTTTTAATTTTTATTTGATTTTTTTAGAGACAGACTGGCAGGGAGAGAGAGAGGGAGTGAGAGAGGAAGAGAGATTGAGATTTGTTGTTCCATTTGTTTATGTATTCATTGGTTGATTCTTGTATGTGCCTTGACCGAGGATCAACCTGCAATCTTGGTGTATCGGGATGATGCTCTAACCAACTGAGCTACCTGGCCAGGACCTCATAAGTTTTAATGTAGTTACACATACATTTTAAATCTTCTAAGTTGAAAGGTTTTTCCACTTCTAGATTATAAGAATGGACCCCATGTTTGTTATTGTATGTTTTTAAATTTTGGTATAACCTAAGTATATTAGATGAATTCTATCATTTAAATAAAGATCGAAGATATTCATAGTTCCATTTTTACATTTATACTTCTGCTTTGGTGAGTTTAGGTTTGTGTGCAATGTGAGGTAGGGATATAGATTTCTTTCCCCTCAGATGGCAAACCACGAGTCTGAACACCCACACTCAGAGAGCACACTAACCTTCCTGAAAGCTGCTTTTCTCAGCCTTTTTTGGGGGGCAGGGTCCTCTGAGAATATGATGAAAGTTCTGGACCTTTTCCCTTGAAAAATACACAGGTATGCAAAATTTTAGGTTAAAAACTGCTGTTTCACGGGCTTAATTTTTTCTCCTTTGCAGGAAATTTGTGTTTTTCAACATACCTCAAATCCAGTACAAAAACCCTTGGGTGCAGATCATGATGTTTAAGAACATGACACCATCACCCTTCCTTCGATTCTATTTAGGTGAGTAAGGGGGCCTCTCTGCTGTGCTCCAGGACTGTCTTTCCTCCCATCCGTCCTTCTTTCATAGCAGTCAGGTGATCTGAGGTACAAGCTCTTGTGAACTAACATTGCTCCTGTCACCTTGACTTCAATGGCCATTGAGATCTGGATGCCTCTTCCCTCTCCTTCTCTAGACTCGCCTCCTGTTGCCTTCACATGCCTCACACCACACAGACTAATTTTTCAAAATTCCCTTGCCACACCTTGGTTCATGCCTTTGCTCATGCTGTCCCTCTGATGAGATCCCCTTTCTACTTTCTTTGCTTATTTAATTAAAAAAAAAAATCCTTTAAGACTCATCTTGGGCACCACTTCTCCCAGGAAACCTTCCCTGCACGCTTAGATTGGCCCTCCCGTCTCCCAAAGCCCCTCTCAGGCTGGCTACATTCTCTTGAAAAGTATATGTCTGTGTGTGTGCACTTGGGACCAAGTGAACTTCATTCAGTTAAATATGGCTTAGTACCCAGAAGTCAGAAGACCAGATATTTTGGTCCAGCTCTCAGTCATTCTGACCCTGAGCAAGAAACATTCCCATTGCTTTATTTCCCAAGTAAAGGCAAAACATCTATCTGCCTTACACGGTTAAGAGAATCAAATGAAGTATAGACTGGGAAATGCTTTGGGAAGCAAAACAATGTTCTTCCATTTTATTTCTGGCCCCAAATGGCCAGATTATTTAGCGAATATGCTAGGCACCCAGGTACTGTTCTAGGTACTTGGGTGTCAGGGAGCCATACAAAGATCTCTGCCCTTGTAGAGATAATACTCTAGCAGGAGGAGACAGAACAAGAAACTTAGCAAGACAGTATGCTAGAAGGTAAATGCTATGAAAAAAAATAGAGCAAGGTAAGTGGGTGAAGAGAGTGGGGGTGGTATGACAATTTTGTGTATATATTTTGTGTTTTGCATTGAAAAAAATTAACTTTATTGAGGTATAATTTACTCATAATAAATGCATAGGTTTAATGTGTATAGATTGATGAGTTTCGACAGTTGTGTTTATGTCACCACTTGCCCAATGAAGATGAATACTTTATTTATTTATTTATTTATTTATAATATATATTTTATTGATTTTTTACAGAGAGGAAGGGAGAAGGATAGAGAGTCAGAAACATCAATGAGAGAGAAACATCAATCAGCTGCCTCCTGCACACCTCCCACGGGGGATGTGCCCGCAACCAAGTTACATGCCCTTGACCGGAATCGAACCTGGGACCCCTCAGTCCACAGGCCGACGCTCTATCCACTGAGCCAAACCGGTTAGGGCTACTTATTTTATTTTTATTGATTAAAAAAAAATATGTACTTGTTGTTATTGTTAATCCTACCGAGGATAGTTTTTAGAGTGGAATGGAGGGGGAGAGACAGCAACATCGATGTGAGAGAGACACATTGGTTGGTTGCTTCCTTGGATATTCCAGGACTAGTTCATGGGATCGAGCCTGCAACAGAGGTAACATGCCCTTGACCAGAATCCAACGACGACCCTTCAGTCTATGGGCCGATGCTTTAAACACCGAGCAAACCAGCCAGCGCTTTAAATATATTTTTATTGATTTCAGAGAGGAAGGGAGAGGGAGAGAGAGAAACATCAATGATGAGAGAGAATCATTGATCAGCTGCCTCCTGTATGCTCCCTACTGGGGACCGAACCCAAATCCTGGGCATGTTATGACGGGAATCGACCTGGGACCTCCTGGTTTATAGGTCGATGCTCAACCACTGAGCAACACTGGCTGGGCTATTTTTATTGATTTTAAATTTTTTACTTTTATTTTGAGAGAGAGAGAGAGAGAGAGAGAGAGAGAGAGATCAATGTGAGAGAAAAACATCAATTGGTTCCTTTTCGCACATGCCCCTACCAGAGATTGAACTAGCAACTCAGGTATGTGCCCTGACCAGGAATTGATCCTGCACCTTCTGGTGTACAGGACAATGCTCCATCCAACTGAGCCACTCTGACCAGGGCTGAAGAACATTTCTATTACTCCAGGAAGTTCCCCAGTGCTACTTGCAAGTTAATTTCCCATTCCACCAGAGGCAACCACTGTTAAGATTTCTTTCACCATAGTTTGTTGTTTGTTTCTGAACTTCATATAAATAGAATCTCACAGTATGTACTTTGTGTCTGGCTTTTACTCAAGTTTTTGTGACTTATCCATGTTATATGTATCGGTAGTTAATTCATTTTTATTGCTAAGTAGTATTCCATTATAGGAATATACCACAGTTTATTTATCCATTTACCTGTTGATGAACACCTGAGTTTTTGTTAGGTACCAAGACAGAAGTATGAGATTTATTGGAGATAAAAGAGGGGTGGGCAGGGAAAATCTTCATATGACAAAGCAGGTCTGACATCTTGAAGAGGACAGGGAAAAGGAAGGCAGTCTGGACAGGAGGCACATGAGATGGTGATGGGGCTCTTAGGAAGTGTGGGCCGGCCCCATGGGAAGTTGTAGCTCCACTTTGAGCAGAGATGGCTGGATCCTAGACCTCCGCCAAGGAGAGTCTGGGCGTGGCTCGGGTGGATTCCAAAAACACAGCAGCTGGGCTGTCCGCTGGCTGCTCCTTGCAGGAGGGCCTCCTCGAAGGAAGCTTGGAGGGAGTGGTGGGCCTCTCTGGCTGTGAAGGGCTGTTTCAGTTTTGGGCCAAGATAAGGTGCTTGTCAGTATCTTCTCACACAAGTTGTCTTTGTGGACCCAGGCGCTCAGCCCTTCAGAGCCTATGCCTCATGCTGAATAGATGTGTAATGTTCTTAGAAACTGCCTAATAGGTTTCCAAAATGATTGAGCCACCTCACCTCCAGGCAGCAAAATGTGAGAGTCATGGTTCCACATCCTCACCCAAACTGTTACTTATCCGCATTAGTTTCCTGTGGCTGCTGTAACAAATTACCACAAACTTGGTGATTTAAAACAACAAAAATTGGTTGACCTTCACCTGAGGATATTTTTCCATTGATTTTTAGTGGAAGGGAGGGGGATAGATAGAAACATCGATGTGAGAGACACATGGATTGGTTGCCTCCGCACACGCCCCGATCAGGGCTGGGGATCGAGCCTGCAACCGAGGTACCTGCAACTGAAATACCTGCAACTGAGGTATGTGCCCTTGATCCGAATTAAACCTGGACCCTTCAGTCAATAGGCTGACACTCTTGTCTACTGAGCCAAACCAGCTACAGCTATATAAATTTCTTCTTACAATTCTGTAGGTTAGAAGTTTAATATAGATTGAAATGAAGGTGTCAGCAGAGCCTTCCTTTCTGGAGGCTCTAGGAATAAATCTATTTCCATGCCTTTTCCAGCTTCTGGAGTTTGCCCACATTCTTTGGTTATGGCACCTTCCTCAATCTTCAAAGCCAGCAATGTTTTATATCTGGCCATTCTTCCATAGTCACATGGAACTCTGATTACAGCTGGAGAGGTTCTCTGATTTTAGGGTCCATGTGATTAAGTTGGTCCAACAGATTAGCATAATCTCTCATCTCCAGGTCCTTAATTTTAATCATATCCACAGAGTCCCTTTTGCCACATAAAGGGACATATTCACAGGTTCTGAGGGATTAGAACAGGGACATCTTTGGGGGCTATTATTTCCTCACCACATTGTCTTAAATTTTAGCTATTCCAGTGGGTTTTAATTGAAATTTTAATTTGCATTTTTCTCGTAACTTTTCATGTTCTTATTAGCTATTCAAATATTTGTCTTGTGAAGAGTATAATTGTATCTTTTGTCCATTTAAAAAATTGGTTTTTAAAAAATTAAGTTCTTCATATATTCTGGATGCAATTCCTTTGTCAGTTACATGTATAATGAATATTTTCTTCTGTCTGCTTGCTTTTCCTTTTCTTAATGGTGTCTTTTGAAGAGCATGCATTTTAATTTTTATAAACTCCAGCCTATCAGTTGTTTTATGTTTAGTGCTTTTTTGTGTCCTAAGAAATCTCTGCCTTCACCAAGATCCTCTTATATTTCCTTTAGAAATTTTTTTTAGTTTTCGATTTTACATTTAGGTCTGTGCTCTAGTTCAAGTTATTTTCTACTTTCTGTGTATTAAGTGAGGATAGGCATTGAGGTTCTTGTATTTTTTTAGATTCATGATATTCAGCTTTTATAACACCATTTGTTGAACATTTGTCCTTTCCCTTATTGAATTCCTTGTCATCTTTGCCAAAAATCAGTCAACCATGAGTGGAAAAATAAAATGCTTGTGTATCCAGATAGCCATGAAAAGGTGTGAAGTACTGACACACATGCTACAATACAGATGAACCTTGAAAATATTATGCTAAGTGAAAGAAGCCAGACACAAAAGGCCACGTAATTGTGATTCCACTTATATATAATGTTAGAACAGGCAAGTCCATAGAGACAAGACAGTGTTTACCAGGGGGTGGGATTGGGGTGGTGTGGGGTATAGGAAATGACTGCTTAATTGGCAAAAGAGTTTTCTGTTTGGGGTAATGAGAAAGTTTTGGAACTAGATAATGGTAATAGTTTTACATTTTGAATGTACCAAAACCCACCAAATCATACACTTTAAAATGGTTAAAATGGTAATTTTTATGTCATGTATTTTACCATATACAAAAGAATTTTAGCCATTCCAATGGGTTTTAATTGAAATTTTATTTTGCATTTTCTCATAACTTTTTGTTACTAGCTATTCAAATATTTGTTTTGTAAAAAGTATAATTGTATCTTTTGTCCATTTAAAAAATTTCTGAACTCTCATCCTCTTTCACTGATCTATGCCTGTCCTTATACTAGTACAGTACCAATATCGCACTACCTTGGTTTTTGTAGTTTTGTAAGTGTTAAAATCAGGTAGTGTAAATCCAACTTTGTGCTTTTTCTCCCCACTCCCCAAATTACTTTGGCTAGTCTAGGACCTTTGCATTTACATGTAAACTTTAAAATTTGGCCAGTTTCTGGAAAAGAGCTTGTTGGGATTTTGATTGGAATTACATTGTAGTTCATTTTGAGGAATATGGATATTTTAACAATATTGAGTATGTTTTGTGACTATTGTAAATGGTACTTTTAAATACCGTATTTCATTTTCCAGTTTTTTGGTTAGTATAGTTGATTTTTATTGTTGTTAATCCTCACCTGGGGATATTTTTCCATTGACTTTTAGAGGGGGAGAGATAGAGAGAAACATTGATTGGTTGCCTCCCACTCGAATCCTGACCAGGGCTCAGGATCGAGCCTGCAACGGCGGTATATGCACTTGACCAGAATTGAACCTGGGACCCTTCAGTCTGTGGGCCGCCAAACCAGCTAGGGCTAATTGATTTTTGTATATGGAATGTGTCTTGCAACCTTGCTTATAAACACATTATAGTTTATTTTCTAAATTCCTTAGAATTTTCTACATACACTATCTTGTCATCTGCAAATGCAGTTTTATTTCTTTCTTATCTTTTTCTTTTTTTGTCTTAATTCATTGGCTCAATTGGCTGTAATGTTTTGCATTTTTACCAGTAATGTAGGAAAGGTTCCATTACTCTGCATCCTTACTAGTACTTGGTATTGTTCATTTAAAAAAATTTTAGGCACTCTTAATAGCTCATTGTTGTTTTTATTTTCTTATTTTCCTAATGACTAATTTTGGTTAAATGTTTATTCACATAGTTTGTCCATTTTTTAGTTGGATTGTCTTGAGTTCTTTATATAGTTGAGATACAAGTCTTATCAGATATATACATTTTGTACATTATCTCCCAGTCTATTGCTTATGGTGCCTTTTGAAGAACAAAAATTTTGGATTTTAAATTCAGTGTATTAGGTTTTTTCCTATAATCATATTTTTGATGTCATATTTTTGCCTAGGTTCTAAAGATTTTCAAAAAGTTGTAGGTCCCTGGTCCATTTTGAATTTTTTGTTTCTTTTTTTAATGTTGGGAGTAAAAGTCTAAATTCATTTATTTGCATGTGGCTATCCAATTGTCCCAGCACCATTTGTTTAAAGGACTATCTTTCCTCACTTGAATTGTTTTGGCATCTTTGCTGAAAATCAATTGACCATAAATATAAAGGTTTATTTCTGGACTCAATTCTGTTCCATTACTCTGTAGTCTGTTTTTGACTTGATTACTGTAGCTTATAGTAAATTCGAAATTGGAAAATGAATGTCCTTCCTCCATTTTCTTTGCAAAATTGTTTTGCATGAACTTTAGGCTCAATTTGTGAGTTTCTACACAAACACCTGCTGGGATTTTGGTAGGGATTGCATTGAATCTATAGACCAGTTTGGGGAGGATTGCCATGTTAATGATAATGAATCTTTCTATCCATGAACATGGAATTTTTCTATTAAAGTAGTATGTTTTTATACATACCTAAAATTTATGTCTGCTCATGTCTAAAGAAATAGGGAAAAATAAAGGGTAGTATATTATGGGTTATGTAAACAAATATATTTACTTTATTGTTAAAATATTTCTCCACTAGCAAACAGCAAATCACCATTTGAGGCTGAGGAACGCTCTTCTGAGTTCTCAGCCACACCCCCTTTACTTTCTGTTTTCAGATACTGGTGAGCAGGTTCTCATGGATGTAGAGACCAAGAGCAATAAAGAGATCATGGAGCACATCAGAAAAATCCTGGGGAAGAATGAGTGAGTTGCTGGGGTTGACCTGGAGGGGAGCAAAGGTCTTAGCCCAGAGATTTTGAGAGAGAGGAAAAGAATGGGGTGTCAAGAAGGGCAGGTTCTGACTGTAAGCAGACACTGACCAGAGTGTGGGCTGGAGAGTCCATTCCATCTGACTTGGCTGCTCACCAAATGTGTAACAGTAAGTCATCCATCTCTCCTGGTCAGTGGGAAGCTGAGATGCAGCGAAAATACTTGCCCTGTGTGGCCGGTAACATATCCCAGTTTGGAATTAGTGGGTGACCAACCCTGTGGCCTGCCGTGACACATCCCTTTTCTCTCCATGGAGGAAAGAAGGGAAGCCGGTATCTTTGAGAAAGCACCTGGAGGCATTTCCAGGCCCCTTTATTCTGTCTCACTTGTCAGAAATGGGGCTGCCCCTCAGCTGTCTGAGGGCTGACTATTCCTGTGCTGGCCTGGCGTGAGTGTGCTTTCCAAGTGCCTCCTCCCCTGAGCCTGACACTGCTCACATACTGAAGGCCTTCCCTGTGGTGAGAGCAGGGATAAGTTGGAGGAGTGAGAAGCATGTTAGGAGACACAGGAGATCCGAGTCTCCCCGGCTGAGGATGGAGCTCACTCGGAGAAGTTCTGTGCTTCGCAGAGGCTCAGAGCTGTGTTGCCAACACCTTGTTGCTGTCTGTGCTCTTTGGCAGGGAAACCCTGAAGCAAGAAGAGCAGGAGAAGCAGCAGCTTTCTCATCCAGCCCACTTTGGACCTCGAAAGTATTGCCTGCGGGAGTGCATCTGTGAGGTGGAAGGGCAGGTGCCCTGCCCAGCCCTGGTGCCCTTACCCAAGGAGATGACAGGGAAGTACAAAGCAACTCTGAAAGCCAGTGCCCAGGACTAAGGCCCCAGGCCTGTGGGCTAGCGTTACCTTGGCCACAGGGAGATCCTGGTTCTGTCTCCAGAGGCTCTGCAAATAAAATGCTCCTTAATCATCCAGCAGCATTGTGTATCCAGTCTGATGGGCACAAGGAGGAAGGCCTGCATGGGAACAGGACTTTGGGATCAGGAAGGTGTAGGGCCACAGCCCGTTGACATCTTGGTCTTGGGGCCTTTTCCTTGTCTCCACTGGTTTTGACTCCTCTTGCAGACCCTACTCTGAAAGTTCAGTTGAGTCTGGTTGGAGCTAGTTGTGGCTGGCAATGTGGATGCTCCCTCCCTTCAGGCGCTCTGGGCGTCTTCCAGAAATCCCGAGGCAAGCCTTTGTGCAGCGCTCCCTTTTAAACTAAAGCCAGCCGACCTTTTCCTCCTGAGGGGCCTGGCTGTGGAAGCTGCCTCTCAGTTTACCTTCTTGCTTGTTCAGTTCTTGAGGTGAAGTTTGGGAGCGGGTGTGAGGTGTTACTTAGTAGTTCTGCCTAGTAGTCCTTTCCTCCTTAGGACATGGGTATTTCTGCCACTTGAGTTTTGCTGGTTTTAGCCCTTAGGAGACACCAAAGCCCTCTAGGGCCACTTTAAGAATAGGTTTACTTAGTCAAAAGGAAAGGACCAGCTGGACTGCAGACAGGTGGAAACACAGACCAGGAGACTTTGACCGTGGGATGCAGCAAGAAGGTGGGCCTAGAAGAGCAGGTTTAAGGTCTGAGTGCCTCTCTGATGGGAGCTTTGGTCAAGGCCTAACACTTGCTGTAAAATGGGAATAAGGGCATTACTCCATGAGGTAAGTTAGTTATGGGAAATGTGAAACTAGAATGTGTGTTTTGTTGTTAATCCTCACCCAAGGATATATATTTTTTCCATTGATTTTTAGAGAGTGGAGGCGAGGTGGGGGCGGAGAGAGAAACATCGATGTGAGAGACACATCGATTGGTTGCCTCCCACATGCTCCCCGACTGGCCAGGTATCCAGCCTGCAACACAGGTCATGCCCTTGACCAGAATCAAACCGGGGACCCTTCAGCACACAGCTGTTACTCTTTCCACTGAGCCAAACTGGCAAGGGTAGAATGTGTTTTATTTGAATGTTGGGAGATTATCCCATTAAATTGAGAAATCTGGCTCTTTTTACATTTGATGCTCAAGTTATGGTTTACTGTTGTTTGGTACCCGACCGGTGTTCAGGGTGATAGCCTTGGAGGGATTGGGAAGGGATGGTCGGTTTGGGTCTAATGTGTAACTGACAGGTTTACTTCAGTTTTGTTTAATTGAAATTTAAAATCTTGGTGCCCTCTTCCCATCACTATTTTGGAGGGTGGCCAGAAAAATTTATCCTCCATTCTAATCCCTAGTTTCAATTGCTGCAATGTTTCTAACAATCCCACGTGGCTGACTGCAGCATGGCCTTCACAACCAGCTGATTGGACTTTCTACTGGGCCTCCAGGCCTTTTAAGAGTTTGTTCCTTTTGGTCTGTGTCCACAGCTGGTGAGAAAAAAGGCCTTAGGGAAGTATTCCTTTCCTCCATGATCCACAGGGTCCAGAAAGGTAGCTAACCAGAACTGCCCTGAACCAAGCTAGTGACCCTTCTTTAGAGAGAGAATCAATGTCCAGTGCCTGATGGGAAAGCACCATCATTACTGTTTTTCATGGGCTATTTCATAGACAGGATATAATGATTCATGGAAACAAACACCACTAGGGGGCATTATCTCTTTAAACAGTTGTCTTCCATTTCCTACTTCAACAATGATAAAAGATTTTAAAATGTACAGAAATGGGAGGAAATTATTGGAGAAGATTGCTATGAGGATTTTATAATTGATCCAATGTTTCTTAATTTTATTTGTATAACCAATGTTCGCTAGATGGTTTTCAACCTTGTTCTGCTGAAGTGACCAATTTCCTTTTCATTTTGAAAGCTATTTGGCTGCCAGTGGGGTTCTGCCAAGAATCTTGACTTCGGACCTCAGAATCGTCACCTGTAAAATGAGTCAGATGACTTCTGAAACTTTAAGAATATGTCTGCTCTGGTCCGAGGCCTGGCTCTGTGAGTTTTGGCAGCCCAAGCCCTGTTCCAGAAACAAGTCCAGTGGGCCATCACATGGATGGGGCTAAGTCGCTTTTGGCTAAGGTGAGATGAGAGCTACAGGGTTCTAACTACTAGGGTGCTTCCTCAACACCTACTCAGTGTTTAGGTGAGAGGTGCTCTGGGGACTCCTGGTGGCCAGGCATTGTTATTACTATTGTGAGGAAAAAGGATGAACAAGATGCATGTTAGTCTTTAATTAACTTTTAATAGTATAAACCTCATTTAGGTAGTAGTATTAAGCCACAACAATGCCACATTGAAACAGCATTTAATAAAATGCATAAAGCTAATTCATGCACTGCAATACTCTATATACAAACACAACAATGCAAATTCTTCTTCAAGACTGAAGACATTGATTAGATATAAAATTCAATTAAAAAAGAACATGCTATTTTAAATGCCATCACATAAACAAAGCTGATTCCAAGCAATATTTTAAACAGGTTTTAAACCTGGAATTAAAATGTAATGGCATAAACAATATTTTCTATATTGAGAAGGGCAGAGGTTACAGAAACGGTCCTAAGAAAATCTAACACCCAAGTTTTCCTTTAATGTCTTTTAAAAGGGCTGGTAATACTTGGCTACATTTTAACAGTTCCAAGCTACAGGTAAAAACTATGGTTTGTACTATGAAAAATGTGCAGCTTTTCAGTTATAAAACTAGTTGAACACTGGTTTACAAGATAATTGGGAGGGTATAGAAAAATATTCCAGCACTTGAGTTGTACGTGGCAGCAGCATGAGTCCATGAATGCTCTTGTTGTTAAAATGACAACTGATACTTTCCTAGAGAAAAGCCATTTATTTTTCATGTCAAGTCTACTTCCCAATATTATCCAAATATTAAGCTTTATCATAACCTGTCAATTGATAAATGTTGCTGAGCATTTTTTCAACATTTTATAGCACTTTTTTTCTATTATATATAGTATACATTTTGAAACACCAAAATTATTGGCTTAATTGAAAGTATAGCTGGGCATTAAAAATATCTCAGACTTTCCCTTTATTTTTAGATTGCTGCTAATAGCCCCAAATGAAAAGTTTTATTTTAAAGATTCACTTAGAGACTGTTAAGCTTCCATGTGTATTATTTGAATTGGAAAGCTACCTTCAATAGTGATTGTCACAACAGGCAAGGACATGGGAAAGGTGACAATCACTGCTGGGTGGCCAGTGAAGCAACAGGAGCTTTACAACACAGATGGGGAAGCTGGAGGCTGAATGGCCCAGTCTCACAAAAGGCACTGAGTACTATGGTCTCAATGAAGTGTTTTCAAACATTTCAACAGATTAAAAAAAACCAAAAACAACAATCTGTAGATTATGCTTTTGCAGTTATCCAGTGATCTCTTTCAGCAGGCCAGCTTTCAACCTTCCCGTCAGTCAGGCCCCCTGTGCTTACCAGGTCCATGAGCAACTACAGCTGGGCTGGGGCCTGGCTCCCGAGTGCTGTGTTTCAGGTTAAAGCCCGATAGGGGGAAAATTCACCAGAGTAGAGCTGGACAAGAAAAATTAGGCATCTGTAGCTTTAAGGGCATGCATATCCATATTAAAATGCAATTTTTATCTGAGATTTTAAAATCATAATTTAGAGAAAGTCAGTGGACTTCATTTGCATGCTATAGTTGGAGAAGTAATTTAAGATTTGTAACTTACGCCATAAAGTTAGCCATCAACAATTATGCTTATTTTTAAAGAATACTTGGTTGGTTGTCCCCCCGACCCCTAACTTGCGTTAGACGGGAATTTGTTTAGTCACAGTGCAGTGCCCACCGTGCTGACTGAGTCCAGAGCAAGTGGGGACAATTGGGAGCCAGGCCCCATGACACAGACCGTTCTGAAACTGACCACATGACGATGAGTCCAGGAAAGGCCCACTGCTTGACCTACCAAGTTCGTTCCAGTTAGGCCATAAAGAGGTGTGTGACAACCAGGTTAAAGATCCCCACCTAGTTTTTGGACGTTAGAATAAACTGTCTTCCAGCTTCCTAGCCCTTGTCTCACCCTAGAGAATACAAAGCAATGTCATTCTGTTAGGACCTTTCTGTCTGGAACTTTCCCTGGTACAAAGTGAACATTTTAACTTCATGGCTTTCCTCAGCTAGACACACCCCAAGGAAAATGTAGTTAAAATTGTGGCAAATCCATCCTGCTGAGGGATCTTGGAATACCCACATCAATTTACTTTAGTAACTCTTATCATAGATTCTCTTTAAAACATAAGGAGAGTTTGGATACGTGGCTACATGTCTGTATACATAATATACACCTATGTACACATACACACTATATATATACACTGTACATACATAGAAGATATAAACACATGTACATTCATTTAGTCATACAAGTCGGTAATCTGTACATGCACAATGTGCTGAGGGGAGCTCAGGGCTAGACACACAGTTGTGCCACGCTGGTGGGAGGCACATGGGGAGGTCCAAAGCCCTGTGGTACAAGAGATCCAAACCCACTCTCTTCAATTACAAATTCACATCAAAGTTAAAACATTTTCAAAGAGCCACGCAATCTAGGGAATGGACATGGGACAAAGCAGGGGTCGCCTGCCCTGCCTGCTCAGACTTTCCAGGATCTGAAGGGCGCTGACCTCCCAAGTTAAAGGTGAATGTCAGAAGATGACACTTTTCATGACCTGGGCTCAGAGAAGGGTTCAAATGTCCCACCTATAGCCCCATTGCACATAAAGCCATCTCCACTGCAAAGGAGGCCATGTGCTTCCAGACTCTAACCAGGTCACAGTACTTGGATCCACAGCCAAGGGCTGCTTGTCAGGCAGCGTGCAGGCAGGGAGTGAGACTACTGTGCTGAAAACTACCCAAAAGGATTAGGATGTGATTTTCCCAGAATAAGAGCACTAGATACAGCCAGAGCCCTTCTAATTCTTGGCTCCCTGCCATGGCTGTCCCTAAAACAAGCAAAACTGCTAAGTAAGCTATAGTGTGTTGCTACACATTGGGGAGTCCAGGGTAGACATGTCCATTGCTATCACCATGACTGGTGGCAACTGCCTCAAAACAGTCCACATTTAATACTGACACTGACAAGCTAGAAAATCCCTCTTGAGGGATATTATATAACACATCTTACAAGTGACTACACCTGAAATTAAATATAAAAACCAAACCAAAAAAAAAAACAAAAACCCCAACCACAGAGATTAGACAATAAATAATGTAATCCCCAATAAACACAAAAATCTCAAATTAGAAGGGCGGTAACATACTGCCTTAAAAATACTCTCCAGGAATAACTTGGAAAGTAGTATTTGCATGAGTAATTTGGTCTTTTTCTAAGTCTCTTCCTGTCCTGTTTTTTATTATATATATAAAGAACTCCACAAATTTCAACAACACATAACTGTCCAACATTATCTGAGATACCACTGAAAAAGCCACAAAGCAACAATGTATGTCTGTCCCCACCTCCCTTAGCCAGTGTAGCCTCCCTCATTGAGGGAGGACTGGCTAAGCCAGCAGAAGGGTATGTGTGAATAGCTACACGGCAAAGAATTTAACTCCTACCTTATTTCACTGAGATTCAGCAGGCAGAGGTCTGGTCTACTTCACTAAATCTAGAGTTTGAAAGCCTTGTGAAAGTTGAGCCCAAATATCTGCTTAGGATCCCTTTAAATAATCTTGACTTTGCGCTTCTTTTAACCAATCTGACAAGAGATGGAATAGACCTGTAAAAAGCTTGAAATGATTTGGGGCAGCGACAATTCAGGTTGTGAGGGACCGGATCCTTAAGGAACAGGCCACTTCAGAGTAAGGCCAAGAGGATATGGGAAACTAATGAGTGCACAACCCCCAAAATGGTCCATTGAAATCAGCCACCACCAGCAAAAGGACTCGAGGAAAAGGACCAGGTTAGAATCGGCAGCTTCCTAAATTAAACTGACTTTTCTCAAGGGCTATCTTGCTAGAGGTATGGCACCTCCCTAGCCAAGTGTTCACTGTCCTCCTCCTGGTTATCACCTTCTCTTCCCAACCTATCTAAGCAGTGGGTTTGTCAGGACTGCATCCTAGGTCTTGGCTAAGCTGCCCCAATATCTTAAGGCAACCGGAGTCTAAACGCCTAATAGATACAGGACTCCACAGGGCCTGCCCCTGGGAATGGGGGAGCTGGCCAGTGTGGACCTTTTCACCAACACAGAACTCAGATCTGAAAGATGTGACACATACTTTCAGGGAGCCACTCGGTGATCAACAAACATGCTTATATTTAAAAATTAAGAGAAAAATAGGCAATTCGCTGTTTAAGATGCATGAACATGCTTCAAAATGCCCTCTGCTAAAATCCTTCACAAGCAGAAACGATACAGACCTGCCCTAACTCCATTTGTCTTGGCCAACTTTTGGTCTTAATTTTAAAATTTAAATCACTCAAAGTTAGAAAACCAAACATTTAAGATGGTGACATTATCCTTTCCATCATTTTATAATGGGCACCCTTCACTATTCTCCAAAATTTGCTTCCAAGATATGAACTAGAAGTGATAAAAGAATTGAAGAACTGTTCCCACTTAATTCTCACTAATGATTTTCATAAAGTGCTGCTAACACTTCAGATTAAAGCATCCCATTTTGCTGTAAGCCTGTGGCTGGCTGGCCCAACACCCATGCACATCTTGTGAAGTGCCTACTATGACTGAGGGCCTGAGCCAGACCAGGGAGTGCCTGGGAGGCAGGGAGCGCCCTGGGATCTTTCTGGATATCTGATCAAAAGATTAAAGAGATGCAAGCTTAACCTTACATTGTAGTTGCTTATTCTGATCTACACAAAAAGAAAATGCTAAGTACTTGACTCAGTCTTAATAAGGAAATACTCACTGCAACTCACATCCATGGGAAGTTATGGGTGCACTTCTCTAGATAGAACTTCCTTATAACCATATTCTGTTGTTGTATACGACACTTGCTATAAGTTATGAGAAAGGAGTTAAGTGGGAATTAAGGGTTATTTTTAAGGAGCAGGCAGCCCGCTTCTGCATCCATCACCTAAATGCTCCAGGTTTCTTTTTGCTGGCACACACCTAGGGGAATCAAAGTGCACGGGGGGCCAGTACTATTCAAAAACTTGCCAACAGAGATACTGAGTCTGGAGACATTTTTGAAAAACCCTGATATTTAAGGTCAACAGAGAACCTTACCATTCAGCTTCACCACCACTGCCCTAGCCAGGAAGCAAGATCCTGTACACATACTCCACCCTCATAGTAGTGTGAACTGCAGGAACACAGGCCACAGGGGCATTTGGAATAGAAATCCCAGAGAGGAACCCTCATGCTCCAGGAAGGCCATGTCCCTCCATCTGAAAACTGCAGCCACCTAGATTGTATTCAGGAAGTACTACTGTCAAGGGTTCAAAATGCTGAATTGCACTTTTTGGTCATAAAGCTCCATCTGCCATAGTGGAGGTAATTTGGGATGTTAATTGCTGCAGGAATTGGCAATTAATGTCTAACTGGTTGCAATCCAATTCTGAGAATCAGGCACCCGAAGATGCCCAAGGTTTGGAGGAGCCTGAAGATGCCTGTCAGACCGGGACCAGAGACCAGGGAATCTGACAAGCATCAGCTCTATGACTGAGGAAGCTTTTGGGTTGGGTCACCACCAACTGTGCTAGCACACTCCCATGTACTGCATGATACAGATAAGCCACATTTTCATTTGCTCACAGGAATTTAGTTCAATACCACTAAAGTGTGCATACAATTAGGAATGATGCCTTCTTTTCTTAAACATAAATGATTGTCTCCTATACCCTATTGCATTTTCACAGAAATTATTAGCATTTCGGCAAAAGATGTATACTGTTTTCCATTTGCCCTGCACATAGACAAGATGTTGCTAACATTTCGTATCGATAAGAAGTGCTTAGAAAGTGCTAATATTATTACCCTGGTAATTAGTAGCTATTAATTCCAAGGACATTTTTAATATATACACACACATACTGTTCTCTTAGGTTCTTTGTTTTAATACTAGTCTCTGACATTATAAAACTTTGTTTTTTGCCCTTTGAGAATTTCTAAATACAAATTGAGTTAAAAGATTGTTCCAAAATCTGCTGCTTCATCAAAAGGCATTAAAACATTTCTTATGGCAGGAAAGGATCCTACTAGTCTTTTAGTTGCTATTGCCTGGGATTAACAGATACGAAGAAACCAGGTAGGAAATGATGGACATACTGGAAATATTTGCACATACCAAAATACTACTACTTCCATTTTCCTTTTCTCTGAGCGGTCCCGGGAGGCCATTTCTGCTCCTCAGCAGGTGTGTGGTGTGCACTATAGACTGGCTCCGGTGATCTGGCCATTGTACTCTGCCGTCTCCATCTTGAGGATGTAGGGAATTATGCTGTCTATCGAAACATTGCCAATGAGACCAGTAAAAAAAAGTTCTTCTGTTATGTTGGAGCTCATCAGCCTGAGTGCTGGCAGGCGGACAAGAATCCGGGCCAATCTGTAAGGAGGAGGGTCATTAGAGAAAGGAGGGTTCACTGCCCTTCAGACTTCATCCTGGACAGGCTCTCAGGGGCCCTATCGGCTCAGATTGAACCTAACAACAGATCCATCCACTAACCACCTCTTCTTTTTCTGATTTTAGCAGTTCCTCTTATAGGAGTTCATGAGAAAAAAAGTTTAAAAACTGCAAAGATGTGCCCTAACCGGTTTGGCTCAGTGGATAGAGTGTCAGCCTACGGACTGAAGGGTCCCAGGTTCGATTCCGGTCAAGGGCATGTACCTTGGCTGTGGGCACATCCCCAGTAGGGGGTATGCAGGAGGCAGCTGATCGATGTTTCTCTCTCATCGATGTTTCTAACTCTCTATCCCTATCCCTTCTTCTCTGTAAAAAAATCAATAAAATATATATATATAAAAAAAAGTGCAAAGATGTATGTACACATTATGTTCCCTTCACTGTTTGGTGGGGGTGGAGCTCTCTCTACCCCCAACCAAAAGAAAATGTGGAAATCTATCAATACAGGACAGGTTAAAAAAATGTTTTCATATAATGGATCAAGACATACTCATTAAAAAGGGTAATAAAGCCCTAGCTGATTTGGCTCAGTGGATAGAGTGTCAGCCTGTGGACTGAAGGGTCCCGGGTTTGATTCTGGCCAAGGGCTCATGCCTGGGTTGTGGGTTTGATTCCCAGTGGGGGATGTGCAGGAGGCAGCCGATCAATGATTCTCATCATTGATGTTTCTATCACTCCCCTCTCCCTTCCTCTCTGAAATAAATATTAAAAACAAAAATAAACAACAAAAGAAATCTTTAAAAAAATAAAAAAAGGGTAATGAAGATCCATAGCCCGGCCGGCATGGTTCAGTGGTTGAGCATCAACCTAAGAACCTGCAAGTCACGGTTCGATTCCCGGTCAGAGCATATGCCTGGGTTGCAGGCTCGATCTCCCGTGTGCAGGGGTGTGCAGGAGGCAGCCAATCAATGATTCTCTCATCACTGATGTTTCTATCTCTCCCTCTCCTTTCCTCTCTGAAATCAATAAAAATATATATTTAAAAAGAAAGATCCATGTTCATTGATAAGAAGTCCATGACATGTAGTTGAATAAAAACTTGAAAGGAGATTGTGAAGCAGCAAGTACAGCACAACTGCACTTGTGTGTATTTACTTGTGCGCACATGTGTAAATGGTACTCAGGAGAATATGTACCAGAATGCTAATGGTTAGCCTCTGGGTATTAGGATTTAGAGTGATCTTACATATTAAAACTTTTCCTATACTGCCCTAGTGTCCAGTATTCATTTAGCATTATAATCTATATAAATAAAAGCCTAAGCAACTGTCTGACCAATAGCTATGATGTGCAATGACCAACAGGGGGCAGGTGCTCCAACTGGTAGCTATGACATGCACTGACCACCAGGGGGCAGACACTCAATGCAGGAGCTGCCGAGCTGTGGTGACTTGGCAGCTGCAGTTCTTGGGTGAGGCACCCAGAACCAGAGAGGAGGGAACCCAATTATGAGGTGTGTCACCCGAGAACCGCCTTCTTGCAATCGGGACCCCTCAGGGGATGTCGGAGAGCTGGTTTCAGCCCAATCCCCGCAGGCCAGGCCGAGGGACCTTGTGCACCGGGCCTGTAGTTTAAAATAAAACAGTAAAATTGTTTTTCTTTTGAAGGAACCCTGGATGGGAGGGCACACCATGACCTTGTCATGGGGCCATGGGCCACTGTCTAAAGTCACTCCATAGCCACTGCACAAGGTCTGGAAAAAATCTACATTCTCATCTACAGGAAATGTTAAATTACAGCATTTCCTCAGCCTCAGAAAATGATGAAGAATATGTATACTCATTGAATATTAAATTTTAAAAAATGGTTACCAAACCTTACTTTATATTTTATGATTCCAATTACATATACATACAAAACTTCTGGAAATACATAAAATGTTAATCTATACAGTGGTATTTACAGAGTGAAAAAAATGTCTTTTTGCTTTTCAGAATGTTCTTTTTCCTACAGTCAACATTTAAAAAAAAAATTAAATAGCTTTATTAACTATTCAAACACTTTCCCCTTACAATGAAATTTCCACCTGGAGGATATTTCATTTTATGTGTTTGGTTATTTTTTAAAGGGAAAGGACATTCATATTATGAAAGTAGCATTCCAGGACCATCATCCATTCAACCAGCACCATGAGTCTTGCAGGGCACACAAAGGTGTAAGGGGACACCACCACAGACCTGGAGAATGCCACATCTCAACTGGGCCTTAAGGTTAATAGGCTGGCTAAGATGTCTATCAGCAGAGATGCAAAGAATGGGGAGGAATGAGAGGGTATTTCAGGAGGAAAAAACGGTATGAGAAAAAGCATAAGGATGGGAAAAAGTAAAAAAGTAAATGTATAAACAGGGTATAAAGCATTCTACTAGGGCTGTTTCTTTGGGAAATGTCTTTGAGTGGGTTTCTGAATTCTATGAGAAAGCCTCCCTTATCTTTTAGTCCCAAAAAGTGAGGGCTTGCCCCTTTCTCCTTCTGGGTACCTGACTGGACAAGGAGTGATTCAGGATTTTTTCAAAACATCTACTTTCAAAGACCAGAGACTTGCTATTGTCAAGGTATACTAGCATGCTGTGGCTTTGCCAGCAGTCCCCAGAGGGCATTTGTAGCTTCTTCTGGTTGTAGGCATCAGGGGACATTTTGCCTTCATTCCTTGCTGGATGTGTAAGTTCTGAGTATGGGTGCATTACTGGACAGTCCCAGTCTATGTGTATTGAGGCTCAATCAGGGGTGGGCAAACTTTTTGACTCGAGGGCTATGGGTTCTTAAACTGGACCGGAGGGCTGGAACAAAAGCATGGATGGAGTGTTTGTGTGAACTAATTAATATAAATTCAAAGTAAAGGAGCGGAGGGGAGAGCAAGAGAACCCTCCGCTCTTTCGGCTCCGCGGGCCGGATAGAACAGCCGAACGGCCGGATCCGGCCCGCGGGCCATAGTTTGCCCACGGCTGAATTCTAGATTCATGGTGAGGTCTTCAGTGATCCCAGTAGAAAATGGATTCTGCTTGGGCAAAAGCTGCCTGTGGGCTATGGAGGTGTGCCTAAAGCATAGGTAGACTTTCTGCCAGCAGGGCCAGCCACAGGCCCCCCGCTCCAATTACAGAGAAATTTCTCCCTTTATCTGCGGGTGAAATTACTATTTTACACAACCTGCTCACTGCTTTATAGGGGTCAGGTTTGGTTTCAGTTAATGAAAACTTTTCTTTCAAGTCCTCTAGCATTGCCTCTTGAGTACCTGCAGACCAGAGGAGCAGAGCTTCCAATTGTTCTGGACAAGGAGTGTCTCCAGGAGGACTCATGCCTCATGCATGTCAGCCCCAGAAGAGACCACAGAGCATCGACTCCAACCCCCAAATCACAGAGGAGCAACCCAAGGTCCTGACGCCCACCATTACCCAGCAACAATGCGGTGGCCAGATATCCTGACCCTCCCTGCTTGGCACTTTCCACACTCCATTACCACCTATAAAATGCAAGAATTAAGGTGTGATGAAATGGAGGCTTTACCAGGCTGCTAGAAATAGGAAGGCTAACATAATTTATATTTGCAACTACAGATCCAACTGCATTCCTCCACACCCTGAGCAAGAGCATGTGCCTGTGCATCTCACCGGTAGGTGTCTTCCGAGTAGGTTTTCTGAACATAGTCCTGCAACTCCATCTGTGCCTTTTCTTGGAACTTTTCAATCTGGCTTGTGCTAGTCAAACCTGGATGATCTGAAAAGAGAAAAGTGCCCCCAAATTGCCCTCTGTATTCAGAAAGCCTCACAGATTGCTTAGAACTTATTTTTAATCAAACTTCTGACAAATTTCTCAAGCACAATAGAATGAACTCTGAAGGCTGATCAGGTTTGGATAGTGTTTAGAACACTGGATTTTCCTATCCTCAGCCAAGGCCTGGAGGTGCCCAGGAGGGAGCTGAGCTCCTGGGTAGTCATTCCATTCTTAGCAGCCCCAACTACTGGTTCTGGACATTTGACTTTCTACTACTCTAAAAAAACATCAGTTTAAAAACTATCATATGAAATTAGAAATTTATTTACTAATGTATTTTATTTTATTAAATATCTAGAAACTTGTTTTCTAGATATTTAATTACATAATTTCCCCATTTTCACTAGCTAGTTTGTTGTTAGTGAGTGGAGGGCAGGGAAGGGAAAAGTTAAGCTGTTTTACAACCCCATCTGTTCGACACAATGGTCAGGACATCAGTCACCGAAGTGACCTCTCAGAAGGCTCTGAGATAGCCTAACAGCCGAGGGGAAGTGAGCGAGGCCAGCCCATCTGTTATAGTTTCCACCAACAATTCCTGCTGCCTCTTCTTCACCTGCCGTGACCATACCTTTTCATGTGCCCTGTAGCAACTGTTGCTACTGCCCTCCACAGAGACTATGGGTAAATTTGTGTAGTTTCAATTTATATATGCTAACATAACCTGAAAATTGGCAAAGAGCAAAACAAAACAAAAAAGACACAGGATGGTAGAACACTATTTTGTATGCCCTTGCCTGGCCAATGGCTTTAGATTACAGATTAAAACTATTTGATATATCAAGCCATTTCTTTGGGACTGTAAAGGCAAGAATTAAAAGAATATGTATTTACCTAAGTTAACAAAGCACACCTATTATGAGTGCAGTCACAATCTGCCAGGGCTCTCTACACCACTGACAACTTCACAACATTCATGTTAACAAACATCATTAGACAAAGGTGGAAAACAGTCATGCGCCACCACCGCATATCTTACCGGGGCTAAAGAGAACTATGGCTTTAAGGTATGCATACTCATAGCCGTCTACATCCAGCTTTGCCATACTGTTACAGAACTCCTGAAGTTTCCAGATGTGCTCCATGACTTGCTTTATCCGGTCGCCAGAAAGTTTATCTAGAAATCAATATCACAGATTCCCTAAGAAAGGCTGATAAAAACAATAATACAAGTTTCTTTGAGGGGAAAGAGAATAACTTCAAGTTTTTGTTTTTAAAAAAATATATTTTATTGATTTCAGAGAGGAAGGGAGAGAGATAGAAACATCAATGATGAGAGAGAATCATTGATTGGCTGCCTCCTGCATGCCCCTACTGGGGATCAAGCCCGCAACCCGGGGATGTGCCCTTGACTGGAATGGAACCCTGGGACCCTTCAGTGCACAGGCCGATGCTCTATCCACTGAGCCAAATCAGCTAGGGCAGTGGTCGGCAAACTGCGGCTTGCAAGCTGCAGTTTGCCACTGTTGACTAATGAGTTTGCCGACCACTGGGGTAGGGACTTAATCACAAGGAACAACAGTCTGTAATTATTGGAATCAAGAGTCTAGGTCAGTGGTCGGCAAACTCATTAGTCAACAGAGTGGCAAACCACGGCTCGCGAGCCACAGTTTGCCGACCACTGAGCTAGGGCTAACTTCATGTTTTAATTAAAAAAAAACAGTTATCTCAAGATGGTCAAGAGCTTCATTTTCCAGTTGAAGGTGAAATGACAACAGGTATCCCAATTCTACTCTGTTATATATTTTGCTTCAATAATGAACCCCTGGACCAGCAATTCTCCCTGGACCAGCAATTCTCCCTGGCCCAACCCTAGGCAGCACCTTTGGCGTATAGTATAAATTGGTAATTCCTTTTATTCTGTGCTTAAGACCCATTTGTGTGTTCTTATCAATGATTAGGTTTTCTAAGTGTCTGCAGGCATTTAATAAATATTTACCAACCTAAAATGTTGGCTTTTTTACTTGTCAAAACAATTCTATATGTTATCTGACTTAATTCTCATGACAACATTTTGCTGAGGGGTATCAGCATTATACTCAGTTAAAAAGAAGAAAAGAACTAAAAGCTCATTTGTAAACAGACCTAACTTAAATTCAGTAAAATGTTATAGGGTTTTAAAAAAATCACCTTTTTATAACTATTTCAAAGAATTAACTACAAAAACAAAGGTGTGACTAGGTAAAGTCACGTTGCTAGATATCAAACACCTGGAATGCTCAGTTACAAGTACAGCTGAATTCCCACTCAGCTGCAAGTGTAGACTGTGTTAGTCTCGAACCCTGGCTGTGCTCTTCAGTGTGTTGAGGACACATGGCATGTGGACAGATTGCACTGGATGTCTCCCAGTTCGGACACACTGGGATCTGTCCACCAAATGTAAGATGGTTGCCACAGGTCTTAGAAGAGAGTCATTTGTTCATTCACAGGAGGTCTGCATGACCTATGTTGGTGCCTCAGCTGTTCTATTTGCTGTTTCATTTGGGGCAAGCCAGGGACCTTATCATATGTAACACAGATAACAGTTTCTACTTTATAGGGTTGTGAAGATATGTGAAATATTACACATGAAAGGATAACCTGTTAATGAAAATGAAAACATAAGCTGTGATTATTCTGAAAACATCACTCAATGTCTATGTAGCAGGAAGTTGCCAACTTTTTTCAATTATCTTCTCCCCAACCTCTTTCATATTCATTATATGAAAAAAAGGCAATCAGGCAGAAATTTAAATATGCTGAATAGTCAAGTGCCTATGACTTAAAAGTTAAACCTCCCTCAGCCTATGGATGGTGTGGGATACTAAGACTAGCCAATTTGTGATGGGCCAGCCTAGATGGAGACATACTCCCCCACGTCCTGCCCTACCTTCCTGGATGCTGTTCTGCAGGTGGTTGACGATGGCGGCCAGGATAGTGGACAGACTCATGACCTGGGCACACTGGGCCAGGCCGAGGGTGAAGAGCTCATTCCAGCAGGCCCGTACCAGGCTGGTGTTGCAGTCCTGCCTGGGGACACAGAGGTGAGGGTGAATGCGGGTGTGAGTTGGCACTTCTCCAAACCCCAGCATGCCCCAAACAAGCGGATTCAGCAAGTATGTATTGAAGGTCTATGGTATATTCAGGGTCATTTTCTAAGAACACCACTGTATAAGAATCTCTAAACTAAGTCTCTCTGAGGATAAACTATCCACTCTCTTAAAAAAGATTCTTTGAACTTAAGTCAGTGCCTCTGTCGTGAGAGGATGCAGCAATCAAAGGACTAAGAGCCGAGTGTAGACTATGGAGGAGACATACCCTACATCTAGGCATAGGAATTGAGGGCCTGCAAACCCTATGGGAGGAGCTAACACTGTAGTAGGGAGGAAGTCAGTTTTCATCCCAGCCTTGGGTAATTTACCTTAGGATGACATGGCTGGTGCATTGTAAAACAGTATGTCCTTATCTCAGATGCCCCCATATGCAGCATGTCCCTACTTGCCTCCAGATTTTAGGATGACTCCTGTTTCTATTTCACTCCATCCCTAGCTGCTAGTTCTAAGTCCTTAGTACATGGAGGAAGCTTGATAAAGATTTGAGGAGCACTGCAACATTAGCATCCATGGTCCCCTGCTACAGGTCCACTGACTATATTTAATAAAAAAAAACCAGGTCATAGGAACAAACTGGAAGGGCCCTCAGAAATCTTCCAGACCATTCCCAGAGAGGGGAAGGCCCTTGCTGGAGATATAGAGAGAAAAAGGCCACTTACCCAAGTGCCTGAAAAGCTGGGATTGACCTGGCCCAGTGCATGGAGAGGAAAAGCAGGCGGGATGCAGACTCACAGATGTAGTGCACATTGAGGTACTCTGGCATTGGGCTGGGCATTGTTAGCTGGAGGAGGAGGTGACAGAGGGACAGGGGATGGCTTGGTTTGTCAATACAAATCCCTGTTGCATTTCAACATCATGGCAGCCAGAGACACTGTCTAAGATGTTAAGGCTTCTGCATGGACGCATCCTATGATGGGGACCCCACCCCACCAACCCAGCTTACCCATACAAATACATACTTTTCAACTCTTGCCTTAAATAAATTATTTGTTCTAAGGCAAATCCACTTTGAGCCATAGGTTTAAGTCTAAATCAAATTGGGAAAAAGGGGTCAAACTGCTGGATTAGAAGACATTTGGTAGGTGGACTCAAGGCAAGTGTAAGTAAGAGCTGAGCAGAAACCTAGGGGTAGGAGGAGAATATCCCACCACCAGAATGTCAGGCCTGGGCTCCAGGAGCTCCACTGTCTCTAGAAAGAGCTCTATTGCCTTTGAAGCTTGAATCTCACTGGTAATCTGTGTCCTCAGTACTTTGGGCAATTATAAGCAGGGACCTAACCTTCCTAAGTGACTGGCAAGATCTCTCTAGTAAAGAATGCTGGGGAACAGAAAGACTCACTCTAAAGACCTAGTGATTAAGAGGGCCTTGCGGAAGCTGGGAGTGTCCTACAGAAGCAAGACCAGTGGAGGAGAGGATGAGGAAGACCTATGAGGGCCTCACAGTATACATCAAGGATACCAGATATCTACTTTCTATAATTCTAGAGGGTAAGTGGTCAGGACCAATGTGTGGGCATGAGGGCTGGCTGCCTGCTGTTGGAGCAGACCAACGGCCCTGCCTTAGTCTGTACTGGAGCCAGGCCATTATCAGAAGGCGGAAGGCAGAGCAGTCAGCTAATAGGCCCTTGCAGATTAGCCTATCAGAGTTACCTTCAGAGCCAAATGCCACTATGAACAAAGGACTAGTGAAAGTGCTTTGTAATGGGGATGTAGTTCTAGAATATAATATCCCAATCAAATGCCACAATATGGAAATGAGCTCATTCCAAGGTTTGATTTTTAAACTGAGACTAGCTTTGGTACAAAGCTCCTCTCCTAGTAGGATGGGGCACATGGTTACACATAACACACTCACCTTAAATGTGACATGAGTGTCTGAAAGGAGAGGGCCTTCAACCTCAATGATGGGTGTGGATTGGTCTCTGCTGATGACATGGATGCTCCCTCCTCCACTGGTGTCTATCCCATCTGCCAGGCTTGGAGGCGAGGAGCTGTCTGTAGTATTAAGTGCTTTAGCTAAGGTATCAAATGCCCTGTGAGCAAAATTGAAGCAAGCAAGTATTGTAAATCCACAGCTTTTAGGGAAAATGAACTCTAGCTGAGACATAATTTAGAAAAACAATGCACTGGGGAAAGATACTTATATTCTACCTGAGAGAAGGGATAACAATGAAAGCTTCTATGCATTCTCTATACATTACCTTGGGCACTAAGCTATGTATTATTATTTTCACATGTAATTTTTATTTTTCACAACTATTCTCCAAAGTAGAATTCTCTCCATTTTATAGATGTGAAAACTGAGGCTTAGAGATGTTAAATAACTTTCCAAGACTGCCCAGAGTAAGTGGTAGAACCAGACCCTATCTCCTTTCCATTGGATCAGATCTAAATTTTGCTATCAGACCACAAGTGAACATAAGAACCAGCACAATTGTGTGGCCCAGAGTTGCACCTGCCTGGCCTAGTAAGATGGGCAGGAGTGGCTGCTCCTACAGGAAAGGAACAAATACCAGAGCCATGCTACAGAGAAACACCCTCAGCGGCCAGTTACAGATGTCCAGGACCAGTTAACACTATCACCTAATATCTAAGCTCTTGACTCACTACTTGGGAAAAAAGATACATGAAAAAAATAGGCTGCCCAGCCAGTGTGGCTCAGTGGTTGAGAGTTGACCCATGAACCAGAAGGTTACAGTTTGATTACAGGTCAGGGCACATGCCGGGATTGGGGACTCGATCCCCAGTAGAGAGCAGCCAATCCATGATTCTCTCTCATCATTAATGTTTCTATCTTTCTCTCCCTCTCCCTTCTCTGAAGTCAATATAATGCATTTAAAAAAAAAAAAGGCTAAAACAGAATTGGGAAAAGGGAATGAGCTATTAATATCCAGGCATAATAAATAATGACTGAAGAGTAGCATCTGTCCACTGAAGAGTTTTCCCCTGCTTCCACTGAGTTACTCAATGTCTTTTTTCATTGTCTGGAATGAAAAGCAACTTTGATTTTGAGAAGAGACAGATGTTCAGGGGAACTATGACAATTTTACAACCCTTGATTAAATACAGGGTGAGTGTTAAAAACGCTGCCACCCCCCTCACAACACAGTGACTGAGGTGCACGTCAGGAGGGGAGCCTATACCCTCACGGGTTCATACCTAGTAATCTCACTTGCAGACTGGTCCTCTGGTTGCATTTCCGAAGTGTCACCATTGTTAAGGGATTCACTTAGGTTGGCAAGGGAGGTTACCACATTTGCTAGTGTGCCCAGAGCTCCCTGGCTTGTTTCAGCCTATTAAACAAAAAATAACAACATTAAAAAATGAATACATACATGATGAATATGAATACACAATGACTCAGGCAAAGCCTATATAATAAAGAGGTAATATGCAAATTGACCATCACTCCAACACACAAGATGGCCACCCCCATGTGGACACAAGATGGCTGCCACAAGATGGCCAGCAGGGGAGGGCAGTTGTGGGTAATCAGTCCTGCAGGGGAGGGCAGTTAAGGGCGACCAGGCTGGCAAGGGAGGGCAGTTAGGGGTGACTAGGCCAGCAGGAGAGGGCAGTTGGGGGCAACCGGGCCAGCAGGAGAGGGCAGTTAGGGGCAATTGGGCTGGCAGGGGAGCAGTTAGGCATCGATCAGGCTGGCAGGGGAGCAGTTAGGCGTCGATCAGGCTGGCAGGGGAGTGGTTAGGGGATGATCAGGCTGGCAGGCAGAAGCGGTTAGGGGCAATCAGGTAGGCAGGTGAGCAGTTGGGAGCCAGCAGTCCTGGATTGTGAGAGGGATGTCCCCGATTGGAGAGGGTGCAGGCTGGGCTGAGGGACAACACCCCTCTCCCCCACCCCGGTGCACCGGGCCTCTAGTGAAGATATAATGTTGGTTTAAAAACAGCTTCAAAAAGGGGGGTATGACTACAACAGGGCAGCATGAGGAAGATCTTTTTGGTGATGGATTAGTTCTATATCTTGATTGTGGTGGTAGTTACAAAATCTATACATGGTAAAATGAAAGATCAAAAAGAGAAACAATATCATAAAAATTAAAACCTTTTAGTGCTTCAATAGACATTATCAAGAAAGTAAAAAGACACCCCCCTCCCTCACATACACAAGATAACTCACAGAATGGGAGGAAATATTTGCAAATCACACATCTGATAATAGTTTAGTTGCCAGAGTATCTAAAAGACTCTTGCAACTCAATAATAAAAAGACAAATAAACCCAGTTAAAAAATAAGCAAAGGATTTAAGTTGACATTTCTTCGAAGAAGACATACAAATAGCCATAGGCACATGAAAAGATGTTCAACATCACTGGAAATGTAAATCAAGACCACAATGAGATACCACTTCACACCTACTAGCACAGCTATAATAAAGATAACAAGTGTTGGAGAGAATGTGGAGAAACTGGAACCCTCACCCATAGCTGGTTGGAATGTAAAATGGTACAGTCACTGAAAAATAATCTGGCAGTTCTTCAAAAGTTTAAACACAGTTACCATATGACCAGCAATTCCACTTCTAGACATGTACGTAAGAGAAATGAAAACGTATGTCCGCAAAAAAGCTCGTATACAAATGTTAATAAGCAGCACTATTCACAATAGGCAAAAAATAGAAACAACCCAAATGTTCATCAGCTGATTAGTAGATAAATTGTATGTAGTATAGGCATTTAAAGGCACGTTATTTATCAATAAAAAGGTACAACAGAATAGTTGCTGTGAAATTCCTTGGTAGTCAGAAGTTTTAAGGTTATTTGATCCTTCCTTTCAATCTTACAGCCCAGCCTGAAGACCACTAGGTAGAGGACATTTCTCTATGCCAGCCAATGGCTCTATTTTTTGCCTTTTCTTTCCCCCAAAAGGATGCTCCTTAATGTACAGAGCGTGCACATTGATGTGCATGTGAACAAATGAGTCTGGAGGCCCAGCTCTGGCTTCAAGGGCAGCAGTGCCAGTAGTGCTCTGTTACTGAGTTACTCCTTTCAGGGAAGAAAATCGGACCTTTTAACCTTTCCTTTTAATCCTCCGCTGCTGTAGAGCCTAAGACCATCGGAAAACACAGATATTTACATTACAATTCATTAACAGTAGCAAAATTAGTTATGAAGCAGCAACGAAAATTATTTTATGGTTGGGGGTCACCACAACATGAGGAACTGTATTAAAGGGTCACAGCATTAGAAAGGTTGAGAACCACTGATCTAGAGCAAGCATGTCAAATTTGAGGCCCGAGGGCCACATGTGGCCCACAACAAATACTCATTAAAGATGACTCATTTATTTCTGCCCTTTGTATTTAGCATGTCTATCGAAATAAACCTGTGTTTCTATGAAAATTGAAGCTTTTGTTTTTTTGCAGCCCACATAAACTTAAACCTTGTTTATTTGGCCCGTGTTAGCCTTTGAGTTTGACATGCTTGATCTAGAGGCTTCTGTAAGGCCATCTTAGGATAAGTAGCTGGTTCTGCAGCATGCCAATAGTTTGTCAATGTGTGTACCAGGAGGCGAACATCTTAATAGAGAAGAGAACCATAGAACTTTCACCAAATTGAACTCTAGACCCTGTTATGACTATAACCAGCCAGCCCTGACTGAGTTTCTGAAAGCCATCAGTATCCCTAACACAAATCACTGGGGGCTAAATCACAAGTAAACTGAGAAGCAGAAGGTCATGCTTTCAACGTGGTCTCTGAAGGCCAAGAAGGTGGTGGTGCACACATTTAGAAAAGTAGTCTGCACTGCAACATAAAAATGGAGGAGAAGGCATAACATCACCTTGGAATCTGTGGCCAGGAGAACAGTACCATCCTCACGTATCAAAGGTTGCTGGATGTTCACAAGCATCCCTGGATCAAGAAGACCTGTTTGTCTATTTAAGACATAAAGAAACCCAGAGTAGCTTCCAACATTTAATGCACAGTATGATCATGCTGTATTTCCCTGTCCCTTTGACATCTGCAGGGCTGTCTGAGTAAAAGAAAAGCTCTAACTAGACTCAGACACTAAGTGACTGAACAACCCCCCCTCCCTTTTCTCTGCAATGAGATGTGCACACAGCTGGGTCTATAGCCTGAGACAGGAGGACACAGACGCACATCCCCAGGGCTTGCTTCTGTGCTGACTGTGAACTCTGGCTGCTCTGCCAAATAATGTTAACTTGATCTTCAGAATATCACTAAGGCATTCTCAATTCTAGTTCTCTTTGTGATACATTTGGATTTCTTATTTTCCTGTCTCTGTTCCTTTTAAATTAAGTTCAACAGATTACATTAAAAAGAACATATAAATTAACTTGTGGCACTTATCTGGGACCACACCTGGGACTTAGGCCTTTTGTCTATACTACAAAAAAAATCCCAATCTGGAATTCCAGAACTGTTTTCCTGTATGAATAACGCCAAAGTGCAAGACATAATCTGAGCCCTTGAAGAATTCTGACCCCATCAGCCATCCTCAGGACTGTACAGAGGTTTGACTGAAGTAGTTCCAAAAGGGGTAGAATGAGGCAAGACAAGGTTGATGGCTTTCCAGGCAGGTGGGGAGCCATATAAGCCGCCTTTCCAAAAAACACCAGTGCCTCCTCTGATCAGCAACAAGGGCTGACGGTAGTTTTACCCTTTGTCATAACAGACACTGACCTTGCTCCATCTTTATCTGCCACAAATGTGGGAGTGGCAATCAGAGGACTTCTCAGGTCTTTCCGGATATAGATTTTCTCAGTTGAAGCAGCACAATTGCTTGGTTTCTCCCGCTGTACATCAAAGGGCTTCCGTTCACTCTGTACAGCTTAAATAATAATAAATATTCATATTTAGAGGAAAGATTTAAATCAATAAAACCCACAGTCTTACTTAGAAAGTAAAGCTCAATTTTCAGTGGACTTTTCAGACAAAGGAGCTTTAAAGGTTCAAAGCCAAGCAATGCCATGCCAAATCTAAAGGCAGGAAAAGAGCTCAAGATGGTGGGCACTGCCTTCGAAGAACTGCAGCACAGCATCTGCATGGCCTTGTGAGGGTCCATCCTGAGACTTCTAGGTTTTCACGTCTTCTTTTTTTTTTCTTTAATCCTTACCCAAGCATATTTTTCCATTGCTTTTTAGAGAGAGTGGAAGAGAGAGGGAAAGACAGAGAAAAATATCGATGTGAAAGAAACACATCGATTGGTTGTCTCCTGCACAAGCCCCAACCAGGGCCCGGGCCAGGGAGGAACCTGCAACTAAGGTATGTGCCCTTGACCGGAATCGAACCCGGGACCCTTTGGTCTACAGGCCAAGGTTCTATCCACTAAGCCAAATGGGCTAGGGCTGGGTTTTCACTTCTTACTTGCTAACAAAAGGGAGTCTCTCCAGGGTGAGAAACACTCGTCTTCAAGTTGGTCTCCAACAGAGAGCT
Source organism: Plecotus auritus (assembly GCF_963455305.1). Taxonomy (NCBI): domain Eukaryota; kingdom Metazoa; phylum Chordata; class Mammalia; order Chiroptera; family Vespertilionidae; genus Plecotus; species Plecotus auritus. The sequence continues at coordinate 143,661,592 of NC_137773.1, forward strand.
TGTCCAATGTCACACATTGTAGAGGAACAACTCTAATGTCCACCTCCAGCATGCATGACTTCTGCAAAGTGTTTGTTGTCAATTTTCTATCACCCTAGCAACTTCTCCCTTCAGTAATCTGGTATAAGAATAGGTATACATGCCAGAAACAACTGAAAAATAACGACCTTTTTACTAAAAGAAAGACTAAACTCCAGATCCAATATGTAAGTAGGGTAAGGGGTTCTATTTCAAAGAGGAGGAGGCCCCTTTGGCTTAGAGAACCTACATGTCTTCCCTAGGCCTCACAGTTCCTAAGGGGCAGAGCTAGAGTTTGATCTGGTATCAGCTTTACTACAAAGCCTGTGTTTACCCCACTCCACATTGCTGCCTCCCAATTTACTGGGAGTAGGTTTCCACATACACGGGAACTAACCAACCCCAGCAGTGTTGGTACTGAAATACCACAATGAGCCAGAAGGTAAACCAAAGTGAAGTGTGAGTGAATCTTTTCTTCTTAGTATTTTAAAGCCAGACACAGAAACCTCAGTTAACAGACTAATGCTTACTTTCTCCCTCCTTATTAACTCCCGTGGTCTCTTTAATACTGTTACTCACATTCCATTTTCATGCCCATCTCTAAGCATTTTTTCAGCCGGCAAAACTGACAGCGGTTCCGGTGGTGCTTATTGATGATGCAGTCTTGGTTGCTCCGGCAGCTGTAGGTCAAATTTTTCCTTACGCTCCTTTTGAAGAAACCTTTGCAGCCTTCACAACTGACAGCCCCATAGTGACGGCCTGAAAGGATAGAGTGCAGGAAGCAGTTTTACCAAGAAAAGAGGTAATCCGTCATAAGCCCTATTTTTAAGGTATGTCTATCAAAGCGACCGGTGTACAGTCAGATGCCCAGGCCTCAGCATTAAGCATTGGTAATTAGGAGTTAGTGAGTCTTTCACGTGATTTCTCTATAATCTTTACAGGAGCCCTAGGTGGTCATGATGAAAAAATTTAAGCTCAGACAGATGATGTGACACCTGGTAAATGGCATGACCTTAATGCTCTTAGTACACGAAGGACCTACCATATAGTAGGAGCTCATGGGGGATGGCTGAACTGTACTGTCCTCTCTGAGCGCACACTGGTCTTGGCTCTGCAGACCTAGGCTTGCGAAGCTACTCAGCTCCCCTGTCCTGCCAAGAGTGGCAGGTAGCAAACACATGCATGTGATATTTCAGCACACATTTTTATTCCCCCTGTGTTAGCCATGTCCTGGGCTCTAGACCTCCCCTGGAGGAAGTGGAATGATGAGAGGAATCATCTTGAGGACTGAGACTGTGCAGGTTCAAGGTGAAGGAAGGTTGCCATGTAGCTCACTTGGGTTAGCTAGTCAGATGCTTTTCGAAACTTAGTCCTAGAAATACACTTACTACACACAGTTTTTTTCTAATCTTGGTTACTTTGATGTCTCTAATTCTTATTTACCAACGACATTAAAAAGAGCCCCCACCTCAGTTTACCCTTCTTAGTTCACAAAGTGCTTCCACAGGCATTGTAACTCATTTGTTCCCAGCTGGGATTGACTATAGTTATTTTTTTTTAAAATTGAATTTATTAGGGTGACATTGGTTAATAAAATCCTATCAGTTTCAGGTATATAATTCTATATCACCTATATAATGTATTGTGTGTTCACCACAATATAAGTCTCCTTCAAGTCAAGTCTCCTTTCATCACTACATAGTTCAGTCTTATGTAACCTAATGTCTTAGCTATTGCTAGGAGGACACGTTTCATGGGATCATCATTTACAGCAGCTACAGAGCATCCTATTGTCCTAAGCTCTAGCACTTGGAGCCATTCCTCTAGCACTTGGAGCCATTCCCCAAGGGTATACTTGGAGGGTCTCAATTTTGTGCCTTTAAGAACAGTCATGCTAAAACTGTTACCTACCATGTAGGCATCATTTTTCCTTTTTTGCAGGGTATTTCCTTAGGCTTTCTAACCCTTAGAGTGATCTCAAATATCTGGAGATAATGGCAGTATGAGCCTGTGACGAGGCTGTTCCTTTAAGCCCAGAAAGAGTGACAAATGGGGAACCCAAAAGATTCCGTGCCCTTCTCCTTATGCTCATGTTTCATTCATTTGTTCAAAGGTTTGCAGACTGTCTCTCCTTGCTGAGTAAGAAGGTAGGGACATAGAGATGGAGGGGTCTGACAAAAAGAGCACGTTCTGGTGGGCAAGACAGTACTGTAAAAACCAATTTTAAGAGAATGCAACAAATGCTCAGTGAGGTCTGTTTTATAAAAGGGGGATGAGGACAGAGGCAACACAGAGGCTTCAAAGGGGTGAGATGGGCTGGATTTACCAGGATAAGGGGTAGGAGCAGAGCCAGGACACCCCTGATAGGGCAAATGGTGTCACAAGCTGGGAAGGAAACTGGAGCTTCTACAGATGCTTGCCTAGAGCTGTCTTCCTAAGAAGCTTGGTCCAGACTCCTTTTCAAAACAAACAAACAAAAAACAAACGAACAAATAAGAAACCAGGACCACAAAGTGTCCAAAGTTCCTCTAAATTTTGTGACCACAGAATAAAGTGGAACTAAGCAGTTACCACAAAACTCAGGCCTGAGCCCCTAGCATCACTGGAACTGGACCTTTATTAAATACTAGAGGCCCGGTGCACGACATTTGTGCACTGGGGGTGGGGTTGGGGGGAGGGGTGGTGGTGTCCCTCAGCCTGGCCTGCGCCCTTTAGCAGTTTGGGAGCCCTCAGACGGACATCCTTAGCGCTGCCACCGCTGCTGCACTTGCCAGCCATCAGCCGGGCTTGCGGCTGAGCAGTGCTCCTCCCCCTACCCCGCCGCCCCGCCTTGGGAGCACACTGACCACCAGGGGGCAGCTCCTGCATTGGGCATCTGCCCCCCTGGTGGTCAGTGTAGCGATGGGTTATTCCACCATTCTGTTAATTTGCATATTACCCTTTTATTATATAGGATTCCTCTATTCCTCCCTGCCTGCCTCACTTATCTTCTACAGTCCTCAGTGTTAGCAGACCAAAGTCTAAACTTTTGAGCTAGATATCTTCTCCATTTTCCTGGTACCCATATGCCCAGGAGCTCTTCCCCAAAGACACTGTGGGTATGGGCATCAAACTAAGCTCTGGCTTCACTAGCTGGAATGCCCTTCTGTTTTACCTCACGTAGGCACACTCAACCTCCAAGGCTCACAGATGTGACTGCCTCTGGGGGCCTTTCCTGACCCTGGGACTCCAGCCAGGATCACATGTTCCCTTCTCCTGCATTTTAGCAGTTTATCATACTGGGTTACAGTGAATGGATGACAGAGACAGTTTATAGCAGGTGTCCTCAAACTATGGCCCGCGGGCCACATGCTGCCCGCCGAGGACATTTATCCGGCCCGCTGGGTGCCGCTGCCTGTCCTGCTTAGCAGCCGACTCGTCCCGGGCCCGCAGTGCGCATAGGAATTTGTTCATAGTTTTTTTTTTATAGTCCGGCCCTCCAACGGTCTGAGGGACAGTGAACTGGCCCCCCGTTTAAAAAGTTTGAGGACTGCCGAAACCGGTTTGGCTCAGTGGATAGAGCGGCAGCCTGCGGACTGAAGGGTCCCGGGTTCGATTTCGGTCAAGGGCATGTACCTTGGTTGCGGGCACATCTCCAGTGGGAGGTGTGCAGGAGGCAGCTGATCGATGTTTCTCTCTCATCGATGTTTCTAGCTCTCTGTCCCTCTCCCTTCCTCTCTGTAAAAAATCAATAAAATGTATTTTAATAAAAAAATAAAATAAAAAAAAATAAAAAGTTTGAGGACCCCTGGTTTATAGGATGAAGGACTAAATAACACATTTTGTGAAACAGCAAAGCACTCTACAAATATTGACTAAAGAAGTGATTACTTTCTTAGTAACACATACATATTCAATGCTCAACCATGATTTACAAATCACAGAAATAGTTTCCTGACTTTTTTTATTCTAATAATTTGACAAACTACTTGCTCACATATATTACCCTAGTAAGAAAAGTAGAGTTCATGGTTTGAAACCTACAACTCTATAGAGGTGACACTGGTTCTCTCTCCATTACCCCCCCCTCCCCAATTTGGGCCATGATGCGCACCTAGTAGAGTTACTTACCAGAGGCTTTGTCCCCACAGACCACACAGTACTCTACCACCTGGGGCCGCTGAACCTCAGCCTTCCCAAGCAAACGCTCCACCGAAGCAGAGTCTGTGACGATCTAAGAAGAATCAGGAAACAAGCATGGTGGGGATTAAAAATTAGACTGCTAAGCAAAGTAATGCTTAACTGTAAATTCCTAATCTTGAGTTTCTATGCAGGAGAGCTGATTTGGGCAGAACTGGAAAATTCCACCTGACAACTTAATCTGACACCCAGAATGGCCCCACTGCTCATCTGAATTGCACCTCTTCATCAGGGGGTGGGGGTTTGGGTGGTTCGGGGGGTTCAACTAGGGTCAAGCATTGGTTTTCACCGATCTGCTTTCCTATCTGGCTACTACAATTACCCAAACTGGGGGCCATGTGGGGAATCACATATAGAAGCCTCAACATAAAGATATTGAAGGTCTTTTTGGCTGCCTTTATTCCCACCAAACAACTTGAAAATATGCAGAGAGGTACATATGGCAGAGAAATAATCAAGCTTTATTAGTTAAGTAAGCAGGTCTCCTATTGAGGCAGCTGGGAGTAGAATAACTAGAATAGGTGACCTCCAAAACCTGCTATTTCTCCTTTATTTGTAGGTGACTTTCTAGGTGACAAATAGTGCTTCTGGTCTAGAAGAATACTGTAACTGATACCAATATGAGAAAGTGAAAAATAGCTGTTATTATAACTAGAGGTCCGGTGCACAAAATTTGTGCATGGGGGGGGGGGGTTTGTCCCTCAGCCCAGCCTGCACCCTCTCCAATCTGGGACCCCCTGAGAGATGTCCGACAGCCCGTTTAGGTCCGATCCCGGTAGCATCTGGCCTAAACGGGCAGTCGGACATCCCTCTCACAATCCAGGACTGCTGGCTCCCAACTGCTCACTTGCCTGCCTTCCTGATTGCCCCTAACTGCTTCTGCTTCCCAGCCTGATCACCCCCTAACCACTTCCCTGCCAGCCTGATTGATGCCTAACTACTCCCTTGCCAGCCTGATTGCCCCTAACTGCCCTCCCGTGCAGGCCTGGTCACCCCTAACTGCCCTTCACTGCAGGCCTGCTCACCCCCAACTGCCCTCCCCTGCAGGCCTGGGTCCCACCCAACTGCCCTCCCCTGCAGGCCCGGTCACCCCCAACTTCCCTCCTCTGCCGGCCTGGTCACCCCTAACTGCCCTCCCCTGCAGGCTTGATTGCCCCCAACTGCCCTCCCTTGCAGGCCTGGTCCCTCCCAACTGCCCTCCCCTGCTGGCCATCTTGTGGCAGCCATCTTGTGTCCACATGGGGGCAGACATCTTGTGTGTTGGAGTGATGGTCAATTTGCATATTACTTTTATTATATAGGATGTACCAAATAATGTACCATGATATATGTATGGTGGGAATATATACAGAAATCATTATAAAGAATGACCTCTCGTAAAACATGCAGCAAAATCAATAGCCATCCTTTCACAAACAAGGAGTAGTCTAAATTAGCAGTGAGGAATTCTGATTTCATATTATCAGAATGTACTGTGGGAAAGCAAGTTTGAGGCAGTATTTACTAACTGTACTATGAGTTTCTCAAAAGCACAATTCTGAAAGTTGAACAAATTGGTATTCGAAACCCAGCTCTATCAGAAGAAAAAAAATCCTTTCCTTCCTTAATTTTCTCCACAGTAGAAAGTCTATCCCCAAAACACACAGATTCTTAGCAGCATTATTTGCAATAGCCAAAAGGTAAAAGCAACCCAAGTATCCACCAACAGATGATTAGATAAACAAAATGTGATATATACAAATAATGGAATATTATTCAGCCTTAAAAAGGAAAGAGATTCTGACACCTGCTATGACATGGACAAATTTTGAAAACATTATGCTAGGTAAAATAAGCCATTCACAAAAGGACAAATATTATAGGATTCCACTTATATGAGGTCCCTAGAGTAGTCAAATTCATAGAGACAGAAAATAGAATGGTGGTTGCCAGGGGCTGGGGGTGGGAGGGGTGGAATGAGAAGTCAGTGGTTAATGGGCACAGAGTTTCAGTTTGGGAAGATGAAAGAGTTCTGTGGATGGATGGTTGGATGGTGGTAGTAGTTGCGCAACAATGTGAATGTAGTTAATGCCACTGAACTGTATATTTGAAAATGATTAAGATGGTAAATTTTGTTATATTTTACCACAAATTTTTAAAAATTTAAAAGCAAACACAAACATGGAATTCCTACTTAACCCTGACTAAACATACTCCAGGCTTGTCCACCATGGGACACTGCCCTCAAGTGTCTGTTCCTTTAATCGCTGTGCTCGGAAATTCAGTTCTTCCCAACAATTCTGCCTTCCTTCAAGTCCTTGCTCTTCTCTTTCCTGTATCTTCCCCTGACCCCATCCCACCTTGCCAGAGTAGGGAGAAGCAGGGCAGAGGTGGAGATGAGAACTGAGGGTCCCAGAGGTTCACAGGAACAAATGAGGATACAATGAAGAGCTGGACCAGGCTTGACCATCTGGACAAGGATGAGGTAAGAGTTAGAACAAGTTGGTCCTTGTCTGACTGTGGTCAGCCCAAAGTGGTATCCCTAAAATATCCTGGGCCAAGGGCTCCCACTGTGTGGCCTTTGTTAAGAACTAAGTGGCCTCAGTGGCAGCTTACTCATGACAGTCTCCTGTGCGTCACTGATTTTTCCTGGCTTAACTTCCATCCCATCTGAGCACTGGAGTTGGCTGCCTAGGGCTTGCCATTCATTTGCTGATTACTTTAGCCAAAGCAGCAACCTGCCATGTTTACCAGTCCCCAAAGCATCTTTTAGAAACAGATTTGGTCTCCATGGCAGAGCAGAGGTTACAGTCAGGAACAAGTCCAGTAGCAGAAATGCATAAACAAATGCTCTGTCAACAGGCCTTACCTGGATCCTGCCAGGGACAAGGTTGTCTGAGGTGGTGAATATGAGCTGCTTGGCACTGGATGTCTCTGGGGAAGCCAGGATCACCTTCCCAGTTCCAGCTCCATCAGGGCTGGTCAAGATGAACTGCTGCTTGGGGGATCCAGAGGTGTCCACTGCAGTGACTATCTGGATCTTCTGTCCTGTCTGCTGGTCTGTCACAATCTACAAGACACAACATGGAGGCTGCTCTCACGGAGCATTGTGCGACTTGTGCACTTGCAGGTGGTGCTCAAAGTAGTGACTGCCCAACGCCGTCCTGGAGTCAATGCTGGTCAAAGATGCAGTTTCACCAGTGCATGGTGAAATGAGAAAAATAAAACACAACAGTGAACTTTTCAGAATACAATTTTCATAAAGCTAACTTTATTCTAGGATGGTATCATGCCCACTATTTTTAGAATGAAATGTGCTTTAGGGGTGAAGAGAAGGGTAATTAGATGAAGATAGTCAAAAGGCTTAAGTTTCCACTTATAAGATAAGTAAGTCCTGGGAATTTAATGCACAACATAATGACTACAGTTAACTCTGCTATATGGTGTATTTAAAAGCTATTAAGAGAATATATCCTAAAAGTTCTCACTGCATGAAAAAAATACATTTTTTCTTTTTTTTCTGTATCTATATGTGATGATAGATGTTAACTAAACTTATTGTGGTAATCATTTCACAATTAGTAAGTCAATTTATTATGCTGTACACCTTAAACTTGTTTCACATCAATTATATCTCAATAAACAGAAAAAAGAAAATGCCTTTATTTTATAAAATGAAGATAGTAATAAGTAGTAGATGATAGGTTTAACTTAAAAGATATCCTTGTTCTGGACATAATAAAAAATGTGAACAACTTTTTTGAAATGCTGCTGACCAACAAAACATAAAGCCTGGAAATGACTGCTTTAAAGAAGGACTGTTTCTGAAGCGAAGGTCCTGTAAATAATCTTGCCTCGTGGTAAAAGAATATAGGGAATCCCCTGCTGACATACACCCACCTTCTCCCACTTCCTGACTCAGAGGACTTTAAGGATAGGGATGCACCTGATTCAGGGCTGTATCTCCAGGCCAGCACAGGGCTTGGCACATGGAAAGAAGACTTTAATAATAGGTTGTGGAAGCACTGAAGGCGCTAACTCTGCCAAAGTCCTGACCCTGCCTCCTCCGGACACTCCTACCATTCAGGAGCCCAACTAACAGAGACCACCTCTTCCCAGGGTCACTGTAGTTAGATGCCTACTGGGCTTGCCATTCATCTGATGATTTCAATCACAATTAAAATAGTTCCTATAACAAGAGTAACTTCTTTTATTCCCACTCACCAGGTTCTTTAAAGATGTTCTAGGGCCCTGCCCTGCTCTCTCCCAGGATAAGTGCCCAGCAGAGAGCACTGTCCACCTTCTCCCTCAGGACACCAACAGGCTCTCACTTCAAACAGGAGTCTTGGGGTTGTTGTGTCGGGGCCTTGGGCAAGGGGAGATGTGCTGCATATCTGGCTGCAACTCAGTTCCCTATAGCATATACATGGGCAGGTCTGGAAACTATGCCACATTTTGATAGATGTTGTTACTTGTGACATGGAATTCCACGGTAAGACAAGAAATTCACAGGCTGTTGTAAGGAAGATCCTGCAAATGGACCACCTGAAGGCAATAGCTTTGTCAACTATTTGATATGGAAAATCAGACAATGCTGGCTGTTTCCAAAGAAAATGGCCTGAGTTCAATGAATTATTTACAAACATTTAAAAATATTTTTGTTTATTCTTCCTTCCGAAGACATTTACATTTCCCATTCAGAGAGATGAAAAAGCTAAAAATGTAAGCAGAAAAACATAATCCCCAAATACCCGATTGGAACCCCAAGGTGATGATCATTAAGCAAACCAAGACATTGCTAACATACATGAGCAGGTGGACTCCTCTTTAATGGGACCAAGGAAATACCAAATTAAGAAGGTGCATCCAAACTCATTAACATTTAAATCTCCTTTGGAGGAATGAAGGAGAGGTACTGTGGGTTGAATCATGTCCCCCCAAAAGTCCTAACCCCCAGGGCCTGTGAATATAACCTTATTTGAAAACAGGGCCTTTGCAGATGTAATCAAGTTAGTATGAGGCCACAGTGGAATTAGGATGGGCCCTAAATCCAATGATTGATGTCCTTATAAGAAGGCCATGTGATGACAGAGAAGAGATTCCCATAAGCCCTGTGTTTTCCATTGCACAATTATTAATAGTGTAGGAAATTTTAGAAATGCATATGTCACATTATAGCAGAGCTGACTATATTTTACTAGCCCAAGGCCCTGTCTAGTTCTGCTCCCAAAGGAACTCAATGTGAAGTGACACACTGCTGTTTTCCACACACTCTGTTCTAGCCAGGGTGGGCTCATCATTTCTGTTGTAAAGAAGAGCCTGCAAACGGACCACCTGAAGGCAAAAACCAGTCACTGGATAACTTTTGTTTGGCTTCCCAAAGTTTAAAATTTTTAAAAACTGGTTACCAACATCTAAAAATATAATATTTCCCATAAAAATCAGATCTATAGTTCTCCTGACCAACTGGAAGCTCTGGCCATCTGGGCCCAGTTCCTCCATGGCATATGCTGGCTGGGTGTATCTGTCCCTTTAGATCTTTAGAGCCAGGGGCACAAGCTCTTTGGTTCCTCTCAATCCCTACACCTTGGCAACCTGGTCCTGCAAACACCTGAGTTTGTGATTCTGAGATAGGGCTTTGCAGCTAGAGCCATAGATGAAATGCTTGCTCTACTAGTTTCTAATTGTATCAGCGTGGAGCATTTATATGAGCCTTCTGAACCTCTGTTTACATATCTATGAAAAAGGATTACTAGGAAAGTGAAATATGATGTTTGTGGAAGTACTTGGTACACTGCCCAGAACATAAGAGGACCTTGATAAAAAAAGTATTTCCTCCCTCTGAGCTATCACATACTTCTCTCCTCACTTGCCTTGTCTTAGCCTTTCAGCTCATCAAGTCTCTCTCTCCCAGTGGGAAAATGAAGATTTTCTATGGCTCACTCACTCTTTCATTAATTTCTCAACTACTTACAGGTTCTAATCTGTGCCAGGTGCTTTGCTAGATTACAGGCATTATGGAAATGGCTACTGCTCTCGTGACCTTTTAAGTGGAAAAGACTGGCAAAAAAAAAAAAAAAAGTAAACAGCTCAACTAGTTAATAACTTCAGTTTATGCTGCATATTATGAGGAAGTCCTACGTGTATCACACAAAACCATCTCCAAAAGATGTTAAGGAAAAGATCAGGCTGGGGTAAAGAGAATAACACAGGCACTTAACTTTAGAAAGAGAGGTCAGGGAAGGCCTCTGTGAGGAAGTGGCATTTAAAATAAGATTCAAGGCTGAGAAGAAAGGAGCCAGATAAAGGTTTAGGGAAAATGTTGCAAGTAACATGAAATGTTCTGGCATACAGAAAGCCTTAAGAAAAAGTAACTCTTAGAACTGATCTTAGGCCCAAGGACAATGAAGAGCAACCCAGGGAGCCCAGAAAAGGATATGGGCTGACACTACTGGGAGTTTGAGCCACTCAAGGGGGTTTCCCCTACTAAAACCAGGTCTTCAAGTTTTCTTATACTATTTTATATCTATCTTATACAATTTATATATACAACCTGGGCATATGCCCTGACTGGGAATGGAACTGGGATCTTTCGGTGCATGAGAAGATGCTCAACCAATTGAGCCACACTGGCCAGGGCTCCTTAATCTCCCATCTTCTCCCACAGTTCCCACCCTAGACTGCTGTACCCCCAAAAAACAATAGCTCTCAATCTCAGCCTCTCCCACTTGGAGGAATGCCACCCTTCTCACTTTGCCCCAAAGCCCTTTTACAGCCATTAGAATAACATGATACTGATGAACACAAGTCTGTGTTTTAGCTCACTTTCCACTGGCCTGCATAACTAGAAATGTTGGTCTTGTGTTGACTACCACACCTTAATTAGTATCATCATTATTAAAATCAGTAATATAAATTCTGGAATGGGAAAATACAGCTATAAAGGACAACTGATGACATTTTAGCATATAGAATATGGATTATATAAGGCATATTTCAACATTAAATTTCAGGATTTTGATAACTACGGTGATTATGTAAGAGAATGTCTTTGTTCTTATAAGTACTGAACTATCCAGGGCAAAGAGGCGTGATGTCTTTAATTCTCAAGTGATTCAGCAAATATATACATACACACACTCAGAATGTTACCGAAAACAATTGGTAAATCTAGAAAAAGGGTACAATGGGTTTCCATATACTATTTTCTATAGCTTAAAATTATACAATACTATCAAAAAATTGTAACTAAGCTGCTAACATTTATTGATGTTTGCTTTCTATAGGATTAAATAAATTATATCATTTGATCCTTTAAAAATTCTATAAATTAGGCACTATTTTTGGTGCTATTTTACAGCTATACATACAGATTACTGAAACTTTCCCCAGGGTCACATAGCTGAGGGGAGATAAGATTTTACCCTAAGTCTGGTTCCATTCAGAGTCAAAGCTCTTAAATATTGCCTTTATAGTATAATCTTTTCCTCTCAACCTTATCACAGAAGCTAGAAGCTACTATTTGGGTTCCAAGCATTGTTATTCATTAAAACATCATAGTACTTAATCTCTTCCCAGATCTCAGGGCATGTGAGAATCATCATTGAAGTCAGGGCTAGAAATGAAATTTCATCAAAGCCATCAGCACCAACAGCAAGAACCAAGAAATTATCCTATAACAATTTTTCTTAAACAAACAAACAAAAAAACACCCCAAACCTTAAAATGCAGTCAATTCAGTTGCACTTAGGTATGTCCAAATTTTTAATAATAAAAAGATATTCAATTATATTTACTATACATAAAAATCATGCTAATGGGTTATCTTCCCTAGAGAAACTGAAAGCTCAACACCAGGGAACTAATCTACAAGACCTTACTGCACTCCAGCCAGGACAGCAATGTCACCATGACCCGCATACCCGGCAATGGGAATAGTCTGACTGTATATAGAACAGGTTGCTAGAATGGCCCTTAGAAAAACAAAGATTCTACTTATACCAATACAGGGGAAATGTACACTCTCTTGAAATATACACTAGCTACTGACAGAGTCTCCTGGGGAACCCTTTATGTTCTCATCTGCCCTCAGATAGATATAGGACCATGATGTAATAGCCATGGTTAAATGCAAAGTTAGGTCCTTTCCCAGTCAGGAGAATTATGTAGGCAGGATCCTAACACCCACTACAGAAAACTATAAAGGACCCAATAAAAAAAATTTTTTTTAAATTGATTTTGAGAGAGAGAGGAAGGGAGAAGGATAGAGTGATAGAAACACAGATGAGAGAGAAACATCATCAATCAGCTGCCTTCTGCATGCCTCCTATTGGGGGATTGAGCCCATAACCCCGAGCAAATCGAACCAGCAACCTTTTGGTTCATGGGTCAATGCTCAACCACTGAGCCACACTGGTCGGGCTAAAGCAGTGGTCAGCAAAGGGCGGCTCGCGAGCCACATGCGGCTTGCGAGCCGCGGTATGCCACTCTGTTGACTAATGAGTTTGCTGACCACTGTCATATACTACCCTTTACCTCTTTGCACACAATATGCCACAATTGCCTAATCCTCACAGCTTCCAACTACATGGTAACATTTAGTCTAGTGCAGTGGTCGGCAAACTCATTAGTCAACAGAGCGGCAAACCATTATAATGGTTTGTCGACCACTGGGCTAAAGGACCCATTTTGAAGTCTACAATCAGCAAATAAAAACAAGTAAAAGAGAAAAAATAATTTAGCTATATAAACTAATATCCTATATAATAAAAGCCTAATATACTAAGTGTCCGGTCATCTGGTTGGCCGTTCAACCAATCAAAGCATAATATGCTAATGATATGCTAAAGCCACTCAACCGCTGGCTATGATGTACACTGACCACCAGGGGGCAGACACTCTGATAGGTTAGCTTGCTGCTGGGGTCTGTCCTATCGCGACTGAGCGAGACAGGCCGGATATGTCTGCCCCAATTGTGCAAGGGTGGGGTCCCTCAGCCTGGCCTGTGCCCTCTTGCAATCCAGGACCCCTCGAGGGATGTCAGGGAGCCAATTTCGGCCCGATCCCACAGGCTAGGCCGAGGGACCCCACTGGTGCACAAATTCGTGCACCAGGCCTCTCGTAGCTATATAAAGTCCTAATTCTGGTCAATAATAAAGCATTAACATCAGGCTATTACTTCTGAATTTCCAAATACTCAAACATGTGTTTTCTACTTGAGGTAAAGTTAAAATATATTACAAGTATAAATTCATTACAAATATATGAATTCTTGTAATTATGATAAAATATTATGCAATACAGACATAAGCAGAATATAATTTTTAACTTATTTCATTTTATTTATTAGAACTCTTCTATGCTTAGTTTATAATACAGTCCATAAAATCACTTTTATGAGTGAGCAAAAACTATAGAAATTATCTAGTTACTCCATCATATTGTTCACTGTGTTTTTTTTTAAAAATATATTTTATTGATATTTTACAGAGAGGAAGGGAGAGGGATAGAGAGCTAGAAACATTGATGAGAGAGAAACATCGATCAGCTGCCTCCTGCACACCTCCCACTGGGGATGTGCCCGCAACCAAGGTACATGCCCTTGACCGGAATCGAACCTGGGACCCTTCAGTCCGCTGGCTGACGCTCTATCCACTGAGCCAAACCGGTTTCGGCCACTGTGTTTTTTTTTAAATACTGTTCAACTGTACTGAGCTTGAAATTAACTGTAAATGAAAATAATCCTTTTATACTTAATCACTCAAATACCTGTCCACCCCGGTATCATTTTAAACTCATGTTATGCAACTAATGTTTTCTTTCCTGCCATTCATCTCTGTTCATGATTTTTTGGTTTGGGCTTTTGATTCAGCTTGTTGAAATAATTATGAATCTTTAACCTGAGTATATTGATCCTACTTTTGATACTTATATCTTCTCTTTGTCCAGTGGGCCAGAGGCAGCTGTGTTCAGAGTCCTGGCTAAGACTAAACTTCCCATCACTGAATATTATTTAGTTAATAACAACAATATTGATAATAATAGTTATTACATATAAATACTTATTACATACTAAATATTAATAGGTTCCAGGCATTGTTCTCAGCACTTTACAAGCAATATACCATTGACTCCTCACAATAACCTTATAAGGTAAGTATTATTATTACTAATTATTGTTGTTACATATGTTTTCTAAATGAAACAAGTGCAGCACTGAAAAGTTAATTTTCTAGGTTAAACAAAAACTTTAAAGTGGGGCACTGAATTTGACTTCAAGTAGGAGCCCATATTCTTAACCATTAGGACATATTATTACCTCTCAATTTGGACAAACATAACATAAATAAAGTTAATTCAATAGCCCTGGTTGGGTAACTCGGTTGGTTGGAGGGTCATCCTGTATACCAAAAGGTTGTGGGCTTGATTCCTAGTTGGGGTACATATGGAAGGCAGTATTTCTCTCTCAGGTCAATGTCTCTCTCTCCCCACCCTTCTCAAATCAGTAAAAAACATATCCTCAAGTGAGAATTAAAAGAAAAAGTTAATTCAATAAATGTAAACTTCCTTTATTTTTTTAAAGAATAAAGTTGTACTATACTTGATGCCCAAGACTCAACTCCTTAGTGAATGAAACCTTTAGGCAGGTGGCTAGAACCAAGTGGGACTGGTGCAGGTACCTGGATGCGCTGAGGTGAGGCTACTGCAGAGTCCGTGGAGATTATCTGGATGCGTGGGGAGGGGCTGGTCATCCCTGGAGATTCTGGCCGAGAAGTCTGTGTACGTGGTACCTGTGGGCAAAAAGTGGGTTGGATCACAAGGGGGCTCAGAAAGATGCCCAGTGGTGGCCTAAGGACCATGCCTTTTGCTTTCCCAGTGGCCTTGAGTGATTAACTAATGTAGTTCTAGAATGGACCCATGATGATAAAGGAATCAATGAGATATTGGCACAGGATGGTACAAAGATAATACAATTGTAAAACAGCTAATTTAATGTTGTACATGCAAGGGAGGGGGTGGGGGGAAGAATTTTCAAGTCTTCTCTGCACAATTTCAACACAATAAAAAGCTACCAAAATAATTTTTTAAAGATGATCTTTGAATTTTTTCACTGTCTCCAAAGCTACCTATAAAACACTCCTTCAGATGAGTTTCCAGAAGGAATGTTCTAATAACATTGTAGAAGATGGCAAACAGAACTGCATAATACTGAAAACTATTGGGATTAGTACCCATGAGAAAGAGTCCTGGCAATCTCCCAGCCCCACGTCTAGGTATATACTCAAGAGAAAGGCAAACATATGTCCACACAAAAACCTGTAAAAAATGTTCACATACTATTATTTATAGTAGCTCAAAAGTAGAAACAAATCCAATGTCTATCAACTGATGAATTAAATAAAATGTAGCATATATCCATGCAATATAAAGGAATGTAGTACTGATACATTCAACAGCATTGATTACATCAGTCACAAAAGACCATATAATCACCCTGGCTGGTTTGGCTCAGTGGATAGAGCATCGGCCTGTGGACCAAAGGGTCCCAGATTCGATTCTGGTCAAGGGCACGAACATTGGTTGCAGGCTCCTCCCCAGCCCAGGCCCTGGTCTGGGCACGTGCAGGAGGGCAACCAATCGATGTGTTTCTTTCACATCAATATTTCTCTCTTTCTCTCTTTCCCTCTCTCCCTCACTCTCCCTAAAAATCAATGGAAAAATATCCTGTGAGACTTAACAACAAAAATAATAAATACTAGTAAATAAAACATTAAAAAAAGACCATATAGTCTATGATTTCATTTATATAAAACGTTCAGAACAAGCAAACCAATCAGAATAGAAAGTAGGTTAGTGGTTGCCAAGGGCTGAGAGGATGGAGGAAGGGGGATTAACTGCTAATAGGTATAAAGTTTCTTTCTGGGATGATGAAAAATTTTGGGAATCAGATAGCTGTCAATCTTATAGTTATACTAAACTGTATAATTTAAAAGGATGAATTTTATGGTAAGTGAATATATCTTAATTTTATAAAGGATATCATGATTAATTACTGGAATAAGTTATAAAAAGATATTTTCTTTCATAAGCATTAATTTTATCAACAAAAATTCACTATAATGAAGAACAGAATCAACATTCTCATAAGGATTTTTACTTTGCAAAATGCTTCATATAAATTCTCTCCTGGTTAAGAGATAAGCAGAATAGACACAAACTATTTTAGAGAAGGTGTGATAAGGCTCAAATCTTAGAAAATACATTTTTCAGAATCCATGTACATGAAATTGGTAGCTGTTTACTATTTGTAATTAAGAAAAAGTAACTAGCCATTCACTTTATCAGAGTACACTTATTAAATCCTTCTTTAATAACGAACATTTAGAATTTTAGTTGAGTCTTTTATTACTCTGCAAATTAAGAGTTCCTCCTTTTGTACAGTCTCATAGTATTCCATTGTGCAAATGTACAACTTTTTTGTCCACTCATCTACTGATGGGCATTTGAGCTGTTTCCAGATCTTAGCTACTGTAAATTGTGCTATGAACATAGGGGTGCATACATTCTTTCTGATTGGTGTTTTGGATTTCTTAGGACATATTCCTATAAGTGGGATCACTGGGTCAAATGGCAGTTCCATATTTAATTTTTTGAGGAAACTCCTTACTCTTTTCTATAGTGGCTGCCCCAGTCTGCATTCCCATTGATATCTTCTTTCTTAAAAATGTTTTTTCTGACTTTTAGAGATAGTGAGGAAAAGAGGGATAGAGAGGTAGAAACATCGATGAGGAGAGAAACATACTCTCCAGGTCCCTCCATGCTGTCTCAAAGGGTAAGGAGATCCTTTTTTTTTTTACTGCTGCATAGTATTCCACGATGTAAATGTACCACAGTTTTCCATCCACTCATCTACTGATGGGCACTTGGGTTGTTTCCAGATCTTAGCTATTGTAAATAATGCTGCTATAAACATAGGGGTGCATATATTCTTTCTGATTGGTATTTCTGGCTTCATAGGATATATGCCCAAAAGTGGGATTGTGGATCAAACAGAGTTCCATTTTTAATTTTTTGAGGAAATTTCATTTATTAAATCTAGTAGTTTTTTTTTGTGGAGTCTTTAGGATTTTCTCTGTACAATATCATGTCACTTGTGAACAATGTCCATTTTAGTTTCTCCTTTCCAATTTGGATGCCTTTTTTTTTTTTTTCTTGTCTGATCACTGTGACTTGGATTTCCAGTACTATGTGGAACAAGAATGGTGAAAGGAGACATCCCTGTCTTCTTGCTCCTGACTTTAAGGAAAATGATTTTAAGTTTTGCCCACTGAGTATGATGTTGGCTGTAAGTTTGTTATATATGGCCTTTATTATGTTGAGGTATGATCCCTCTATTCCCACTTTGCTGAGTCTTTATAAAAAATGGGAGCTGGATTTTGTTGAATGCTTTTCCTGTAACTATTGCTACAATCATGTGATTTTTATCCTTCATTTTATTTATGTGATGTATCATGTTTAATGACTTATAAGTATTTTAACAGCCTTGTGACTTTGGAATCTCACTTGGTCATGCTGTATGATCTTTTACATGTATTGCTGGATCCAATTTACTAATATTGAGGATTTAAGCATTTATGTTCACCAGGAATATTGGCCTGTAATTTCCGTTCCTCACAGTGTTTTTTATCTGGTTTTGGAGTTAGGACAATGCTGGCCTTGGAAAGAGCTTGGAAATCTTCCTTCCTCTTTAATTTTTGGGAATAGTGTGAGGAAATGTGTTAATTTTTATCTGAATATTTGGTAAAATTTGCCTGTGAAGTCATCCGGTCCAGGATGTTTGTTTGCTGGGAGTTTTTGTATTACTGCTTTAATTTCATTAGTTGTTACTGGTCTATTCTGGTTTTGATTCTTCCTTTGAGTTCTGAAAGGTTGTCTGTTTCTAGAAATTTGTCCATTTCATCCAGGTTGTCCAATTTGTTAGGATGTAGTTGTTCATAGTTTTGTGTGTGTGTTGTTTTTTTTAACAATCATTTGTATTTCTGTGATGTCAACTGTTACTTTGGTTCTTTCATTTCTCATTTTATTTACTTGGGTCCTCTCTGTTTCTTGGTGAGTCTGGGTAAAGGTTCATTAATCTTGTTTACATCTTTTCAAAGAACTAGCTCTTGGTTTCATTGATCTTTTATTATTGTTTTTTTGTAGTCTCTATGTCATTTATTTCTGCTCTGATCTTTATTATTTCCTTCTTCCTACTTACTCTGGGCTTTTCTTGTTCTCCTAATTCTTATACTTGTAGGGTTAGATTGCTTATTTGAGCTTTCTCTTGTTTCCTCATAGGCCTATAATGCTATGAACTTCCCTCTCAAGGCTGTTTTCAGTGTCCCATAGATTTTGGGTTGTGTGCTCATTTTCATTTGTTTCCAGGAGGTTTTTTATTTCTTCCTCAATGTCATTTGTAACCCATTCCTTGTTTAATAACATGCTATTTAGGCTTCATGTGTTGGAATGTTTTTGAGGTTGTTTTTTTAAAAATATATTTTTATTGATTTCAGAGAGGAAGGGAGAGGGAAAGATAGAAACATCAATGGTAAGAATAATTGATTGACTGCTTCCTGCATGACCCACACTGGGGATCAAGCCCATAACCCAGGCACGTACCCTGATCAGGAATCAAACTGTGACCTCCTGGTTCACAGATCAACACTTAACCACAGCCACACTGGCTGGGATTGAGTGTTCTTATTGTAGTTAATTTCTAGTTTCATGTCATTGTGATCCAAGATGCTTATTATTTCAATCTTCTAAAATTTGTAGATTTATTTTATGTTATAATATGTGGGCTTTAAGAATATTCCATGTGCACTTGAGAAGAATATATATTCTGTGGCTTTGGGAAGAAATGTTCTATAAATATCAATTAAATCCATCTGATGTAGAATGCCATTTAAAGACTCTGTTTCTTGCTGAATTTTTGTCTGGAAGATCTATCCAGTGATGTCAGTGGGGTGTTAAAGTCCCCTACTTTGACTGTATTGCTTTCAATCTCTCCCTTAAAGTCCACCACAAGTTTTTTCCTAATATATTTATATGCTCCTATGTTGGGTGCATATATGTTTACAAGAATCATATTTTCTTGTTGGATCGATCCCTTTAGTATTATGTGTGACCTTCTTTGTCTCTTTTATGGCCTTTGTTTTTAAGTCTATTTTGTCAGAAATGAGTATTGCTACCCCAATGTTTGTTTGCTTTTTCATTTTTTATTTGCATGAGATATTTTTTCCCATCCCTATACTTTTGCTCCGAGGTCAGTCTCTTCCAGACAGCATATATATGGATCATGTTTTCCTATCCATTCAACTACCCTATGTCTTTTGATTGGAGCATTTAATCCATTTACACTTAAGGTTATTATTGATTGCCTTTTTTCCCTTTATACCTACGTTCCTCTCTCTCTTGATTTCTTTCTCCTAAAGTAGTCCCTTTAACATTTCTTGCAATGCTAGTTTGATGGTAATGTACTCATTTAGCCTCTTTCTTTTTCTTTCTTTCCTTTTTTTTTTTTTTTAGCTGGGAAGCTCTTTATTTCACCTTCAATTTTAAATGATAGTCTTGCTGGATAGAGTAGTCTTGGATTCGGGTTCTAGTTTTTCATTACTTTGAATACAATCAAATCTCAATTCTCAAATGTCTCCCATTTCAAACAATTGGCTTCTCAACCCAACAACTCTTACACACTGATACCTGCATGATCAGTAACATGCCTCTCAAGCATCAAAGGAGAGAATGTGCACGTATGAGTCAATTTACTGCTAAATCTCATGTTAATCTCAGAAAATTGTTCTGTGAAAATTTTCATGTTTTTTTTTTTTGCTTTTGTTGCTGTTTTATTATTAAAAATGTATAAGTACATCATCATTTTTATTGTGCATTTCATGTCCTTTTTGGTTTTAAAGTGTTTATAGATTAAACAGTACATTAGACATTTACCATATGTAAGATTAAAACAGGGTATCATTTAGGGGTCTGGAATGGGTTAATTCAATTTACATTATTTCTAACAGGAAAAAATTACTCGGTTTTTGAACAGCCTTCTGGACCCATTTAAGTTCAAAAACATAGGTTCCACTGTACTTCATGCCAATCCCATCTGGCCTGAAGTGTTTCTGTAGGGAAATCAGCTAACAGTCTAATGGGAACTCCCTTATAGGTAACTTTCTGTCTCTCTCTTGCTGCCTTTAAGATTCTTTGTCTTTAACTTTTGTTATTTTAATTATATGTCTTGGTGTGGTTGTGTTCATCTTGATTGGGACTCTCCATGCTCCCTGAACTTGTGTAACTTCCTTCACCGGATTAGGGAAGTTTTCTGTCATTATTTCTTTAAACAGGTTCTCTATTTCTTGCTCACTTCCTTCTCTTTCTGGTATTCCTAAGATGAGTATATTATTACATTTCATGTTGTCCCAAAGTTCCGTTAAACTACCCTCCTGCTTTTTAATTCTTTTTTCTTTTAGCTGCTCTAATTGGGTGTTGCTGTTTTTTTAACCGCTGTCTTCCAAATCACTGATTTGATCCTTTGCTTCATTCAATGTACTTTTAATTCCCTCCAGTGTATTCTTGATTTCAGATATGGTATTTTTCATTTCCGACTGATCTTGTTCATGGTCTCTACTTCCTTTTTCATGCTACTGTAGTTCTCATTAAGTTCCTTCTAATTCTCACTAAGTTCCTTGAACATCCTTATAACCATTACTTTGAACTCTATATCTGATAAATTACTTGCCTCTATTTCATTTAGCTCTTTTTCTGGAGTTTCTGCCTTTTCTTTCTGGGGTGGCCTTAAGTAGTTGTGTTCTGTGGAACCCAGGGGTGTAATCTCCTTGATCTCCTGAGTCTGATGCTCTAGAAATATCCCTTGTATGGAATATGTGGACCCTCCTGATATAATTGGATCTTGATTGATGTTGGTCTTCTCATGTGTGGAATCAACCCTCAGGCTCACTGACTGTGAGGCTC
Organism: Plecotus auritus; assembly: GCF_963455305.1. Classification (NCBI taxonomy): domain Eukaryota; kingdom Metazoa; phylum Chordata; class Mammalia; order Chiroptera; family Vespertilionidae; genus Plecotus; species Plecotus auritus. The sequence continues at coordinate 143,682,781 of NC_137773.1, forward strand.
AACTCTGAACATGTGCAAGTTGCTGTATAGGTGCGGTCTCATGTGGCTTCTACAGTCTGTTTAAAAGTCTCCTTTTCATATAGTTAATATTTCAGGGTGCTTGTTCCTCAATTTAGCGGTAACTTCCACATTGGTTCTGGTAGGCACTGAGAACAAGATCCCCCTACTCAGCTGCCATCTTCCTGGAGTTCCTTCTTATGCAGAGTGAACAACACTGTAGTGTTTTTAAGATGTCTATGCCATTCTTCTGAATTCAAATGGGTGAAGAAGAATCACTGCCATGAAGAAATTTGGACTCACTACTTCTGAGCTCCAGTGTGGGGCAGCAGCTTGAAAGGCACCACAGAGAAAATGGGGAGGAACTCTGAGGGTCCACACAAAGCTCATGTGTCCCCTGGCGGCAGAGCCACATTGTTGTCCTGCTCCTGGCCCCTGTACCCAAACCTGTTGCCTATTGCAGAGCTGTTATCTGCCTGACCTGACCCAAAACAGCAGTGGCAACTGTAGTTCAAGTGTCTCATCAAAGCTTCACGTAGAGGATGTGGAGTGTGTGCCAAGCTGGCTCTTCCAACCTGCCGATCTATTAGAAGTTTCAAAGCAATCAACAGGCTATGGAATCCAATAGACATGGGCTCTGGAACCTGTAGTGTCACCCTCAGCAAGTACATAAACCCTCTAAACTTAAATTTCTTCAGATTCAATGTGGACATACTGTTACTACTTTATGTGACTACTGAGAGGGTTAATGAATAATATGTTAAGTATTAATTCCATTCAGTACATAGTGTTATTAATACTATCACAAACTTCTTGAAATTTTTCTAAAGCCTGAATTATAAAGAGTATGTGTTTTGTTACATGTGATAAATTATACTAGTGAGGCTCTCCTTGAACAGAAAATTCTTTTTATTTTCTTACTATAAAAAAATATTATTAGCCCTAGCTGGTTTGGCTCAATGGACAGAGTGTTGGCCTGTGGACTGAAGGGTTCCAGGTTCGATTCCGGTCAAGGGCACATGCCCGGGTTGCGGGCTCAGTAGCCGGTGTGAATAATGCAGGAGGCAGCCGATTGATGATTCTCTCTCATTATTGATGTTTCTCTCTCTCCCTTCCTCTCTGAAATCAATAAATAAATAAAAAATAAATTAAACCCTACTTCACACCATATAAAAATTTAAAACAAGGTGTAGCCGAAACCGGTTTGGCTCAGTGGATAGAGCGTCGGCCTGCGGACTGAAGGGTCCCGGGTTCGATTCCGGTCAAGTACCTTGGTTGCGGGCACATCCCCAGTGGGAGGTGTGCAGGAGGCAGCTGATCGATGTTTCTCTCTCATCAATGTTTCTAGCTCTCTATCCTTCTCCCTTCCTCTCTGTAAAATATCAATAAAATATATTTTTTTAAAAAGGTGTAAATCTTCATGATCTTTGATTAGGCAATGATTTCTTAGCCATTATACTTAAAGGACAATAAACAATAGAAAAATTGCCCTAGCTGGTTTGGCTCAGTGGATAGAGTGTAGGCCTGTGGACTGAAGGGTCCCGGGTTCGATTCTGGCCAAGGGCACATGGCTGGGTTGCGGGCTCTAACCCCAGTTGGGGGGCGTGCAGGAGGCAGTAGATCAGTGATTCTCATCATTGATGTTTCTCTCTCTCTCTCTCCCCCTTACTCTCTGAAATAAAAAAATATATAAAAAAAAACCACATAAAAAACACACACACAAAAAAAACACTGGGTCAAATGGAAGTTCCATTTTTAATTTTTTGAGGAACGCCATACTGTTTTCCAGAGTGGCTGTACCAGTCTACGTTCCCACCAGCCATGCAAGAGGATTCCTTTTTCTCCGCATCCTCTCCAGCACTTGTCGTTTGTTGATGATAGCCATTCTGACAGGTGTGAGATGGTACCTCACTGTTGTTTTGATTTGCATTTCTCAGATGATTAGTGACTTTGAGCATGTTTTCATGTCTCTTGGTCTTCTGTATGTCCTCTTTCGAAAAGTGTCTATCTAGGTCAGGGGTCCTCAAAATTTTTATTTATTTATTTATTTATTTATTTATTTATTTATTTATTTATTTATTTTATTTAAAATATATTTTATTGATTTTTTACAGAGAGAAAGGGAGGAGAGAGAGCTAGAAACATCGATTAGAGAGAAACATCAATCAGGTGCCTCCTGCACACCCCCTACTGGGGATGTGCCCGCAACCAAGGTACATGTCCTTGACTGGAATCAAACCCGGGACCCTTCAGTCCACAGGCCAACGCTCTATCCACTGAGCCAAACCAGCTAGGACGGTCCTCAAACTTTTTAAACAGGGGGCCAGTTCACTGTCCCTCAGACCATTGGAGGGCCAGACTATAGTTTAAAAAAAACACAAAACTATGAACAAATTCCTATGCACACTGCGGGCCCGGGACGAGTCGGCTGCTAAGCAGGACAGGCAGCGGCACCCGGCGGGCTGGATAAATGTCCTCGGTGGGCCGCATGTGGCCCGAGGGCCGTAGTTTGAGGATGCCTGATCTAGGTCCTTTGCCCATTTTTTGATTGGATTGTTAAATTGTATGAGTCCCCTCTGAATTTTGGAGATTAAACCCTTATTGGAGATAACATTGGCAAATACATCCTCCCATGCAGTGGGCTTTCTTGTTGTTTTGTTGATGGTTTCTTTCACTGAGCAGAAGCTTTTTATTTTGATGTAGTCCCATTTGTTTATTTTCTCCTTAGTTTCCATTGCCCTAAGAGCTGTTTGGTAAAGATATTGCTATGACAAATGTCTGCTATTTTGCTACCTATGGCTTCTTCTAGGATTTTTATGGTTTCCTGTCTTATGTTTAAGTCCTTTATCCATTATGAGTTTATTTTTGTGTATGGTGTAAGTTGGTGGTCTAGTTTCATTTTTTTGCATGTATCTATCCAATTTTCCCAACACCATTTATTTTTTTTTAAATATATTTTATTGATTTTTTACAGAGAGAAAGGGAGAAGGAGAGAGAGCTAGAAACATCGATGAGAGAGAAACATCAATCAGGTGCCTCCTGCACACCCCCTACTGGGGATGTGCCCGCAACCAAGGTACATGTCCTTGACTGGAATCAAACCCGGGACCCTTCAGTCCACAGGCCAACGCTCTATCCACTGAGCCAAACCAGCTAGGACGGTCCTCAAACTTTTTAAACAGGGGGCCAGTTCACTGTCCCTCAGACCATTGGAGGGCCAGACTATAGTTTAAAAAAAACACAAAACTATGAACAAATTCCTATGCACACTGCGGGCCCGGGACGAGTCGGCTGCTAAGCAGGACAGGCAGCGGCACCCGGCGGGCCGGATAAATGTCCTCGGTGGGCCGCATGTGGCCCGAGGGCCGTAGTTTGAGGATGCCTGATCTAGGTCCTTTGCCCATTTTTTGATTGGATTGTTAAATTGTATGAGTCCCCTCTGAATTTTGGAGATTAAACCCTTATTGGAGATAACATTGGCAAATACATCCTCCCATGCAGTGGGCTTTCTTGTTGTTTTGTTGATGGTTTCTTTCACTGAGCAGAAGCTTTTTATTTTGATGTAGTCCCATTTGTTTATTTTCTCCTTAGTTTCCATTGCCCTAAGAGCTGTTTGGTAAAGATATTGCTATGACAAATGTCTGCTATTTTGCTACCTATGGCTTCTTCTAGGATTTTTATGGTTTCCTGTCTTATGTTTAAGTCCTTTATCCATTATGAGTTTATTTTTGTGTATGGTGTAAGTTGGTGGTCTAGTTTCATTTTTTTGCATGTATCTATCCAATTTTCCCAACACCATTTATTTTTTTTAAAATATATTTTATTGATTTTTTACAGAGAGGAAGGGAGAGGGATAGAGAGTTAGAAACATCGATGAGAGAGAAACATCGATCAGCTGCCACCTGCACACCCCCCACTGGGGATGTGCCCGCAACCAAGGTACATGCCCTTGACTGGAATCGAACCCAGGACCCTTTAGTTCGCAGGTCGACACTCTATCCACTGAGCCAAACCAGTCAGGGCCAAACACCATTTATTGAAGAGACCCAGTGATCCCATTTCTAGGAGTAGATCCCAAGAAAATAGAAACACCAACCAGAAAGGATATATGCACCCATATGTTCATAGCAGCACAATTTACAATAGCTAAGATTTGGAAACAGCCTAAGTGCCCATCAGATGAGTGGATTAGAAAACTGTGGTACATCTACACAATGGAATACTACACTGCTGTAAAAAAGAAGGAATTCTTACCATTTGCAACAGCATGGATGGAACTGAAGAGCATTATGCTAAGCAAAATAAGCCAGTCAGAGAAAGATAAATATCACATGATCTCACTCATTTGTCAAATATAATGAACAACATAAACTGATGAACAAAAAATAGAACCATAGTCATAGAAGCATTGAACAGACTGTCCAATCTAGGAGGGAAGGTTGGAGGTGAGGGGGTAAGAGATCAACCAAAGGACTTGTATGTATGCATATGAGCATAACCAATGGATATAAGATGGGGGTGGGGTGGGGTGAAGGCATGTGCTGGGGGGTGGGGGTGGCCAGGGAGAGGTCAATGGGGGAAAAAGGAAACTTATGTAATACTTTAAACAATAAGAACTTAAATTAAAAACAAAACAAAAACAATAGGAAAAGTAGGTAAGATGTACTTTGTCAAAATTGAAAACTTTCATGCTTAAAAGGATACTATACAGAAAGTGGAAAAAAACCCAGGGAGTGGGAGAAAATATTTGCAAATCATATATCTGACAAGGGACTTATACTGACACTATATAAAGAACTCTTATAATTCAATTACAATACTATTAAAAACAATTTTTAAATGACAAAGATGAATAGACATTTCTCCAAAGAAGATATATATATGGCCAATAAGTCCATGAAAAGATGCTCAACATCACTAGTCATTACAGAAATTCAAATCAAAACCACATTAAACCCTAGCCAGTTTGGCTCAGTGGGCCTGCAGACCAAAGGGTCCCAGGTTCGATTCTGGTCAAGGGCACATGCATGGGTTGCAGGCTCGGTCCAACATGCAGGAGGCAGCCAATCAATGATTCCCTCTCATCATTGCTGTTTTTTTCTCTCTCCCTTCCTCTCTGAAATCAATAAAAATAAAAAATTTAAAGAAAAATCACATTAAGATACCACTTCATACCCATTAGGATAGTTATAATAAAAAAGAAAGATTAAGTGTTGGCAAGGATGTAGAGAAACTGGAACTCTTATTCATTGCTGATGGAAATATACAATGGTATAGACAGTTTGGAAAACAGTTTTTCAAATGCTTACACAGAGTTTTTTTGTGATTCAGCACTTCTAGGTAGATACAGCAGAGAAATGAAAACATGTCATATAAAAACCTGCACATGAATATTCATAGCAGCATTATTCCTACTAGCCAAAAAGGAGAAACCCACAAATGAACAAACAAATGTAGTATACATATACAACAGAATCTATATATACAAAAGCCGAATATACAAATTGTCCCTGCGGGAGTTCGACCGGGAAACCAATTGCTCATTATGATGTGCATTGACCACCAGAGGGTGGTGCGGAACGAAGGCAGGCCCTGGCCGGCAGCCGGCAAAGGGAGGCCCCAGCCGGCAGCTGGAAGGAAGGCCCTGGGCGGCAGCCAGAAGGCCCCAATTGGCCCTCATCGCTGGCCAGGCCTAGGGACCCTACCCATTCACGAATTTCGTGCACCAGGCCTCTAGTATATTATCATAAAAAGAAATGAAGTGCTGATTAATGCCACATCATCAATAAACCTTGAAAACATTATGTTGAGTGAAAGCAAACTAGACACAAAAGGGCACGTATTGTATGATTCCATTTATATAAAACGTCCAGAATAGGCTAGGCCAGTGGTCGGCAAACTACGGCTTGCAAGCTGTGGTTTGCCGCTCTGTTGACTAATGAGTTTGCCGACCACTGGGATAGGGGCTTAATCACAAGGAACAACAGCCTGTAATTATTGGAATTGAGAATCTAGGTCAGTGGTCGGCAAACTCATTAGTCAACAACAGAGCGGCAAACCACGGCTCGCGAGCCGCATGTGGCTCGCAAGCTGCAGTTTGCCGACCACTGGGCTAGGCGATAAAAAAGCCAGAAAGTAAATTAGTGGTTGCCTATCATTGAGGGAATAGGGAATTGTGGGTGGGGGTGGAGTGGGGGATGGGCTACCTAAGAGGAGTAAGGTATCTTTGGTATAATGAAAAATGTTTTGGAGTTACATAGTGGTGATGGTACACAACCTTATAAATATATTAAAAGCCACATAATTGCATAATTTAAATAGGCAAATTGTATGGTATGTGAATTATTCTATATAATAAAAGCCTAACATGCTAAATGTCCAGTCGTCCGTTCAACTAATCAAAGCGTAATATGCTAATGATACGCTAAGGCCACTCAACCACTCACCATGATGTGCACTGACCACCAGGGGACAGACAGTCAACCAGTCACTATGACGTGCACTGACCACCACGGGGCAGACGCTCTGACTGGTAGGTTAGCTTGCTGCTGGGGTCTGGCCGATCGGGACTGAGCGAGACGGGCCAGACACACCCTGGAGCCCTCCTGCAGTCCCTCCCCAGCCCCAATCATGCACCAATGGGGTCCCCCAGCCTGGCCTGCGCCCTCTCACAATCTGGGACCCCTCGGGGGATGTTGGAGAGCTGGTTTCGACCTGATCCTGCAGGCTAGGCAGAGGGACCCCACTGGTGCATGAATTCATGCACCAGGCCTCTAGTACTTTAATAAAGCTCTTAATATTTCTTAAAAAAAGAATGAACAAATAAATTATGCAATCCAAGGTGTAATTACTCAGGACAGAGGTCACTTTAGGAGGGCAGGAAATTCTATTCTGTTCTTAATCTGGGTGGTGTTTTTAACCATGGTAATATTCTTTCTGATAATTCAGTGTTATACACCTATAAATTGTGAACTTATGTATCTTATACTACAATAAAAAGTTTATTTGAAAATATTAAAAAATATTCTACAACCCCTGACAGGTTTGGCTCAGTGGCTAGAGTGTTGGCCTGAGGACTGAAGGGTCCCGGGTTCGATTCCAGTCAAGGGCATGTACCTTGATTGCAGGCACATTCCCAGTATGGGGTGTGCAGGAGGCAGCTGATCAATGTTTCTCTCTCATTGATGTTTCTAACTCTCTATCCCTCTCCTTTCCTCTCTGTAAAAAAATCAATAAAATATATTTAAAAAATATATATATTCTACAGGACTCGAAGGAGCTTTCTAAACAGTAAGCCAACAGTGACCTTGGCCATACTTCACTGGAACCTGCTGAGCCTTGACCCTGTGCCACTCTGGAGCTGTGTGATGGGTACACAGAGCATTCTAAAGTTGGCCTTGCCTTCAAGTATCTGGGAGTGGGTAGAGTAGGGTGGGGATGGAAGGCTAAAAGGGAAAAAGTGTGAGTTGGGCACTTAAGACTGCTATTTGCCAGCTTTGCAATTCTGCCTGAGCTACAATTTATAATCTCTGGGATTCTGACTCCCTCACCTGTTAAGGGATACACTTGCAAATTTTATGATTCCTTTTATACGAGAAGCCCAAAACCTTCAACAAATTTGCCTGAGAGGGGACATGGGTCAAGTTGGCATGGGTTACAGGCTGCCTGTAGCTCAGTAATAAATGTAGACTGGATGAACAGCCTTAAATATTCCTGGGATTCAGCAAAGGGATGCTTAATTCTGGAAGTGACAGGTAAAGGGAAAATACTTAAGAGAGAAGGTGTGGTTTGTTCTACTTGCACTAGGGGCAGTTTGAAGGCAAAGTGATGCTATGATGGGACCTCTCAAAAATTCTTGTAGCTGTGTAGATTAGAGCCTAATACTATGAACAGATATCAAGGTAGGAAATGGGCACATACTAAGTTGCGGGTTCGATCCCTGGTCAAGGCGCATACTGGAGGCATCCGATTGATGTTTCTCTCTCACATCAAGGTTTCTTTCTCTCCTTCTTTCCCCTCCACTTCTCTCCTCTTTCTCTAAATATCCTTGGGTAATGATTTAAAAATAAGTAAATAAATACAAATAATAAATAAATCTACATAACATATAAAAAATATTAGCTGAATTTCTGACTACTGAAGTGTTTGCTTTCCATTTTTTCCTACCTACCTTTTCAGTACCTGATGACAGTCTTAGCCTACTTTCTCTTCCTTCAACCTCCTCAAGTTGCAAAGGACAGGACAGGATCTTTTAGTTCACACTGAAGTATAAATGCCCACCCAGGTGTGTGTTACATCTTGGCCAGAGTACTTGCACTCTGACCAGGAAACTGCTGATCCAAAGGACTACTAACTGCTAGTCCAAAGGACTCAAACTATGAGCCAGCTTGGTAAAAGTATGTTTAGCGGCAGGTCTTCAAGGCCTGGTCTGTGTGACTCATGCTTAAAGGGTAAAATAAGCTGTGCCACTTCACATTCTTTCTAACGTTAACCATGCTTGCCTCAATACACAAATGTTTACTGTCTAAGACAGTTTTTTATATATATATATATTTCTTTATTGATTTCAGAGAGGAAGGGAGAAGGAGAGAGAGATAGAAACATCAATGATGAGAGAGAATCATTGATTGGCTGCCTCCTGCACGCCCCCCCCACTGGGGATTGAGCCCGCAACCCAGGCATGTGCCCTTGGCCGGAATCGAACCTGGGACCCTTTGGTCCGCAGACTGACGCTCTATCCACTGAGCCAAGCCGGCTAGGGCCTAAGACAGTTTTAATAAAACCTTGCTTCTCTGGCCAGCCCTTCCTGATCCCTTAGGTTGGTATACATGTCTCACTCTGAGCTCCCAGAGCTCCTGCATCATAACTCTCTGCCAGGGCACTTACTGTAACTGCCTGCTGAAGCCTACCCCGGGGGGCATGAGGGTACATTTACTATTTCTCCTTTTACTCCCAAAGCCACATAGTAGGCCCACAATGACTGCTTAGTGAGTGAACACTTTTAAACTTCGGGAATAAATAAGAAGTCTTTTTTACAGTACTCCATCATGGGACTCTGCCTACCCCTTTCTTTGTTTCACTCTACTCTTGTGCATGTCTGCTAATTAGATATTCTATTGGTACCGCGCAACACCTGCCTTGGAAGTTTATTATATAAACCAGCGGTCACCAACCTTTCAGACCTCATGGACCACCAGTGGTCCGCGGACCACCGGTTGGTGACTGCTGATTATAAACCAAGGAATACTGGCTTCCATGGACATGCCTGGGATTATGAGGTTGATGGGAAAATTCATACATTTTCAACATGGAGTGAGAACTTTCTCTATTCATCATAATATAACACTGCCTTGGTAGCATTTTTAAAGGAAAAAATCCTCAGAAAATTTTTCTGTAGTTTACACACAGTCATTTGCTAAAAGATGAAGAGAATGCCCACAGGCAGCACTGGACTAATGAACAAATATTTAAAAAAAAGAGTTTCTAAACTGTAATTTATTTTGGATTTTGGCTGCAACATTCCCGTAAGTTATTAATAGGGCAACAAAGTTCACACCCTCTAAAAAAAAACATACAGATTGCGCAGGCCTAATATGTTACAAATATCAATCATGAACTTCCGACTTCTCCTTAACATCCCCAGTGAAAAAATGAACAATGTAAAAAATGCCTAAGTGGGTAAATGGTTTCAAGTAGAGGACACCTCCATCCTAAACTGAAATGTACTACATCCTCCTTTTATTTTTAATTTCAAAATATCATTAAATAACAAGTATAATGAAAGGTCAATGGACAAAGAGTTAAACCCTCTTTGTGCTGCAACTTGAATCACAGAGAGAAGAATCCACAGGAAGCTGCTGGTCTTTAAAGTGCTTCCCTTACCTCACACAGAGGATTAAAACCTCATAATGTCCATGTGCCACATTCCTAAAGAATTACTTCTCTTGAAGACTGTTAAGTCCAGCTCTTCTTTATTAGTATAAAATCAATGAAGGAATCAAAGCAGAATATTATAAATCAGCCCCATTTATAACAAAATTAATCAGTTCTTCAATTTTCCAGGTGATAATATGTTTAAAAAAGATGAAACTACAGCCCTAAATTTACTGGCACAAAAACAAAGATCCAAAGTCAACAACCACTACCTATAATTATGTAAAACAATGATGTTTTTAAGAGCAATATGGTTCACAAACTGTTCATAGGCAGATTAACCTGCTGAAAACAATAATAAACAAGCAAACGGCTTTTGATCCCCTGAATTTACCCAGCATACTCAAAAGAAAGTGCCTATAAAGAAATAATCTGCTAGGTGCTAAGCACAGTAGACACTAAAATTAATTCCTTCAAATAGGTGTCTAAATCCACTGCTATTTTATCAACTGCTCAGAAAACAAGTACATGTGAAATACACTGCATTACAGGAGGCTTCCCTACAGAAACAGAGAGAATGAGAAAAGGCTTCAATATCACAGTCTTGTTTTCTTCAGGACCCTTACACTTACCATGCTAAAGAATCCCTGCAGCTTAATTTACATTTTTCCTCAGCAATCTCCCAGACCAGAGTGTCCAACCCAAATGACGAGGGGTTGGTTGGGGAACTCACAGGCATTTACTTTCAAACTGCCACCGCAGATTCCATTCACTAAAACCTGACAAGGCTGTATAAAGATGACCTTTCCATGACCCTGCTCTGCTGAAGGTCAAGAACACTATCACTCCTTGTAACTAAGGAAGCAAAATTGTCATGTTCCCGCTGTTTCACCAGCTGCTTAAGCAGTCTGTCTAATAATATGATTAATTTGCTTCTAGGGAAGTTGTACTTGGCTTTACAAAGTTCTCCCTTCACCTACATTGTTACCTTTGCTAAATGCTCCCAAGCCCTTTCCCTGTAAAGACCACCTGAACTGAGAGCTCATAAGAATGTTACCATGGAGTCCAACCAACTCAAAATAGTTTTAAAACTTTAAGGAGTGGAGGGAAGATTTGGAAAACTCAGAAATACCACATTCTACATACAGTATTTTCAACTTCGTAATATATTAAGCTAATCTTTTTAGACAGGGTCCTTGCAAATTCCTTATTCATTCAAAGAGAAGGCAACAACATAACAGTCTATATTACATACAAAAACACCACAAGAAAAACAGCACTGGGCTCATTTAATAAGCATTTGACTACATCTCCTCAACATGTGAATACAGGTCAGAGTCTTAGCCTTTGCAGCCTCCCATTCTGGCAGGAGGATGAGCATAGGCAGTGCAAAGGCAGCACTTGAACAGGCCATGGAATGGCTTCAAGCCTAAGCCTCACCCTTCCAGCAAGGCCATAGAGGAAATGGAGCTCCTGAGGTCACAGTGAATTAGAAGTGGGGCTGGAACTAATACCCAGATTCTTTGGCTGCCGGCCAAGAGCACTTGCCACTAAAGCCAACCTGAAGCCTCCTGTTTGCCATGGAGACTCACCTGTTTTAACACCTTAACAACTAAGGTGAAACAAATACTGGTTTGTCACCAAAACAAATGAAGCCTGGGGGAGGGTGGGAAGAGTTTATGGCTATTTACTTTTATATAGGATGGGGGAGTTTAGAGAGGAAGGAAACTAAAATATTAAGTTCTCCACACTGCTACAAGTTTGTATGTGTAATAACTAACTTAAAATAATCTAAGTTAAGAGAATATGTCATCCATTTTTCAAATTCTAGCACAAACCTAGGCTCCCAACCCAGAAGAGAAAAATTAATCGGGGGGGGGGGGGGGGGAAGAGATTATTCTCCTTTTAAAAATGGGAGATTACAGTCTCTCCCTACCTCAAGTATTTAAAGTTCTAAAAAACATTACACTCTATTCACTAAGTACAACTAATAAATGATGTATAAAAGGAAAATATTAATCCAAGTAAACAAAATGCTCCAAGGTCCAACTGTTGAGGTCAATAGGTCTGCTCCTCTTATCATAAAAATTTGTTCATGCCCTCTGACCTGGTAATTCTACTTCTGGGAATCCACCTTACACAAACTATCATAAATACTGAAAGGGCTCTATCAGTGTGTAGTCCTAAATTATTTTTCTAGGGAACATAGTAATTCCCTCTCTCAGGAAATCCATATGAGGCAGATCCTACCTCCAACCTGTAGAAGTAGAGAATGCCAGATACTTGCACGTCTGGTATCTCTTGAAGGGCAGGGGGTCAATCAGATGCAAGAGCCTGAGACTTTGCACTGGCAGCAGGAATGTTAAGATAGGAGGAGGGTCTTAAGGCCTGCCCCATTCTTACTAAATGTTATTTCTTACTAATGTTAAAATGTAGCAGAGTATTTTGCAGATGCATCTGTAAATAGGATGAGCTGACAGTAACTCAACAAGATAAATGAGGCCAAGAAATCAATCAACAAGTTAACTAACCAACTAGTGTATGTAAGTGATAGCTAAGCCTTTCTTCAGGAAGGCAGAGTTTTGGATATGAATACTGTCTCCTTTACTTGCTAAAGTAAATAAAACCACCTTGTGACAACCACGTCTCTTTTTTGGAATTGATCACCCCAAGTGGCGAACACCTTGAGTTCAATAACAAGAGCCTCATGTCTGGCCTCAGCACTGCGGTGTGCTCCTAAAGCTTTATCAGACAGGTGCTTCAGTAAGATCTGGGTATGGTGCCTAGCTACAAAGTTATTTATCCAGTACTCCTGGTAACTATCAAGTTTTCCATCCATCCATCCTTCCTCACATTTTAACTCAAATGTTTTTTAAGAATCCCATTTCTGCTTAAATTTTTATAAATATGTTTTTATTGATTTTTTAGAGAGAGAGGGAGGGGGGAGAGAGATAGAGAGTGAGAGAGAGTGAGAGAGAGGGGGGGTAGAGAGGGAGAGAGAGGGGAAGAGAGGGGGGGAGGGGGAGAGAGAGAGAGAGAGAGAGAGAGAGAGAGAGAGAGTAGAGAGGGAGAGAGAGGGAGAGAGAGAGGGAGAGAGGGAGAGGGGGGAGAGAGGGAGAGAGAGAGAGAGAGAGAGAGAGAGAGAGAGAGAGAGAGAGAGACACATCGGTATGAGAGACCTCCTGTATGCCCCCTACTGGGAATCGAACTGGAACCCCTGACATATGCCCTGACTAGAAATTCACCTGGTGACCGTTTGGTGCACAGAACAATGCCCAACTAACTGAGCCACACTGGCCAGGGCTAAATATATATATGTATATATCTTTTAATTTATTGATTTTATATATATCAATATATATATGTATATATATCTTTTAATGTATTGATTTTAAAGAGAGGGAGAGAGAGAGAGAGAGAGAAAGAGAGAAAGGGAGGCAGAAAAAGAGAAAGAAAAACATCGATTTTTTGCCCCACTTATTTAGACATTCATTGGTTGCTTCTTATATGTGCCCTGACCAGAGATCAAACCTGCAACCTTGGCATACTGCAAGGATACTCGAACCAAATGAGCTATTGGGTCAGGGCAAGAATCCCATTAATAGAGAAAGGTCAGAATCAACTTTAATACCCCATACTAGGAGGTGAGTTAGTAAATTATTTCATGTTCTCTTGATACAAAATTATGTAGCTATGAAAAAAAGATGGTCATACAAGTTATGAAGAAATCTGTGGAAAAGACAATTACATTTATTCTGTGAAGTAACGAAACACTAAGTTGTATATGAACTATGATTACAATGGGATAACATACCTGTGAAAAAAAGACCAAAACTGAACCCATTTATTCATTTAATAAATAAAATCTTAATATTGAATATTTAGTCTAATATTTCAGGCACTGTTTTAGACACTGGGAACACAAGAGGGAATGAAACAAAGTTCCTGATTTCCAGTAATTTATATTCTAGTGTGATAAATAACATGTATACAAATTTGTTAGATAGTGATAAGTGTCATAGAGAAAACTAAGAGTAAGAAGAATAAAAAGTGAGAGAAGTAAAGGTAAAAATGATTATTTTATATGGGGAGGTGTTAAGGTAATAAAATAGTGATAGATGAGTTGAAATGGTGAAAACAGGGCTTTCTTCTCCTTTTCAAATTTTTTCAGAATGTTACATCACTTTTATGGTACATTTGAAAAAAAAGTTTCAAAAAACAAAGTTACCTTTTAAAACCAGCAAATATTGCTAGAAATTGGTATGAGTGATCTTACTTTCAACCCAAATCTGAATAGTGTTCTTTATACTTCTTTTCCTTTTTAAAAGAAAAAGTTCTCTTCTACCCATCCAGAAAAAATAAATCTTTTTATTTTGTAAGATGAGATAAAACTCTACTGTGAAAAATAATTATCCGTCTCCTTGCCCTCCTTGCCTATTAAAGAATTGCTACTGATGATATTTTAAAACTAGGCTATGTTTCTGCAATTATAAATCTAAACGGAATTATCCTATTAGGCACACTTAGAATGCCAGCTCCTATTTGGGTGGCTTTGGACAAGTCCCTTGATTTGTTCTGAGCTCCTGTTTACTCATTTGTGAAATTGGACTTAGTATCTCTTATCTCACAGGATATTATGAGGATTAAATGAGGAAATAAATATAAAGTGCAATGTACAGGGGTGGGCAAAAGTAGGTTTGCATTTATAAGTACATGAATGAGTTTATTCTTGTATTATTATTTACAGACTAGAGGCCTGGTGCACGAAATTCATGGGGGGGGGCGGGGGGGTTCCCTCAGCCCAGCCCGTACCCTCTCCAATCTGAGACCCCTTGAGGAATGTCCGACTGCCCGTTTAGTTGGTTGCCCCCAACTGCCCTCCCCTGCAGGCCTGGTCCCCCCTCCCCCAACTGCCCTCCCCTACAGCTGTGGGTGACCAGGCCTGCAGGGGAGGGCAGTTGTGGGCGAGATCAGGCTGGCAGGAGAGGGCAGTTGGGGGCGACCAGGCCTGCAAGGGAGGGCAGTTGTGGGCAAAATCAGGCCGGCAGGGGAGGGCAGTTAGGGGCGAGATCAGGCCGGCAGGGGAGGGCAGTTGGGGGCAACTAGGGATCGGGCCTAAACGGGCAGTCAGACATCCCCCCAAGGGGTCCCAGATTGGAGAGGGTACAGGCTGGGCTGAGGGACACCCCGCCCGTGCACCAATTTTGTGCACCAGGCCTCTAGTCTATATATATAAAAGGCTAATATGCAAAGTGCCCCCTCAGGAACTTGATTGGGAGACTGGGAGTTCGATCATTTGCTATGACATGCACTGACCACCAGGGGGCGGGGCGGAACAAAGGAAGGCCCCAGCTCACAGCCGGGGAAGGGAGGCCCTGGTCAGCAGCTGGAAAGCCCTGATCGGCCCTGATCGCTGGCCAGGCCTAGGGACCTTACCCATGCTTGAATTTCATGCACCGAGCCTCTAGTATAAATATAGAGCATTCCTATTATAATTTCCCCAAGGAAAGCAAGTGTAGCACTAAACCTATGAACCTGAGTAAAATGTCTAGTTTGTGTGTGTGTGTGTTTTGTTTGTTGGTAAACAAAATGGTTTTGTTTCTAATTCTCTATCTCCTAAGACCAATAAAAGGATATTGTCTCCAAAGTCTTTTAAAAGTATCAGGCACTAAAGATATACTGGTATACCTCAAATGCAGTGAGATTTTTAACAAAGATGTTTTCTGTGACCGATCATCACTATGTTGGCTGAAGACATACCATGGGAAATTATTTTGGTAAAGCCCCTTTACAAGGACATCATATTTCCTGGTTTTCTCCTTTTTGACAATTCTTTTCATCAACTCTTTGTTTCTTACCATGTTACAAATAAGTCTAGTCTTTCTTATTCTAACACTACTTTCATTCCAGTTCCCCTGTAGGCCTGTTCATATTTCTATAAAATAACTTCATCTTCTTACTACTTTTACAGTCATAGCTTATTTAAGTATGTACAACCATCTGACTTCTCCATTATATCTTCTATGATAGCTGTGTCTGATCATTTACATGAAATACACATTACTTTATAATAAACTGCTTTCCTTTTGTTTCTCTTGCATAGTTATTGTACTATATTGATTTTTAAAATTTATTTGTGTTTGAGTGGTTATATTCCCTATGAGTATTATTTTGGCATAGTGAGTGGGTCATTAAAAATACTGCAATAAAAAGGAGGCACAGGTTCCAAAGGAACCAAAAACCCCTAAGTCATACAATGTGTATTCAATAAATGTTTGCTGAATAAACTACTGACCTAATCAATGGCCCAGCTACTTCTTGCATATAAAACTATATGATTGCTAAAAATCTGTTTAAAAAAAAAAAGTAAAAAAATAAAAAAATAAAAATAAAAAAGCAAAAACTTTGAAGATACAATTAACCCAGATAGCTTTCAGCAATTCTACTTTTAGCCTAGAGAAATACACCCACAAGTAAGCCCAAGGAGGCGTCGTATACAAATCATATTCAAGAAAATTTGGAAGACTTAAACTTGTAGACCATCATAATTAATGTGATTTTTTAAAATTTTGTTAAATTTTGAAACCTATATATTCCTAGTTACATATACATGAGCACAAATACTTAGGAAGGTGACACACCAAACTTAAAAGTAAAAAAATTTCTAAGAATTGTTATTATACAAACCAGATTCTCTGATCACACTATGATTAAAGTTAAAAAAAATTAAAAGAGAATTATAAACGTAAAATCTAGTTATAAAACTTCCAGAGAAAACCAGGAGAAAATCTTTGTGACATTAGGTTATGTAAAGATAAAAATATGACATCAAAAGCACGATTCATAAAATAAAAAATTGATAAAGTAAACTTCACCAAAATAGAAAAAAATCTGCTCTTCAAAAATACTGTTAAGAGAATGAAAAGATAAGTCACAGATTGGGAGAAAACATTTGGAAACCACATACCTCATGTATCCAGAATATATAAAGAAATCTCAAATCTCAGTAAGAAAGCAAACATCTCAATTTTTTAAAATAGGCAAAGGATTTAACAGACACTTCATTAAAGGTGGCAAATATCAAAGATGCTTAACATCATTTTCATTAGAGAAATGCAAATTAAAACCACAATGAAAAAACAGTACACATCTACCAGAATGCCTAACATTTACCATGTGACCCAGGAAGTCCACTCTTAGAATATCTACCCAAAAGAAATAAAAGTATATGTTCTCACGAACACTTACACAATGTTCATAGCATTTTTGTAATAGAATGAAAACAACCCAAGTGTCCATCAAGAGGAAAATAGATAAAAAAGAAATTGTATATACACACAATGGCTTACTATCATAAAAAATAATGAACTACTAAATCTGAGAGCCAAGATGGTGGTGTAGGTAAACAATGTACTTGCCAAGTCCCACAACCACATCAAAATTACAAAAAAAAAATACAGAACCATCGATCAGAACCATCTGAAATCTGGCTGAATGGAAGTCTTACAACTAGAGAAGTAAAGAAGAAAGCACTTTGAGACTGGTAGGACAGGCAAAGGCATGGAATGAACTGGTCTGACACCCATGTGTGGCGTGTTTTTAATCGGGAGGGATATCTAGGCTGTGGAGGCCTCCTGTGAGGAGCAAAGGGTCTCAGCACTGTGAAGAGAAAACCCCATAATTTTGGGTAATAAAAACCCGTAGAGCTTGTGGCTGAGTGACATGCAGGCTCTTGGAGACCCAAGCAATTTCCTCTTAATGGGATGGTGAACCGACTTACTCTGACTCAATCCCTCTGGGCTTCAGTGCTGGGGCAGTGGACTGGGTGGGAGGAGGGAGGGCACAGAGATCCAGAATTGTCTGGTATTGGAGCAAGAACTCAGGAGTGGCTTTCTCCCAGACAAGGGTGCTCACTGAGGTCAGTGTTCCTATGCTGACACCTCCCCCATCCAGAGCTGACTGGCAGCCATATCTGAGTTTCCATCAGCTTGGCTCATGCTGTTCACTCTGCCCTGGTGATTCCCTAAGACCCTGCCCCATCCAATTTACTGCCCAATCCAAGCTGTTTGCAGTGGATTTTCCATATGAATGGCCTGTCCTGGCTCAGGCTTCAGACTTTCCTAAAATCTCTCAAACAAGCAACAGCTGGCATCAGCAAGACTGGCACTAGCAGCAGCCTGCCTTGCTTCACAGGTTAGCCTTGCCTGGGTACTTCCAAACCCAACACAAGTAGCAGCCATCTGCAAATCACTCTGTAGCTCGCTGGTGGCCCCAGGCAGTGGCTGACTTTGCACCCGGTGGACAGTTTCAGACCATACCAGATTACAACTCTACTCATCTACAGGCAACACACTCAAGGGCAGATTCAGTGAGCACCAAAGCCCCACTGAAGTGAGTCCTACTCCATAAAGTATCTGCTACACAGCAACTCTTCCACTGTAGTTGGAGCTGGTCCTGATAGCCAACTGACCTGGGGGGTCAATTCCTCCTAGTGACCCTAACAACAATCAAGGCTCAACTACAGTAAGACAGTGTATACAACCCACACAGGGCACACCTAGAGTACTCAGCTCAGGTGACTGGGTAGGCTGAGCCACTGGGCCATACAGGACACCTACTATGCAAGGCCGCTCTACCAATTCCAGGAGACATTAGCAGCTCTATCTAATACATAGAAACAAACACAGGGGAGCAGCCAAAATGTAGAGACAAAGAAACATGTCACAAATGAAAGAACAGAAGAAATCTCCAGAAAAAGAACTAAGTGAAATGGAAGCAAGCAAACTAATAGATACAGAGTTCAAAACAATTATTATAAGGATGCTCATGAATCTTAATAACTTCAAGGGACTTAGTGAGAACTTCAAGGTTCTCAGTGAGAATTTCAAGGAAATTAGTGAGAACATCAGAGACATGAAAAAGGACCAGTAAGAAATGAAGGATACACAAAGGAGAAGAAGGAGGAGGAGGAGGAGGAGGAGGAGGGGGATGGGAGGGAGGGACAGGATAAAAAGTATCAACACTAAAATGGCAATAAATATACACTGAGTGGCCAGATTATTATGATCTCTGAACACATAATATTATGGCCACTCTGTGTGTGTGTGTGTGTGTGTGTGTGTGTGTATATACACATACATACATATATATATACACACACACATATACACCCACACACACATATATATATATACACACACACACATTAGAGGCCCGGTGCATGAATTCGTGCATGGGTGGGGTCCGGCCATCCAGGCCAGGGGGAGGGTACATGGGCAGGTGGCTGGCCTGCCTGCTGGTCAAACTCCTGGTCGAGGGGACAATTTGCATATTAGCCTTTTATTATATAGGATATACACCGAGTGGCCAGATTATTATGTCTATCAACAATTTAGTCTAAAAAACAAAATAAATGAACAAGGAATCTAATGACAAAATAAACTGATGACTAAAATAGAACCAGAGCATGGAAACATGGAATAGACTGCTGAATCTCAGAGGAAAGGGGTGGGGGCAGGGGAAGGGGGCTGGAAGAGATTAACCGAAGAACTTACATGCATATATGCATCACCTATGACACAAACAATAGGGTGGAGAAGGCCTGGGGTGAAGTGGGAACCAGGTGACAGGGGACAAGGGGGGGAAAAAGGGACATCTGTAAAACTTAACCAAGGAAGTAAAAGAGCTGTACACTGAAAACTACAAAACACTGCTGAAAGAAATTAAAGACATAAATAAATGGAAAAACATCTTGTTCATGGATTGAAAAATTTAATATTTTAAAGATGTCAACATCACATAAAGCTATCTACAGATTCAATGTAGTCCCTATTAAAATGCCAACAATATTGTTTTGTAAAATAGAAAAATCCATCCTAACCTTTATACGGAATCTCACAGGACCCAAATTGCTAAAACTTACTCCAAAGCTTCAGCAATCAAATCACTATGGTAGAGAGATAAAGGCAGAAATATAGACCAATGTAATAAAATAGAGAGCTCAGAACCTTGAGGATATTATACAAGTAAAATAAGCTAGTTGGAAAAAAAACACAAGTTCTATATGATTCCATTTATATGAGGTATAAAAGCAGTCAAAGTTATAGAAGGTAGAATGGTGGTTGTCAAGGGCTAGGGAATGGGAAATGGAGAGTTGTTGTTTAATAAATATAGTTTCAGTTTTACAAAATAAAAAGGTTGTGGAGATCCATTGCACAACAATGTGAGTATAGTTAACACTACTGAACTGCATATTTAAAAATGATGCAGTGGTCGGCAAACTCATTAGTCAACAGAGCGGCAAACCGCAGCTTGTGAGCTGCATGTGGCTCGCGAGCCACAGTTTGCTGACCATTTGGCTATACCATCCAGGTTTATGTAAGTACATTCTATAATCTTTGTACAACAAAACTGCCTAACGATGAATTTCTTAGAACACATCCCCATTGTTAAGTGGCACATGATTGTAGCTTCAAAGTTATTAAGCTCAAAATTTCAAAGAACACACACACATACTTATCCCTCAAAACAATAGCAAGGAAATTTAGGGAATATTTTAAGTAGAAAGATTGCTTTTGCACTCCTATTAAGAATGCCTTCTCTTACTTTGGAAATCTCCTAAAACTGCACTTTTTGCCATGGGTAACAATAGTTGCACTAAGTTAATACTATATAAAACACCATTTCCTGAAGGAAATATGGTACCTGACCAAAAATTTTAGGTAGCAAATTTTCTGAATACATACACAAAATATATTATTGTATAAGTTACTATAGGTTACTAAACTTTTCCCCTAAAGGATTAATGATGACCTTTTTACAGCAGTGAACCATAACTAGTCTCCAAATCAGCCTCAATTGAAAATTGTATTAAATGCAAAATAACCCTAAATATTTGGAAGAAAATAAAAAAAAAAAAAACAAAAAAAAAAAACCAAAACCCACAATGGTTTTTTTAAGAAAATTATTCCTATCAGAAACTAAAGCAACAAAATAACCACAAGCATTTTGATAGTTGATAGGCCTTTCTAAAATACAGTACTAAAAAATGTGTGAAATCCATCTATTATCATAGTTAGTTAATATTAATCATTATTTATTGGAGGAAGGGGATGATTAGTACACTGTTGCCTTAAAGTTCGTGGTTGATCTAAAATCTGAAAAATCTGCTCACTACTTTTATTGGTTTAAACAGGTATGTGTGCACTTAGTTTTTATTTTTAAAAATCCTTTCTTTAAATGTACATTTTTTTGATAAATTTGCATTTTTACCCTAGAAATATGAGTACTGAGTCAAAAATACAAATCTGAATCCTTCTAATGACTCCCGGTTCCAGTATGATGCATGGTTGTTTGGAAGAAGTGAAACAGAACTGGGTCAGTGTGCCCTTGGCCAATTACTTGCCTTTGAGCCTTGCTTTCCTCACTTATGAAATGGGAATAATGATCATCCCAACCTCATATGGTTGTGGTGATGATTAAAGATTATTCATAGGACCTGGTACAGAGTGAAAAGATCTGGCCCAATTCCCTTCTTTACACCTCAATTGCCTATTTCATGACTTTTTATAGGTTTCTGACTTCTGCCACCCCACTTCCTTGGGTCCGTCTGACAAATGTTTACTTATCACTCAAAACCCACCTCTAGGATCACCTTCCTCACATGGAATTGTACTTCTCACCCTGCTATATAATTACTTTTTAACCCATTCCTGAAAATGCTAAAGGAAGGACCAATGGCTCATTCATCTCCATATTTCTCAGCACTAAGCAAAATCTCCAGTACATGGTAGGTGGTCAATAATGACTGCAGAATGCACATAACTGGGTTTTCCACTATACTACAATATTAGCAAAGTGCCAAATGTGAAATAAACTAACACAGAACTTTGGAATTAAAGCTGTACCCACATGTTTGATAAGCATCAGATTCTTTTAGTTTTCAAGGTGAAATTTTTTTAAGTCACTTACTGTATGCAGCTAGGCTACACTATTCATGCAAAAGAATAGGAGTAAATGTTCTTGTCATTTTCATTTTTTCTTCCATGGCAGCATCCTCCTCCTTTGGATTTAGATTACATCCTGACTTCATTGGGACTGTTTTCAAACAACAGAGCACACTGATGTACTTTTCCTATCAAAAGCAAGGGTGCTAGCTATTGTGCTAGCCCCTGTCACTCACCTCAGCCACCTGCTGGGTCCCCACTCTGTGCTGAACCAGCCCCTCCATATTTGTAGCCATGGTGAAGCAAGATCATTAGAGAACCTGTTTGGAAAGATGCAGCAACTTCTATCAGGTGGGGAGAAACCAGGCTACTTGAAAAATATCAGCAATCAAAATTCATCTTTGGTAATGTTTTATACAGATTTTTCCCTTTATAGAAAACAGGCTAAGCATATCTGGATTCTTCAATTACAGGTACCAAATTTAATTAGCAGAAACAACATTAGCAAAGTGTCAAATATGTTATGACTAAGACAGAACCTTGGAGTTAAAGCTGTACTTTCAATTTGGAAACAAGACTTCCCTTGGTAAATATAGACAAAGATGGATTTGGAACTTTAATTATCAGGTCTCTTGTGTTGTCACAGTTTGGTTCACCTCTCAGGGAGGTGGGAACCACACCTTTTTGTTTAGCTCCCTGAATAAGAAAGTGGCTATCTGAGAAAGGCGTGGTCAACTTCGAATACAGAGCACTAGATTGCTATCATCAACTATACTTCTGTTACTAGTGGCAGTGTAAGAACGCTGCCCAGGTGCTATCACACCTCACTCTTAAGTTAAAAGGCAAATACTATCATTAAGAAAGAAGTAGACTGCATTACTAAAGTGGGCTAAGAACATGGTACACATACATTTATCAATTTATATTTTAAGTCTTCATTAAATTAGAAAAACAAGACAATTCAGCTTCCTATTAATAGAAAAAAACAACAGTGTGATCATTTGTAAAAATTGAGGAAGATCATCTAAAGACCAAAAATTGTGCTAGTCTCCTGGGTCAGGATCATTTGAGTACTATCATTTTTGATGTAAAAGACCTCCTGGTCTCTTCAGGTCATAAAACATAGCTATCCTGAACAGTCCCTAAACCCATGCCATTAGAATACTCTACCACAAAGAATTCAGGATAAAGGAATTCCACTTTGTATCTAATTTCCTGGACAAATCGGAAAGACTTCGTTACTGACTGCACAGGTCCCATGGTTAATGGGAGAACAAAGTTCTGGTATTTATTTCCAGCATTTACATATAAAAACTATATGGTACTATTGAGTGTGTAATATACACAAATGCATACACATTTCATTTGTTTGGCCCTTCCTCAATCACAAATTAGACTACTTCACAATGTAATTTTATAAACACTTTCCTGTAGTTCTTACCTAAAATATTATCCTATATAATAAAAGCCTAGTGACCGAATGGCGGAATGACCAGAACAACCGGTCGACCAGTCACTATGATGCATACTGACCACCAGGGGGCAGATGCTCAAAACAGGTGGTCAGTGAGCGCCGCTTGGCTGACCGATCCCCGCAGGCCACTCTCTAGTGACTTTCTATATCATTCTCTCTACTATTAGATAGTTCCTTCTATGATCATAATTCCCCTTCAGATTATTTTATTGCCAAAATGGTAATGAGAGAGATGGGAGCATGAAACTGTGATTGATAAATATAAAATAATTGGCCCCTGCCTTCAAGGAGTCAACATCCTGTAAGAGCAGGTACTGCACCAACTGCCACAAGAATACCAGGTCACCAGTGTCAGTAATTCATCTTCACATAACAGTACATGATCTGAAATTACAGAGGTAGTGTTTCTGGTTATTTATTCTTTTTAATAAGTAGTAAAGACTTTTAACTTTTGTTTACTTTTCATTGTTTCTAGAAGAAAAATCATGGAGAAACACTCTGATCTTTTCCCCTAGTTACAGTTTGGTTCCAACTAAAAGAAATAGAGGAAAAAGACATCATTTCACACGTACCAGAAAAGTTTCTGAACAACCTGTTGTTAAAAACACAATTATTGCATGTGAAAAGTCTAGAGTTCCTTCTTTTGCTATAAAAACAGAGCTCTCAAAAGAACTCTCTAAGGAAAAAAATGGATAAAGATAGCCAATAGGTATTATATAAGAAATAAAATCTAAACATGCAGCTGCAACTATTATTTTACCACTTTTAGGTGTTACAAGCATTTCTGTTGCTGTTATTAAGAGCTGTCTGATGCAAGAAATTTATGAATTTGAATATCAGAAATATCAATAGGGAATATTATTATGTAGTATAGAAATAAGAGTACTAGAAAGGCTTATCTTTCTATTGGGTTTCCCTAAAAGAGGTAGCTTGATCCTTCAAGTTTTGATTTAACAGATGACTGATGGCCTGATAAAGATGACTTAGTAACTCAGAAAATTGTCTGTAATGACTCACTTGAACACTAAATTTACAGGCCAATCAACCTCACATAGGACATGGGGGCTCCAAGATACTGCTAACAACCAGTGATTCTAGATGTTAGGTCACAAAGGAAGATGTAGTAATTAACATGTTTAGCTTAGAAAAGTTAAATATTAATTCTTTGTTGATTACATAAATTATAAATATCTTCTTGCTATGTAGCACATCTATTTATGGTGTCTTTTGATGAATAGAAGTTCTTAAATTTAATAAGGCTAAATCTGACAATATTTTCTTTTACAATCTGTACTTTTATGTTTTATGTACTTTTATTTATAAATAAAATAAAAAAATCTTATCCTACCTGAAGATCAAAAGTATAATGTTTTGCCCTGGCTGGTGTGGCTCGATCAGTTACAGTTCCTCATGTTGTGGTGACCCCCAACCATAAAATTATTTTCGTTGCTACTTCATAACTGTAATTTTGTTATGAATCGTAATGTAAATATCTGTGTTTTCCGATGGTCTTAAGCGACCCTGCTAGCGGTTCTCAACCTGTGGGTCGTGACCCACAGGTTGAGAACTGCTGCTGTAGAGCCTAAGGCCATCGGAAAACACAGATATTTACATTACGATTCATAACTAGCAAAATTAGTTATGAAGCAGCAACGAAAATAATTTTATGGTTGGGGGTGATCACAACATGAGGAATTGTATTAAAGGGTTGCGGCATTAGAAAGGTTGAGAACCACTGAGTTAGAGCATCGTCCCATGCACCGAGGGGTCGTGGATTCGATTCCCAGTTAGGGCACATACCTAGGTTGCATGTTCAATCCCTGGTTGGGGCACATATGGAAGGTACCCAATCGACATTTCTCTCTCTCTCTCCCCTCCCCTTCCTCTCTCTCTAAAATCAATAAAAAACATACTCTTGGGTGAGAACTTTTTAAAAAGTATAGTGTTATGTATTATAAATGTTAAAGAGTTTTGTCCCTCACATTTAAGTCCTCAATCCATCTGCAAATTGATTTTTGAGTTTGATGAGAAGAATTCATTTTTTCCCCCTGTATGGATAATCCATTTTCTAGCACCATTTCTAAACAACCTATCCTTTTTGCCTACCATATCTCAGGCTTCCCTGTATGTGTGGATGTAATTCTAGGTTCTCTATTCTATTCCACTACGGTTCTACTTATCTTTCTCCATGCCACTACCATTATCTTATTACTGCAGCTTTATAATAAATCTTGCTCTGTTAGGGCAAGTACACCCCCTTCCCCCCATTTTGCTCTCTTGCCCACATCAACTTCCTAGACTATCTCAAACACTCATGACCCGGAGCAGCAACCTTTCTTTATAACTTAAATTCTTACAATTCTTGACCTCATTCTTGGTTTTCTGCCTCCAAAGCAGCTTCAGGCATCATCAACAGCAGCTTTGGAACTGCTTAAAAATGAACAAGGAAGAATGTGTGCACCTTCTGGAAAAATAAGCAAAGACAATGAGTGAGAATAACATTGAGAGAGGTATCGAAAGAGAAATTATGAAAAGCAAGTGCTTTCAATAAAGATTTAAATCCAGTGACAGCAGGTAAGTGAGGGGGTAATTTCAAAAAATATTTTCCATTTCATCATTTTTGAAAATATGCTAGGTCGCAAACTATATTCTATTCTCATATATAAATAAGAAAGACAGGGCCTTCTTTTAGGATATCACAATGTAAGACATCAGTAAGTGAGGGAAAATATTTAACTCAAGTGCATAGGTAAAAAAAAAAAAAAAAAAAAAGATAATGCCAGAGGGCAAGACTCTCACCTGAGAGCTTCTCTTACTGCTATCACAGCAACAGGTAATCCTAAAGACAGAAAGACCACATAGTAGGAAGGAAAGGTAGAGCACTTTGATGATGGTTGTCAATTAGGAGGCATCCCCATAGAACAGTGGTTCTCAACCTTTCTCATGCCGCGACCCTTTAATACAGTTCCTCATGTTGTGGTGACCCCCAACCATAAAATTATTTTTGTTGCTACTTCGTAACTGTAATTTTGCTACTGTTATGAATCGTAATGTTATGAACTGCTGCTGTAGAGCCTAAGACCATCAGAAAACACAGATATTTACATTACGATTCATTAAAAGTAGCAAAATTACAGTTATGAAGTAGCAACGAAAATAGTTTTATGGTTGGGGGTCACCACAACATGAGGAACTGTATTAAAGGGTCGCGGCATTAGAAAGGTTGAGAACCACTGCCCTAGAATGAGAAGCTCCAGGAAACAGTGTATTGTGTCCACATATAGTTTGAAAAACCAGTCACTAGCACAATATAATTTTGCATTTGAAGACTGAAAAAAACAACAACCCCACAAAAAAAACAACCACCACCTATTGCTTTGATACTACAAACTAGAAAAAAACATTTAAAAACAACCTTCTTGGCTGGTAGAGCTAAGCATGATAATATTGATAGTAACTGACATTTCCTGAATGATTACTATACACCAGAAACTATATTTATAAGCACTGTGGACAAAACATTATATTTCTTGGTACAGAAACTTGAGGTCTTCAAAGGTTGGTCCTTGACCTATTCAGCTCCCTAACCCTTGAAGATTGCTCCCACACACAATAATGTTCCCGGAAAAGACCAAATAGCTTAAGTAAAAAAAGAAACTGCCACAGAATATTATTCAACGGTAATTTTAAGTTAATCAAGTTGAACAACTACCAATCCTTTTTAAGCAACTGCTGTGAAATAGTAAATGAATTGACTACTGAGAATTAACAATGACAATAATAAGAGGAGGAGGAGAAAGTCCTTGTCCTTGAAGAATTTTAGAAGGAAATCAATAAAAGCTATGCAGTGTTAAATGCTACAATGAACGTCCAAAGGAAGAAACATCTCACTCTGCTTGTGGTAGTTTTATAGGAGAGAAGCTGGATCTTGAAGGAAGAGTAGAAATTAAATAAGCAAAGAGGAGAATGGGGAGAGTTCTAAGCAGAGATGACAGCTCATACAAACTGGTAGGTATGAAAGAGAATGACATATTTGAGGAACAGTAGGAAATCTGGTGGGGGATTATTGGAGAGGTCAGGGAAGGAGAGAGGCTGATAGGATAGATAACAGAGAACTATCAGAGGTTTGGCAGAAAAATGAAGTAATCACATCTGGATCTTAAAAAAATCCTTTACGCTACAGTGTGGAGATGATAAAAAAGGAGAGACTATAAATGGAGGGCCAGTTAGAAAGTGGTGGCAACAAAGACTATGAAGTATGAAGACATAGTCTTAAACTTAATTTGAATGTGAGTTTTTCCTGTATTGCACATGTATGACAACAGGGCACAGCACATAAAAACTATAATACAGACCACAGGATGATGGAAGTAAAACTATTATTGCCTGACTTTATGCAAGCGTAGGTTTTATAACATATTCCTTTCAACTACAATGACATCAGTATCACCCTTTTAATAACAAAGAAGTAGAGAAAACTATGGTGACTTTGAATAAGCTCTTCTAGGCTCATAAAAAGTGTACAGCTGATCAAACTTTGCAACTAAAGTTTCTTTTGTGAAGCAGAGCTACAAACCCCACTGCAGTGAAAGCTGGGCTCGGACTGTGAACACCCGAATACCCAGTAAGTCACCAGGACAGCTCGGCTATGTTCTCCACAGAGGCAGGCTTAGGAATCAGGGTCTCAAATAACAATAAACAAGCCCTGGGACAAGGAAACTTTGTCTTTATTGATAGGAATGGGTGAGCCTGACTTTCTCGTCACAATCAACTGGTTCACATTATCCATATTTACATATTACACGGCCCATAATTATATAACATTCAAAAATATCTACTGTCCTGATATTTTCTCATCTAAACAAATATACTGGGTTGTGAGGCTCTGGCACTAAGTTGACCTGATACTAAATCACATGAGGTTATTGTGAAGATTAGATCTTAAATATGTATGTAAGAGCCTAACTCAGTGCCAGGCATATAACAAACATGCAATACATGGAAGGTACTATTGGTACAAGGAGATGGTGCCACTTTTACTTTCCCAAAGAAATTTGAAAGCAATAACTCAAATCTATAAAATGTGTATTACACTTAGGAACAGGTCTCTCATTTCAACCTAAGATCCACATGAAATTAACTATATTTACATGCATCATATGCTCACACAGCATTTGTAATTCATTGTTAAATTGTATAACTGGGCAAAATGAAAGGACTAAATTAAGATAAATCTCACAAATATTTAAAAATAAACCAATACCTAATAACTATTTTCAAAATACTACACGGGTAATAGAACTTCTTGATAGGTCCAAGATATTCAGTGTAAGTTTTGTTATGCTGTGACTGTCAGAGTCTTTTTTTCTTTTTATTGATTTGAGAGAGGAAGGGAGAGGAAGAGAGAGAGAAACATCAATGATGAAAGAGAAGCATTGATTGGCTGCCTCCTGCATGCCCCACTGGGGACTGAGCCCACAACCTGGGCATGTGCCCTGACAGGGAATCGAACTGTTACCTCCTGGTTCATAGGTCAACACTCAACCACTGAGCAATACCGGTTGGGCTGTCAGTCTTTTTATTCATACTCATGGGAAAATAAAAACTAAAGAATCTAGATAGCCTGAAAGAGGATTTTTAAAAAAGAGAGAAATACATAGCTAAAGATTTGAAATCATCGATCAAGACTTGAAACCAAGATATAGAAATCAAGTGGCAGATTTAATATAATAAAACTAGAGGCCCAGTGCATGAAAATTCATGCACTGGGCGGGAGGGGGGGGGTGGGTCCTTCAGCCCAGCCTGTCCCCTCTCACAGTCTGGGAGCCCTCAGGGGCGGGAGGTGACCCGGCAATCAGGGGAAGGCGACGCCCCCATCACACCTCTGCTGCTGCCACTGCTGGCAGCGCAAGCCTCGGCGGGCCCTGGTTACCTGAGCCTCGGGTGGCCCTGGGCAGCTGGGCAGCTGCCATCTGAAGCTTAACTGCACCTGGGGGGCTGGGGGCTGAGGGCAGGTCCGGCCACACTGTGTGCCTGCCACTGCACCCCCAGCTGGGCTGAAAGGACTGTGGGACTCCGGTGGGGCAGAGGGGACTGGGCGCTGCCATCTATGTGAAGGTGTAACAGTCAATTTGCATATTCCCTCTTATTAGATAGGATGTTCATCAAAAGAAAGGCTCATGGGGATGTCTCTAAGGTCAAGTTCAGATATACATCCTGCCACTTCAATCAGAAATCCTGCCACTACTTAGACTCAAAGATTACTTGCTTTTAGGTCAGGTGATTTCCTGCCCTACACAAGAAACTTATAATTGTAAGTCTGGACTATAAGAAAGGGACAGCAATGATCTATGTGTGCTAGGGGGTGGGAGGTGAGGTGGTAAAGATTAAACAGTGGGGAAAGAAGTGGTTCTCATCTATGGAGTTCTCATGCTACCAGAGCAGTACTACAACTTTCTGAGTGACTTCCTGTAAAAGAAAAAAAAAAAAATCATTGTACTGATTTTCCTCACCTTTCCAGGGGCCTAAGTGTAAGGGTGATAAGAACTCTCTTCATTTCTATTAGTGTGAGCCAGGGACAAATGGATGGAAGGAAAGCAGGACAGAATTCCTGAGAATCTACAATGTGCCTTATATAAAAGGAGGCATCATCTAATCCTTAAAATACCTTCTGAGTATTATTAGCACTACCAATACATACAGAAAAAAATCAGACTCAGAAGTTTAATCAACTTATTTCAAGTCTTCCAGGCCTCTCTAACTCTAAGAACACTACATTCCCTCTCTACCACAGTGTCCTTCAAAATAAATTCCCAGAAAAAGTCAAGAGGAAGGAATCTTTTAAAGTGACAGGAGAGCAGCTAATTACCTAAGGGAACAAATTGCTTGAATCAATAAGCTAGATCATTTAATAACTAGTTTATACAACCACTAATTCCTAAATACAGCAGGTCCTCGAATAATGTTATTTTGTTCTAATGTTGATGAGATACCCCAGAAACTTAACTCTTGTTTCTATCAAGTAGCCTATGGTAAAATTGGTTTCATTATATGTTTCACTTAAAGTCACATAATCTACTGACAACATTCTTGTATGTGCGTTTTGATACAATGCCATCTTTCCTTCATTTGAAAATTTCCTTTTTTAAAAAAACTGTCTTTTACTCTAGAAAAGAAACAAATTTAAGTTTAATTTTTAAAAAAATATGCATTGCGCCCTAACCAGTTTGGCTCAGTGGATAGAGCATTGGCCTGCAGACTGAAGGGTCCCAGGTTCAATTCCAGTCAAGGGCATGTACCCTGGTTGTGGGCACATCCCCAGTAGGGGGTGTGCAGGAGGCAGCTGATCGGTGTTTCTGGCTCTCTATCCTTCTTCTCCCTTCCTCTCTGTAAAAAAATCAATAAAATATATTTTTTAAAAAAATGCATTGCATTAAGTAACAAACATGTTCTGATTTCTAGTCTTTTCAGCCAAGGGCTGACCTAAACTCTGTGCTTTAAACCATGTTAAACATGGTTTTTCAATTCCAGGCGTAAGTAAGGTGGCTCCCAGTAAAACCATGAAGCCTTCAAGTTTGAGTCTAGCACTGCCAGCTTCTCCTCCTCACTCTTCAGTAGCATTCATCCAATTTTCTAGGCTTCAATACCTTTTTTCACACCTCCCAACTAATCCAAACAGGACAGAATGATATCCTCTTTACACTTGGAAAGAAACTCCTCCCTATCAACTTGTTAACATTTCCAGGGCTTAGAATAATTATGGAATGAAAGGTTTCACCTCCTATTTAGGGACTTCAGGACTATTACAGTGGGAGAGTTAATTTTTATTGTCCCTAAAAATCACACTTTCCCCCTGAGGTTAGTTTTCATCATTATAGGCTACCTGGAGTCCAGGAGTAAAGCAAAAACGACAGTTGAGTATCTGAGCTTAGCCTATTTCTTTCTCATTCTAACAATTCACTTCCCATACTTCTGCTCCAAGACTCCAGATGCCAGGGGTATGAATCTGCTCCTTCTCTCCTCGTAATAATGCCTATGCCATGCCCTAATCTGAACTTTCATCCTTTCTATCCACTACCACTCGTCATTGTGAGCTATGCTAGTTGAGTTGCAATTCCCACACAGTCATGACTTTTGGTACAGAGCTCCTGTTGTTAAAACTCTCTAGCACTCAGGGCACCCGAAGAGAGGATGGGGAACAGGTAGCAGAAATAGATGGCAAGGGATATGGGGAAGGAATGGCAGGGATGGGAGGGAATTACAAAGAGAATCTCAGCCTCCAGTCATGTTAGGTTGCAAGCGAGACTCCAACAAATAAGAGCTTATCTTTTACAACGTGCGACAGGAACACAAATGTGTCCATCACGTTAAAGATGATAATCATACATGGAGGAAAAGTCAACATTATTTAAGTTTCTCCTAACCAGTAATAAAGTAAAAAGAGCTAAACAAAACTCTTGCAAAGTTTTGCATCAGGTGCGAGGCTGGACTTGAGCTCTAAGTGGATTTCCTTCACAGATTCCTCCTATGTGGTACTGATTAAGGAGAACGAGTATCTGCTCTAGGACGTGCTTTGGGACTGAAGAAGCATATGACACACAGGTAAGAGAACTCAGAGACAAAAACCCCAAATGAGAGCCCTCAATATGTGGAGACACTAAGGCAGCTAGACACAAAAGGCCAGTGGTTCAGTGCCAAGGTTGAAGGGAGTCTGCTCTACACAGATCCACCTGCCTTGTTCTATGTAACTTGGACAAGTGACTCCTACTCCTGGCCCCAATCTCAGTGTTGGTCCCCCCCCCCCCGCCCCCCCATTTTAAAAGTGGGAAATCTATAAGCCTCAGAGAGGCTACCGACTCATGGTTTCAGAGATAGGTGCTGAACTGTTACTTGACTTCTTGGAGACAAATGTTAAGACTTTCCGAATTCCTCAAAAAGTAAGATTATTACACATATGGGTTTTATTTTCTCTAAAGACATGTTCATGAAAACAAAATTTCAAGGTCATCTTAAATACAACTGTTGAAAGCAATAAATAAGTAATTTAATGTTGTAAAACAACATTAAACTATCAGTCCTTTAGTTACCCTGAGTAATTAATTCAAGGAATCAAACTTGTTGAACAAGTGGTATCAAAAAATCCTATAACAGGACAGAAGAATCCAAAACCAATGACTTAAATAAAAGTGTGACTGCTAATTGGTTTTAAAATATTATCTTATTTTTAAAATCAGTATTATATAGCCCTGGCCAGTGTGGCTCAATTGGTTGAGCCAGTCCCATACACTGAAAGTTCAGTGGTGTGATTCCAGTCCGGGCACATGGGGTTGCAGGCTCCATCCCTAGTAGGGGTGTGTGTAGGAGGCAACTGATGAATGTTTCTCTGTATCATCAATGTTTCTCTCTCTAAAATAAAAAATAAAAACACATAAAAAGCCCTAGCTGGTTTGGCTCGGTGGACAGAGCGTCAGCCTGCGGACTGAAGGGTCCCAGGTTCGATTCCGGTCAAGGGCATGTACCTTGGTTGTGGGCCTATCCCCAGTAGGAGGTGTGCAGGAGGCAGCTGATCAGTGTTTCTCTCTCACTGATGTTTCTAACTCTCTATCCCTCCTTTCTCTCTGTAAAAAAATCAATAAAATATATCTAAAAAATAACAACACATAAAAAGTAAGTAGCATGTGAAATAAGTCAACAAAAATGGTCTATTTACCAGACTTTCAGGTGGAATCTTAACATATACTTTGCAAAGTAAGCTTTTAAACTTGAGAAAGCAATTAAAAAGTCATTCTTCAATAGTTCTGTTACATGAATCCATTTATCTTTGGAAGGATAAATATTTGAAATTAATGGCTACATCAAAATAATAAGCTTCTGCACAGCTAAGGAAACCATCAACAAAATGAAAAGGGATCCCACTGTATGGGAGAACATACTTGCAAATGATACATCTAATATGGGATAAATTTCCAAAATATATAAAGAACTCATACAACAAAAGGAAGATAAACAATCCAATGAAAAAATGGGCAAAGGACCTAAATGGACACTTCTCCAAAGTGGACATACAGATGGCCAAGAGACATATGAAAAAATGTTCAAAGTCACTAATCACCAGAGAAATGCAAATTAAAACGACAATATGGTATCGCCTCATA
This sequence comes from Plecotus auritus, assembly GCF_963455305.1. Taxonomy (NCBI): domain Eukaryota; kingdom Metazoa; phylum Chordata; class Mammalia; order Chiroptera; family Vespertilionidae; genus Plecotus; species Plecotus auritus. Next base: position 143,716,224 of record NC_137773.1, read on the forward strand.
CCTGCCAGAATGGCTAGCACCAACAAATCAACAAACAAGGGCTGGTGAGGATGTGGAGAAAAGAGAACCCCAGGACACTGCTGGTGGGAATGCATACTGGTGCAACCACTATGAAGAATAGTATGGAGCTTCCTCAAAAAATTAAAAATGGAACTGTCATTTGACCCAGTGATCCTACTTCCAGGAATATACCTTAAGAAACCTGAAACAGCAATCAGAAAGAATATATGCACCCCTATGTTCACAGCAGAGCTATTTACAATAGCTAAGATCTGGAAACAGCTCAAGTGCCCATCAGCAGATGAGTGCATAAAAAAAGCTGTGGTAGATTTACATAATAAAACTAGTGGCCTGGTGCACGAAATTTGGGGGGGGCGGTGTGTGTCCCTCAGCCCGGCCTGCACTCTCTCCAATTTGGGACCCCTCAGGGGATGTCCGACTGCTGGTTTAGACCCAATCCCCACCAGCCTGATCACCCCCAACTGCCCCCGACCCCCCGCTGGTCTGATTACCCCCAACTGAACCCCACTGCCGGCCTACTCGCCCCCAACTGGCCCCCCCTGCTGGCCTGCTCACCCCCAATGCCCCCCCCCACCGGCCCGATCACCCACAACTGCCCTCCCCTCTTGGCCCCTAACCGCCTCTACCTTGGCCCCGCCAGCATGACTTTGTCTAGAAGAACATTCAGAAGGTCTCCTGGAAGGTCTCCCAGTCTAATTAGCATATTACCATTTTATTAGTATTCAGCCATGGGCAAACTATGGCCCGCGGGCTGGATCCGGCTGTTCTATCCGGTTCTCTTGCTCTCCCCTCCGTTCCTTTACTTTGAATTTATATTAGTTCACACAGACACTCCATCCATGCTTTTGTTCCAGCCCTCCGGTCCAGTTTAGGAACCCATTGTGGCCCTCGAGTCAAAAAGTTTGCCCACCCCTGGATAGATACTATGCAGCTGTAAAAAAGCTGGATCTCTTACCCTTCAAGACAGCATGGAGGAACCTGGAGACTATTATCCTAAATGAAATAAGCCAGCCAGAGAAAGACAAGTATCACATGATCTCACTTACATGTGGAATCTAATGAACAAAATAAATTGACGAACAAAGTAGATCCAGAGACATGGAATCATGGAACAGACTGATGAATCTCAGAGGGAAGGGGGGAGGGGAGGCAGGAAGAGATTAACCAAAGAACTTATATGCATATATGCATAACCTATGGACACAGACAATAATGTGGTGAAGGCCTGCGGGGGGGCGGGGGGGGGTAGAGGGGGTGTTAGAGCAGAGTGGAGGGGGCCAATGGGGTAAAAAGGGACATCTGTAATACTTTCAACAATAAATTTAAAAAAATAAAAATAAAAATGACTAGACTTGCAACTCTTAACCCCCTGCAAACCTACTTCTCTGTTCTTTTATCCCCTGTGATAGAGAAACAAAGACTAGCATTTTTAATTTCAAGAAAGTCATATTAGTGCTTTGTTTCTTCAGTTAAAGTAAATGACATGGTTATATTTGGACTATTTGTTTATTAATGAGTTCCATATGAACTCATTAACTTTAATTTACTTTGTAATTGTTTATTATTAAGTTATCTATTTCTGCTCTTTAAAAAGAACTAAACATAAAATCAACATATAAGTGCGTAAAAAGAGATTCATGTCTCCAGTCAGTGCCATCTGTGAGGGGCCACTTCTTAAAATCATCCAAATACTGTAACAGACATTTTATTGCTGGCACTGCTATCTGAATTGCCAAACAAGCCCCCACAAAAAGGTACCATTAATGAGCAGTAACTTAGTTACCAGTGATATCATAAATTATCAATTAATTCACTCAACAAATAGTGCCAGGCACTCTGCTAAGTGCTGGAAATATAATGATGAACAAAATAATTCCTGCTCTCATGCAGTTTACCGCATGGTAAGAGGAACAAATATCAAACAATCATATAATATAGTATAATTACAAAGTGAGACAAAGGTTATAATGGAAAAATACAGTGTAGTAAAAGAATCTGATCTAGATTGGCACTGGGCATCAGAGGGCTACCCTGAGGAAGTGATGCTTGAGCTGAAATCTGCAGGACTAGGGCGGGGAGGGGGGGGTGCGTGCGTGCGTGCGTGCGTGCGTGTGTGAAGGGGGCATGTGAGGATTTCAGGCTGAGGGGACAGCATGTGAAAGGGCCTGGGGTTAAGGTAAGTCATGGTGTCAAGGAAGTTGAAGGCAAGCCAGTATATTTAGAGTGCAGGGGGTTAGGGGTACAGCGATATGAAAATGATGGAACATCTTAGAAAGTTTTAAAACAGCAGGAAAAGGACCTCCACAATTACATCGGTTCTAGTGGGGTATAAACTACGTAATGCTTATAAGAGTCTTGTCAATTGTCAAGTACCCCATACGTTTTGTTAGACTATTAATTCCATTACTTTGTTTTCTAAATAAAATTTTGGTCTGGATGCCAATTAATAACCAACAGCAGAACAGTCAAAACTATAACCCCAGTGTTCCAATCTAGTGTTTTGTCCCTATATCACAATGACTAAAAATTTCACCGTTTATACCCTCTAACTCCAATTACAAGTATTTACTATGTGCAAGGCACTTTATTTAACCCATTTAATCCTCAATTCTAAAAGGTTCTATTATTGTCCAGATGAGAACAGTAAGGCTCAAAAACGTTAAGTAACTTACCCAAAGTCACATGGCTACTAAATGCTGCCACTGTTAATCAACACAGTAATTAGCTTTGGCTTGAAACATTTTATGTGTGTATGTACATGTATATATGGGGATGATGAGAGGGAGAAAACAGAACTTGTGTATAGAACCACATTCACACATACTTGAGGACATTAAACAGTGTTTTAGTCACCTCTGTATTCCCAGTCTAGGACCTAATTCCTGAGGTATTCAGGGGTTCCGCAAATATTTGATGAATTGAAGATGGATATAAGGGGCTGACATAGGATTTGAATCTTTAAGTGATTTTCTGAGGCTTTCCCCCCAAGTCATATATTTATCAGCAATTCATTTGAAGGCTATATTTTCCTTGACTCTTTCTTTTTCATTGTTAAATTGAAGATTTATTCTCTATTACCTTTGTCATATTTTATAAACTTTAGCCTAGCGATAGAGTAGGATAATAGAACAACAAACTAGTTCCAACCAATCTACAGCCTATTCCCAATCACACCAAATGCTTTCTTTCCCTCCTGGGCCTTTACACCTGTGGTGTTCGTTCTCTCTCTCTCTCTCTCTCTCTCTCTGACTATTCTTTCCTTCCTTAGGTTCCTCGGTTCAAACACCGCCTTTCAGAGCTGCCTTCTCTGACCACCCAATCTAAATTTGTCTCCATATCTTCTTTAATTCAGTTTCATTTCTTTTCTGGAATTTACCATTCTCTGAAATCATATTTTTATTTGTCTATTCATCTCCATCCCCAATTCTAGGAGGGGAGAGAGGCCTTGTCTAGCTAGTTCTCTGGATGTATCCCCAGTGCCCCCAAACTAAGCAAACAAGCATTTAATCAATGAATGAGAAGAGAATTACCTGATTCACCTGTGTTCTCTCAAGCCTTCAATACATTTAAGCTTTCCATTCCTGGTGCTTCTACACCCGATTTTCAACAATAACACCATTTTTACATTACTTTGGGGCTCACAAAGTAGCCTTGACTCCATTTTCTGAGTAGAGCACTCAACGATCCTGAGAAGGGAGGTCCGGCCTGGCAAGAACGCCCATTCTCCCCATTTTACAATCTATGAAATTGCGCCTCAAGATTCGCCCGCGGATGCGCCGGAAATACAGGAAGGAGCCCGGCCCTGAAAGGTGTCCAGATTGCTAAAAGTCCTTCCCACGAGTCAGCGACGTGGACTCAAGATGCTTCGCCACCTTTATCACTATTGTTCAACATTACCCATCCTGGACGCGTTCCAGGCCTGGGGAAACCGCGCGGCCCCTCGCCGGGTCCCCCGTGCTACCGACTCACGCCCAGGCCGCGCCCCCATGACCCTAGAACCCAAGCTGCGCCCCGCCCCTGCTCCCGCCCTGCCAGGACTGCAGCGCCCCGCGGGGACCGCCCTCTCCTGCCCGAGCCAATCAGCAGAGCTTCGGGGGGGAAGGAGCGCTGATCCCGGCCCTCCTGTGTGGGCACCAATTGGTCGGCAAAGCCGTCGCTCACGAGGTGGCACTCCGTACCCGCCTTCCACACTCCCCTTCAGAAAAAACGGCGGTTGGGCCGAGGCGGCCGCCAACGGCACACGAGGAGCGGAGGGGCGAGGAGTTAGGGAATGAGGGAAGGAGGGACCACAGGGATGAGGAGGCTGACGAGGAGGAGGGAGTTCGGCCCTGCCAGAGCCCTCTTCATCGAGAACAAAATGGCGGCGCTGGCGGAGGGCCAGCTGTGAGGCGGGGCCGCGGCCATTCCCCCTCTGTCCCCACCCTCGCGCCGGCCAGGCCGGTCAGGGGGGGCCCGCTCGCTGCTCCCGGCGCGGGCGGGGAGGAGAAGGGAGCGGCCCGGCCCACTATGCAAAGCGTCCCGCGCCGCCGCTGCCGCCCCGTGGCAAAGGTAAAAAGGTCGGGTTCAGCGGCCGACTCGGCGCCTCCATGTCCGCGCACCAGGCCCGCCCCCTCCGCCGCCGGCCCGACCCCGCCCCGGCCCCTTTTTCAATTTTACCTCAGGATTTGGCGCCAAAGCGGCTTCGAAGCTGGTCCCGTGTCTGCGACGGGCGGCCCCCGGCGCGGAGGGCAGGGCGTGGGGAGGCCGGGCTCCCGGCGCTGGTGGATGGCGGGAGCCCGGGGCCGCAGGCTCGTGGGGCAGCGGACCAGAGACGAGACGCCGAGGTAAAAGCGGGGGCGGGCCCCAGGGCGCCGCCGGGGTCGCGGGGAAGGGGGAGTTTGTTATTGTTTTTGTCAGTGAAAGGTCAGAGTTCGTGACCCCGGTGCCGCTGCCGCCGCCGCCCGCGCGCTGGTAGGAGGAGGGCGAATGTTCTTCTTCCTCTTCCCAGCGCCAGCCTCGCTGCGGCCGCGGGGGGCGGGCGAGCACGCGATTGGCTGAGCCGCGCGCGCGCACCGGAACGCCGCGACCGGCACAGCTTCCTCCGGCCCCTTGCGGGCCGGGCGGCGGCGGCGGCGCGGGGCGGATGCTTGGGGCTGCACTGTCGGTCCCGAGGCCTGGAGCCGGGACTCGGTCGACACTGCAGTCAGACGAAAATGGAATTTAAACGGCGCGGCCGCTACTGTTCGTAGGGTAAAGGGTGGGTTGGCCGTCTTAAAGACCTGGGAAGAGTGGGACACCGTTATTCCGGTGCAAGCACGCCCCTCGGGGAAGCGGAGGTGGGGGGCCGGGCTGCGAGCCTGTAGGCTAGGCGGGGACTGTGTTCTTGCTGTGACAGTCTCCACCAAAGCCTCCCGCCGAGCTGATTGAAGAAGCAGTTACACAGCAGAGCGACTGTAGGTCGGAAGGGGGTGGTTTATTGCGTGGGTTTGGACCCTACTGCTTATATACGACTTTTTATTTAGGTTTTAAAGGTCCGAGGAAACCCTTCACTACCTATTATTTATGGTCTTTTAGTGACCGTATGATCCAAATCTTGAGTCTGTGCTCTTTATTTGGAACTTGTAAACAGTGGTACGGAAGTATATACAGCCTTGGCCGTGTGTGTGGTTCATTGGTTAGAGCGTCCTCCCATGCACCTGAAAGGTCGGGGCGCGTGCAGGGGGCAACCAATGGATGTTTTTCTCTCCCTCTTCCTAAAATAAATAAAATCAATAAACATCTTCTGGTGAGGATTAAGAAAAAAAGTATATATAAAGCAACTCTTTGCAAAATAGGTTAGATATATAAAGGAAGTTGCTTCTCTTGACCCTATGAATCCCTTAAATATTTCTCTTAGTTTATGGTTTTGACTTGCTTTGGAGGGTGCAGACCACTGAAGTGTTTAGGCTGGACTCTCCTCGATCATCATTCTTTGTAGGCCAGTGATCCTCTGCTGATTGATTTTTTTTCTTGCACTTTTGTCTATTATGAATTAATACTGTCTCCAAGATGGATAGGTTAATCTTTTAAACAGCCATTTGGGCTTTTATCAGGTTGACCCCAACTTTGAGTATTTTGTCCTTAATCTTATAATATTTTTATTTGATAGGAAATGCTTTAAACACATCAATTTTCCCTCCTTCTTTCACCTTGCAAGAAAGTAAATGGGAAAAACAGCTAAATTTTGTAATTTCATGGTAACATATTCCTGAAGCTGGAAGGGGCCTCAAGAGACGATATGGTCAAATCCTCTTGTGGCAGGAAGATTTTACAGGAGAGATGGATAAGAACCAGAAAGTCAAGTGATAGGCCTAAGGTAACAGTATTGTAATGGGCCATCCTTGTAACCACAAACTGCTTTGCAATTTTGTGTTCTTTTTCAAAAATTAAGTTTTTAATATTAAATATTGCTTCTAGATATAGTGTAAAAATTCACCCATTGGTGAATTTTGGGCGTTTTATTGCAAACACATTATAATTGTACTAGATTTTGAAATGAATACTAAACAATAATTAATGTTTATAGGATGGTTTATATTTCCAATGCCCAGATGCTACCAGTGTAGTAAGTGAAGCTAGGGCTCTGATCTGGTTTGACATTAAGGCTTATGCTGTAAACTATGCTGCATCAATGGCCCTGTTTATAATACTACTCAGTAAATTCTCAGTTAAAGGTTTGTTGTTTAATATTATTAATCTTGACCCATTTGAGTGGCTTTTCTTGAAAACAGATGCAGATGTAAATACAGATTGTAAATAATACCAGCAGGTAACAAGCCTCTGCAGCTGAGGTTGGCACTGTCATAGTGCCATATTTCGCTCCATTGTGTTTTTGTTAGAAATCTTTTAAATAAGAACTCTTTAAATAAGAACTCTTTGTAACACTTGATGGATTTTAAATCACAAAAATTATTCAAGTTGTATTATACTATACATTTTTGTTGTTGTTAACCCTCACTCAAGGATATTTTTTCCTCATTAATTTTTAGAGAGCATGGAAGGGAGGGACAGAGAGTGAGAAACATCAATGTGAGAAAGACACATCAATTGATTGTCTCCCAAATGTGTCCCAGTTGGGTGGGGATCAAATCTCAATCCAGGTCCTTGCCCTTGACTGGGATTCAAACCCTCAACCCTTCAGTGGGGGATTCAAACCCCCAATACTTGTCACTGAGCCACATTGGCCAGAGCAGTCAAGAACCCTTTATTTTAAAGAAAGGTTGAGAAAACACTGTGATACAAATGTGGATATTTCCTAATAATTGGCAGTGAGAAAAAGTATAGCTAACCCTGGCCAGTGTGCTAAGTGGTTAGAGTACCGGCCTATACACCAAGGGCACAAACCTGGATTACAGATTCCATCCGACTGGGTCCTGGAGGCAGCCAATCTCGTTTTTCTCTTCCTCCCTCCCTTTCTCCCTTCCTCTCTCTCTAAAAATCAATGGAAAAAATATCCTCTGGTGAGGATTAACAAAAATAAATACATACATACATACATACATAGTTCTTGACTGGAGAATTGCCAGGCCCCCAGTGGTTCTGAAGCAGTAAGCTTTGGGTAACAGTATTGGGGGCCTGGCATCAGCATTTCTGCTGAGCCTGAATCACTGATCTAATTTCAAAAACATTAATTGGCTATAAAACAATAACAAAACTTTTTGTTTCACCTTTTGAAATGCAGGTTAAGATTAGTTTTCTTTTTAACTACTTGACCATGCCTGAAGGTTATTCATTCACAGGGACAGGGGATTCCACGGGAGTGATAACATTATCTGCCCTTATGTGGCACCTACCCGGACTATGAGCTCTGTATCAAGATGTGCCTTGTCCTTCTCTATCTCAGCCTTTAACATGGTACCTAGTACAAAGTGATATGAAGTGGACATTATTGAAAGAATGCTTTTCCCAGCAACAGTGTATAGCAGTATTCATATTGTCCCATCTTTTTGGTTTTGTGTTTTGTTTTGTTTTTACAGATGAAAACAAGTTTTGGAGGCTGGCTCCTTGTACAGTGGTCTGTGGATGAGACCCACGTGTTCCCTCTGTGGTCATCTGGGAAGGTCTTTTTTTCCCCTCCCACACACTTTAACTAGGCTGTTCTGCAATCATTAATTGGCTTGCCTTTGAACTTTTAGAGGGCAGGAACTACTATATCATGAATTTTCATTTTGTACCTAGTACAGAGTAAACAAACATGTTTTGCCATCCAAGGGTATTTTAAATTTGCATTTAAAAGATAAATGTTGAGCTCTAGCCGGTAAAGTTAAGTGGTTAGAGCATCAGCCTGTGGACTGAAGGGTCACGGGTTCGATTCCAGTCAAGGGCATGTACCTTGGTTGCAGGCTAGATCCCTGGCTCCGGGTCAGGAGGCAACTTATCAATGTGTCTCTCTTAATATCGACATTTCTCTCTGTGTCTCCCCCTCCCTTCCACTCTCAAAATCAATGGAAAAAATATTCTCAAGTGAGGATTAACAAAAAAAAAATGTTGAGTCGATGAAAATCAAGTTTTGATTAAATGATAGTTATAGATGCACTAAGTTATTATCAAGGAGAGATTTATTTTACTGATAAGGGTATTGATTTTGTGATAGCATTAATAATAGTTTTCCTTTTTATTTTCATAAAGGCTTAATAATTACCTTCATAAGACTTACGTACATCTTTGTATCAATTTTTCTGTAATAGCTTATGTTTTATTGCTGTATATAGTAATATTTTGTGAAACTTCTATTTATATCATGTAATTATGACATGTTTATAAAATAAACTTTTAAACCTCCTATAATTGTTGTTAGCCTTATTTGTTAAGAATGTGGAATCTGAACAGATGTAATTGCAGAATACCAGATTGCATGTCCCTTATACTTAAATATTATTTTTTTAATTTTCAAAATAATATTACCTTGCTTTTACAGCTTAAGAAGCTGAGATCTTAAACAGAGGCAGAGGCCCTAGCTGGTTTGGTTCAGCGGGTAGAACATTGGACCATGGACTAAAGGGTCCCAGGTTTGATTCCAGTCAAGGGCACATACCTCGGTTGCAGGCTCGATCCCTGGCCCTGATGGAGGTGCGTGCTGGAGGCAAACAATGTCTCTCTCTCACATTGATGTTTCTCTCTGTGTCTCCTCTTCTCCCTTGCACCCTCTCTAAAATAAATAGATAGATAGATAGATAGATAGATAGATAGATGATAGATAGATGGATAGATAGATAGATACATGATAGAAAATATCCTCTGGTGAGAATTAACAACAACGAATTAAATAGAGGCAAAATGACTTCTCCTAAGTCACATGGCTAGCAAGTGGTGGAGCATTTAATAGTTATTTCTGCTTATTTCCTCTCTTCTGTCCTTGAGAACTTGGAGAGGAAGAAAACTCTTCTACCCACTTCCACGATTCTGTTAAAAGTCAGGTTCTGTCACAGTAGAAGGCTACTTAGATCTTAATTTCTATAAAATTGGACCTTATTTTTCCCAGGAAGAGAAAAGGGAAAGACTGACCCTGTGGTGAGCTGGTCATGGGGGCGATGGGACACAGGAATACCAGAATAGAGTACCAGAGCCTTATCCAGCATGACTTTTACTGAAAGTCATGTCCCTTTAGCTTCTGACCTGGTGTTTCCTGGGCCTTGGAAAGGTATTATTTCCAAGTTGTAACTTGGTTCAAATATCTTGAAGCATGATGTAAAATTAAATTCTCAAAAAATGCACCTGTCCTCGGTCCCCTGGTTTATGGTACGGATTGCTCAGAAGGAGGTTCTATCTGTCTGTCTATTTTTAATCCTCACCCGAGGATATTTTTCCATTGATTTTTAGAGGGAAAGACAGAGAGAAATATTGATGTGTGAGAAACATCGATTGGTTGCCTTCAGGGCCCAGGCTGGGGAGAAGCCTGCAACCAAGGTACGTGCCCTTGACCAGAATTGAACCCAGAACCCTTCAGTCCACAGGGGACACTCTATTCACTAAGCCAAACCAGCTAGGGCTATTTATTATTTTTGTATAGAGTCACTTCTTTATTTGACATAAAATGAAATTGAGTAACTTGAATTCTTGCTGTATAGGCTAAATCTTTTCATGTTTCAAAATACCCACTTGAAACATACTGCCAATTAAATGAGGATCTACAGATGGCATTACCCTTTTGCTTCATAACAAAAAAGGATCTAAATAATTTTTATGGAAGATTATGTGATGGTCAAAGGGAATGGTTCCTCTGATGGGCAGATTTTTTTTGGTTTGTTTTTCAAGTTACAGAAGTACATTTATTTTACATTTTATTTACAAAGGAACAGTATAATAAGGAACAAAGGAAATAAAATGATAGGCATACATATTTACATAGCAAGTACAGGCAAAACTTATGAAGATTCTTTCAATACTAGCATTTATCAAATTAGTTTTAAGAATAATCATCACCTTCAGAAAGAATTTTAGGAGGTTCAGCCTATATAATTCAAGGTATGACTATCTTAATGAAAAAATTATATTCTTTGAAAATCTCCAAGGTCCTGGATGCCAAGTAAACCAGATCACTACCAATTTTTGAAAGATTCAAAGGCTCTTAGGATATCATAACTGTTTTAAGAAATTGCTTTTGAAAAACTCAAACATACTATCATTTGCTGAGTAGTACAATATATACTTAGCTCACATTTCTTCATTAAAATGTCTTCTGTTATACTACTGTTCTCTAATGAGAAACATTAAGTCATTTACTATTTATCTCTTAGGAAAATCATTCAAAGTGTGTAGTCAGCCTTTAATAACAACATACATAAATCACTATACCTAACTATCATCAGTAACCAATTAACTGCTGGATCTTCCAATACCAGAGACAGGTATTAAGTGTCAAGACTTCTCAGACCGCTGCGATAATACATCCTGGTGTAAAGACTTCATGTTTTTTAAAGGCCTTTCACTCACAAGGTCTAAAAGTGGCATTCCTTGATTTTTTATTTATTTTATTTTTTTTGGAGGGAGGAATCAGTCCTGTGTCTTTATTAAAGAGAGTAAGAAAGAGACTACACCTCAAGGGGTGAGGTACTGGCCAGAAGGGTGGGGTGGACTCAGGTCCTGGGGATACAAGGGCAGGTTGATGACCTGGGAGGGGCCAAGGAGACCAGGTCCTGGCAGCAGCTGAGGAGGTGCATGAGGGTGAACTTTCAGGCACTGGGGTGATCAGCTGGTTCTGCAGGAGTCACAGGGTAGGTTGGGAAGGCCTGGAATCTCCCTGAGGCCACTCTGCCTTGTCTATTTAGATCATCCACTGGTCCTGATCCTGTTCGTTGCCTTCCATGTCCACCTCATTGACCTCTCCATCATCAGGTGACTCATTGTAGTCATTCATCTCGTCCATGTCCTGCATGTCTTCATCATCCTCTGAGTCCTCTTCACTATCCTCATCGTCATCTTCATCCTCCTCTTCCTCATCATCATAGTGCTCTGAGGCCGGCTTGCCAACAGGTACCAGGTTGTTGTCTTTCTCTGCGATGCTCTGGAGCCAGGCTTGATGCTGCTGTTCTTGCTGCTGCAGCTCTGTCTCTTCCACACAAGGCCGATCCACAGCGTTTCAGTCACACGGGGGAAGAGGGAGGGAAACAAGGTGGACATGGCTCCTAGACGCGCCGGGAGGCGGCAGCCGGCCATTCCTTGATTTTTTAAATGAGATTTCAACCTCACAGCCTATTCACTACAGGTCAGGACATGTACCTTGAAGTTAAAGGTTCCTTGGAAAAGCCTTTTCTGTGCTTTGCTTTGGATTCTGTCCTTCACCTTGGGTGGGGAGAGATGGGATGGTACCCTGTGGCTTTTGACCTTCAGGGTGCTCTGGGCACACTGTCAGAACTGAGTGTCTAACACCAAAGCCTCTAGGTTCTCTCCTCACATCTGGCCCCTCCCCCACTGTTCCTTAGTTTAGGTTTTATCTGTCCCACTGTAATGGTTTCCTAACCAGTCAAAGGTGGACCAACTGCCTCCACACCGCTTCCTTCTTCCCTTCCTCTGTCCTGCCCCTCTCTCTTCCTTTCTTCTGCTGCTTGAGTATTCTGAAAAAGAGCCATTCCGAACCCCCTTCAATTTTACAGTTCTTTAAAGGTTCTGCATTGTTTAGGGCTGAAATGAAAACTCAGATCCCTAAGGTGAGGACAGTGGGGGAGCGGGGTCTGGCAGGTAATCTAAAGGACATAAATTTTTATCTGTCGTGGAGAGGGAATTTGACAGGCTGGAAACAGGAGCCCATGTCTAAAAGCTGAATCCAGAGTGTGTGTGTGGGAAGGTGGGGGCCTGTTCCTCTTCTAGTTCTTGTTTTTTCCAGAGAAAAACTTCCTGACTCCTGCCAGGGTAGGAGAAGGGCAGTCACTTGTTTGTATAGGGTGGAATTAGATAGTGACCGTCTCAGGACAGGGCCGGGCTGGCATAAGTGTGGTCCTGAAGCAGCTTATAGGGCCTAAGAAAAAGCTAGCTCCAGGGATCTAAGCTCTCCCTCCATGGTGGCTGTGAAAAGACAAGCCTGTAGCCCCAACCATCAGTGGCAGTCACCAATCAGCCTCTTGAGAACCAGCCCAGGAATCAAGCTGACAATGGAAAGGTCAGAGAAACCCAAAGAGCTTGATTCTTGGGGATACTCTCTAACCCTGAACCCTCCTGCTTTGGTACCTCTTATTGAGCTAGTTTTGTAATTGTTTAAATTAGCATGAGATTGGTTTCCTTTTACTTGCTCTTGAAAATAGACAACTGACCATTAATGCAAGGAAGCACAGAAGCTTACCTGATCACAGAAGCTGCAAATCACAGGCCAAATCAACTCACAGAATCTTCCAGCATGTTGTTACTTTGCCCTGTAGCAGAAAAAAACTTGGGCTCCAGCCTGGTCCTACCACTCCTAGCCCAGTTCACCTGTCTCCATTTAGGGCTTCAATGTTTAGCGATGACATTTACATTGTCAATCAAATGAAAGACTGAAGTAGATGAAGAAAAGACTTTAACCATATTATCCTTCAGTGGCCTTAGCAGAGCTGTCAGGTCCTCCACACTGGCTTGCATGGTGCATGCCCAAAGGTCAACGTGAGTATCAGCCCCTCACTCCACACAGGACTAGGCTGCATCCAAGAGAGAATGAGTGGTCAGGCTGTCTGCCAGCCTGGCCAGAACAATTCAGACCATATTTTTGATATGTAAAAGATTATTAGGACCCAGGAACTCAGTATCCTTGGACACTACTGTGTTTCTTGTGTGTTTTGTATTAGTAATAAAAAATAAAATTCTTCCTACTTACTAAGACTAATTCAGGCTAAAAAGACAGTCAATCTGCAGGGAAGGTGGTAAGCCACTATAATGTTAGTGCTGCCAGCTTTCAGTAAAACCTTGAGTTTTATAAAATTTTAGTGATTCTGAGAAGCAGACAGAGGCCAACCCTTCAGAGGTCTGCGTTTTCCTGATCCGCGTGTGACGAGCTCAAGGAGAGGTCACTAAAAGCAAACAGAGGGAAGAAAAGACCTGATGAAGAAAGGAGTTCATGCTACCCACACCAGGCCTTCTCCAGGCCTGGTTTCTCTTTCTTACCATTTTCTTTTTTTTAATCCTCACCCACGGATTTGTTCTTACTGATTTTTTGAGAGAGAGGAAGGGGGGAAGAGGAGAGAAACACACTGATGTGAGAAACATCAATTGGTTGCTTGGCGTATGTGCCCCAGGATTGTCCCTGACTGCATAGGTATGTGGCCTGACTGGAATCAAACCTGCAACCTTTTAGTGTACAGGATGATGCTCTAACCAACTGAGCCACCCAGCCAGGACTTTCTTGCCATTTTCATGGATAAGAAGGAGGGTCTTTTTTGCATATTGTCGTCATTTTTTAAAATATATTTTTATTGATTTCAAAGAGAAAGGAAGAGGGAGAGATAGAAACATCAGTGATGAGAGAGAATCATTGATTGGCTGCCTCCTGCAACTCCCCCCCCCCCCACACTGGGGATCGAGCCCACAACCTGGGCATGTGCCGTTGACCGGAATCGAACCTGGGACCTTTCAGTTCGCAGGCCAACGCTTTATCCACTGAGCAAACGGGCTTGGGCTGTCTTCATTTTGTATTGTATTGTCACAGAGCAGGTCCCGCCACATTTTCACTTTGTATAACAATGCCATGCCACAGGTTTATGGTCTTCAGTCCACTTTCACAAACATTCAGTTTACGCTTGATCCCCTGAACACTCTGGGAAGCTGGAATGGGTCTCTGTGTGACCAATGAAAACACCGAACCTGAGAGCTTCTGTAGTGAGTTACTTGTCTAGGGCCGAGTTCCCATTTCTGAGCCACAGCTTGGCAGAATACTGCTTCCTCTCACGTAACAGCCTTTGCTGGATGTTCCCAGTGATGGGGCTGTTTTGTGCCCAGGGAGCAGGGAGCAAAGCAGATACCGTGGGGGGCCTCAGGCAACATTACTTCCCGTGGTGTTAAAGCTGTCCATTTCTCCAGCCTCCCAGACCCAGTGGGAAGGAGCACCCTCAGGCCACCTGTGCAGCTTCATTTAGGCAGGTCCCAAGGGAAGCCAAGTGACACAGACATGTAAAATGGGCTAGAGGAAGAGGTCAGGGAAGGAACAAGGAGTAAAGTTGACTAGGAGAAACTGGGCATACTTAAATGAGTCTGTATACTTAAATGAGTATACAAAGAACCATGGGAACGACAGGTAAAAACAGGTGTGTCCTTGTCCAATCACACATGAGCTAGGGAGGAGCTTGGTGGCCCCTGCCACTTCCTTCTACAAAACCCATTGAGTGTATTTGATCTACTGCCCCGGTGTTTTTTTTATTAAGGCAACTATTCAATGAGAAATAAAAGCCCTATTACCTCTTCTTTACAGAGTATCAGAAATAGGATATTATATGGTTTTTAAAAAAAGCCTTCAAATGACTTCCAGACACACAATTCTACCAGAAGCTGACAATGGGTGGTGGTACACAGCAGGTTGGTGAAACTTCCATTGCCTGGTGCTGAAGTCCTGCTGTGTGTTTTTAAAAAACTCAGAGGGTCTAAAAGGCCCATTCAAATGTCTGAAGATGAAAATGATTGCACTGGAATTAGGCTCTGAAAATTTAGTAAAAAGACCTGTCTAATCACTTAGTTACAATCTTTAAATATTTAATGCAAACATTTTAAAAGAATTGTCAAGTAGAAAAAAAAAATTCCCCTGAAAATATTTACTGTTAATAACTCCTTGTGATGGTGCTTTTTACAAAAGGTTTGTCAGCAAATGCCTTTTTTTTAGGGGATGGGCAGCAGGAGGATGGGGATAGGACATCAGAAAGTGATATGCGCTTTTTATTTTGATGAGAATAACAAGAAATCCCACCCATTTCCCCACCCCCCAATTTGCTTTATGTAAAAATACTTCCCGCATAATGAGCAGCAGTCATCAGCGGGAAGTGACTGAGCCCCAGGCACCTAGAGAATATCTTCAAGCCACTACTTCTGTGCTCCCTCAATGTGTCCAGAGCCATTGGCCAAGACTACACATTCACCTGCTGCTCATATCTTATTTTCTCTTTTTCTCTCTCTTGAGGTTTCAGTAATACAGAAAGGATTACTGTGTCGAAATAAGAACAGGTTTTCATAAACATAACACTGTCAGCTCGTGTGGGGTAAAATTCAGGAAGGCACACAATAAATTAAAGCAGACCCTGTCTCTTTGGAGGGTTTGCAATGACCTCCGGGGCAAGGGCCGAATCTGCCAGCAGCTGAGCTTCCAGCACTGGTGTAGTGATGAGGATGCTGTGGGAAGGAGGGAGTCCATCCTTTACTAAGTCATTGTGTCAGTATACAGGTCACAGGATCAAATGGAGGAGGAAATCCTTGCCTTCCTATCCAGTGACATGCACTGTCCGCGGTAAGGAGGACCCTTCCCTCCGAGTGTCGCCACAGCCAGGTTTGCACAAGTCAATTTTCCGTACACCCTTGTTGCGTACTGGTGGCGAATTAGTCCACAGAACTCCATCTGCTATTTACTTAAGTAAATCACTTGGAAACATAAAACTGGAGGTTGTAGCTCAGTAAAACAATAAAGTGCTTTTGATGAGAGTATTTGTTATTTACTGGTTGTTTCTTGTTTCACCTGAGGCACCGAAATCAACAATATGAATGGTGACAATGTTTACTATGAATAAAAATTGAAAAAGCTTGTTTCTACTAAAAAGCCTGCATTTCTAAAATGTACTTTTCTATGGGTTTCCATGTCTTCAAGTTACTGAATTTTTACTCACTAATGGGTAAGGAAATAGTTTATGCTGGGGTGGAACAGGGTGGCAAATGGGAAGACAGAAAAGGAACTGTCCATAAATATCCCTTAAGGGCTCCACTTGTGAAGGTGTGAGCGAGGGGGTTCCAGCAGAAAAGGTCAGGCCTCCATGCTGAATCCAATGTGTGTGCAGATGAGTAGCGACACGGATTGGCTTCTGGATGGGTCCACATATCAACCTAAGAGTTTATTCTGAGTCCACATGCTTGGTAACTGCTATAACACACTTGCATTTTCCATGGCCTCGATCCACCTGTAAAACAAAAGAGAGGAGACACTTGGTGTCGTGACTGTGCCTGTGACTCTCTAAGTGACTAGACTCTATTAGTATTAGCCTAAGGTTAGGGACCATGTCATATTCATATTTATTTGTTTTCCCAGCATTTAGCAAAAGGCCTGGAACACAGTACAAAGGTTTGCTGAATCAATGCATGCCTGTACGAATAAATCATAATAATCTTTAAAAATTGCACAACTGCCCTGGCCGTTGTTACTCAGTGGTTAGAGTGTCGGCTTGTGGCCCGAAGGGTTTGATTCCCTGGCCCCACTCCAATTGAACATGTGTGGGAGGCAACCAATCTATGTGTCCCTCTCACATTGATGTTTCTTTCTCTTTCTCACACTTAGTCCGTCCGTCCCTCCCTCCCTCCCTTCCACTCTCTGAAAATCAATGGAATATTTTTTCCACTCTCTGAAAATCAATGGGAAAAATATCCTCGGTGAGGATTATAAAAAAAAATAAAATAAAATTGCACAACTAAGAATAG
Source organism: Plecotus auritus (assembly GCF_963455305.1). Lineage (NCBI taxonomy): Eukaryota > Metazoa > Chordata > Mammalia > Chiroptera > Vespertilionidae > Plecotus > Plecotus auritus. Next base: position 143,733,330 of record NC_137773.1, read on the forward strand.
GCAGTTCCGATGCTCTGCTGTGGCCCAAAGGGACTTGATGGGATAGGATGGCTGGAGGAGAACAGAAACCAAAATCCTAGGTAATAACTTGTTTTCTTCTGAATGAGAGGCAAGAAAACACACGACTAGTTATTTTGGTACCTCTGAGCTGAACTGGTGTCCTCTGCTTTGAAGCTATAAAATAAGGTTTTCTTATGGTAAAGGTGGAAAACAGGTCCTACTTCGCTGCTGCCCTCCTCCTTTTCTGGGGCAATGGTGAACCCTAGCAGGGGCATACTCTCCATGGCCACTGTGTCCTACAGAGGACAGAAGGAAAAACTGGTATTAAATACGGCACTATACACAGTTAACAGCTTAGCGTTCACTGGTACCTCCGATCTGAGGTGCATGATGAGCCTTTCTGTTGGGACATGCCTTGGACACAGTGAAATAACTGCACACATACTTTTCACTCCCACTACTTGCCAAGATCGACATGAGGAAAAGAAACATCATTTTGTGACAGCCTATTAGGACCCAGGCATTTTCACCTTCACATTATCTTGTTTAATCTTCACAGCAATCATAGAAAATGTCACCTCCATTCTAAGAAGAAATTGAGTCTCAGAGATGGTAACTTCCAAAGATCACACAGCATGTAAAGGGCAGAGCCAGAATCTGGACTCATGATCACCTTCTAACCCCCTTTCCGCTGATTTAATTAGTGATTCAGCTAGTTTTCTCGAGTTACTTCTGATAACATATTCTGTACTCATTGCCCCATGCCCTCATTCACAGGGCTCCAGGATGGAGCACCCAGGACCTCTATGCTATAAAGGTGCTAACCACACAATGAGATGTACCCAGAGAACTTAGATGGACTTTAAAATCATAGTGCTTGGTGGAAAAAGAAAGAGCTTTAATATATAAAGATATTTTTATATACACAGATTTATGTAAAAATACATGTTCATAATACAATTTTATTAAACCACATATAAACGAGATATAATTAAGCACATTATAATGGTTGTGGGAGGAGAAGGGAAGGGAGAAGATTTTGTGTATAAAGAGGAAACAATTTTCAAAGATTGCTAGATCAGAAAAATCATTTGACAAAATTCAACATCCATTCATGATCAACAAAAAAAAAAAACCACACCTCAGCAAAAGCTAGCAGTGGAAGGGAACTTTCTTAATCTGACAAAGTGCATCTATAAAATACCTATAGCTAACATCGTATTTAATAGTGACATACCCCATATTTTTCCCCTAAGACTGGGAACAAGGCAAGAGGGCGTTCACTCTTATCAATGAAATTCAACACTGTTGTGTAGGTCATAGCCATTGTATTAAGGCAGGAAAAAAACTAAAAGATCAGAAAGGAAGAAGTAAAACTATCTGCACTTAACAAAGAGATGACTGATTCCAAAACAACTATAACTAATAATGAATTTAGTAAGGATAATCATTAGAAAACTTACTTGTAACTAGAAAATAAAATAAATTATATTCAAAATTGCATCCGAAAAATAAAATACTTAGGTATAAAGTTAACAGAAATGTAAGAACACAACTCTAAGACCTCTATAATAATAAAAAAAAAAAAATTAAAAGAGAAGTTAAAGAACTAAATAAGAATTAATACCATGTTCATGAATTATAAGATGCCAATATTGTTAAGCCAATTCTCCCCAAATTGATCTATAGATTCAATCCTTCTCATAATCTCCGCATGCTTTTTAAAATAGAAATTGAAAAGTTTATATGGGAACAAAATACCTAGAATACCCAAAACATTCTTTAAAAAGAACAAAGTTGGAAGACTGACACAACCTGACTTCAAGGCTTACTCTAAAGTTATAGTAATTAAGACAGCATGGTATTGGCATAAGGATTGGTAAATATATCAGTGAAACAGAATAGAGAACCCAGAAGTAGACCCACACTTATTCTGTTATTTGATAGGTGACAAAGACATCCAAATAATCCAATAGAGAAAGAAAAATCTTTTCAACTAATGGTGTTGGAACAACTGAAAATCTTTATGGGAAAAAATGAACATCAACCCCTACATCGCACCATATACAAAAATTAATTTGAAGTAAACCTAAATGTAAAAGCTAAAACAGTAATGTTTTCAGAATAAAATACAGGGGAATAACTGTTACTTTCAACAGACAAAGGTTTCTTAGGACAGAAAGCAATAGCCATAAAGGAAAATATAGATTTTACTGAAGATAGAAACTTCTGTTCACCAAAAGATTCATTCATTCATTCAGAAAATGAATAGGCAAGCCACAGACAGAATATTCATAAAACATTTCTCTGACAAAAGACTTGTATCCAAGATATATAAAGAAATGTAACTCAAGAACAAGAAGACAACTACTTTAGAAAATGGGCAAGAGATCTAAATAGGCACTTCTCAAAGTGAAATATACAAATGGCTAATAAGCGCATAAAAAATCAGTCATTAGGAGAATATAAATTAAAACCACAGTGAGATACTATACCTTCACCAGAATGGCCAAAGTTAGAAACTGACAATACCAACGTGTGGAGCAACCAGAACTCACATATTTGCATTCATTGTTGAGGGGAGTGTAATCTGGTACAGCATTTTGGAGAAGGTCTGATTGTTTCTTATAAACCACAAACACCTAAGTTTCTATGATCCACGAATTCCAAGCCTAGTATTTATCCAAGGTGAAATAAAAACCTATTTTCACACAAAAACCTGTATGTAAAAGTTTAAAGTGGCTTTATTGATAATTTTCCAAAACTGGAAATAACTTAAATGTCCTTCAATTGGTGAATGGATAAACAAAATGGTATATTCACAAAATGGAAGACTACTTCGGCCATAAAAAGGAATGACCTATTGCTATCTGCGACATGACTAAATCTCAAAAAAACATCGGGCTGAGTGGAAGACGTCACCGTGATTCCATTTATATGAAGAGCTAAAGGAGGTAAAACGTATCTGTGGTGGAAAAAAATCAGACAGTGTGTTGCCTCTGGGACAGGGATGAGGTGGGGATTTATAGGTGGATGCATGATCAAAACCTATAAAACATTATCCTATTTGTGTACTTCATTATATGTAAATTGTACCTCAAAAGAAAAAAACAAATAGGGGGAAGTACATTTTAAAAAGCATTCAAAAAATAAAAAGGAAGAGAGATGAATGAATAAACAGATACTTGATCAAAGAAGTATAGTAAAATGTTAATTGTATAATCTAGTTCATGGATTTATGACAGTTCACTGAAAATTCTTTCACTATTTCTTTATGTTTGAAATTTTTTATATTGATAATAAATATAATAACTAAATAATAAAATGTAAGGAAAAAGATGCCTTTATATTAATGAAGTCACTTTCTCCCAGGACTATCACCGAATAGCAAGTTTCATTAACTTTGGTCAGTTCAGGGTATATGACGTGTTCACAGTAGTATAGTCAGTGATCCACATTATCAAACCTTTTTTCTTTGATGGAATTTAAAGCTGGTCCTATCACTAGAATATGCTCCTTGAGAAATTATACAAGTTCCTTTCTGGAAGAATCTATATTTGAAGCATATTTAAATTAAATTCATCTTTTAAAGTCAACTTATGCTATTACTTCCATGACAACTGTTGCTCAGAACCTAAAGACTTTGGGTTTTCCATTTTCAGATAGGACTCACCTTTTCTTTAGTGGTTATTTAATTATCACTAGCCTTTGTTCATCTAAGCCAGCATTTCTTCCCAACGTGTGTGCTGTGCAACAACACTTCTATGTGATGCTCTATGAGGAATGGCCTATGGTCCGCCCAGCTTGGAAAATCTCCACGTCTTAAGAGATCCATGACATGGCCTCGTATATGAGAGATTCTCAGAAGTATGACTGTGAGGAAGTCCCACTCATTGCCTACCCAGGATTCCTCGAACCCTGTTTCCAGAGAACTCCTGTGGTGTCCTGTGGAAGGCCTGCTCAGGTAGATGCTGCTCTGGGCTACAGATGATAGTATATCACATTTCAGTTTGTCCTGGAAAGATCAAAATTCTCCCCAGCATAGAAAGCCACATCTGTGGACATGCGAGTGAAAGACCCCCTCAAGGAATGCCCAACTCACATAGCATACCCAAGTCACTCAGGCCCAGTGAGTCCCCACTGTATGTCTGTGTCCCTGCTTGCCTCTGGAACACTGGAGGACAGTGTCGACTGCAGCCGTCAAGGCTGAGGGTCCTTTGTGAGGGAAGCTTTAGGTCCTGAAGAAGGAAGTTACTTTTGCTCACTTACCAGCATCTGCATCTGTGGTCAGGGGAAGGGGCCAGCCCTGTGCTCTGTGCACATCCTCATGGGGTGAGACACCCACCCTCTGCTGCTGGGAAGAATGCATTTAAGTCCCATTTTCAAAGTGGATTTATTTAGCCAGTGGAAGCCACCAGATGGTGGGGCCTGGACATGGAAATCTTTCCGTTATCCTACAGTTCAGCGTGGGTCAGGACCAGACAGCCTCCTGCTGCAGAAACACAGCCCATACCTATCTACTCCGGAAGGAGGCTTGGTTTCCAAGGCCCTCTCTCCTATATTTTAGAAGATGTAAATGTAAGATGTTCTATAAAAATATAAACAAATTTTACTTAATAGAAGAGTTACTATGAGGCAATGCAGTTCCCTGTTAAAAGAAATGCACAAAGAGTGTGGTAGTTTCCTTCAACCTATTGAATTTGGTCCTAAACAAAGTGGAGAGCAGAAAGCCGCTTTCTCTTACAGAGTGCTGGGCTCGTACAGGATGCTGGGCCTGTGACATTCAAATACTTTGATGCACAGGTCTGCATGCTGTACTGCCTTATCTCCCTCCACACAGAAATGGCAAATTCCTTAGATCTGGGATGGACATGCAGTTGTGTGTCCACAGCAATGCTCAGCACATGGCATTGCTCAATAAAGACTTGTCTGGCATGGGAATTGGGACCAGCATTCAGGCCTGACACTGCCCTGAGGTGACACGGTATGGTGCACACCCCACATGGACATTCTCAGGCTTGAGCTTAACCTTTGAGCCTTCACAGGAGAGAGAAGAGGAAGCGTGAACCACCACTACCTCACTGGCCATGTAGGTGTAGAGCACTTTGCCTTTGATGACAAACCAGAGCTTCTTCCAGTGCCTCTTGCCTTTCTTACACCGGCTGAGATAGCCACTGATGGCGGAGCCCTCTCCGGAGGCAGCCACCTGGCGGAAGGGAAGCACAGTGGTCGGCACCAGGTGGTGGTGGGCACAGTTCAGACAGAGCCAAAATGACATGCAAAACAGTGAGCACATTGTTTATACTGCTTTGAAGTCTGAGACATGGATGAGGTCTCAGGATCCATCCAGCACCTCAAAGGCAGCAAAATAGTACCTTGGTTTGAAACACAGGCTTTACTGAGAAGACCCAAGAATCAAAAACTGCCTTCAGGAGTGCTGCCCTCTAATGGTGTTTCAGATTCCTGGTCCTTCTCCCCAAGCTCCAAACCCCACATTACAAAACTGATACCTAGAGGAAAGGTTTTCTTCCTTCTAAAATTGATTCTTACAGTTTTCAGCTTATTTATTTCTTGTATTTAAGGAGGGATCCTCTTTGTATTGTTTACCTAAAGGTTTTATCATCTCTTGCCTAATGGGATGTGTTAGCTCCTCCCGTTCTTCTTATTAGTCGTCTGTCGGACAGGCTTTATGTGGGGTTAAGAATACAGGCTTTTAAAAAAAAAAGAACACAGGCTTGGAGTGCCAATCTAGGGTTCCAGTCCAGGTGCTTGATGCTGTGCAATTCATTTACTTCCTCTATGTCTCAGTTCCCTTACTATTTAAATTGAAATTAAATGACATAAAACAGATACAGTGACTGACCCATAGTAATTGCTCCATAAATAGTAATCTTACTATTAGAGCAATGTGGCCAGGTTAAGAAATAATTTCATTTGACTTTCTCATTTTACACATGGGGAAACCAAGGCTCAGAGGAATGGAGAGGTCCACCAAAGGTCAAATCCCTATTTAGTTGAAGAGAGTAAGAACTTGAATCTCTCAGCAAATACTCCAGAGGTCAACAAACTTCAGTGTAGGGCAGCAGTCGCCAACCTTTTGGACCTCACGGACCGCCAGTGGTCCGCAGACAACTGGTTGGCGACCGCTGGTGTAGGGCATGGAAGCCACAACCAGTTCTGGCTGCTTGGAGAAGCACAGGAAAGAAACCTGCCCACCACAGTCCAGGATTTCTATACCAGATATGGGCTCCCGCCCACCCCCCCGGCCCCCACCCCCTACACACACACTTGCTGTGCTGAAACATCTCACAGAGAGAAAGGCAGTATGGACAGAACATGACAGGGGAAACCGATTCTGCAACCTCCCTTTCTAACAGATGCTTGGGAGGCAGCTTTCTGTAGACTTTCTCATGGGGAACAGGTCTTGCTGGTGAGGTGGGGGGAGGGGAGAGCACAGCAGGAGACTGGGGCACATTTCTCCTGGGGCTACTGCTGATCCCACTGAGTCCAGGCTTTGCTGGATAATAAAAAGGTTGTCACTTTGGGTGAAAATTAGCAAGGGGCTGGCTAGGTCAGAACCATGTGGCAACAGGATCAGAGCAGCCTGATACTAGAAGGGTAAGAGCATTGGTTCTCAAACTCTGCCCCCATGGAACACTCGGGTTCTATGAGCTTGACTCATGCAGACCACCAGCACAGAGCGGGGAGGAAAAGGGTGAGCTTTTCTGGTTTTATGGAAAGGGACTAGTTAAATAAGTGATGGGATAACCATACGATGTAAAACGTGAGATTTATATGGCTGAGCAAATGGGAAATAATATCTAAGAGAAATTAAATGAAGATTCAGTATAATATGTTATCCTTTGGGTTAATATGAGGATCTATAATTGTACATATTCATTATGTAGATGCATTAAAACTTCTGGAAGGATCCATGAGAGATTTGATGGTGGTTACCCTTGGGATGGGTAGGACTGAAGGAGTTCGGATAGGGAGAGAAACTTACTTTCATCATATATTCTTTCATGCTTTTTTGAAAAAAAAAAATTGTTTTACCATGTATGTGTTAATCCCAAGATTTTTAATATGCAAAAGGAATTAAGTTAATGGATAGAACAGTACCCATTTAAATTTTTCATCCCCTAACACTTTTAAATCCTTGCCACCTGCTACTTGCTAATAAATATTAATGGAAAAAATTGGAACAGCTAATCACACTTCTTTCAACAGCTTGTATATTCATGGGCATACATTTGTCTGTGATTGTGATTAGAATTTAGACGTATAAAGTCTAGTCCTATTTGCAGGATAGAATTGAGTTTAGCCAATTCTGAGGTTTCCTGCAAAGAGCTGCAGCTTCCAGGGGGCTCACCACCTGAGCCTGTTTGGGACCCCCAGGGTGAGAGGATGGTACGGCCTGCTAGGGGAGACCTAAGCTAGCGCTGTAGCTGCTTTAGTTGGAAAAGCCCCAGTGGTCTGTGCAGTACTCTTGGACTAGGTCTAGGTAAGGGGCAGGAGAGAGAAAAAGGAAAAAAGAGAAAGAGTTGGACAAGGAAGTCAGAGAGAAGGATGTGAAAGATGTCTCCTAACACCATCTACAACCACTTTAAGTCCTGCCCTCTGCCACCAAGCAGGCATCTTCTCAGTCATGCCCAGGAGACAGGCCCTTCCCTTGTTAGGTGAGTCTGTCCTTGTAAACAGAATGTCTCCCACTAGGGGTCCTCTTTGTCCCAAAGAGCCCAGTCAGGGAGGGGAAAGGGGTCTGACACAGTTCACGGAGGAGGACCATGAACCGTCCAAATCCCAAGATGTCCATGCAGGTAGCCCCTCCTGCCTTACCTCGGTCAGGGCCGAAGGGACTTTCTTCTGCTTCTTGAAGGTCGAGGGGTTGATGCTATGGAAGACGGACGAGAACGAACTGCTCGAGAAGCGGGGGGAGGACAGAGGGAAGCTCATGCTCACTGGCCTCTCTGTAACAAAGACAAGTTACAGGGGAAGGGAGGTAAGCGTCCATGTGGACAGGCACGCCAATTCCTGTAAATCAGAGCTCCCGGTCCTTCCCATGGTGGGAACCAGCCTCACCGTGGGGTCTAAGTGTGACCAGAAAAATGGGCAACTAACTGCCTTCTGCTGACATGAAGGCCCTGGGGGCAGGGAGGGAAGGTTTCTCCAGGTCTCCAGGAGGCAGGGGCTGGGCTGTGTTCGGTGCCCTAGAGAACTCTTTGGTTTTAGGCCCAGGCCACACTTACTCTCCCTCCAGCCCAACCCTGCTTGGGCAAAGCTTGTCCCCTGAGCACAGTCTCTCAAGGGCCAGCTCAGCTTCCGCAGGCGCCTTTATCAGCGAGCCCTCATCCCTTCCCTGACCCTCAACTCTGTTACCCCTCTCACAATCCTTATCCCCAAAGGAGCCCACAGAAAACAGGCCTACAAAACACTCTCGAGAAGAAAAGAGGCTGCCATGGCAAAGTAAATGTGAGCTCTCCGCTTACCATCCCCATCACTGAGGGGCACTGACCCAGTGCTTCCCAAACTTAGTTGCCCACAGAACTCTTCTTCTGGGAGCACCTATCAATTTTTTGTGGACCAGCATTTTGGGAAATGGTGCCCCAGGTGTGAGTTTAAACCCCTAGTTCCTCCTTGAGGGCTGCTTTTGTCTGTGCCTCCCAGGAAAGTGGTTTCAGGCACCAACCATAGGCAAGGGAGAAGCCACATGGGCCACCTGGAAGAAAGGTGAGGGTGGTCCCAGGTTACCTCTCATCAGGCCTGGGACATCCCCGCCCCTCTTCTTTAGCTCTCCGTAGCAGCCGTCGCAGACCTTGGCCATCCGGTCCTTGAGGTACTTCAGAGGGTACTTGTTTCTCGAACAGTTCCGGCACACGATCTGCAGGCCCAGTTGGGGATGCGTGTTGGAGCGGTTCTCATCATTTCAGCACATGCTTAGGGCCAGCATCCTCACCCCTCTGCCTACAGCCCCACCTCCTTCAGGGACTGTGCCAGGTTGCCCTGCCTTTCCAGTGCAGCTGCATAGAGTTCTGTGCAGGTGCTTATCTCTTTTTCTGATGAGCCCTTAACCACAATAGATACTTTTTTTTTTATGAAGGCAATAACCACATATGCTATGATTTTCTTTAGGGAGCATGGTGGTGCTATGGAAGGGGCCTGGGCTTGGGCACCATGGTTTGAGGATACCAGTAAAACGGGCATTAACTACCTCAGAGGCTTGGTGTGAACACTCCCCTCTCTGGGCTGGCAAGCAACAGCTGCTGGATGTCCCTGAATCCCTACCCCATGTCACCCCCATACACACATTCCCCCCAACGTAATTACTCACCTTGCCACAGGCGTGGCAGTGATGACGCCTCAGGGTGAGGGAGAAGTCGCAGCCGCAGTTCATGCACATCATAACATGTGTGACAGGCACCAGAGTGGGGGGTCTCTCCCCCAGGGTGACCCCCAACCTCTCTCGTATCTAGAGCAACAGAATGGGCCAAGCAGTGTGGTCAGGAGACCAGCTGGATGGGTGTGGTGGACAGGGTGCATTCTAATTCTATAGCCTCCCCCTCCCCATCCCGTATCCTCCAGGAAGCTGATCTTGGGTTAGAAACAGCCAACGGGAGGTGCTGTGCTCCAGGTTGGGGTTGCACAGTGACTGCCCTGAGCTGGTGGGAATATGGCAGGAGAGGTGGGAGGGGGAGGAGGAGCCAGTGCCATGATGCAAAGAGCTGCAAGTCTTCCTAGGCATGTGGCTGGTGTCCCAGGGCCTCCACTCACCTCCACGCTGTGGTGGAAGGCAGCCAGAGCCTGGGCCTTGTAGTCCTCAGGGAGGGCTCTGCTCAGACAGCCATGCCACTCATCCCGCTCTGCACAGGAGCTGTGGACACAAACTGGAGTTAGCGATTGCACGAGGGGACCAAGTCCAGGGCAGCCCACTGCCCATCCCACATGCCTGAACCTCTTGGCATCTGAAATCCCACCAGCAAGTACGGGCCACCTGCCAGACAGGCTCTTGCACCTCAGCACCTCCACCTGCTAGCAGGGTGCAGGGCATGCTGCGGTCCCCAAGGCCCCTTCTTCACTTGCAACATAGGAGTGTCAATCCTCTTCCTCTAACTCCCAAGGCTTTTGTGGGGATGAAATGACATGTGGGATGTCGATGGACTTTGTCAATAGCAAAGCAAGGGGTGTTAGGGAGGGAAGCTCTGAGGGGCCCACACTTTAGGTGGTATGGTCAGGCAAGGGGCAGGGGAGAAGGTAGATAGAAGCTGGAAAAGGCCAAGGTCCCAGTCTCTCCAACTGCCCCCAGTTTCTCACATCACTTCCTAGATACTCATCCAACAAGCTGACTTCCCACATTCCGGCTCTGTGCCTGGAAGGTGGTGACAGCCACACTGGGCTATGAGCTGCCTAATTCTTGCAGGGCCCACTAGGTGTCGCTCCCATCCTACACTAAAGTATGCAGGCTCAGCTGGAGAAGGGACCAGTTTGGCCTGGGAGGGAGGAAGGGTGGCGGCCAGCCAGATGCCATGTCCCTAAAAGGAGCTGTATGGGTCCACTGTCCCTGGAAGCTTCAGTGTGAAGTGTCTGGGTTAGCAGGAAGGTGACTGGCTGTCGGTGACAGTGGCTTCTTGAGTCCACTGGCCAAAGGGCGGTGTCCCTGCCTAAGAGAGATGGGCAGCCCCATCTGTAGGGCTGAGCCTGGCCTGTCACCACCCTCACCTGATGGTTGGACAAACAGAAACCATACCCTGGGTCTCCCCAGGTCTCTGATTTTCCCTGGAGGTGAGGGGAGAAGAGGCCATGGAATCCCACCCAGGCATCACCTCTTCGAGGAAGCCTCCCCTCTCTGCAGCAGATGGGGTCACTCCTTGGAATTTCTAAGACTTTTTTTTTAACCCTCAGGCAGTAGACGGTAGTGGAAAAGCACTCTGGATCACAGTCCTGCATTTGAACCCCCGTTTTGCCTCACATGGGCTGTGTGACCCGTCTCTAGGCCTCAACTCCCCAAGCATGGGAGGAGCTGCAAGGACCACCTCCAAGGGTGGTGATGGGGGTCAGAGGGGGGGCCTGAGACACAGTAGGTGCCCAATGCAGGTTACTCTTGCCATCACCACTATTAATTCTTCCAGCAGTTATGTTCTGTACTGTAACCAGTTCATAACTCCTACCCAGAGTGTGGGCTCCCCCTACCCTGAGCAAACCAAGGCTTAAATCATTTGTGTCCTCAGCACAGAACCTGGCCACGAGGAGTGGCTAATAAAGGCTTAACGACCAAACACATCTATGAGACAGCGTGTGGGTCAGTGTGTGCACATCCCATGCCACACCAGAACCTCCACACCACACTGGGCATGGCTGCCAAGCCTGGGTCACACACAGCCTTGGGAACCTGTCCACCCATCATGCCCAGTAAGGTCCTGGCAGGAGCCACACCTCCCTGGTTTCTGAGCTTGAGCTGGCCTTGCCCGGAAAGCAGGGGTAGGGGAGAGGGGAATGTGGAGGGTGAGAAAGGTGAACCTCTTTCACTGCCTAAAGCCAGCAAGGAAGGACCCCTCGGCATCCTGAGGGTCTAGAGAAAAAAACAGGGTTCTGAGAGAAAAGCCTGAACCCCAAACCAGGGAAAGCTCACTCATTGTTTTTTCTCTCCAGACACGAAAGTCTGAAAGTAATGGTAATTTATTAAATAAGGCACACAATGCATTCTTTACTCACCATAACTTTTTGTGTTGCTATAAAGACCAAATAATCTGTAGAGTTTTACAACGATGAGGTATTGTTATTGTTATATTTTAAGAAAAAAGACTCTAGAAACCCCCACAGTTCTATGTAAAATTTTATGTCCATGCACATTTACTTTGGGGGAGAGAAGCCAGTTTTATCAGATTCTCAAAGTGGCCTGTGATTCAAAAATGGTTAAGAAACACTGAAAAGAAGTTCTTTGATACAAAGGATCTATACCTTTTTAATGCTACAACCCTTTAATACAGTTCCTCATGTTGTGATGACCCCCAACCATAAAATTATTTTCGTTGCTATTTCATAACTGTGATTTTGCTACTGTTATGAATCGTAATGTAAATATCTGTGTTTTCCTTTGGTCTTAGGCTCTACAGCAGCGGTTCTCAACCTGTGGGTCGCAACCCACAGGTTGAGAACCACTAGCAGGGTTTGCCTAAGACCATCGGAAAACACAGATATTTACATTATGACTCATTAACAGTAGCAAAATCACAGTTATGAAGTAGCAACAAAAATAATTTTATGGTTGGGGTTCACCACAACATGAACTGTATTAAAGGGTCGCGGCATTAAAAAGGTTGAGAACCACTGATCTATAATAATAAAAGCATAATATGCTAATTAGACCAGACGTCCTTCTGACGTCCTTCCAGACGACCTTCCGGATGAAGCCGTGGTGGCAGGGGCCAAGCCCCTTGCACAAATTTCGTGCATTGGGCCTCTAGTACCAAAATAAAACCAAAGACACATCCAACATTTGTTATTCCAAACTTGCCCACCTGTAAAACTCTGTTCCTTCCCTCCCTCGCACCCCATCCCCAGGCCTTCCCTCCTTCTTCCTCCCATACCTTGCAGACAGAGTTAGGCAGGACTCAGAAGTCTCAATCTTTAGGGCGTAGGGCACTTTCTCCATCACAGGGCGGCTGACCTGGAAACCAAGAGAGGCACCCTCAGCCGGGGGGGGGCGGGGGGGGCATGAAGGGGCAACCACAGACTAGATTCTTCCTCTGGTCCTGCCACTGTCCCTCTCTGAGCCTGAGTTTCCACAGATGCTGAGACATGGCAGATGGTGTGGGGGGGCGGGGCCTGGCTGCCAACTCTGACTCTGATTCTATGGTCCTTGGCCACTGCCCACACCCGGGAATGCCGTGGAGCTTCCCTCTCAGGGCCCAGACATCCTGCTGTACAAGTACCTGCTCAGTGACCATCTCTCCCACTCTCTTGTCCAACAGGCTCCTCAGTGGATCCTTTGGTTCAAAAAAGAACAAACCTCCCTGCTGAGAAGGTGCTTTCTTCTTCCCCTTCCTCATGAAAAGAGCTTCCAGGAAGGAGAGAGGCCCCCACAATGCCTCTAATGGTTCCCCTCCCATCTGCACCTCCCACTGCATTCTCCCACCTCAGTGTTCCCGTCTGATGCCACTGCCAGAACTAACTTCCTAAAACCTCCTGCCCATTAAGCCCTCAAGCATCTCCATCAGCTCCCAGCCATCCTTGTATGTGGGATGAAGTTACACTGTGTCAGGCCACACATGACGAGGCCCCCTTTCTTTCTATCTCTGTCTTTACCCACGAGACTATCCAGCTAGGCTGGCATCTCTCTTACATTTGTTTAAAAAATATCTGCCACTTGAACAGATATTTAGCATATAGCAGCATTATTTACCATAGTCAAAAGGTGGAAGCAACCCAAGTGTCCATGCATGGGTGAAGGAACAAACAAAAGGTGGTGTATATGTACAATGGAATATTATTCAAACAAAAAGTAAGGGAATTCCAATACATGTTACAACATGGATGAACCTTGAGGACATAATGCTAAGTGAAATAAGCCACTCACAAAAGACAAATACTGTGTGATTCCACTTCTATGAGCTGCCAAAGAAGGAACCCATGTACTAGTACACTGTTAGTGGGATTATCAATTGGTGCAGCCACTATGGAAAACAGTATGGAGATGCCTCAAAAAATTAAGAATAGAACTCCATATAATCCAGCTATTCTACTTCGTTCCCTTTATCTGAAGAAAATAAAAACACTAATTCAAAAAATATATCTGCACTTCTATGTTCACTGCATTACTTATAATAGCTAAGATATGGGAACAACCTAAGTGCCCATTGATAGATGAATGAATAAAGAAGATGTGGTTCACTTATATAATGAAATATTACTCAGCCATAAAAAGAATGAAATCTTGCCATCTATACTAATAAAACGGTAATATGATAATTAGACCAGACGTCTCCCGGATGTCCTTCCTGACAAAGCCGGGCCCGGAGAAGCCACCCGCCCCGCGATCCTGGGCGCCAGAGGCTGTGGCTGTGACCTGGGAGAGGGACAAGCCGCCCGCCTACGGTCACCTGCGGCTGTGGCCGGCCAGAGGGAGGGAAGCCCGGGTCCCGGGTGCCTGTGGCTGGCTGGAGGAGGGAATCCTGGGTCCCAGGTGTGGGGCCAAGGCAGAGGTGGTTAGGGGCAATTAGGCCAGCAGGGGAGCAGTTAGGGGTGATCAGGCAGGCAGACAGAGGAGTTAGGAGCCAGCGGTCCCAGATTACCAGAGGCATGTCTGACTGCCAGTTTAGGCCCGATCAGGGACATCCCCCGAGGGGTCCCGGATTGGAGAGGGTGCAGGCTGGGCTGAGGGACCCCCAACCCCATGCATGAATTTCGTGCGCTGGGCCTCTAGTTTGTAATAACATGAATGGACCTTGAAGGTATACTGCAAATAAATTAGGAGGAGAAAGACAAATAATGTATGATTTCACTCGATGTGGAATCAAGACAAACAAAAATAATAATAAACTCAGATACAGAGGAAAGATTAGCAATTACCAGAGGATAAGGGGACTTGGCGGGGGGGTAGGGGGAGAAGGAATGAAGGGGTCAACTGTGGTGATGGATTGTAACTAGACTTTTGAGGATGATAACTTTTTAGTGTATAAGTTATAACATTGTAAACCTGAAACTTATATAATAAAAAATTTAATATAGCGCTAGCCGGTGTACTCAGTGAATAGAGTGTCGGCCTGCGGACCAAAGGGTCCTGGGTTCGATTCCAGTTCAGGGCACGTACCTTGGTTGCAGGCTCCTCCTCAGCCGGGCCCTGGTCGGGGCTCATGCAGGAGGCAACCAATTGATGTGTTTCTCTCACATTGATGTTTCTCTCTGTCTTTCCCTCTCTCTTCCACTCTCCCTAAAAATCAATGGAAAAATATCCTCGGGCGAGGATTAACAACAACAAAATTTAATATATTAAAAAATCATGAAGAGAGAAAAGGGAGTGGGAATGGGGAGTTAGTGTTTGATGGGTACGAAGTTTCAGTTTGGGAAGATGAATGGTGGTAATGGTTGCCAAACAATGTGAATGCACTTAATGCCACTGAATTGTATACTTAAAAATGGTTAAAATGGTAATTTTTATGTATATTTTACCATGATTAAAAAAATTCACCAAACACATACTTGTTTCCTCCTTCCAAGCCTTTGCTTACACATTTCTTTTCTCCTAAACACCCTTCCCCATCTGTCCACATAGTATGCTCTCTAAGGGACTCAGCTCCCTTCCTCCAGGAAGCCCTCCTCACCATTCCTCCCTTCCTCTCCGCCCCGCCCCTCCCCGGCCCTGGCCTATCTATAGCATAACCCGGCTGTAACCCACAACATAGCACTGTTCCTCAGGACCCCCTCTTCCCAGATGGTCTGTGAGCTCTTAGAAGCAGGGATATTGTCCTCTGCTCACCTAGGGTCTCCCCTGACTACCCCAGGGTGCCTAGCATTAGGCATTTACCTTCATGCTGGCCACTGCCAACGTGTTCTTCAGCCGGTACTTCCCATCCTTCTGGGGATACGTGTACAGGAGCATGTCGCTCATCTGGGGAGAGGGAAACCTCATCACACAAGTCTTGGTCCAGAAGGCTGTGCTGGGCTTCTGTCCTGAGGATCACCGAGCACTGGGTGCATAGGCATCCTGCATTCCCCACTGGCCCCCACGAGAGAGCCGAACAACCATGGGCTAAAACGGGAGCACCTTCCTCACAGTTCCACTCCTAGGTAAAGACTCAAGGGGAATACAGGCAGTGCCCACAAAAAGTCAACTACAGGGACGTGCATACAGGCATTATTCACAATAGTCAAACAGTGGAAACAATCCAGCTATCGACAGGTGGATGGATTAGCAAACTGTGGTGCATCTATACTATGGAATACCACACAGCAATCGAAAGGAACAAACTGATGATACACACAATGACACGGATGAAGCCCAAAACATGCTGATTAAAAGAAGCCAGATACAGAGAACACACTGCTTGGTAACATTCACATGAAGCTCCAGAACAGGCAAAACGAATCTGTGACAGAAATCAGGCCCGTGGTTGCCTGGGGCAGGGGTGGGGGAAGTGACTGCTAAGGAGCACAGGGGAACTTTCTGGAGGGCTGGAATGTTCTATATCTTGACTAAGTGGCAGTACATGATGATACAGATTTGTCAATATACTTTGGCATCTACACTTAAGATGGACGCCTCTTACTCTATATAAATCAAACCTCTGTGAAGCATAGTTAAGGAAAGAGGGGAGGGAGGGAGGGAGGGAGGGAGGGAGATCCTTGAGGATAGGGAGCTCCAGTGACATAGTAGGTGCTCATTTATCTGTTGAATGAACAACTAAAGCTCCCCATCCCCATGCAAGGCAGACAGGAAGAAACATAATGAAAGTCACTTCACCTACTTAGAGGAGAATGTTTGTTTGGCTAAAAGGTTTAGTTTGAAAAAACAACCTCACACTCCGGGTGGTCTGTGGGCTGTCAATCCTGACCCTCCCTCTGTAGCTGCTGTGTGACTATGGACAAGCTGTTTCCCTCTTTGAGCCTCAGCTTCCTCACCTGGGAAGTTGGGACCCATCTCTGCCCCTACCTCATTATGGATGCCGAGAGAGAATGGCCCCGAGTGAGCCCTCTATGCATGGGAGCCAATGTAAACTAGGCACTGAACAGAACATGGCATCTAAGGTCTGAAACAGGGCGAGAACTCAGGGTTAACACTTCCTTTTCTTGCAGACAGACTCTGCTGAGGGGACAGAAGGGATGAGTTTTCCTGTTCTTCATGGGACCCTGACATCCCAGGCAGAGCTGTGCGAGAGACTTGGCCGAGACACTGAGTTGCTGTGTGACCTCAGGCAAACCCTTCCTGTCTCTGGGCCTCACTGTCTCTAACTGGAGCTGGAGAACAGGGCCAGCAAACATTTTCTTAACAGGCAAGATAGTAAATATTTAAGTCTCTATGGGCCATACAGTCTCTGGTACAACTATTCAACTTAGCCATTGTAACCCAAAGCAGCCACAGACAGGAGAAACTGAGCACAGATTGGCTAGATAATGTGCCTAAGGTGGCAGATCTGGGGTGGTAAATAAGTAAGTGTGCGTCTAGTGCATTCAGGTGTGGTGTGGTGTATTGGGGGTGGCCACACAGTGAGTCCTGGCCCCACCTGGGGACAGTGACCAAACCCCATACAGAGCCTCATTCATTAGCCTACTTGGAGGAAGCCGCCTGTGTCGCTCACTAGAGTAGTCCCAGCCTTTTCTGACTGTCCCTAAGCACCTGCTGCCATGGCAACTGCCATTAGCACCCTAAGGTTTTACTGATGGGTTCAGGACCAGGCTGCCTCCTAATTGCCCATGGTTCTCCTTTCTTCTTCAAAGCATGTGTTTTACAGCCCCAATTTGGAGGAAAGGAAGATAAATTCTTCATGGAGGAGAAAGGGCGGATTTCTCACAATAAGGAGCCTCCAGTACCCACCTCTTGGGGCTGGATGCGACGCGGGGCCACGGTGGGAACCTCTCCACAGCATCACTGAAAACCATGTGTTGGTAGGCAGATGCCCTGATTTTATTCTGCAGTTAAGATTATTTTATGAAACTGGCACCTTATGAGGAATAAAAGTTGTTCCTTAATGTGTTTGCCATGGTGCTCCCTGGCTCAAGAACCTGTCTGTCCATCCTCTTGCTATCTATCCCTCTAGAGCAGTGGTTCCCAACCTTTTTAATGCCGCGACCCTTTAATACAGTTCCTCATGTTGTGGTGACCCCCAACCATAAAATTATTTTCGTTGCTGCTTCATAACTGTAATTTTGCTACTGTTATGAATCGTAATGTAAATATCTGTGTTTTCCGATGGTCTTAGGCTCTACAGGGTCGCCTAAGACCATCTTAGGCTCTACAGGGTCGCCTAAGACCATCTTAGGCTCTACAGGGTCGCCTAAGACCATCTTAGGCTCTACAGGGTCGCCTAAGACCATCTTAGGCTCTACAGGGTCGCCTAAGACCATCAGAAAACACAGATATTTACATTACGATTCATAACAGTAGCAAAATTACAGTTATGAAGCAGCAACGAAAATAATTTTATGGTTGGGGGTCACCACAACATGAGGAACTGTATTAAAGGGTCGCGGCATTAAAAAGGTTGAGAACCACTGCTCTAGAGGATGTTACTAACACCTACTTAGTAGAAGGTCCTGTGCTGAGAGAGAAAAGGGGACCTGGGTTCAGGCCGTGGGGCAGGTTGGGAGGGGGGTAGGGAGACTAACAATGACAGGGAACCAGAGAGATCCAGGCCAGTCATCATGACTGAGTGAGAGAGAGGCTATGAAGAAGAGTCAACCAGATGGTGGAGGGAGCATGGGAAAGGGAAAGAGAAGTGGGAGGAGGGGGAGGAAGGGAAGGAGTGAGGAAGGACACTGTGTCTGTGCCTGGCATTTGAAGTCCCTGTGAAAGGGACATAGCCAGAGGAACTGGCCCGATGGGAATCAAGACGGAGGAGCTCCCTCCACTCTAGCTTCATGCACTTCCTTCACTTACAGGAGGGACTATTTCCCCTCCTTGTCGAGAGAAGGACGCTGAAGCTCAGAGAAGTAACAGGACCTGCCATGGGTTGCACAGCCAGTAAGTCAGAGCTGGCATGAGAATCCAGTCTGTCTGACTCCAAAGCCAGTGCTCCTCATCACCATCCTGGATGTCTCCCTTTTTCATCCTGGAGAAGCAAGGCATTGGGACCCAGTTGTGAGCTGTGCTGGGCAGAAGGAGCTGATGACTCTATAGCTCTGGGCAGAGGGAGGGCCTGTGTCCCATGGGATAACTGTCAGAGGGAAGGGTGGAAATTATTATCAAACAAGCTGCTTCTATGGGCCTCATTTAATTCCCAAAACTGCCCGGTATTTCCACTTTCCCTGTGGGAAATCGAGGCTCAGACATGTCTGTGATCTGCCTAAGGGTTACAGAGGGGCTAAGTGTCAGGTCAGTATCTAACCAGCTCATTGCCACACAGATCTCCAAAATTCAAGGGTATGAACTTCTGCTCAATAGAAAGAGTTTTCAAATATTTAGACTCTAATATGGAACAAGGGATGACTTTCCTCACTGGACTTCAAGATCCACAACAGGGTAGGGGCCATGTCTATATACTCTCACAGATCTTGGCCCACAGGAGATGGATAAGGAGTTGCAGAATTAATGAATGTCATAATAGGCAGTGAGCTCCCTGTCACCAGAGGTATATGCAGAGCTCAAAAAACTACCTGGAGAAAGGAACTCAAGCATCTGTGGAGACTTTGCAATTCTTTTGAGAACTCAAACTATCCAATGAATTATCCACTCTGAATTATCCACTCTGAACTATCCACTTTCAAATATACCTTTCAAAGTTCCTGCTGGGATTCTAATCTCTTGTCTGTGGCCAAATTTCTCCCTTGCACCACAGCACAAACCAGCCAGAGTGAGGGGTTCTCATGGGGAGTGGGTAAGAGATAGCTGGTAGGAGGGACAAAGAGCTGCTTGTAGCTTAGCAGGCACTGAGGTTGATGTTACTACATCATAGGCCTGGACATTCCCTGGTATTCCAGACTGTAGCTATAAATCACCAAAAATGTTACATTATATTCTGTCTTGTGCACAGTGGAGAAAGTGTTGAACTTGGGGCGCAGCCCTGGTTCCCCCGGGGCTCTGCCACCAACTTGCTGAGAGATCTGGCCAAGTCAACTCTCTTTTCTGGATCTGTTTTCTCATGCATTAGATAAAGCAGTTGGATATTTATTCCTGGTTTTAGAATGTTTAAATTTTGGTACCATTCCATCAAAATCGCTGAAATAATAAATGAGGGATGGGGAAAAATTTACATACATACATACATACATACATACATACATACATAAATAAGGGATGGGTGGTGGTTTCCAAGGGTTAAACTCTCAAGCTTTCTGGGAAGCTCAGCACACAGAATGATCCTCATCCTACAGATTCCGCTCTGTTCTAGTCTTCTCCCCTGACTTCCAGTTGTCCTTGAATACTGGTCCTAGAAATTCCACAGAACTTGACAGTCCCAGGGCTTGGTTGGGGGGCCAGATACTTACCAGGAACAGGTGCCGGGGGCGTCTGTTTTTCCCTGTTACTTTCATCAGTGTCCCTTCCTTCAGAAACTCCTGTGGGGAGAGAAGCAGACATCGGTGGTCAGGCTGATGCCCTCGAGAAGGGTGGGAGGCCCTTGAGTGGGAAACTGAAATTATGATGCTTCCTGGAAGACCAGAGAGCAGCTCCTGGGGGGATTCCCAGCCTAAGAGAGATGCTCTGGGCCCTGGCCAAGTAGCTCAGTTGGTTAGAGCATCGTCCTGATACACCAAGGTTGTGGGTTCAATCCCCGGTCAGGGCACATACAAGAATCAACTAATGAATGCATAAATAAGTGGAACAACAAATCAATGTTTCTCTCTCTCTCTCTAAAATCAATAAAATTAAAAAAAATTTTTTAGAAGAGCGAGATGCTCTGTGTATGCTCTAGCAACTCTGGAGACAGACCTCTTGGCCTTTCAGGAGCATTCCACCTTGAATTACACCAAGCCCCAGAGTGGTCCAAACAATGACTCTCACCCTGGTTTGCTGCCACAAGTCCATCCAGAACAAAGCCATGGAAGGTTTGCTAAAATAGCTGCATGAACATTTGGTGTATCCCCCCTTGAAATTCTGGAGCATACAAATAGATGCTTAGTAAATATTTACTGATGACCCAGGCTAAAATGTTAAGTGTGATTTTATAGAATCTCAGACTAGTGAGAGCCCTGCTAATTTTGAGTAAAATCTGAGCACAATATCTCATTTGTCTCTTGTCCTTCATCAACTGTAATAGGTAATGAACACATTTTTTACTATTTTTGAGCTGAGTTTTATGTTTTGCATTGGAAGCTTAAAAGTGGATAAATTGTTCAGCTGGCATGGCTCAGCGGTTGAGCGTCAACATATGAACAAGGATATCACGGTTCAATTCTCTATCAGGGTACGTGCCCAGGTTGTGGGCTCGAACCCCAGCAGGGGGTATGTAGTAGGCAGGCGATCAATGATTTTCTCTCATCATTGATGTTTCTAACTCTCTCTCCCTCTCCCTTCCTCTCTGAAATTAATAAAAATAAATTTTTTTTATTTATTTTTTATTTATTTTTTATTTATTTTTTATTTATTTTTTATTAAGGTATTATATGTGTACATATCTTACCATTGCCCCCCCACCCCACTCCCATACATGCCTCACCCCCCAATGTTTTGCATCCGTTGGTTACTCTTATATACATGCATATAAGTCCTTCAGTTGATCTCTTATTTAAGAAGAGGATAAATTTGTCTCCTGAAAAATGTTTTTTTAAAATGCTGTGTTGGGGCTGAGAGTTGGCTTTCCTGATTTCTCAGCAATGCTGGACTAAACTAAAAATACCTGGTGTCGCTTCTTCTTGGAGGTGAAGAGAACCACAGGGAACTGAACCCAAATGGCACTGTTTCTTTAAAGGTCCTGAGAGTGGAAAACCCCAGGGGAGGCAGTCCATGGGCCCTGTGAGCCCAGCCCTGCCCTCCCTCCTCCTCGGGTAAACAGCACCTGCAGCCAGGCCTGTCTGGGGCCAGCCCAGCTGAACAATGGGGCTTATCAGAGCCTCGCCTGCCTGCTGCCAGTACGCCCTCTGCCCCTGCCCATGGTGGCGGTGGCACTCACCCTTCCTGGCTGGAGGAGATCCCCTTGGCCACGAACGCTGTGCTCAATGTGGACAAGCTTCTGCAGGTTTTCCTGTGGGTGGGACGGGGTGAGGGAGAGATGGTCAGGACCCCTTCAAGGAGTCTTATCGCCTTTGTAAGGGTTGGTATTGCTTTTGCTTCAGAGGAGGAAAATGGAGCCCAGAAGGACCTTGCCCCAAATCTGACCTCCCGTCATGGTCAGGACTGCGACCTGAACCTGGATCTGCAGGATGCTGTGTGTGGACTGCCCATAATCAGGCTAGTCCTTCTGGGCCTGGGGTTTGACACTGCCACCTTTCTGCACACCATGGCGATGGTCTCTTGGCCTTGCTTTGCCATCCGACACGCCATTTGTCTTTGGGTCACTGCGCCTACTCTAAGCCCGTGTCTCCCATAAGGCCTGGAGCATCGAGACTTCAGTAACCCAGAGATGACAGATACCCAAGGCCAGTCTGTCTCTCAGGGATTACAGACCAGGGTATGGCCTCACAGGGACAGTAACCAAGAAAATTCACTACTTGGGGAGAAAATGGGTCTGTGCTCCTTGAAGAAAAGTTAAGTGTGCCTGCCTGAGAACCCCTATCAGTCCCCCACTGGGTCATCCACAATATATAAAGGGACATACCTTTTCCCCTCTGCATAGCACCCCATAATACCGGAAATAACAAGCAGGTGCCCCTTGAACCTCACACAGGGTCAGGTTCTACAGTCAACCAATGAGGTAAAAGTTGTGTGCAGAGAAATTGCCCTGAAAAGGCCTTGACACTGTTCATAGTTTTGGGCATAAAATTCTACACATTAGAAATGTTTGATAGTTGTTCCATTTCCACTGATGATATAAAAGGCTGCAAGAAAACAATGCCCCACCGTAACAGTGAGAAAAAAAAACCACAGGCAATCTACAAAATCGTAGCTCTTCTTAGGCTTCTTGGAGAGCTGAGGTCACAAGACGACCAAATGAATGAAATTCCAAAGGCTGACAAGCCTCTCCGCAGAGATACGAACCATCGTGCCTTTGGCGACACACAGGAGGGAAGAGGTGGTTGGCACACAATAGAAAGCAGCTAAAATGTTAATGGTTTCTTAAAGGTCAAGTGTGGGCTGGTGGGGCAGTTCAGAATAACACGGAGGCCCAGACATGAGAAACATCTACAAGCTCTTTTCCAGAAGTTTCCACCAAGTGCTCACAGGAAGACTGGGGGAGGGCAGGGGCCAGGAAGAACAGGCTCCCTGCCTTTGGTGGTAAAACAAATGCTGTCTGTCCCAAGAAGAGGGGGGCATAACTCCTTGGGTCCAGGATGGTACAATAATACAAGGCAGAAACCTCCAAGACCTGCCACAGGTACATGGCTGCCATGCAGGGGAGGGGCAGGAATGCTGAGAGTCCGGCCCCCGGGCCCCGCTTAAGACTGAAGCTTGTCCTGAAGAGCCACGGTTTATGAGCCTTGCACTGAGTAACAGGAAACAGTAGTCTACCTCAAGAAGGGGCAAGAGCATGGGGAGAGGTCTCTCCTGTGCCACAGGAGCGGCTAAAAGCTGACAAGGCAGCAGGAATATAAGAAAAACTCTCTGGCACTTTAGGCCCCACAAACAGTACCAGGTAACAACAGTCCCCTTCTAGAGGAGCATGAAATCTGTGGGGTGCTGAAGGTGACAATGGTGACAAAAAACCCAAATCCAATTCATTTACTGGATTGACCCAACTCCTACGGCCTCCATAACAGCATGACAAAGTAATAATAATAATAATAATAATAATAATAATGATAGGCACATCCACTTCTGGGGATAGATATTTCCCTCAGTCTCTACAGTTCTTCTACACATAAAGTTTGGCATTCAACCAAACACTACAAGAAACACAAAAAAGCCAGAAAGAAACCCAACTAATATTCAAGAGGTAAAGCATTCAATAAAACCATAATGAGAGGTGACATAGATGTTGGAATCATCAGACAGGGACTACAGAGTAAGTATGATTAATATGTTCAAGGAGCTAGTGGAAAAGAAGGACAGCATGCATGAACAGATGGAGAATTTCAGCAGAAATGGAAACTATACAATAGTCAAATGAAAATACTAAAAATGAAAAATATGGCATCACATATGGAGAATTCCTTTGATGGGTTTAGCAACAAACTGTACACATGAGGAAAAGAAATCAATGAACTTGGAGTTAGGTAAGCAGAGATTAAACAAACTGAAACACAAAGAGAAAATAAAGTGCTGGGGGGGGGGGGGATTAAATAAAAGAGCAACCGAGAGAAATTTCCAAAAGTAATGAATGGCCACCTGAAACATAATATTGTATGTCAACTGTAAGTGAAAGATAAATTAATTTTAAAAAAAGGAATTAGTGAATTACAACAAATCACTGATCTAGGAAGCTCCATAGCTCCTAAAATCACACATACTTAGACATCATAGTCAAACTTCTAAAAGTCAATTTAAAGAGAAGATCTTGAAGGCAGCTAGAATAAAGAAACACATTACATAAGAAAGAGAAATACCACCATTATAGCAGATTTCATATCAGAAACTATGCAGGCCATAGGACAGTGGAGTGGCATTTTAAAAGTACTGAAAGAAAAAATGGTCAATTCATATTTCTATACCCAGGAAAAATATCTTTCAAGAATTGGTAAACTGACCAATTAAGTAAATGGATGCTGAATGATGGGAACTAGGTTTTTCACTTTTGTGTGGAAATTTACAGATAAGCAAGGGAATGATCCACTGATGCAGTAAAGATTAGAATTGGAGACATCAGTAAGAACTTATGTTTAGCTTAATGTAGATGGTTACATGGAATTCTTCCCATTGAACCATGCAGTTCAAACCCATGTTGTTTAAGAGTCAATGTGCATTTGGGAATCTGTGTATGCAGAAAGCCGAATGTAATTATACTCATAACTTTAACTGCATGAAAGGTTGGTGTCCCTAGCCCCATGTTGTTCAAGGGTCAACTGTATATACACATATACAGACAGTCCTCGGGTTACATCGGACTTGATGTATGTCATTTTGTGGTTATGTTGCCATCTCCATTTATAAAAAAAAAGTTCCATCATTTCGACGTATGTACATATGTGCTTTATGTTTTTTATTATTTATTTACCACAAGTAAAGGTCAGATATTGTTATTTTTCTTTTAAATTTTTTTTACTGTTTCACTTCATTACTGCTGTGTATGTGCTCCATGTAAGTGACGTAAGTGCTTATGTAGGTGGGTTCCGACTTACAGCGAAAATTGTGTTACGGTGCGCTGTAGGAACAGATCTCCAACGTAACCTGAGGACCTACTGTATTTCTTTGCTCTGTCAGCTAAGATGACCTAAATGAAATAATATTCCAGTAGCAATGAGCATACCTAGTGCCCAGATCTTGATTTCTAATACCATTAAAGAAACCAGGGTGCCTTGGAGAAATGGATGATTCTAAGACTAGGGCAGAAAATATAATAGATGATCCTGGAGTACCTTGTAGTGCCAGAAAGTAAGAAAGTGCTAAAAAAAAAAAGTACTCAAACACATATGCATGGAGTTACGTGAAAGGGGTACAGGAACCAACTGAAAGGGCTCCAAATAGCCAACACTGGAACAAGTTGAGAAGTAAAATAAATAAAGCAGTATGAGATAATAACCCAAAATATAAAGCAAATACCCATGATTCCTAACTGACATAAATGATGTATTTGTTTATAATGAAGACATTAACAAATGAGGGAGAGGAGACAACTCTCTCATGCAGAAGAATTCCAAATAATTTAGGTAGATACTTTACTCTGCCATTAAGGAGAGGGAGCATAACTCCCCACTCCTTAAACGTGGGCTGTTCATTGTGACTTTCTTTCAAAAAGTATGGACAAGGTGGTGAGTATGTGTGTATAACTTTACTGTGGAGAAACCTAACAAACACTACCTCAGCCAGGTGATCAATGTCAACATCAAGTCATAAATCATGTTGCTAGCATGTACCCTTCATAGGATTTGATGAAAGTGGTACTTTATTTCCATGTTTTATCCCCCCCCCCCAAATCACAAACCCAGTCTAATAATGAGAAAAACATCAGACAAATTCCAAAAGAGGGACATCCTACAATATACATGACTAGTATTTCCCAAATTTGTCAAGTTATCAAAAGTAAGGGAGGTCAGCCCTAGCCAGTTTGCTCAGTGGATAGAGTGTTGGCCTGCGGACTGAAGGGTTCCGGGTTCGATTCCGGTCAAGAAAATATGCCCGGGGTTGCAGGCTCGATCCCCAGTCGGGGGTATGCAGGAGGCCGCCAGTCAATGATTGTCTCGCATCATTGATGTTTCTATCTCTCTCTCCCTCTCCCTTCCTCTCTGAAAGCAATAAAAATGTATTTTAAAAAAAGTAAGGAAAGTCAGTGAAACTGTCAAGAGAAGACTAACGAGACAAGATGACTAAATGAGATATGATAACCTGGATGGGAACCTGGAACAAGACATTAGGCAAAAACTAAGGCAATCTGAATGAACTATGGTCCTTAGTTAATAATATGTTAACTAACAACGTGTGAGGAGCACGTTGGCATACAAATGCATGTTCATACAAGAGTATGTGTGAGGTTGTAGTGATGATGTGCACAAGGAAGCCTGGCCTGGTGGCTAAGGCAGGCTCAAGTTCAAGGACAGTCTTTTTTAAAAATAGTGCTGGAACAATTAGATACTTACATGCAAAAGCATGAATTTTACCCAAATCTCCTACCATCTATAAATATAAAAGCTTAAGCAACCATATGACCGGTAGCTATGACATGCACTGACCACCAGGGGGCAGATGCTCAATGAACAGGCATGGAAACATGGAACAGACTGATGAATCTCAGAGGGAAGCAGGGAGGGGGAAGGGCAGGAAGAGATTAACCAAAGATCTTATATGCATACTAGAGGCCTGGTGCATGGATTTGTGCACTGGTGGGTTCCCTCGGCCTGGCCTGTGCCCTCTCGCAATCCAGGACCCCTCGGGGGATGTCTGAGAGCCAGTTTCAGCCCTATCCCTGCAGGCCAGGCCGAGGGACCCCACCAGTGCACAAATATAAATATAAACTCAAAATGGATTAAGAGACCTAAATGCAAAATTTTAAACTAGAAAACTTCTAAAATATAAAAACCAGAATAGAAAAACTTTGCAACCTTGAGTGAGGCAAAGATTTCTTAGATATAACATTAAAATCATGATCCCATAAAAGAAATTAAAATAATAAAGTGGGCTTTTTTATTAAAATTAAGAACTTCTGGTCTTCCAGAGACTCTACTAAGAGAATGAAAAGACATGCCACAGGTTGGGAGAAAATATCTGTACATCACATATAAAGGAGTGAAAGAAGCAGACAAAAAAGAGTACATGTTGCCGAAACCAGTTTGGCTCAGTGGATAGAGCGTCAGCCTGCGGACTGAAGGGTCCCGGGTTAGATTCCGGTCAAGGGCATGTACCTTGGTTGCGGGTACATCCCCTGTAGGGGGTGTGCAGGAGGCAGCTGATCGATGTTTCTCTCTCATCAATGTTTCTAGCTCTCTATCCCTCTCCCTTCCTCTCTGTAAAATATCAATAAAATATATTTTTTTAAAAAAGAGTACATGTTGAATAATTCTATTTTATAAAATCCTAGAAAATGAAAACTAATCTATAGTGACAGAGGGCAAACCAGTGGTTGCCTGGGGGTGGGGGATAAGGGATGATACAGGGGTACAAGGAAACTTTTTGGGGCCATGGATATGTTCAGCATTGTAATTATGGAGATGGTTTCACAGGTACACACAAACATCAAGTCTTATTTAATTATACACTTTAAACATATGCTATGTATAGTACATAAGTTGTACTCCAAGGCAGACCTGGGTATGGAGGAGGGAGTCCTGGACCTGTACCCCACAGAAGGAGCCTGGAGGCTGGACTTACCCCTTGCTCCATGCTATCGTTGGCGTGGTCTGTGACTTTGGAGATGAGGGTCAGCGCGCCTGAGGAGGGAAGCAGAGCAGACAGCTGGGTCTTCTGGGGAGGGCCAGTCTAGTTACCACCATCCTCACCTCTTGCCTGTCTTCTCCCCTCCCCACTCCACCTCCTGAGATCACTGCATTTTTCAGGGCCTTGTAAATGGGTGGCACCAATTTTTCCCATGTCTGGGTCAGGTCACAGGCCCAACCCTAGCTTTGCCACATAACAGTAATTTGACCACTTGACAGGTCATATGGACAGCCACATACAATTGGGAGGAAACAGGGACACAGGTGAGTGTTTTAGATGTGGCACTGCCTCCTATCATGTTTTATTTTATTTATTTTTTTTTGGGGGGGGGTGTCTGGTTACCTTCCTATCATGTTTTAGACGTGGCACTGCCCCTTCTCCTCCTGACTGGACCAGAGCTCATCCTGGGGAGTCCCGTCAGAAGCCCTAGAAGCTTCATGTCACTGCACCCCCAGCTGGTGGGGAGCGGACTATGTTCCGGGCCTAGAACTGATGTGGAGTCCAGAGTTGGGGCAAAACAGGACTGTGTCTCCCGGCTCTGGGTTCATGCTGGACTTACCCTGTGTGTTATCATACTCAGCTGAATCCGGGGAAAGGTTATTTAAATAGTCTGCAGGGAGAACAAGAGCCACGAGTCAGTTTGCCCTGGTGAGGCAGCCCCTCCTGTCCACAGCAGGGGCTCCTCTCTCTCCAGAGGTGTAAGAAAAGTTTCCAAAGAATGCGGTGTCCACCCTGTCACTCCTGTTAGCCCCATCACACCCCAATACCGCCACAAAACCAGGCCTCCAGGACTGCCACCAGCACCACTGCCACCACGACTAGTCATTCTCTCATGAGCGACTGCTGTGTGCCTGACTTTGCGCCGTGCCTTCAGGGTAGAGACACAAACAAGGCGAGAGCCTGCCTCTGAGAAACACATGTCAGGGGAGACAGCCATGACTGTCAACACAGTAGAGTGTGATGTTTTAACACATTCTTATTCACAAAGCTCAACACAGGCTGGCCTCGCTCCAGCTGCCTCTCTGTCACTCATTCATTCTGGCAGCGCTGGCTTTCTGCTATTTCTTGAACATGCCAAGCTTCTTCTTACCCCAGGGCCTTTGCACTCAGCATCCCCTCTACCTCATACTTTCTTCTTCCAAATCTTCACAGGGCTCATGTCCTCACTTCGCTGAGATCTCTGAAATGCTACCTCCTTAGAGTGGTCTTTCCTGAGTGCTGTGTCTAATCAGAGCGCTGTTCACCTGCTTTATCTTTCTTCAGCACTCTTACCACCAACATATAATATTTTTATTTCCTTATTTGTTTGTTAGAGGATAAGCTCCACAGTGTTATAAAGTTTGGCTGTTTAATTCACTGCTATATCTCTAGCATTTAGCACAGGGCCTGGGACACAGTGGATGCCCAATAAATATTTGTTGAATTAGATGAATGAATTCTGTCTCCTGGCTCTAATGAATTTTTCTTACAGCCTTGGTCACTACGTGGATGCACATGCATATCGCTAGGCATGTGTCTATCTCCCCCACTGGAATGTCAGTTCCCCAGGCTAGGGGCCTTTATCTACTTAAGAGGCAATTGAGTCAATGGGTCTGGAGCTCTGGACAGAGGTGTGTGTGTTTCTGGCCAGGTGGAGGAAGGACAGGGGATGACATTTCCTGGGAAGAATTTGTAGAGAGGGAACGAAAGAGGACCTAGGACTGACTTCCAAGAGACACAAACATTTATGGGACAGTGGAGGAAGAAAGGTTGTTATCAGAGATGATGGAGCAGTCAGAGAGAGGCCGGAGAGAGAGTAAGTCACAGAGGTCCCAGACTGGATGGGCTGGAGAAGCAGGAGGTGGTCAGTGACAAAGCCACAGAGAGGGCCAGAAGGTCCCAGGTGGGAAATGCCACTGATTCGGCCACAGGACCTTTGCTGATAAGAACCGCTTTAGGAAACCAGCCACCCACTAAGGGAGGAAATGAAGAATGCAGGAAAGTGTTGTGTTTAGGATGGGAGAGGTTGGAGGAAGACACAAGAGGTGGTCCCTGAAGAGCGGCTCCCAAGGTGGCAGCAGAGGGGCCAAAGCTCAGCTGGAGAGAAGGTGGTGGCAGGGTCTGGTCCCTCTGGAGAGGCAGGAGGCAGGAACTGAGAGCAGTCCTCCCCCACCCCTTCCTGCCAGGGTGGGAGGAGAGGTTACCATCACACATCTTGCCATCATTACTCCACCCCTCCTCAGGGGCCTTCCCTCCCCACAGTCTCAGTGCACCTTGCCCTCCCATGGGGCCCACCTGTGAGGAGCACTTGGTACTGGAAGAGGCGTTGAACCACCCTCAGCAGCCTGTGTTTCACGTTCTGGCCGCCTCCTTGCTGACTCTGCTGTTCCCAAGAGACGGGGAGGACAAAGTTCCATCAGGGACCCTGGCCTTCAGGAACTGTGCTCCTGAATCCCACCTGCACTGTCCTAGCCACACCTCTTCCTGGCCAAACCATGCTTCCACCATCTCTAAACCAGTTCCCCCTCCTACAGGAAGCCCTCCCAGATGAGCACCACCCTGCTGTGACAGTTCATTCCTTAGGCTCGCAGTCTGCTACACTCAGTCATATGCCTCTCGCAGTCTCAGCTGTGCATCTAGTGTTAGTAATAGCATTTTTACTAACTAAGTACTAAAAAAGTACTGCATTTTTCTGCCCAATAAGTGGATCCCCAGTTGGTGGCCATTTGTTGGTCACTCAAATGGCTGGGGTTCCACCTTACTTTGTGCTTTTCTGCTGGGACCGAAGAAGGGCCACTGAAACCCTCGCTGTGGCTGGGGCTCACTGAGTTGTCATTGATTGTCCAACAGGGGATCTTCTGGGTTCTTCCTCTTGCTGGGTCACCCTCTCCACCCCTCTGTCCCCGAGCTGCAGACTGACCTAGAGGCCCCACTGATTTCCTTTTAGCCATACCCACCCAGCTCCACCCCTGTATCCTTACAGCAGGTTCTCAGAGGACCAAGGGACCCACCTCAAATTCACGGACAGCAGCTGCCAGCCGGGGAGAATGGAGGCAGTTCTCAGCGAGCAGACTTAGATACCTGTCAAACTGCAGGATGTGAGCAGCGTGGTGGTCAAACTCCTGTTCCCGAGCCAGGAAGACATCGGCCACCTTCTGTTGGCCCTCCCTGCAGCCAGGAGGGGGACAGGACAGCGAGAACTCAGCCTTGTGACCAGCACAGTGCTGGACGTGAGAGCTGGAGTCACATCCCTGGTGAGGACCCCAGTTTGACCCTCCCACACTTGTTTTACTTTGGGCAAATGATCACACACCTTTGTGTCTCAACTTCCACATCTGTCAAATGGAGACACCATTTCACATGGTGGGGTTAACCCCCCAACCCCCTAGAGCAACAGAAGTTGGGGCGGGAGTCCAGGGACTGCTCACCAGTGCAGCAGCCTCTCTCCCAGCTCCTCCAGGATCCCCAGATGAAGGTTGAGGATGGCTGGGAGTTCGCTCAGGCCACGCCTCAGCTCCTCCCTGGCCAATGTGTCCTTGCCCTCTTGGTCCATTTCATCCAAGGCCCTCACAACAGCTCCATGGAAATCCTGAAACCCCAAAGGCCTGTTACCCATGGGTTGATAGGACTGAGCCCGTCCTCCCTGGCAGTTCCCTTGCGGCTTTGGAGCCCTGGCCTACAGACAGACAGCTGGGACCTTACTAGTAAACCAGTGTCTCAGACCCCAGCATCCTCACCTGTAAAACAGGGCTGACAACACACCTGTGGCCACAGGTAACTGATGCCTAACGAGCACCCAATGCAACTCCCGGCACAGAGTCGGGCTTAAAGCAGGTTCATTCCAACCCCTCCCTTGTGGGAACTTGGGTGCATGCTCTTCTTTTACAAGATGCGTGAGAAGTTGGGTAATTCCTTCTCTGAGGAAATATAAAGCTTTTCTTAACAATGAGCCATCTTTGAAGAGATTCATGCACTGTGTCATTTCAAAACAAAGTCTTAAGAAGTCATAGGCATCCACTCCATGGCATATCAAGCAGTCACTAAAAATGATGCAGATGGTGACTATGTGAAATATTCATGTCCTGGCGCTAAGAAATCAAGAAGGGACACAAAGTTGTCTTCTCACCTGAACATGGTTGTGTAAAAAATGAACAAAGGAAAAAGCTAAAAGGAAATGGAGTGAAATGAAAACAGTAGCTGTTGTCAGAAGTATGGAATTAGGAATGATTTTTTTTTTCTTCTTGTGTCTGTTTTCTAAAATCTCTGTATCACAATTACTTTAAATATCAAACTAATTTTAATAAACATTCAAATGATAAAGAATGCAAAACTTTCTCACAACAAAAATACTTTATCTTTAAATACAACTGCTTTTGCATGAGGCTCAGGTCTGTAGTTTTAAATACGTGAGATATCCTGAAATGAACTTGAATTATGGAGCAATGCATATTGGGAAAACCTCAGTATTAGGGTCATGTGGTCCAGCCTAAATCAGGAAGGTCAAATCTCTTTTACAACATTCAGGTCACTCTGGCTTTTTTGACTGCCTCCCTGACAAGGGAACTCATTACTGAGCAAGACAGTAAATTCCATTGCTGAACAGTCTTTATTGCTAGAAAGGTCTCTATGTAGAGATCTAAAAGGGGAAAGTGCCCGAGAGGATGGGCAGCCTTTCCTCCAAGAAGTCTTTCTAGTCTTCTCCCACACAGAAAAGGAGTGCACGAGAGGGGGAGATCTAGTAGTGGCAGGAGTAGGCTAGGAAAAAGGGCAGAAGGTGGGGTTGGAGCAGAGAGAGGAAATGGTGGAAAGAGATAAAGAAAAAATGAGAAGAGAGCGAGAACAGGAGACTGAGGGAGAGTGAGGGAGGGTGGAAGGGAGGGACTGACAGGGAATGAGCCAGGGAACATGAAAGGCAGGAGATCCATGCCCCTCCATTGTCTATAAAGAGGCTGCCTGTGCTGTCGTACAGGATAGCAGATGTGGAGGTTACAAAGGTCTCACTTCCTGAACACCTCATCCTGTCCTGCGCTGACCTCCTGCTGCAGCAACCTGCTCTGCCAGGAATCGAGGGAGGACAAGGGGAGGGCGGCCCACCCTAGCTTGTAGTCCCAAGGAGGGAGGATGAGCTGGTTCCTTCTGAGGCTGGCCCTCACCAGCCTCAGACTGGTAAAACTCGAAGGTCTTGGGAAACCTCTAGCCCAGTGGTCGGCAAACTGCGGCTCATGAGCCACATGCGGCTCGTGAGCCGCGGTTTGCCGCTCTGTTGACTAATGAGTTTGCCAACCACTGGGATAGGGGCTTAATCACAAGGAACAACAACAGCCTGTAATTATTGGAATAGAGAGTCTAGGTCAGTGGTCGGCAAACTCATTAGTTAACAGAGTGGCAAACCGCGGCTCGCGAGCCGTGGTTTGTAGACCATGGCTCTAGCCCATCACTAAGGTCAGAAACTCTTGGGGCTGAGTCTGTAATTAATAGATAGATTCTCTGGGCTGAAGGCATGTGTGTCCTTAAGTGGAAGCCACATGCTTGAACTATAATTAAAAATAAATTTCATTGTATCTGAGCAACCATAGCCCTTCCCAAAAGCATGTTTCAGAAGGCAGAGAAATTGTGAATTACAAGAGGGCAGCTACGTAGGGAGGGCGGTTAGAGTGAGGTGGTATTTAGTTCTTATTTCTGCCCACAGATGGCTCTAGGACACAGGATCACTCTGAATCTGCCGGGGAGGTTTCTCTGTTGACCTGGGAGCAAGAGGACCCTCCCATTCTTTCCTTATGAGTCTCCATGTTTAGGACCCAGCCTCCAGCCCAGCAGAGTCTTCTCAGCCCTGGCATCCCCGAGAAAGAAAGAAAACATCCTGATGAGGACAATAACCCCTCTTGCTCGGGCAGCTGATGGACAGAGGTCTTTCGACATATTCTCTCATTGGCCGGGTTCAAGCCTAACTATAGCACAAGAGTAGTTGAATGACTGTGGGCAAACGGTAACCTATCTGAGCCTCAGTTTCCTCACCTGTAAAATGGGGATAACCATATAGCATGAGGCTGCTGGGAGTTAATCCTGATGTTTAAAACTGTAAAGTGCTGTCCTTAAGGCAGTTATGATTATATTTTAGACATGACATTTTCAGAGCAGGACCGTATCTGTTTTGTTTCCTGCTATGTTTCTCAGGTCCGGCAGAGTATGTGTCAGAGAAGGAGCGATTTAATGCTTGCTAATTGATGGATTGCCGGACCCTTATTTAACAGAAAAGGAGAGTGAGTCATGGGGAAGCCAAGACCGGAATCCAATCATCCTGATGCCCAGGCCCTGTGCACCACAGAAAGGGGGTGGGCAGGGAGCAGGAGAGAAGGACAAGCAAAGACAGGACTGACGGCTGCATTTGCATCATACTCCAGGGAGTTTCGATATTAGCTGCTCTGCAAGCTGGTTTCTTGTCTGTAATTAATTCTCGCTAAATTGACTCAGTCCCAATGGGCAGGATGGCCATCATCAACGTGACTCATTTAAAAAACTGGAGCGTAATCAGAATCGCCACATACATCCGTTCTTAAAACTCATGCATCAGCTGGAAGCGGTGAGTGCCAGCCACACCATCCGTCACTCCCTGAAAAGTTTCTGCTCCCTCAGTAGTTCTGACCCACCATCGCACCCAGGGGTCCTGGCATCCATCTCATAGGCTGGAAGGCGGTAGAAGATATCCGGCCCTCATCCCCTTACTCATTCAACAAATATACTGAATGCATCAAGCCTTGGGAGAGAGTGAGAGCAGGAGAGATGCAGTTCTGCCCTCAAAGAGTTTGTAATCTGGGGGAAAAGAAATGAGTAAAGAGATCATTTCAACACAGGGGTATTGTGCCGTGGTGGGGAACAGCAAGGGGCCATGGCAGTCCATACGCAGCAGACCTGGCTTACTCGTAGCTCTGGGAAGGCTTGCCACGGAGGTAACACCTACACTGGGACAAGAGGGCGAGTGTTCCAGGTAGAGGGGGCAGCAATGCGCAAAGGCCCTGAAGTAGAGGAGGAACTGAGGAGCTGAGTGCAGTTTGGGTGCAGTGTGTGGGGGTATGTGCACTCTTGAAAGAAGTGCATGGGACTGGAAGATGCTGATGCTGGAGGGTCAGGCAAGGGTCCCATCCTACATGGCCCTGAAAACTTTTCAAAGAACTTGCTTTTCATCCAAGGGTGATGGGGAACTATTGAATAGAGCTAAGCAGGGGAGCAATGTGATCGATCAGACGTTTAGAGAGAAACTGGGGGTGGCCAGAATGGGAACGAGACCAGTGAAGCAGCCATTCTAGGAGAGCAGGAGAGAGTTCAAGACTCAAAACCGGACCAGGGTCTGGCTAAGGGGACAGAGAGAGTGGATGGACTAGAGACAATAAGGAGGAAGAACTGACTGGCCCTAATGCCTGCAGGGTCCAATCCAAACCCCTCCGGAACCCAAGGCCTTCCTGAACCAGTGCCCCCTCTCACCATACTTGCTTCCCCAGTTCTTTGTGGAGTCCCTGCTGCAACCTTATAGGGCTTTAGAAAACACAAACGAATCCTTGTCTACCTAGATAGTTGCCTATGTCTGACCCTGGGCAAGTCCCTTCATTTCCATGAACCTTAATTTCCCCCTTTATGAAATGGGAGTACAAATACCTGCTTCACAGGGTTTGTGCAGACTGCCTTCTGCCGTGCTTTAGGAATACTTCCTTCTGTGCCCTCCCTCTGCTTAGACTGGCTGTTACTTATCTCTGTCTCCCTAGAACCCAGCCCAAGGAAGGTGCTTAACAAATAACAACAGCTGACATTTACTGAGGACACGTGCCATGTGAGCCACTGCATGCTCAACACTGTACATTCATTTTCTCATTTCATCCTCACAAGAAGCCTATCGCTTTGGCATTATTATTATTTCCATTTTACCAATAAGGGAATTATGTTCAGAGAAATTAAGTAACTTACCCAATGCCACCAAGATGGCAAGATTGAGCCCAAATCAGCCTGACTCCAAAACCCTAGCTCTTCCCATTGCCCCACGCCAATTCTTCCTTCTAATGGTGGCCCAGACAGGGCTCTCAGGAACAATGGGCTTGCTTGCAGTAGAAGAGGGGAACTCACATTCAGGGGTCTTGTCCCCTGAATACTATCCCCTTCTCCAAACCCACTATTGAGTTTTCTGGGTGACACAGCATCCGTGTTCTCTGGGCTGAACAGTTAGTGGGTAGACACAATGTCCTTGGAAGTGGTTAAACTACTGATGTCACTGCCAAAAGTCAAGTGGATTCACTGGGATCCCATTTGGCCAAACACACCCCAACCTCAACCATGACCCCCTATGTCACAAACGCCTTGGCAAGCCATGAGCTGCACAGGGGACACAACTTCACTTGGCCGGGTCAATCACTGAAGCGTACTTTGAAACCCTGAAAATAATTCTCTGTGGGTGTGCACAGACTTCTTAAAGGGTAAAAGGTGTTGCTCAGTGGAATGTCAGCCCACACACTGAGGGGTTGTGGGTTCGATTCCCAGTGGGGGGCATGTGCCTAGATTGTAGGTTTGATCCCTGGCCTGGGTCAGCGAGCATGGAGGTGGCTGGTCAATGGGTCTCTTTCACATTGATGCTTCTCTCTCTCTCTCTCTCTCTCTCTCTCTCTCTCTCTCTCTCTCTCTCTCTCTCTCTTTCTCTCTTTCCCCTCTCACCCTCCAGTCTTCTCTCCCTCCCTCCCTTCCACTCTCTCTAGAAAGCACTGGACAAAGTATTGACCAAAAAAATGTCTACAAATGGTACTAACTATACAAAAAATATATAATTTGGACTTCATGTTAAAAGATGAATATGGAAAAGGGGAATTTGATTGTTCAATGTACTACTCCTACTCTTGTTACTTTTCTGTAAGACAAAAAAAAAATAAAATGCTTAGGAATAAATTTAACAAAGAAGCATAGAACCTGTACTCTGAAAACAACAAAACACTGTTGAAAGAAATTAAAGACCTAACAGAAAGATGTCCCATGTTCACAACTTAATATTGTTAGGTCAATACTTTCCAGCTTGATATACAGACTCGTCTCAACCGCTATCAAAATCCCAAATGCCTCTTTAAAAGAAATTGACAAGTTGATCCTAAAATTCTTATGGGTGTGCAAGAGACCCAGAAGAGCCAAAACAAGTCTGACAAAGAACCAAGTTGGACTGCTCACACTTTCTGATTTCAAAGCTTGCTATAAGGCTACAGGAATTAAGACTGTGTCGTCTTGGCATGAGGACAGACATATAAATCAATGGAATAGAACTGAGAATCCAGAAATAAACCTTCACATTATGACCAAGTGATTATCAACAAGGATGCCAAAAAGCATGCAATGGGGAAAAAATCGTCTCTTTAACAAATGGTGCTGAGCTATTTGGATATTCACATGCAAAACAATCAACTTGGATTCCTTCTTATACAAAAACTAACTCAAAATCAAAGACTTACATGGAAGAGCTAAAACTCCCTCTCCCAGGGGTGCTGGGTGCTGGTCCTCTTAGAAGAAAATATGGGAGTAAATGTTGGTGATTTGGGGCTAAGCGAAGCTTTCTTAGATATGACAACAAAAGAAAAATAGAGAAATCAGGCTTCGGAGATAAAAATTAAAAAATTTTGTGCTTCAAAAGATACCATCAAGAGAGTGAAAAGACAAATTAATGGGAGGAAATATTTGCAAATCATATATCTGACAAGTGACTTCTATACAGAATTATAATAAAAAGACAACCCATTAAACATGAGCAAAGGATTTGAAGGGACATTTCTCCAAAGAAAGTATACCAATGACCAAAGTATAAATGACCAAGAAGCACATGAAAAGATGCCCAACATCATTAGTCATTAGAAAAATTTAAAATCAAAACTACAGTGAGATACCACTTCACACCCACAAGAATGGCTATAACAAAAAAAGACATACATATAAAAACAAGCACCGAAAGGAAGTGGAGAAACTGGAACCCTCACATTACGATGGTGGGAATGTAAAATGGTGCAGCCACTTGGAAAACAGTCTGGCAGTTCCTCAAAAGGTTAAAAAGTTACCATGTGATCCAGCAATTGCACTCTGAGGTATGTACCCAAGGGAATGATAAGCATATATTCATACAAGAATTTGTACATAAATGTTCATAGCAGCATTCTCATAATAATAAAAAAGTGGGAAGAACCCAAATGTCTATCCAGTGAAGAACAGATAAACAAAATGTGGTCTAGCCACACAATGGAATATTACTTAGCCATAAAAAGGAATGAAGTACTGAAAGATGCTACATATGACATAGATGAACCTTAAAAACATTATGTTAGGTAAAAGAAGCCAAAGACAAAAGACCACAAATTATATAATTCCCTTTATATGAAATATCCAGAATAGGCCAATCTAATATAGAACAAGACTGGTAGATGCACAGGGCTTGGGGTGGGGGTGATGGAGAGTGCTCCCTCAGGTGTATGGGGATTCTTTTGGGGGTGATGAGAATGATTGTGGTGATAATTGCACAACTCTGAATATACTAAAAACCATTGAATTTTATACTTTAAATGGCTGAATTGGATGGTATGAAGTTTATATCTCAATTAAGCTGTTAAAAAATTGAATAGGGAAGGCACAGACTGGGAGAATGTTCACAATACACATGTCTGAAAATGAGCTTGTGTCCAGGATATGTAAAGAACTCCTACAAATCATTAAGAAAAAGACAGACAACCCAATTTAAAAAGAAGCAAAAGACACTTTTCAGATAAGGATTTCCAAATGGCTAATAAACAGAAGGAAAAATATTCAATTTCATTAATCTTCAGGGAAATGACAGTTAAAACTAAAGTGAGAAACCACTTCACGATTACCAGAATGGCCGTGAGTAAAAAGACTGACAATACCAGCAGGCTGGTAAGCCTGAGGAATAAGTTGTATTCCCACACATCAGGGTGGGTGTATATATTTCTTCAACCTCTTTGTAAACTCACTTGGCAGTTTATAATAAAGCCCAATCTATGGCCTATTAATTCCACTCCAAGGTAAAATACTGAGAAGAAATGAGTGCATATGTTCCTTAAAAGATATGACAGCTTTATACAGGCATACCTGTGCTTTGCTTTAATACACTTTTACAGATGTAGTTTTTTTTTGTTGTTTTTTTTTTGCAAATGGAAGGCAAAACCCTCGACCAGCAAAGATTATGACTCACTTTTACTGCAATAGTAAGGAACTGAACCTGCAATATCTCTGATATCTGCCTGTAATAGCCCAGACTAGAAACAACCCAAATAAATAATCATTAACAGGAGGACAGATATACCAACTACAGTATATCCATATAAAAGAATATTGATATATACTAGTATATATATATATATATCAATGAAAACGTGGATGAATCTCGCACATTAAGTTAAGCTAAAGACACCAGACACAAAAGAATACATAATTCATGATTCCATTCATATGAGTTTCAAGAACAGGCTATCCCAATGGAATGTGATGGAAGGCAAAATAGTGGTAACCTCCAGGGAGTGACTGACGGAGGAGGGGCAGGAGAGGCATCTTCTGGATGATGGAAATGTTCTATCAGGATGGTGGTTACAAATGCACACATATGCACACAGTTATTAAAAATGGGAGCCCTCTCTTTAAGATTTGTTCATTCAACTGTATGTAAAACTATTTTAAACCACCAGTTCTCTGAGGCTCCTGGGGAAGAGAGAACAAACACTTCTTTTCCCCACTGCTTTTATGTCTCCTCTAAGACCTTCATTTGTGCCTAGACCTCAGGGCCAAGTGAAAATCCCGGGCCTGGAGCTCATGGTCTTTCAAAAGCTGGTCCAGCCTACCTCTGTAGCTGACTGCTCATTTCTGTATACCAGTGGTTCTCCAAGTTAAGTGCGCCTCACAATCATTTGACGAACTTGTTCAAATTGCACGGATTGCTCACCCGACCCAGAGTTTCCATTCTGTAGGTCCAGGTGGGACTGGATAATTTTACTATTTCCACAGTTCCCCGGTGCTGCCCCTGTTGCTGATCCCAGAACCACACTTAGAGCACTGCGGCTTTCATGAATCCTCTTTTCCAGCCTCTGTCTTTGTTCTTTGCCTTTGGCATCTGATTCATATCTTGCTTATCTTTCAAAGCTGCTTCAATGCCACTTCCACCATGAGGTCATCTCCTAGGTTACTTCAGCAGTCAGTTTAAGGTCTTCTCATGTGTCCTATAGCCTCGGGAAATGTTGGGTCACAGCCTGAAGGGAGCCACCTTGGTCTCAGAATGTCTCTGAAGTCTCATATTTTAGCTTAAAAGTTAATGCATATTTTACATTATTCTCCAAAACATATCCATGCCTGATTAAATTTATTTAAAATTATGTATCTAGAGCAGAGCAGAAGCGCTTAGAAAATGTGCTCTGTTTATCTTGCGGCCTTCAGTATTCCTGGGCACCGACTGCACACCGTTGGTAGGGTTATAAATATCGCAGCCTGAAAAGCAATGGTTTGGCAAAATTTTGCATTGTCAGGCTGTTTACTTACTCTGAATATTTCTGTTATCATCCCTCCAACTAAGCAGAGCAGAATGTGTCTCATTCCCTTTGGTTTCACCCTCACATTGACCTGGCTTTGTTTATAACTGTGCTGAATGAATATTTGCTACTTTTCACTAGGTTCTCAGTTTTAGGTGCAAATTGGAATTATCTGGGGAGCTTTTCAACTCTGGATAACCAGGCAGCACCCTGGACCAATTAAATACAAATCTCCGAGGGTGGGATGAGCATCTGTAGTTTTTAACACTCCCAGGTATGCATGCACAGCCAGGGTTGGGAATCAGTGTCCTAGTGGATGCTGGCTTCTAGGGGGGCAGAAAATCACAGAGACTCCATGCTGAAGGGGCTTTACAGGATCATCCGTCTGTGAGTCTCAAAGTTACTGTCCATCTGTATCTCCTGGAGGCGGGGGTGTCATTAAAACACAGGGCTGAACCTCACCCCCAGAGTTTCTTATTTAGCAGTTGTGAGGGAGCTTAAGAATATGCATTTCTCACCAGCTCCCAGGTAATGCTGACACTGCTGGTTTGGGGACCCACTTTGAGAACTACTGATTTAGATGAATATTTTTCACACTGTGCTCCATGGAGACCCAGGGTTAAGGGAGCCCAAACTTTGGCCTCCACATGCCATTGAACCAAAGCACCTCCACTTTCATCCACTCTTCCTAGGTTCTGAGTAAAACTTTATTTGAAGACAAGTGTCTGTGGCTAAAAATGTCTGAGTCCCACCAGCTACTTCAGGTGGGGGAGGAAGGAACAAGAGACTTTGCAGGGTCACACAGCAGTTTTTTTTTTTTTTTCCTGGACTGAATGAAAATACAAGCATTTTGGGGCTTAAACTTTGTCCCCAGTATCACTCCCTCCCACTCAACCTATTAGACCAGTGGTCAGCAAACTCATTAGTCAACAGAGACAAATATCAACAGTACAACGACTGAAATTTCTTTTGAGAGACAAATTTTTAAAACTTAAACTTCTTCTAACGCCACTTCTTCAAAATAGACTCGCCCAGGCCGTGGTATTTTGTGGAAGAGCCACACTCAAGGGGCCAAAGAGCCGCATGTGGCTCGCAAGCCGCAGTTTGCCGACCAGGGTACTAGACCAACCTTTCCTGCTCAAGTCCTCAGGGCTCCCAAATTCCTACGCTTTTCTTGGAAACACCTGGGGACGTGGCATTCAGGCTCACTCTAAACACAGCTCTCTGGCCACTTCCTGTACACCCCACACTCCACCCCACACTCCCAAGCCTGCCCCTCTGTGCACTTATTCTTTTTGCTCCTACCCTCTGGAAGGTCTGTTCCTAATTTCCGTCCATCGATGTCCATTCAAAACTCCCTCTCCCAAGAAGCCTTCCTTGACTGCATTCCTTGCACTCACACTGGCTTCCTCCCTCATTGGGCTCCTTACCACCTAACCGGACTGTTCCACATCTATTTGTCTCCTCCCCTTCTCAGGGTTCTGGAGTCAAACAGCCCTGGCCCCCCTTCTCACTGGCTGTGTCAGTTTGGGTAAGTGATCTTCTCTGAGGTTCAGTTCGGGGCCCATCTGGTCATCTGAGAAAATACTTATTGAGCACAAATTATGTGCAATTAAATGAGATAATATATATAAACTGCTAAGCACACATAAGAGGTCAACACATGCTCAATGCCCCCCACTCTTCTATAGCATCTGAGACATTGGACACTGACCATGATGAGAAGCAAGAGCCGCTGGGCGAGGAAAGAGGGGACTGTGGTGAGGGGCACACTGATGGCACACCAATTTAGGTATGTAAACTCATAAATTACAACAGAGTCCTGCCAGATCCTGCATTGGCCTGTCATGTTGGCACTGAGGCCACAGCCTAATGAAACTCCCACAGAGTGATGAAGGAGGGCTTCTGAATGAATCTACTTTTCCTCCGAGCAGTCTGAGAAGTCTGGCTCTGTCCTGGACTCTCCTGACACCGTTTCAAGTGGTTACTACCACTGAGGAAAGCAGGGGTGCATGAGTGGGATGCGCACAGGTTGGACCCAGAAGCCTCCCACTGCCTTTCTGTGCGGTGTCCTCCCCAAACCTCTCCCAGAGTCCCTTCGGCCCCGTTATGAAAACCTGCCAGTCCCTAGGCTCACACCCTCCAGGGCACCACCTCCTTCCTCCTCAGAGTACCTGAGAGCCCTCGCCTGATTGCACATATTCCCTTGGGGAAATGTGGGCCTCTCCAGGAGCTTCAGTTAACATCTCTACATTTGATCACTTCCAGTGCATATCCCATGCCCAGATGACCACTAAGATAGTCTTCCCTGAGCCTCTCACACTTAACAAGACCCACACTGAACTCATCATCTTTCCCCAAGCCTAACCTGAGCCCCTCTAGCACTTGCCTTCTTAGTCAGCAAGCCAGAAATCCAGGGTCAGCTTGGAGCCCTCCCTTCCTCTAATGCACCCCACAGTCCATCAATCACCAAGCACATAGTCCTGAAAACTGCCTGCAACACTCCAGTTCATTATCACCTCTGCTGCAATCACACCGCAGCCTCCCCAAGGACCTTCAGGGGATAAAACCCAAACCCCAAACATGCCTCATGGGGCTCTCCATGTCCGCCCCATACCTTGCTGGCTTCAGTTCTCACCGTTCTCTCGCTCACTCACAACATTCCAGACAGGCTGAATTTCTTTCAGTTCCCAAGCACACCCTTCTCTAACTGGCCTCCAGGCCTTTGTACATCCTGATTCCTTTGCCAGATGCAAGCCTTCCTCACTGCTCCTTCACATGGCTAACTCCTCCCGGCCTTCAAATCTCAACTTAGTCATGTTTCCTCCGGGGATCCTTTGCAGACCCCAGAAGCTTAGGGCAGATGTTTCCCTTGCACACCCCAGCTTCTGTATGCCCTCACCACTGTATTAATATTGTTTTTTTTCCATGCCCATCTCTCTCATAGACCATCTGGTGGGCAGGGACCTCCCCTTGTCATTCCTCCATAAGTACCCTGTAGCCACACAGGAAGTGCTCAGAAAATATTTTTGACTGAAGAAATGATAAGACTGCTGGAAGGGCTGACCCTACCATCACTCACTCATCAGGTATTTACTGAGTACCATCAGTGTACTGAGCATCACAATCCACTGGGAATGTCAAGCTCTGCCCTCAAGAAGCTCCAAGCTCAGTGAGGGAGCCAGACCATAGACAAGCACCTAAAAACAGCCCCCATAACCATGAAGCAAAGCAGACAAAACTGAAGGGAGCAATTGATAATTCAAAAATCATAGCTGAAGACTTCAATATCCCACTCTCAGTAATGAATGGACAAAAAGACAGAATATCGGCAAGGGTGCGAAAGAATCAAACAGCGCTGTCAGTTAACCTGACCTAAGTGATATCTACAGAACAGCCACCCAACTGGAGCAGAAAACACATTCTTTTTCAAGTACACATGGAACATTCTCCAGGACATGCCAGGTCATAAACAATTTTCACATTTCAAAAAATTTAAAAGGGCTGAAACCACACAAAATACATTCTCCAACCACAATAGAATTAAAATCAGCAAAAGGAAATTTGAAAAAATTCAGATATTTGGAAATTAAACAGCATAATTTTAAATAATCCACGCGTCAAAGAAGAAATCACAAGAGAAATGAGAAAGTATTTGGAACTGAATGAAAATGAAAACACAACATAACGAGTAAACAAATGCATAAATTAGATAATCTTAGGTAGTTAAAGAGGCAATGAAGAAGATAAAATGAAGCATGAGAGAGTGTAGAAGAGGCGGTATAGTTGCATATCTTCACCCTCCCTG
Organism: Plecotus auritus; assembly: GCF_963455305.1. Classification (NCBI taxonomy): domain Eukaryota; kingdom Metazoa; phylum Chordata; class Mammalia; order Chiroptera; family Vespertilionidae; genus Plecotus; species Plecotus auritus. Next base: position 143,777,425 of record NC_137773.1, read on the forward strand.
CATCCACACTTGCCAAAGACGAGGGGTGGGCAAACTTTTTGACTCGAGTGCCACAATGGGTTCTTAAACTGGACCGGAGGGCCAGAACAAAAGCATGGATGGAGTGTTTGTGTGAACTAATATAAATTCAAAGTAAAGGAGCGGAGGGAAGAGCAAGAGAACCCTCCACTCTTTCGGCTCCGCGGGCTGGATAGAACAGCCAAACGGGCCGGATCCGGCCCGCGGACCGTAGTTTGCCCACGGCTGCCATAGACTCATTGTGGTAGAGGCATATCCCTGTCCCTTGCCTTTGGGCTGGCCATGGCACTTGCTCTGGCCAATGGGATGTGGAGAGAGCAAGTTTTGAGCTGGAATCTTAGAAGCCTTCTGATGTTTCTACTAGCTCTCCTGCCATCAGTGAAAGCCTCCCCAGGGTACCTGCTCCCCCTTCAGCCTGGGCCCCAGAATGAACACACAAGAAGCACAGCCACTAAGCTGAACCCAGCTTTGACAAATTGACTTCCAGTTGACCTGGCTTCCTTTGCAACTAGGAGTGTGCAATGAAATGGAAGTAGAAGTCACTGAGAGAAATTTTCGGGAATTCTTTTTCAAGTGAACTAACTCATAAAGTAGCATAGCTTTTACTACTCGCCCCGCCCCCACCACCACCTGCTTCTTCCTGCTTTGGACATGGATGTGATGGCTGGAGCTGCAGCAGCCTTCTATGTTCATGAGGACCCATGGAAAGGATGCAGCAAATAGATGGAACCTTAGTCCCTGAGACTTTGTGGAGCTTCTAAACTTGATCTCGACCTCCTACTTCTGGACTTATTTTACATGGGAGAATAGTCTCTAAATTATTTAAGCCATCATAATTGTGTTTTTATTACTAGCATTCAAATACAAATTTTTTTGTTAATCCTCGCCTGAGGATATTTTTTCCATTAATTTTTAGAGAGTGGAAAGAAGGGAGGGAAGGGGAGGGGGGGAGGGGAAGAGAGAGAGAAACATTGACATGAGAGGGACACATTGATAGGTTGCCTCCTGCACATGCCCTGACTAGGGCTGGGGATCAAATCTGTAACCCAGGTACATGCCCTTGACCAGGAATTGAAACCCCTGACCCCTTAAGTCCATAGGCCGACACTCTAACCATTAGCCACACAGGCCAGGGCTCAAATACAATTTTTAACTGACAGATAATTATTAGGGGAGACTTCTGTAGTATATTTTCAACAGTAGCCATAAAAATATCTCCTATCTCACATGGTCTTTATGCAATGTGAGCTTGATACTCCTCCTGCTGAGTGATAGAGACTACATTCATTCCCTCCTCTTGAACGTGGGTGGACCTTTGTGACTATCTCAACTAATAAGAGTATGGTGGGAGTGGTGTTACATAACTTTCAAGGCTAGATCATAAGAATGCCACGCACTTCCTCCTGGCTCACTCTTGGGACACTCACTCTTGGAATCCAGCCACCATGCTGTGAGGAAGCCCAAACTTGCCCATGCAGAGACCACATGGAGAGGTCACAAGTAAGTGTTCTGGCCAACAGCCCAGCTGAGGTCCAAGACAATAGCCAGCACCAACCAGCAGCCATGTAAGTGAAGGCACCTCTGGGTGATTCCAGGCCCTGGCCATCAAGTCACCCCTAGTCTTTGTTTTTAAATTAAAATTTAATTAATTTATTTTAAAATTTATTTTTCAGTTACAGTTGTCATAAAATATTATATTGGTTTCAGGTGAGTCAGCCCCAGTCTTTAAGTCTTCTCCAGACATCTTGGAGCAGAGACATGCTTCCCCCACCTTGCCCTGTCCAAAGTCCAGAAAACCTATGAGTATAATAAAATGGTTGTTTTATGCCATTAAGTTTTGGGGCACCTCCTCTTCTTTGAGGAGGTGATACTTGAACTGAGACCAGAGTGAGAAGGAGGATCTGGCTATGAGAAGATCACGGGTAGGACATTCCAATGGAGGGAAAAGCAAGTGGAAAAGCCAGGAGACGTGACTTCATTCGCTCTGTGGCTAGAGACAGTACAGGAGAGGCAGACAACGATCAGATCACGTAGGGCCCTCTGAGGATAAGAACTTCTCCTGGGGCGCCAGACGGTGATAACTGCCAGAGTCACCTCTCCTAGTTGGCAGACTGGCTTCTGAACAGGCCTTCAATGCCTTGGCCCAAATAAAGGACCCAGGATAGGAATTTTTAGCTGCTGCTAGGAGAGGGATTTTTTTTTTTTTTTTTTTTTTTTTTTAGATGAGAAAACAGAGGATTAAATGCATCCAGGAACCGTATCTGTTCAAAATCTCCAACGACTATAGGCCTTTCAGCCTGACATTTTAAGCACTTCTCAATCTGGTCCGAACATTGTTTTTGGACCCATCACCTGACCCCTGTTTCCACCTCCAACCTGTCTTTCCAAATGTATCCATGTTCTAACCATATGTGATGATGCACCATTCTCCAGATACATCATGTACATTCAGGCCAGTGAGCGTTTTCACGCTGACCACCTGCCTTACGTGCCCTCCTGCATTAGAACCTGGCCTTGTGCGCTGATTCAAAGTCCACCCCAGTGTCAATTCTTCTGCCACCCTTCCTAGATAGGCCAAAGGAGAGTAAGTCTCTCCCTCACTTACGCTCCTGCAGACTTATGTCGTTCTCCTCACATTTAACCCACAATAAAAGAGAGACTACTCAAGAGCAGGTTCTGGGACTTTTTCATCTTTGGGGCTCCAAAGCCTATCTCACTACCTATGGTACATCCTGTGTTGTTCCATTCAGAAGGAATAAGTTGGATGGATGGAGAGTTGAATGACTGGATGAATAGAAGGGTGGATGGTTAGATGGATGGGTGGACATATGAGTAGTGGATGAATTGAGGACGGTAAATGGCTGCATGGACGTGTCATTAGATGCATGGCTAGATGAAAGGAAAGATGAGTGGGTGAAAGGCTGGCTGGATGAATGAAGGCAGATGGGCAGGTGGATGAATGTGTTTTTGATTAGGTTCTTGGAAGGATGGAGTGAGTTTTTAAACCAGAAGTCAGCAAACTTTTTCTGTAAAGGGACAGATAAATATTTTAGACTTTGTGTTTCACAGATGGTCTCAGTTATACATTCCTTCTTCTTTGCCCTTTCCCCCCACAAACGTTTAAAACATGTAAAACCCATTCTTAATTAATAGGCTCTACAAAACAGGATCTTGACCATTACAATTCAATTTTGGATGACTGGAATTTTTAGTAATCTCTGAGTTAGCTCTATCTACTAGTACTATTTGATAAGCACAGATTGAATCCCAAAGTCAGAAGACCAGAGGTCACCCTCAACCCCCTCTCAACAACAGCATATGGAGTCAAGGACTTTTCTAGCTGGGGAGGTTTAGAAGGCACGGTTGCCCCTCCTCATCACTGGGCATCCTTGGGACTTCAACAGCATCACATCTCTAAGGAGAAGCTCTGAAAGAGAACCTACTAACTTAGCAATCAGCAATAGATCCAGGTTGGGGAGTGGTGTGAAACGCCCCAAAGTCTATGAGTCTCCTTCTGACTAGGGTCCCAGACTAGGACTTGGAGTCATGTTGTGGCATTTCTGCCATTTCTATCCCCATAAGCACTGACATCATACATGTAACTCCAGACCACAATTTCCCGCAACTAGCTTATGAGTTGCGATTTTTATGGGCTTTTTTTCTCCTCAGGTTATTATGAATTACCAGCAGCTTCAGCAGCTTTCCAACTGGCAGGAAGCAGTGTAAACACAGATGCAAGTTTCCCAGTTAAAACTCTCTTAACAAAGTCATAAAACAAAAAAGCCCAGCCCCTCTCTGACATGCTGCCAGCTCAGAAGCAAGTGAGAGAGGAGAAAAAACATAAGAGTGATTGTTGCTGCCCTTGCTAAATAGATCTTTTAGATGTAAAGGTGGGAGGAGGGTACTGTTACATCTCATACACGAGGGCTTTGGGGTTGAATAATGCACACAAAGCTCTCTTCCTGAGGGCAAAAATGAGAGGCTGAGATGGCAGACCCGAGCAGTGCTCTGTCTCCTCCTGGGGACCTGGGGGGCCCTGCTCACACAGCAATGCGACACCAGGGTAGTATCACTGACAGGGACCTCAGCTGCATTCGGCAAGAGACTTGGCTTGGTGCTTTGCTTCTTCCAGAGAGGTCCCTACCCTGAGAAAATCCAAAGGCAGTTGGGAATTCAGGATTAACACGGGACGACAGTGTACTGAGAGTCAGGGGAATAACTGGCGCAATCACTGTGTGACTGGCAAGTCACTCCCTCTAAACCTCCATATCAACACTGACAAAATGTTCAGGGTGGACATCCCCAGTTCTGACATTCTTGGAAAGACATGGCAAACAATACCAAGCAGTGCAGAATCAGATGCTAAACTACAAGGAGACTGCAAATGGCTTAAAAGCCCGGAGTAGTAAGGAGCTGTCACAAGGGCCTGTGGTAGCTGAGCCCACCACATCCTTTCAATTCCCATATTTTTGCTGTACCCTATTTCCTTTCCTCTAGTAGCACCTCCTCAGGGAAGCCTGCCTAGATTTCCCCAGGTTGTCAGTCACTCCCCTTGTGCTCTCAATAATATTGATTCACTAATCTGATTCCTTCACTGGCCAGACTGCTCCTGGGTAAGGGCCCTGTCTGATCTGTCTTTCCATTTCCCAGCTCTTGTCACCAGCAAGCGTTCAAAAATATCTGTTGAACTGAAGCAGACTGCAAAGGGAAAGTTTCCAGGCAATATTGCAGGTTGTGAAGGGTAGAGGTGTCTGATATCTGGGCAGTCACCAAGTCTGGCCTCCTTTCCTTTGAGAGTCCAGAGGATTCCTTTACCACTGAGTCAGGCATAATTGCCCCAATGTTGGGATAACTAAGAAAAGCCTCATGATACCCCAACTGCTCTGTCACTATGCAAACACATCACCTTCTCTATATGGACCAAAACATAAAACACACACACACACACACACACACATACATGCACACATACACACAGACACACACACACAAAGTTACACACACAGCAATACCTCAAAACTACAGCTGTCCTCCTTCTGCCTTTCTCAACAAGAGGGCTGAGGAAACCACAGCTAACCTTCCAGAAATCTCACTACGTCCCCCAAGCACCCTCCACCCGGGCAGAGAGGCATGTCCATAGAAAGCATGGCACCATCCACCATGAATCATGTGAATTAGGAGACAGACTTCCCTGAAAAGCCTCTGAGAACACATGCCTACTGCCAAGCCTCTGTTCGTGGAAATCACCTCTGCCTCCTCATTGCTTTTCTTATATCACCGCCTTGTAAAAGGGCAATTAGTTTTGGGCAATTAGAATGATTAACTCACCAGATGTAAGTGCTGGAGCATCTCCACGTATCTGTAGAGGGGAAAGGAGGTGGAGTTTGCATTAATTCCCATCCTGTAAAGCCAGGGAGGGGTGATGCTCTGATAACAAGCTCAAGGCCACAGGCAGCTGCTTAGGGACTCACGCTTTTTCTGAAGACAGCAGTTCCTGTGCGATGACTTGGGCTCTGGACTGTCCTTCCACCTGTGGGAGGAAACAGAACCATCAGGAGGGGCAGCACCAATGGGGGCAGCCAGAGGGAGACCTCGGATCCACAAGCATCAGGTTTACAGAAGGACCTCCATACTGCCCAAGCCAAATTCCACGAACTTCTCAGTTCATTCCCTGGCACTCATTACCTGTGTGATCTTCAACCTTCCTGCAGCTCAGTTTCTTCATCTGTAGATGTGCATATAACTAGCAGCTAACTCAGAAGGTTGTTGAGCTAATGCTCAGCACAGTTTCTGATATATAGTAAGTGCCAGAAAGTGGCCACTAACACGGCTGTGATCTTGAATAACCTGTAATTCTCTGTGCATAGGGAGAGCTCTCTCCTACCTTTTTTTTACACATGCTGCCCCCGCAGTGTCCCTTTCCCCTTCTCTGCCTGGCTAACTCCCAGTTATCCTTTAAGACTTAGCCACGGCATCACCTCCTCCAAGGAGACTTTCCTGATACCCTCCCTGAACTGGTTGGGTTAGCTATACTTTCTGGGCAGTGCAATACTAAGCAGTGCAGAATCAGATGCTAAACTACAAGGAGACTGCAAATGGACACCAATTATGTCTCCCCAGGAGGGCAGGGACCAGCAATTTCACCTCTGCATGAGCGGTGCCTGGCATACCATAGATTCCTTCCTTTGACTGAAAGAATGAATAAGTGAGAGAATTATCCACATTGAAAGCATTAATGCTCTTGGCTGACCTCAGAAGGCAAGTCACATAACCTATCTGAGCCCCAACTTCCGCACCTGTAAGGAAGGATGGGCAGGGGCTGAGGCAGATGCCTGGGCATTCTGCCACAAGCAGGCCCCTCCTCTGTAGCTCCAAACCTGCCACTTATCAGACATGGCTGGTGGCTGGGATCCAGAAGAACAAAGACTCTATGGGCAGCCTGACAGAACAGATGGTGGATGCTAGGAATGTGCAGGCATGGCTGGGGGTGGGGGGACGGGGAGTGGCCCATGGTGGAGCAGAGGACACTCAGGAGGGATGCCTGGCTTCTGCTTCCAGTTCTACCACCACCTCCCACTTCTGGTTCCAGTTCTACCACCACCTCCCAGTGCAACCCTACACAAGTAACTTTCTGAGGTCAGGCCTCAGTTTCCTCATGTGTGAACAAAATGACCTATAAATCCACTTCCTATGTGTTACCAAACTTGAGGAGTTACTGGTCAAGTGAACAATCTACTCTAGAAACTCACTACCTGCTGAGAGAGCAACTATATAGTGTGGCAGTTATGAGCATGAACTCAGGAACTAGGCAGTTTGGGTTCAAATCCTGCCTCTGCCTTTTTCACAAGTTGAACAAATCATTTAACTTCTCTATGCCTCAATTTTCCTATCTGTAAAATGGGTGCAATAATAGAATGTTATCTAACACACACATATATTGTAAGGATTAAATGAGTCTCTCTCTCTCTCTCTCTCTCTCTCTCTCCATATATATATATATATATATATATATATATATATATATATATATATGAATAAAAATAAAAGGGTAATGTGCTAATTAGACCGGACGTCATTCCGGACTTCCTTCCTGATGAAGCTGGGGCCAGAGGGAAGCCAGCCTGGGTCCTGGGTGCCTGCCGGTGGCTGGAGGAGGGAAGCCCAGGTCCCGGGTGCTGGAGGGAAGCCAGTGCCGGCAGCTGGGGGAAGGAAGGCCTACTCTTGCATGAATTTTCCTGCATCTAGTATATATATATTTATAAATATATGTATATATACAGAAATCCATCTATAGATCTATAAATCTATCTATACATAAATATCTACCTAAAAATCTGACAGTAGCAGCTGAGGCAGTGGAAAGCAAATGGGCTCTGGAATTGAGCACATCCAAGTTCAAATCCTGGCCCAGCATTGTTTAATTGTGTGACCTTTGGCAAACCATTACCCCTGAGCTTTAGAATTTTTCATCTGAAATACGGTGGAAAATAATCAACCTGACCTCATACTCTGGTCTTTTTGATTATGTGTTCCTGACTCAGGGCCTTTGCACTCACTGTTCTCTATGCTTGCGATGTTCTTCCCCAGATCTTCTCATTCTTACTTTCTGACTTTTTCTTTTTCTTTTTTTTTTAATATATTTTATTGATTTTAGAGAGGAAAGGAGAGGGAGAGAGAGAGATAGAAACATCAATGATGAGAGAGAATCATTGATTGGCTGCCTCCTGCACGCCCCCTACTGGGGATCGAGCCCACAACCCGGGCATGTGCCCTTGGCCAGAATCGAACCTGGGACCCCTCAGTCCGCAGGCTGACGCTCTATCCATTGAGCCAAACCAGCTAGGGCACTTTCTGACTTTTTCAAGTTCCTGCTCAAAAGTCACATCCCATCCTTAGTGTGGCCATCTGTGACCACCTGACCTGAAGAACACACAAAGTCATTCTCTAAACCCAGAGTTTCTCAACCTTGGCTTCACTGGCATTTTGGGCCAGACAACTTTTGTTGCAGGACTATCCTGTGTATTGTAGGACTGTTAACAGCATCCATGGCTTCTACCTGCTCGATGAGAGTAGCAGCCCCCAACCTCATTTGTGACAATCAAAAATGTCTCTAGGCATTGCCAAATGTCCTCTGGGGGCAAAACCTCACCCCCTGTTGAGAATCACTACCCCAACCCTTTATCTTGCTGTATTTTTCTTTCTTTTTAAAAGATTTTTAAAATTAATTTATAGAGAAAGAGGAAGAGAGAGGGAGAGAGAGAGAAAAACAACGATGTGAGAGCAAAACATCAATTGGCTGCATCCTGCACACCACCTCCCCATCATGGATTGAGCTGGCAACCCAGGCATGTGCCCTGACCTGGAATTGAACCAGCAACCTTATGGTGCAAGGGACCATGCCCAACCAACTGAGCCACACCAGCCAGGGCACTGTACTTTTCTTTATAGCAGGCACATATTATCCTTACACACAAAATTCAGTAAATGTTTGAACAAACTGATAAAATTAGATACACTGCCCAACACACAGTAGGTGCTCAATAAATGAATTCTCTCCCTAGCTAATCCATCTCTAATAAATTCTTAGTGTTTTCTGGAGACTCAGTCCCTCTGAAGCCACCCTAACAGTGCAGACCCTGGGACCACAGTTTAGTCTCCCTCCTGCATCTCATTGCAGCTGTCACGGCATCCAAGGAGCAGGAGGGAAACTTGTGAGGCCTGCAGAGGCCTTCAGCCTCACCTGGTCTCCCGCCCTCCCACTGGCGCCAAATTGTGACTCACTGTCTGCTTCTGCATCTGCAGGGCTAGCATGGGGCTCTGTGGACAAGAGTGGCTCACTCTTCCCAATGTGGGGGCTCCTTCAGAGTCCCACGTGTGAAAAGGCTTTGTTTACAAAATCCTCTCAATGGAAACTGTATTCTGCCAGGACAGGCCTCTACAGCTAAGAAAACCCTGTGGTCAAGCTTCCATAAAGGGAGTTACTCTGCAGTGTAAGGACAGGAGTCAAGAGATCCGAAGCTCAGGTTCTTGCCCTATAAAATGAGGACAAGAGTCAAGATGACCTCCAACCTCCAATCTTCCAGGGGCCTGTGACTCAATTCTCATTTGTCATCCAGCAGGATGCTAAGAAGGCCTGATTCAAATTCTGGGCTCCACCTCTTCTTGTACCTATGCCCTTGGACAAAAGTTATTTCTCTTCTCTGAGTTCCATTTGTAAAACATGGATGATAACGATGATGATGATGATGATGATGATGATGATGATAATGCCTATTTAATAATAAAATAGCTAGCATTTATTGAACACTTAGTATGTACAAAGCTAAGTATGGCTCTAACCTTTTTACACACATTACCTCCTCTTCTTTCTTATATTTTTATTTTTTTTTTAAGGAAAGGGATGGGGGGCTTCAGTGGGACTCAAGAAATGGTGGTGGCATCACAACCTGAACAGTGTTAGAGACTGGAGAAGGGGGTTCAAGGGCTAGTCCTTGTTGTGGGCCCCATGCCCAGTATACAGTAGGTGCTTGGTAAATGCCTGTAGATTTAGGTGATGGATGTATTCATGGATGAGAGAGCAGCTGTGTAGCCCTGGGGTGCAGCAGTGTGTCTAGCTGTGGTCTCCATGTGTGCTGCTGTGAGTGTGTGCACCCAACATAGATGTGGGATTATATGTTTGTGCGTGTGTGCCTTTACACATATCATCTCACTGAATCTTCCTAAAAACCTATGAGGTAGGTACTTATCATCACCATTTTACAGATGAGGAAACTAAGGCATCAGTAAGTCATACCCTTTGCCCAAAATCAATGCTAATAAGTGGCAGATCCAAGATTCAAATCCAGAGAGTGTGGCTCCAACATCCTAGCACTAAACAACGTGCCTGGCACATAGTAAGCACTCAGTAATGGCATCTCTGCTCATTATAGATGATGGTGGGTTTTTCAAATTGGGAAGTACCTATCTTTATCTGACTAAAGAGCCGGCAGCAGAAGACTTACATTCCAGGAGGGGCCTGGGCTAGTCTTTGGGCCTCAGCTCTTCTGATTCTTATCCTCAAGAGTAGTGCCTACTGTGTACATAGGAAAGAACTGTATCAAAAATCAGGGCACCCGGGTCAACATCTCGGCCAAGCCATGAGCAGCTATGCGACCAAGGGCAAACCCCTCTCAGATGCCTCTGTTTCTTCTTTGGAAGTTGGGGGTCAATAGTCCCTCCCTCCATAAGATGATGGATGGAAGTGGTCAACCCCCACCCATGCTTTTGGCATTGTTGTTATTACCATTGTTATAATCTCGAAGCTGTGGGCTGGACTTCTGGTAGGGTCGGGGCACTGGCCACTCTGCACGTCCTTTGCAGTCCTCCTGCCAGACAGGCAGACTCCGGGTGGGACGTACCGGCCGTCCCGCTTTAGTGACTCTGCCAATGATGGATGTGTCTTCGCCATCCAGACAAGAGGGAGGCCATGAGCCCAAGGCTCTCCTCAGAAGCTGCTTATGGGCGTTGTCCAACTGGGCCATTTAATATAGATGTTTATTTAACCAGGAAATGAACTTTGAGGTTGACGGCAGTGTCCAGGGACAGACTTCTGGGAACAGGGTTCCTCCCAGGAGCACGGGGCCTGGGGCGCCAGGGCTATCGCCTTTCTCAGGCGGACACTGTGGGTGTTACATCAGGTGGCTGCTGGCCCCTCTGTCGGAGGCTGAAGCAGCTTATCACCTCTGTTCTCCAGGGCTGCCCAGTCCTGCCTTCCTCCTCAGGCCCCATGCAAACCAGCCAGGCCACTGCTGACTATTCTGGGACCAGGTCAGGTTGGGAGGGACAGCCCTCCTTTAGGGATCTTTGAGGTTAAACAGTGGGTCACAGAAACAGTTGAGAGTCCTGGCCTCTGGGCTTCAGTTTGTCCAGCCTTAAAATGGGGGTACTTAGCCTCCTTCTAGAATAGCAGTTTGCCAAGTGTGGTCCCAGAACCTCTGGGGTTCTGCCTCCCTTTTCCAGCTACATATCTGTGTGAGCCTGGATTTTCATGAAGGGTGACCAAAACAACAGTTCCAACAGTCTGAATGCAGAAGCAACTAGGAGAATCCATCTGTTTTCTATTTAACCAGACATTAATATTTGGGGGGGAAAAGCAAAACTAATGTCATTCTCACTAATTTTTTAAAAAACAGTTATTTTTTTCATTGAAAATGGTATTTGTGTTAACATATAATGGGTTATTATTGTTATTTTAAAATGTATTAAAAGATAGTGTGACTTTCTCATGTGGTAAACATTGACAGATATAACTCATAGGAACAACTATTTGAGGTCCTCAATCATTTTTAAGAGTCTGAGACCAAAAGGTTTTGAGAGCTACTGGTAAAGAAGTTATAACAAAGATCATATAGAATTAGGGATGGAAAAGTTGTTCATTCTCAGTGAAGAGCAATGGAAAAATGAGGCATCACTGTCACTGTACTATATTAACAATAATTATTGGGAGAAGCAGGCCAAGAACCCCAGGCTTTCTGGCCTGGCCCTCAGGATATCCCCAAGCACACCAGGGGCCACATGATCTTTCTCCGCGATGTCCTATCCTGCAGAAGAGGAGGGACCACCTTCAAAGCTCCTAGTTTGTCACCACTGTCCCTGTTGGCAGGCTCTTGAGTTTACACCTGCTCTACGTTTAAACAGCCACCTCTCTTTTCAACCTGATCTCTGCTTGGTCCTTGCCAAGCCCCACATCCTGACATCTTGGTCTTGCTCAGTTTCCCTTCCCAGTTACAGCTGTCCTCTCCACGTAGGGTCACCTGGGAACTCCAATCTCCATGCTGTAACCCTCAGCCTCTTGCCTCCATAAGACTTCCTTCTCAGACATCTACATCCACTCAATCCACCCTGGGCTTGTTCCCACTCAGAACCGTCCTGCCTCTAAAGGGATGAGCTCCTCGGTCCCCATCTTGGACCTAAGCTACCTAGCATCCCTACATCCTCTGCTGCACATGTCGCTTAGCTCATCAAGAGCTCCAGGCATCTGCCCCCTCTAATCCATCCTCTGCCATGGTGGTCACCTTCTGCTATCTCCTGCAGCCCCAAGTGGCTCCAGTGGCTCCCCAGCACTAGATGACAGAAAGAACTTGTCATCTAGAATTATGCTGAGAGCCCATGCTCTGGGGCCAGATCTGGTTTCAAATCCTGGGCTCTACCCCTTCCTCTACCTATGCCCTTGGACAAGTTGTTTCTCTTCTCTGACACCCATCTATAGAATAGGGATAATAATAATAACACCTACTTAATAATATAACAGTTAGCATTTATTGAACACTTAGTAGGTGCTAAGTTGGCTCTAAATTTTTTATACGTATTATCTTACTGAATCCTCCCAACCCCCTATGAGGCAGACACTACCATTATTATCTCCTTTTACAGATGAGGACACTGAGGGACAAATAAGTCCTGCCCTTTGCCTATGACTTAACCTGAAGACCCTTTCCAGGCACTTCTTCTGCACTCCGCCATGCCCCAGGGAACCCAATTTTATTCCTAAAATCAGCCGACTTTTTCCTACCTCCGGGCCTTTTTGGCACATGCAAGTTCCTATGCCCAGAATACCCTCCAGACTCAGTAAGTGTCTCTAGATCACACACTAAGCCAAGGTAGGCACCCCATGTTCCCTATCTGTCAGCCTCCTCCGCTCTATAGTCCATCAAAAAAAAAAAAAAAAAAGAATTCTCTCTAGAGAGGGGGAAGAGGCTGTTTCAAGCCGTGGGGAAATATTCTTAACTAGTCTTCATTGTTTTGAGGGTCCCAGTGAAGGGCACATTGGAGGATTCTGAGGTCACACCTGGAAAAGGAAGAGTGCTAGGAAGCCTGACTCCAGGAGAACACTGTCTCCAACCTGCCTCTGGGCACGGCTGTCAGGGACATGGTCATTCCCCCTTGGAATTCAGATTATGATTTCCAGCACAGCCTTCAACGGCTAGAAAATCCAGAGAAAGGAGGTCGGAGAAAGATGGCTCATTTTTTATCCTAGCTGTTACTTGTGCTCCCACAGGGGCAGAGAAGGGATGAGGATGGAGAAGAGGAGGCAACGCCTGCTAGGACAAAGGGGGAAGAAGTGGGACCAAAGAGAGGCCTATCCCCTGGGCCAAGTGGTCAGCTTCTAATTCACGCGGACACCTGCCTTATTCTGGTTATAGGCTAGTGTGAGTCTGGGTTTGGCCTGGATACTTTAAAAAACTTTTAATTTTGGAAAGAATCTTTGATTCTGTCTGCAGTGTGTAATACATTTGTAGAAGCATCAAGTTGTCTTGGCACGCCCTGAATGAGGCAACAGGAAACCTGATTTCTACTCCTGACTGCCTCTGACCTGCCAAATAACCCTGAGCAAGTGATGGCCTCTCTATGAGCTTTACTTTTCCTTCCTGTAAGTCAAAGCAATCTCCGGCATAACTGAGACTTTTTACCCATTGACTAGCAACCCCCAATTTCCCTCTCCCCTAGTCCCTGGCAAACACCATTCTGCTCTCTGCTCCTATAAATTTGACTGTTTTAGGTTCTTCATACTGGTGGAATCATGCAGCATTTGTCCTTCTGTGACTGCCTTACTTCACTTGGCATAATGTCCTCCATGTTCATCCATGTGACAAGATTCTCTTCCTTTCTAAGGCTAAATAATACTCTACTATATGTATACACCACATTTTATCCATTTATCTATCTATGGACATTAAGAAGGTAGCTCTCATATTAAGTGTTCTTACCACAACAACAACAACAAAAAAAATAAAACCAAGTGATCTGCAAATGCCCGTATTAGCTCTCTCACCTTCCAGAATCCCCGAGTGACCGTGATTGTGACTGGCAAGCACAGACTGTTTGACAACAGGAAAAGGCCAGGGTGGGACTCGCATGGCGAACTTTCAGCAGCAGGGTTATATACTAGGTATGCACAGTGACTGCCACGAAGTCAGGAAGGAGAAAGCGAGGTTGAGTATGACCTTGGGGCCCAAATCCTAAACAAGTGGGGGAGGGGCACTGTGGCAGAGAGGAAAATCAGCCACAGAACAAGCTCTCTCAGTGCCAGGACATTCTCACTGTCCCCATATCCAGCCCTTTGGCTCCTGACAGCCCCGAAGCCCTCCAGGACCTGGAACAAGGTGAGACATGTGGGTACATGGACACCTCCCGAACCTTTGAGCCCCTTTCTTTCCTATCCCTTTGTGCTCTGAGAGTTTGCCTCCCTCATCCTCCTCCACTCATGCTGCCTTGAGACATCTCTGTGTGACTGTACTGAAGACTGCACGCTCTGCGTGGTTACTGGGCAACCGGTGAGAAGCAGGGCTGGAGTGTAGCTTGGCCCCTCGCTGTGCCAAGTAAACCACACGGAACCAAATAACTGTTTTCATTTCATTAAACTGTCTTGCATTTAAGTTTGTTTTCCTTACTTAAATGCAGGAGCTGAGTCTAATGTATTCATTTCTTTATTAGTTTATTCTCAGCTATTCACTGAATACTACTTTATGTGCCAGGCAGTAAGGACAAAACTGTGAATAGGACAGGCAAGGTCCCTGGCATCCAGGGAGCTATTCTGACAGGGAAAGACAAGTAATATGCAGAAAAATAAAGAACACAATCAAGGTTTGAGGTAAGTATGAAGAAGGAAATAAACAGAAATTCCACTGCCAAACACAGCAGGTGAACAGGCCCTCTTAAGGAGGTGACGTTAACTTAAGACCTATATCCAGCTGTATAAGAGGCAGGGATAGTGTTTCAAGTAGATAAAACTGCAAGCGCAAAGGTCCTGGGGTGAGTTTAAAAAACAGACAGACCTAAAAAAAATAAAATAAAAAGAAAGAAAAAAGAACAGATAGAACTCATTTTTATATCCTTCATGATATCTGCAAAAGGTCTACACATTTGTTGAATTTCATTTGACCCATGATTAACACAGGGCAACAGAAGATGAAATGGTTGGTGCCAACAACCATAAGAGGAAACACATAGGAGAAGCAGGTCGGAGGTGGGGTGGGAAGATAACAGGTTCAGCTTGGGATGTGTGGAGTCCGAAGTGTCTGCAGGGCTTCTGAGAATAGCCTAAACGGGCAACTGGAAGCTAGAGTGGGGGCTGCACAGTGGGGTCAGGCCAGAGAGTCAGATCTAGGAATGCCATCTACGTAGGGCTGGCCACTGCCCTGGAATGGGCTGACTGAGCAACGGACACAAAATGTGAGGCAGGGTCGAAGCTCAGGCCTTGGAAAATAAATGTCTCATGTGGCGGCGTAGGCAGGGTAGGATGTCAAAGAAGTAGGGAGAGAACCAGGAGAGGATAGAGTCTGAGAAGCCAAAGGAAGAGAGAAGGCCATTGATCTGAGTAAGACGGGGTCTGAGGTGGACAGTATGGAGAGGGCCTGCTTTGTGGAGGTCAGGGGAGGTCATGCAGAGCAAATGACAACAGTGAGGAAGGAGAAGCATGGGGAAAGTTTGAATATGTCTGTGGGCTGAAGGAAGTCCTACAGAATTTCTTCTACCCACCTCCTTCTTCTTTGCTCCAGCCACACTGACCAAGTCTTCTAGCTCAAGAAGGTCATTCCCACCAGCCCACCTTTGCACTGCTGTTCTCTGTCAGGAACACTCTGTTCCTAGATCTTCCCATTGCTTTCTCCCTCACACTATTCAGCTCCCTGCTCAAAGGTTTCCTTTTCATTAAGAAGGCGGAATTCCCTTAGAAATTAGAGTCCTCATGCATTGCTGGTGGGAGTGCAGCTGCTGTAAAAATTGGTCTGGTAGCCCCTCAAAAAATTAAACTTAGAATTACCATATGATCTAGCAATTACACTTCTGGATCTATACCCAAAAGAGCCGGAAGCCGGGTCTCAAAGAGGTATCTATACACACATGTTCATAACAGCATTATTCACAATAGCCAAGATGGGGAAGCAGTTCAAGTGTCCATCAACCTAATGAATGGATAAGCAAAATGTGGTCTATACATACAGTGGAATATTATTCAGCCTTAAAAAGGAAAAAAATTCTGCCCAGCCGGTGTATCTCAGTGGTTGAGTGTCAACCTATGAACCAGGAGGTCAAAGTTTGATTCCTGGTCCGAGCACATGCCTGGGTTGTGGGCTTGATCCCCAATGTGGGGCGTCCAGGAGGCAGCCGATCAATGATTCTCTCTCATCATTGATGTTTCTATCTCTCTCCCTCTCTCCTTTCCTCTCTAAAATCAATAAAAATATATTTTTTTAAAAATTTTAAAAAAGGAAAAAAATTCTAACATGCTATACTATTCAGGGGTCCTCAAACTTTTTAAACAGGGGGCCAGTTCACTGTCCCTCAGACTGTTGGAGGGCCGGACTATAGTTTAAAAAAAACAAACTATGAATAAATTCCTATGCGCACTGCGGGCTCGGGACGAGTCGGCTGCTAAGCAGGACAGGCAGCGGCACCCGGCGGGCCGGATAAATGTCCTCGGCGGGCTGCATGTGGCCCCACGGGCCATAGTTTGAGGACCCCTGCTAGATGAACCTTGAGGACATTACAGGAAGTGAAATAAGTCAATCACAAGGGACAAATACTGTATTATTCCACTTGAATGAGGTCCCTAGAGCAGTGAGACAGAAAGTAGAATGGCGATTGGCAAGGACTGGGGCGGAGGGGGCGAAGAATGAGGAGTTAATGTTTATTGGGCACAGAGTTGCAGTTTGGGAAGGTGAAAAAGTTCTGGAGACGGATGGTGCTAACAGTTGCACAAGTGTGAATGTACTTAATGCCGCTGAACTGTACACTTAAAAATGGTTATGATGGTGGATTTTACATTATGTGTATTTTAACTTAAGTTTTAAAAATGGGGATAAAGGGAGAAACCAAGATGGAAGCATAGGTAAACACCTAAACTGCTGCCTCGCACAATTTCAAAACTACAACTAAAAGACAAAACAGACACCATCCAGAACCACAGGAAGGCTGGCTGAGTGGAAATTCTACAACTAGAAGGAAAGAGAAAAGCACACTGAGACTCAGAGGAGCTGCAGGAGGCAGAGGTACTGAGACGCACGCAGAGAGGACTGGCAACTGAGTGGGCGGCTGGCTTTCTCAAGCGGGAGGGAGACAAAAGCTCCCGACTGCGCTGAACTCCAGTTCCGGGCCAGACTCTGGGGACCCAGACTCATATGGGGTGAAACTGGACTGTCAGGAAAGAGAAAAGCACACTGAGACTCAGAGGAACTGCGGAAGGCACAGGTACTGAGGTGGAGACAAAAGCTCCCGACTATACTGAACCCCAGTTCTGGGCGAGACTCTGGGGACCCAGACTCATTCGGGGAGAGATTGGACTGTCTGGCAGCGGGCAGAACTCGAGGGCGGCTTTCTCTCAGAGGGGCTTGCAGCGATTACCACGGGACACTGAGACACAGGGGCCTATTAGGGCAGGGCTGACGGGAAACCAATGCTGTCTGCTCCACCCTGAGACTCCGCCCCATCCAAGCTGAGCACAGAGGCTTTCGCAAGTCCTATATCATAAGGGTGTCTCCAGCACATAAGTTCTCCCAGCGTAGACACAGCTGATCCTCACAGCCAATTGGCCTGGAGGTTAATTCCTCCCAGTGATACCAACAACAATCAAGGATTAACTACAACAAGACTGTGCACACAGCCCACAAAGGGGTGCACCAAGAGTGTCCACCTCAGGTAACTGGGGAGGCTGAGCCACTGGGCCCTATAGGACACCTAGCACACAAAGCCACTCTATCAACTCAGGGAAGCAGCAAAAATGCAGAGACAAAGAAACAGATCACAAATGAAAGAAATAGAGGAAAGCAAACGACTGGGTATAGAGTTCAAAACCATG